>NC_081420.1:118051285-118651285 GCF_949786415.1 Peromyscus eremicus
CTTTTATTCCTTGATAATTTCCCACATGTATACAATGAAATATGATCAGATACAACCGTATTAGCCATCTGCCACCTCTAACTTCCCCCACCTCCCCAAACTTCTTGTCCTTTTTTTTTTATAATTCATTATGTTTAATTAGTGCTCTCATACATGGATGAATTCATGACCATCCATTGGAGCACTGGAAATCTAACAGTGGTCACACTATCAAAGAAGAAATAAAGCAATATTTACATATGGAAAAACTAACTTTATTAAATAGTGCACTAGATGCATATCCTTAAATTATAATGTACAATTGAAGTAATTTGCTCCAAAGAATGGAAGTGTTTATAGAGGCAATTTTTTTTATCTCTTTTGTGTTGAAAAGTAATTTATTTATCAGATTGCAAGAGAAAAAAGGCTCATCAATGTGTAGTGTATCAACATCAAGCTTGCCAATATCTGAACAGTGGAAGCATTTTTCCCTGCAGTTGAAAAACTACTGGTAGAATAAGATTGCAGAGCAGGTGTTCTGATTTAGTTTTTATTACCCCATGTATTTTAATATTATAATTTTAGAGATAAGAAATCTAAGATCGTCTATTGATTTGTCCTAAAACTCTCCCAACAGGTTTCTCTTTAATTTTTGTTCTTATTTATTTTTAACCTTCAGGGATATAGGTGTTCGGCTTGCATGTATGCCTGTGTACATGTGTGCCCCTGTGCCCATGGAGGTCAGAAAATGTTTTTTAGCTGCCATGTGGGTGCTGAGATTCAAACCCAAATCCTCTGGAAGAGCAGTCTGCTCTTAACTGCTGAGCCATCTCTCCAGCCTCCCTCCCATTTTCTCTTTAGCATATAATACATATTAAGCATGTATCATAAAAAAAATCCATGACAATGTTTTGATTAATGTTTAACATGAAAGACAAGGCATATTTAGGAAAGTATCTGTAAACCCCCATGTCATCAGAGAATGGGAATGAATTAAAGCTAGGTAATCACTAGCCATATTTCTGATGTACATCAAGTTTCATCTTGAGTGGCTTGCTATGAGACAGTCCAGAGCTAGATAACCACACACCAATTCTTGGACCCTTTAAGAAGCCAAAGGTAAGGTCCCAGTCCAGTCACCATGAAGCAGAGCCTTTGGTCAGTGTCCTAGTTTTATTGAGTTTTGACAAACGTCATGAACAAAAGCAGCTTTGGGAGGAAAGGCTTACACTTGTAGGTCACAATCCATCACTGAGGGAGGTCAGGACAGGAGTTCAGTGTATGAATCTGGAATTGGGAACAATGGAGAGGTACTGCTTACTGGCTCCCTTCCTCTAGTTTTCTTAGATAGCCTGTGCAATCATTACCAGGCGTCCTTCAACAAGACTGTGGGTCAGTAAAGGGAACGGAGATAAACCACTGTAGAGATGGTTTCAGGAAACAATGTCTGCTTAATTGTGAGTCCATTATCATGATGGCAGGAAGCTTGGTGGCATGCAGGCAGACATGGTGCTAGAGAAGGAGCAGAGAGTTCTACATCTAGATCATCAGGCAGCAGGAAGACAGTCAGCCTCTGGGCCTGGCTTGAGCCTCTGACACCTCAAAGCCCACCCCAGTGACACACTTCCTCCAACAAAGCCACATCTACTCTAACAAGTCCACACCTCCTAATAGTGCCACTCCCTATGAGCCTATGGGGGTCATTGTCATTCAAACCACCACAGAGAATAACCAGAACAGACTGTCCTCATTTGTAACCAGGGAAGTTCCCACCATCTCTCAGTTTTTACCTGTTATGGTAAGGGCACAGCCACAGGCCATGGGCTAAATGAAGCCGGCTTCCCCCAGAAAAAAGAAAGACAAAAACAAACAGGTGAAAAGAGCCAGGGACCAGGAGGCATGTTCCACTCTGCATGTTCAGAGATAAAAGGAGCTTCAGAAATAAATCATAAAAGGAGAAGGACCGTGACAAGATAATAAAGTACTATTTTTTCAACAGAAAGACGTAGGGCCAGGGTGTCCAGTAGCACGTTTTGTAGGCCGGCATACAGAAAAAACAAGTCTCAAACATTCAGTTTCTAAAATTGTCCAAGGGATAATCAAATTAAATCACCAACAAAGGAACAAAGAACAGAATAGCATGTGACATAGTTACATTTGACACTAGAAGGCAATGGAATGCATCACAATTTTAACATAAAAAATCAGTTCCCTAGGTACAGTTCCAAAGACGGCCATTGTATCAGGGGAAATTTCCCCCAAGTGTTGGTATTTTGACACACATGAGGGGTCGTGCTTTCTTTGGGACCTGTGAGAGAATATGTTTTGTTTATAATATAAGATAAATCAGGACTTGGTGAATCCAGTTCAGGCGAAGAGTAAGAACAACGTTCCAGATGACACTTGGGCAGTCGTCATTAACTGAGATGGGGGTGGAAGATCTGCGACTTCAAGAAATGCTTGATGGAACACATGTCACAGTAGACAAGGAGAATGCACAGATGACAGACCCAGTGGAGCATGGGAAAAGTCAGATAAGAGTATCTAAATTACGTAAATCAAGAGAAACAGCAGCTACAAAACTTAGGGAAAGTGGTCCACAGAACATAAGAAAGAAAAGGTAGCCCTGTGTAGAATCTTCTGGTGTGCTTTGTTTTAAAGTCGTTAGTAGTTACACAGTCAGTATTTAAAACAATGACTACACTAGCTAAATTAATAATTGTGTGATGTAATGATACTGGGAAAACAAGGGCGGGGCGGGGTGGGGTGGTAGGCTAGTAGTAATGTTAGTACTTCAACCCCATTGGAGTGCAATAGGAAGTTGATACTTAGTGTCTAAAACTGATTAACCAAGAAGTAGCCATTTAATTATAATCCATGAAGAACAGAAAAAGCTTCCAGAGTTTCTTGTGATTGACAGTGGGAGCAATGTTGGATGTTGGGGCAGGTCGGGAGTATCTGTTTTTTATAACAAGAATAACTGTATACATTATCTTATTCACAGCAGTGCTTGGTTTATGCCCCATGTCTCACAGTCCATTTGCTTTAATATTTGTAACAAATAGATGTATCCCAATGTGGATAATAAACGGTCACCTTAATTGTAACATTTTGATTCAGCTTGATTTTTAAAAGTATATATTATTAATTTGTTCAAGAGAAAAGTACCTATTGGTCTGTGGTCTTGACCTTGCACAGAGAGGGCTATGAAAACTGAGAAGCAATGCCAGTTGCACAGTCCAGGAATTGGAGGGGCAATGCATGTGCAACACACATGGTGTCTTTCTTGTCCTGGTGTGACAGATATGCATATTTGTCACCAAACATCTTCTCACTCAGTGATTGACAGCCACAGACCCCTGGGTCAAATCAGCATTATTCCAGGAAGGCGACAACGGTTGGAAATCATGCAGTATTGAGTACTTTGGGAATATCAAAATAAATTCTGGCATAAGCAAAAGAATGCTATGTTGGCAGTAAAGAAACCATATTTGTGTGTGATTTGATCTCTATGTGGAGTGAGAAGGCAGAGCTTCAAATCTTCTCCCTTGGATTACAGTGCAGTCGATGCTAAGAGAGAAGGGAAAGACTATGAAGGAAGTTTGTGTTCCTCTGTTGTCCATGCATGGGGTTTGCAGAGCAGGACAGTGAACATGCTAATCAATGTGGATGTCTTGTTGTGGGGTGCCCACCAGAGAAGACTATTTGGACATAGCTTTCAGCCAACAGAAAGTCTTTATTAGGCAACCAATGACTGCACTGGGTGTTTGGGCTCCCAGTGTAGCCCCAAACCTTTCTCAGGGTGAGTTTTTAAGAACAAAACCACATCCTGGCTAGACACAGGTCAGTTAGCAAGAAGTTAGCCAGAAGCAGAACTTCCTGTAGAAGCCAAAAGGCAAGATTAGTACATTTAGAGACTTTCCCTGAACTCTGTATAGACTTTGATGGATGAGGTTTTTGTTTTTCATTTTGGTGGGTGGTGCTCTCTGCATGCTGAGATTTTGGGTATCAGGGTAACTGTAGCCTCCTAAAAAGAGTTTGGCAATGTTCCTTCTGTTTCTGTTTTGTGGAATAATCTGAGGAGTATTGATTATCTCTTCTTTGAATGTCTGGTAGAATTCTGGGCTGAAACCATCTGATTCTGGGCTTTTTTTTTTTAATGACTGCTTCTATTTCACTAGGGGTTAAAGATCTATTTAAAATGGCTATCTGATCTTAATTTAATTTTGTTAAGTGGTTTCTACCAAGAAATTTGTCCCCTTCTTTTAGATTTTCCAATTTTGTGGAGTAAAGGTTTTTGAAGTATAAACTAATATTTCTTTGGATTTCCTCAGAGTCTGTAGTTATGTCCCCCTTTTCATTTCTGGTTTTGTTGGTTTGGATATTCTCTCTCTCTCTGCCTTTTAGTTAGTTTAGGTAAGGGTTTGTCTATCTTGTTGATTTTCTTAAAGAACTAACTTTTGTTTCATTAATTCTTTGTATTGTTCTCTTTGTTTCTATTTTATTGATTTCAGCCCTCAGTTTGATTATTTCCTGCCATCTACTCCTCTTGGGTGTGTTTACTTCTTTTTGTTCTACAGCTTTCAGGTGTGCTGTTAAATCACTAGTTTGAGAGCTCCCCCAATTCTTCATGGAGGCACTTAGTGCTATGAACTTTCCTCTTAGCACTGCTTTCATCGTGTCCCATAAGTTTGGATATGTTGTGCATTCATTTTCATTGAATTCTAGGAAGTCTTTAATTTCCTTATTTCTTCCTTGACCCAGTGGTGACTCAGGTTCCATGAGTTTGTAGGTTTTCTGTTGCTCTGTTGTTGTTGAAATGAAGCTTTAATCCATGGAGGTCTGATAGGATACAGGGGGTTATTTCAATGTTCTTGTATCTGTTGAGACTTGCTTTGTGACCCAGTATGTGGTCAATTTTGGAGAACGTTCCATGAGGTGCTGAAAAAAAATGTATTCCTTTGTGTTTGGGTGAAATTTTCTGTAGATGTCTGTTAGGTCCATTCGATTCATAAGTCTATTAGCTCCAGAACTTCTCTGTTTAGTTTTGTCTGTCCATTGATGAGAGTGGGGTATTAAAGTTTCCCACTATCATTGTGTGAGGGTTAATATATGATTTAAACTTTAGTAGTGTTTCATTTACAAATGTGGGTGCCCTTGTGTTTGGGGCATAGATGTTGAGAATCTAGACATCATCTTGGTGGACTTTTCCTTTGATGAGTATGAAGTGTCCTTCCCCATCTCTTCTGATTAATTTTGGTTGGAAGTCTATTTTGTTAGATTTTAGAATAGCTACATCAGGATCCTTCTTGAAGCCATTTGCTTGGAATATCTTTTCCAATCCTTTACTCTAAGATAATGTCTTTCTTTGATGTTGAGGTATGTTTCTTGTATGCAGCAGAAGGATGGATCCTGTTTTCTCATCATTCTGTTAATCAGTGTTTTTTTTTTTTTTTTAAATTGGGGAATTGAGTCCATTGATATTTAGAGATATCAATGACCAGTGATTGTTGATTCTCGTTATTTTGTTGTAGTTTATGATGATGGTAGTGTGTGTTTGTGTGTGTTTTTCTTCTCTGGGTTATGCTGGTGTGAGATTATCCATTGCCTATGTTTTTGTAAGTGTAGTTAACCTCCTTGGGTTGGAGTTTTCCTTCTAGTACTTTCTGTAGGACTGGATTTGTGGACAGATATTGTTTAAATTTGACTTTATCATGTCATGGAATATCTTGTTTTCTCCATCTATTGTGATGGAAAGTTTTGCTTTGTATAGGTAGTCTAAGCTGGTATCTGTGATCTCTTAGAGTCTGCAGCACATCTGTCCAGGCTTTTAAAGTCTCCATTGAGAAGTCAGGTGTAAATCGAATAGGTCTGTCTTCATATGTTATTTGGCCTTTTTCTCTTGCAACTTTTAATATAATATTCTTTCTTTGTTCTGTGTATTCGGTGTTTTGGTTATTATGTGGTGAAGGATCTTTCTTTTATGGTCCAATCTATTTGATGTTCTGTAAGCTTCATGTACCTTGTCTTTCTCTAGGTTAGAAATTTTTTCTTCTGTTACTTTGTTAAAAGTATTTTCAGGAAGGTTGGGTTGGGGGGTTAAGGCAGTGGGGAGCAGAAGGAGGGATGAGAGGGGAATCTGTGGTTGGTATGTAAAATGAATAAATTTTTTTAAATAAAAAAATATTTTCAGGTCCTTTGAGCTAGGAATCTTCTTCTTCTATTCCTATTATTCTTAGGTTTAGTCTTTTTATAATGTCCCATATATCCTGGATATTTTGTGTCAGGAAGCTTTTGGATTTATCATCTTCTTTGATGGCTGCATCTGTTTCTTCTATCATGTCTCTTCCATCTCTTGTATTCTGTTGGTAATGCTTGCATCTGTAGTTTCTGTTCTATTATACAGACTTTCCATCTCCAGGATTCCCTCAGTTTGTGTTTTCTTTATTGCTCCTGTTTCCATTTTCAGCTCTTTAACAGTTTTATTTGCTTCCATCAACTGTCAAATGTTTGTTTTTCCTTGGTTTTCATTGACATTCTTTAAAACATTTGTTGATTTCCTCCAATTTTTTTTTAAAGATTTATTTATTTATTATGTATACAATGTTCTGTCTGCACACATCCCTGGAGGCCAGAAGAGGGCACCAGATCTCATTACAGATGGTTGTGAGCCACCATGTGGTTGCTGGGAGTTGAACTCAGGACCTCTGGAAGAACAAGCAGTGCTCTTAACCTCTGAGCCATCTCTCCAGCCCCCGATTTCCTCCAATTTTTTCATTGTCTTTTCCTGGATTTCTCTAAGGGATCTCTTCATTTCCTCTTTGAGGACCTCCAGCAACAGCATCATGTTGGTTTGTAGGTCATTTTCTTGTGCTTGCACTGTGTTGGGATGTTCAGGGCTTGCTGCGATGGGATGATGGGGCTCTGGTGGTGACACATTGGCCTGCCTCTTGTTGATTGTGTTCTCACACTTGTGATTAGGCATCTGGATTCAGAGTGGTTTTAGGTCTAGCTGCCATTTTCTGGATTTTTCTTTGTTGGATGGGTGTTTTTTTTTCTTTGGTTTCTGTTTCCTCTCTGGTCTTCTGCCTGCAGTGGCCTGTGGTTGAGTAGAGAGTCCCCACCCACATTGGGACTTGGACTTCTGATGGCCTGGATGGCCTCTGGTCCAGCAAGGAGTTGCTGCCTAACCTACTTGCATGGCCTCCAGTCTTGCTGGGGGGTCCTCTGGGGTTCAGGATGCTGGCCTGGCCTCTGGTGAGGTAGGAGGCTTCTGCCTGGTTTTCAGGGTACTGGTCTGGTCTCTGGGGTTCAGGATGCTGGCCTGGCCTCTGGTGGAAGAGGAGGCTTTCACCAGAGGTTTGGGCTGGGATATGGTAACAAGGAGGGGAAGGGTGTTTGGGGTTTTGTTGGCACAGGTGGGGCAGTGGGAGGTGGTTTACCTGGTTTTCAGGAAGCTGGCCTGGCCTCTTGATAGGATGGAAGGCTTCGGCCAGAGGTGTGGGCCAGGATACGGTGATGAGGAGAGAAGGGTGGTTGGAGTTATGCCGGGTTAGTGCAGGCAGGGTGGGGCCAGTCTCACCTGGGGTTCTGATGCTGGCCTGGCCTCTGCTGGAGCAGAAGCACATCTTCTACTTTCTGAAGGAATATGTGACCAGTGAAGCAAATCAGGAAAACAAGACATTGATAGGAAAGAAAATTAAAGGGAACCCAGTTACACGAAGCAGCCACTGATAACATCCCTGTATTATGCTTTTTACATACAACAGTGAAGTCTTCCTTCCTTCTTTCCTTCCTTCCTTTCTGCCTTTCTTTCTTTCTTTCTTTCTTTCTTTCTTTCTTTCTTTCTTTCTTTCTTTCTTTCTTTTTTTCTTTCTTTCTTTTTTTTGAGACAGGGACTCTTAGGTAGTCCTAGCTTTCCTGGCTATGTAGATCAGGCTGTCCTCAAACTCACAGAGATCCACCTGCCTCTGCCTCCTGAATACAGAGATTAAAGGTGTGTGCCATCATGCACAACACAAAGTATTTCTTAAAAGTTCTACCAATACTTTAATAAATAGCATGTTTATACAAAAGCTTTCATTCTACCTGAACTGTACAGATACTCACAGAGGTTAACTTGATCTGTATTTATTAGAAATATGAGGTTGTAGAAACAAATTATAATCTAGCAAATCTTTGAAAAAAATGTATTTCTGACAACTGAAAATTGTTAATATCAAATTAGAGATTATAGCTTTAGATTTACCATAAAATGAACTACATTTTAAAGTTCCAAAGGGAAACTGAAAATTTTATTATTTTCATTTTATGTGTATGAGATGTGTGTCTGTGTACCATATACATCCTTGATGCCTGCGGAGGTCAGAAGACAGTGTCAGATCCCTTGAAACTGGAGTTACAGGCTGTTCTGAGCTGCCATAGATGCTGGGAATGAAATCTCAGATCTCTGCCAGAGCAGCAAGAGCTCTTTACCTCTGAACCACCTCCTCAGGTCCACAACAGCTGACTTTTAAGGTTGAACTCTAGATTAAAGAAGGTTGAACTGGTAGTAATGTACATAAGCTGGCTGGTATAAAACCAGGGCCAGGGACAGCGACACCACTTATAGACTGATGTACATGCATGCCAACAGACACACAGACACACATCCTGTACAGACAGAAGACAAAATCAGCTTTATGTCGCCCCATGCATCAAGCTGGCAGGTCTGAGGCAAATGCGAACCCAAAGGCTTACATGGGCTGTATTACTTTTTATTGTGTTGTTTTACTTACTAAGAGGCAACAACAACTTCCATCAGTGTGTAGTTTTTAATTCCCTCCCATTTCATATCAGGGTCCAGGTAAGGCGACACTTTTTGTTAACCAAGATGTTCTAAGTCTTTAATAATTATATGACTTCCTCGGGCATATGTAATCACAATTTTGGTGAAAAGGAGATAATATACCAATACTATGCTTTTGTTAAAGCCTTCTAGCTAACTTGATTTTGAGAGTGAAACATACTTCAGGGGCGGTAATATGTAGTTAAATGTTCAGAAAGACTGTTGTTACAGACTTTATGTTTGGTTATGAACACAAAGATAAAAGGTTTAATTGAATTTTATATTGTGAGATAATTGTAGATTCACATGGAATTACTATAATACCACACAGAGAACCCTTACCTAAGCAAGGACACTGCCTCATCTCCCTCTACTAGAGTAGGATCTGAAATGTCCCCTTAAGACCCTTATGTTATGGGCTTGGTCTCCAGGGTGAGTGGTGCTCTCAGGAACTGGTAGAACATTTTAGAGGCAGTATCTATGAGAAATCTTTAGGAAACTGGCGTGCCCATGAAGGTGATTGTGGGATTCTGCAGTCCAGCCCCCTCCCCATTCTCTTTTACTTTCAAGCTATGCGGTGAGCAGTTCTATTTCATCACACATTCCTGCTGTGATGTCCTGCCCTGCCACAAGCCTAGGAACTATGGAGCCAATCGATCATGGGCTGAAACCTTTGAAACTGTGAGCTAACAAAGCCGGCCCCTTTATAAGAAGGTTATCTAAGGTGTTTGTTACAGTGATAGGAACATGCCTAACACCCCAAATGGTAGCGTTTTGCAGTGTCACAAGTGGATTAAACACAGTAATATTAAAACGGTACTATGCTTGCTTATGTATATGTATGCATTTAACAGTACACAATTTCATCACACACTACTACTAACCCCACATGAGTCACAATGCAGAAAAATTAAAAGAGCTATACTGGGTGTGCTGGCTAGTTTATATCAACTTGACAAGCTAGAGTCATTGGAAAGGAGGGAGCCTTAGTTGAGAAAAATGCCTCCATAAGATCAGACTATATACAAATCTATAGGGTGTTTTCTTAATTAGCGATTGATGGGGAAGGCCCAGCTCATTGTGAGTGGTGCCATCCCTGGACTGGTGGTCCTGGGTTCTATAAGAAAGCAGGCTGAGCAAGACAGTTACCAGCACTCCACTGTGGCCTCTGCATCAGCTCCTGCCTCCAGGTTCCTGCCGTTTGATTTCCTGTCCTGACTTCCTTTGATGCTGAAAAGTGATATAGATGTGAAGCTAAATAAACCCTTTCCTCCCAATTTGCTTTTGGCCATGGTGTTTCATGTCAGTAATAAGTGGCGCGCACCTTTAATCCCAACACTTGGTAGGCAGAGGCAGGAGGGTCTCTGTGAGTTCAAGGCCAGCATGGTCTACAGAGTGAGTTCCAGGACAGCCAGAGATACACAGAGTATATTGAAAAGCCAACCCCTCCCCCCAAAAAGCAATTGAGACTCTAAGACACTAAGGATTCTTAACGTTGCCTTAGTTTTTCTATACATCATATACACTTTTCTCTCATGTCCACTCTCATACCCAGTTCATTAATCCATTCTTGAATTATAAAATACGGTCCTCTAAAGAATGTTACTGTGGTAGTTTGAATGTAATTGGCCCCCATAATCTCATAGGGATAGCACTATTAGGAGGTGTGGCTTTGTTGGACTGGGTATGGCCTTGTTGGAGGAAGTGTGTCACTGTGGGGGTGGGCTTTGAGATTTTTGTATGCTCAGGATACTGCCCAGTGTCTCAGTCAACTTCTTGTTGCTTGCAAGATATAAGACTCTCAGCTACTCCTCCAGCACCACGTCTGCCTGCATGCCACCATACTCCCAATCATGATAATAGACTGAACCTCGCAAACTGTAAGCAAGCCACCCCAATTAAATATTTTCTTTATAAGGGTTACCGTGGTCATGGTGTCTCTTCACAGCAGTTAAAACCCTAATTAAGACAGTTACACAGTGGATTTGTGCATTTGTTTTTATCATTGTACTTGAAGTGAGTTTTTTGGAATCAGCCTGTAAGGTATGTGGATGTTTAATCTGCTTTGCTAATCTCTGTTTTAACTGGTACGAGTTAAAGTACTTGCTGTTTTCTTAGGTCTAAGTATATTCTTTCACTGTTTGTTTTTGTTGGTGGTGTTGGTTTTCATTCCCATTTCTCTTGTGTGCCTGCAATCATCTGAGGTTTTTTTGAGATTCTGTCTTCAGGTATTTATATTGTTTGGAGGCGTTTATTTATTTTTTGACAGTTTGCTTTAGATATTAAAATATACTTGTGACATTGCAATTTACTAATATTAAGCACTAATTAACTAATATACTAGTTTTCACTTTGAAGTATGAAAACTATTTCTATTGAAGGCATTTTCCCTTCCCACTTTTTAAAGATTTATTTATAATTGTGCAGATATGTGTGTACCTTTGTTTGGGTATGTGCATGTGAGTGCAGTGTCCACAGAGGCTTCAGATCTCCCTGGAGGTGGAGTTACAGGAGGTTCCAAACCTCTTACATGGGTACTGGGAACTCAACTTGTCTCCTCTAGAAGACCAGTACGTACTTGTAACTGATGAACCATCTTTCTAGCCCCAAAAGTACTTCCCACTTTTAAATATGATTGTTTTGTGTATCAGATGATATATAATATTCCTTGACACTACTCCCTCTAGGAAGTAGAGCCTGGTTCTCACTCTGTTTACTAAATAGGCTTTAACTAGAATAGCATGACAACATGGAACTTAGAGACCAGACTGTAGAGGTTACCACCCAAATCTAGTGGGATGCTCAACCTGATGGAAGCTGGCTGCCATTTTGAAACAGCTAGATGGAGGTGTCCACCTGGCAAGGAGCTGAGACTTTCTGTGAGTAACTACTTGAGCAAGCTCCCTAGGAAGTGAAGCTTCTAGTCTCAACCAAGTCTTCTAATTCAGCTCTTGCTGTTGTTTGTTTTCTTGAGACAGGACCTCAAGTTGTTGCTCAGGCTGGCCATGAACTCCAGAACTCAGCTGAGTCCTCTGCTCAGCCTCCTAGGTAGCTGAGAGTGCAAACATGCACCACCAAACTCAGTCCTTTGATTCAAACTTGACTGACAGGCTGATGGTAACCTCATGAGAAAATCCAAGCCACAAATAAGTCCTGTGAGCCATTCCTTGACCTCTGACCTCAGAAATAATGCGAGGTGATAAATATTAGCTGTTTTAAGTTACTAAATTTCACAGTAATTTCTTATGCATGGCTACATAATTAAGCCAAATGTCAAATATGCAGGAAGACATATTAAATACACTAGAAAAATCAAAACATCTTCAAACTTCACAAAAAAAATCCTACAAGTTACCTTTGATTTTATAAATACAACATAGTTCCCAACATAAAAACAGTAAGATTAGGCTGAGAGACAGATCACTGAATTTCCTACCCTGTGAAAGATTTTTGTTTTCAACTTTGAAGTGCAGTAGAGGAGAAGGGAGGACATGTGAGCTTCCAAGTTTCTTCATCTCGCCCCCCCCCCCAACATACTTCTTTGCCTCTCCACCCCACTTCCCTGAGGCTGTAACTTAGACATTTTTTAGTTTTTTTTTTCCCCAGTGACTGACCTTGGTCACACATGAAAACATCTCCAAAACTCTGTGTCAATGCAGGTTACAAAATAATTAGCCAATGGCCTGAATCTGTAATGATTTATTACTAAAATCCGAAGCCATCTGGCATGTCTTTATTATTTGCTCAGTGATCTCATTCAGTATGTAAAAGAAAAAGGTAAGAGATTCTGATTTGTAAGATAAAAATACATTGAATTTAATCATTCTCCCTTAACTATACCCTTTGTTTTCCCCAGTGTTTGTGCTCAACTACTATATTCTTTGGGTGTGTGTGCACGTGCACACTGGCATGCACATGCTGTACAGTGTGTAGAGGTCAGAGGACGACTTCAGTTCTTGGTTCTCACCTCCCTTGCTTTAGACAGGGCCTTTTTGTTGTTGACCACAGTTTACACTGTTGGCCTGGAAGCTTCCCAGGATTCTCCTGTCTTTAATTCCCCTCTTGTCCTCAGAACATTGGCATTACAGACACACGTTAGAGCACCCAGTTTTCCATGTTCTCTGGGGATCGCTCATCCCACTAGTCGAGAATAAGACCATTACCACATTTTGAGTCAATTTTGAAAAAGCTCTAATTAAATACTGGCTGGGATGATGGGTTCTGGCCAGGTCTATTCCTGGGTTCCCAGAAAATAGTAATGAGTCATATTTTGTAGAGGCTTAAAAAGGCAAGCACATAAGACCACAGCATTTCCCATCAGGTCCAATCAGGGGCAAGCAGACATCGTGATGCACTTCCTGCCCGTGTACCTCCTGCCCACATGTGATCAAGCACATCTGGTGCAGATGGGTCAAACAAACTTGTTTAAGGGAGTGAAAACATGAACAATGGCCTCCAGCATTTCAGGAAACATCTGTCCTTGGGCAAGGGGCTTGCAGTTAGAGGCAGTTTTGTTTCATGGATCTCTTAGGCACAGTAATTAAAACTCAAAA
Source organism: Peromyscus eremicus (assembly GCF_949786415.1). Lineage (NCBI taxonomy): Eukaryota > Metazoa > Chordata > Mammalia > Rodentia > Cricetidae > Peromyscus > Peromyscus eremicus. Next base: position 118,064,645 of record NC_081420.1, read on the forward strand.
CATAACTTGAGCTCTCACAGGATCTGAATCCAGGTCCTCATCCTTGTGCAGCAAATACCTTATGCTTTCCCCACCAAGCCACCTCCGCAGCTGCCAACTACCCTATTGTTATTTTATAAGATTTAAACTGTTTCTTGAGTGTGTGAGTAAGCTTTCTGCTATTGTGACAAAACATTGAGAAAAATAATTGCTGTAGAGCTATCTCCTCCAATCTGAAAAGTTCCTCCCTAAAGGAGGGAGGAAGTTCATGAGTCTCAGGAAGCTAACGAAATATTTACCAGACTCAGGAATCTCATTAAACTTACAGGACTTTGGAAACTCACAAATTTTCTAAGTTCACAAGGCTCCTCCTTAAATTGATATAAGCTGTGACTAGCGGTTGGGGGTAAGAACCTCCAGTAAGCTGTGCAGGCAGCTGCAGGGCCAGCCCCTTCGTGACTCGGTGCGCATGTGCAGACGGGCTTCTCCGAGCTACAGCTGCCCTTGAGTTACCCATGGTCCTGTAAGCAACTCCGTTGAAGGTACTGTTTCCCCAGGCTGGACGTGTACCGTTTCTGTGGTCTGCATTGGTGCCCTAGTCTGGGTGACTAGCATTCATTCATATCTCCCAGGAAAAAAGACACAATATCAACTTAAAGGAAGGGGACAGTTGACTCCTGAGTCCATAGTCACTTAGCCGCTTTGGGCCTCTTGTGAGGGAATTGTGAGAGGGAATGGGCCAGAGGAGGCGTTTTTACTTCACGATAGCCAAGAAGTGAAAGAGAAAGGAAGGTACCCTTCGAAGAGCCTGTTTCTTTTCCCTAGATCCCTAAGGTTCCGTCATTTCCCATAGCACCACAGGCTGAAGAGCAAGCTTCCAGATGAAGCAGTGTAAAGCAGAGTCAGAAGTTGTAAGGAATTTGTAGCATAGACCTTAATTTAAGCACAGGAGTAAAGAGAGTGAGCGGAGGTAATTGATGAGATTTACCAAGAATGGGTGTAGGCTGTGAGGAAATGGTCAAGATCCAAACTGTAACCCTGAGCATAAATACATTATCTTTGAGACATATGACACTTGTTTATGTAACAGATACAGCAGTCCTTGGCAGCTTCAGACTTTTTTTAAAAATGGGGGTGTACTTGGTAGGGAGATGTGGCAATCTGGGGGACTTGGAGAGTTGAGCTTTGTACCGATGTTCATTGGTAAAGTAAAAAGAGATCACGGGGACGGGGCAGAGAAAGTCACCCTTCCTGCAAGTCACTTGTCGGCTCTGCCACAGAAGGCGGGCTTCTGCTGTGCAAACCTTTCTCTTCTGATGCCAGCTCTTTACCAACAGTTTTGAAACAGACAGAGTGCCAGGAATGATGATGGGTTCACAAGAGGGAAATCCTGAGAAAGGCTGAGTCGCCGGTCCTGTTGGGAGTCAGAAAGCTTCAGGCACAAGAGACAAAAACCAAATGCCCACAGAGACAACATATATTTTCCAGAAAACATCTTGTCCAGTTCAAGTAACAAACTGTGCTGAGCCCCCAAATGTTCTGTGACCTCAAGTTTCCAGCCTTTGCCCTTCCTTTCTAAACCTAAACAGGAGCCCCATAAATCCATCTCCAAACTTTGTTTACAGAAGCAAATTCTTTAACTTTTAAAGCTGTTGTAAGCTACCTTCTCTGAACACTATTAAGATGTGTGTGTGTGTGTGTGTGTGTGTGTGTGTGTGTGTTGGTGTTGTGTTTCTTAACAAACTTCAGATAAATAACTTGAGAACCACTAAGATCCTACACATTCCCAATGTAAAAAAACACCCAAGTCTGACTCCCTGGAGAAGCCTACACCCATTCTTGGTAAGTCTCATCCATTACCCAAGCTCACTCTCTTTACTCCTGTGCTTAAGGTCTATGCTACAAATTCCTTTATAACTTCTGACTCTGCTTTAGACTGCTTCATCTGACAATTGTTTTTAGTGGCAAAGGCAGAATCCTAGCTTTGCCTGAAGAGAGGTTTCTAATGAGAAATGGAACTCTTCAGGTTACTGCAGGGCATGGAGGAACTATAACTCTCCTTGTTCACAGTGATACCTCAACTGCTAGTTCCTAAAGTTGTGTTTCTTAAACCTAGTATGTAGCAGAACCACTTGAAAGTCTTGTGAGAACGAGCTTCTAGACCCACCCTAGGGTTCTGACATGGTGCTTCTGTGGTGAGGACTGTGGGTTTGCACTTCCAGCAAGTTCCAGGTGTTGCTGATGCTACAGTCCTCTGGACAACAGTTAAGGACCATTGGTGGTCCTGTGGTTTGAACTCAGTTGGAGAGGTAGGAGATATAGTAAAGCCAACAGCTAAAGAAGAAAAGACTGACAAATTGCTTTACATGTGCTACGGTATAGATACGACGTGTCTTCACAACGGCTCCTGTGTTGAAGGCTTTGTCCTCAGTTAGTGGATCTAATCATTGAAAGGTGATTAGATCATGTATGCTTATCAATGATTTAATCCATTGATGGGTTCAAAATTAGAATGGATTGCTGGAAGGTGGCAGAACATCAGTGAGGTCCACCTGGAGGGTGTGGATTTCTGGGTGAATGAAAAAGGAAATAAAAAGGAAAGGCCATGGTTGAGTTTCAGCACCAGACGAATGAAAAAGGAAAGAAAAAGGGAAAAGGCATGACTGCTCCGAGGTGTGGTGGAGAAAAGGTTTAGTGTAGACAAAAAGGAAAGCATAGCCAGAGGCAGAGATATCTGGGAGAGTCCAGAATGGATAGGACCAGACTGAGCCTTGTGATGGGAGGGATTGGGGGTGGGGAGGAGAGGAGCCACCAACCAAGATGGGCAGCCTGGGCCAAGAAACTGACATAGACAAAATGGCTGGATTGTATAGGGAAGGGCAGCCTAGCCCCTGGGTTGAAGATTTTAGGGTAGAGGGCAGAGTATGCCACCAAGAGGGCCCTGTAAAGGGTAGGGACTGAGGGAGAACTTGGCAGCCAGGTCCACTTGATATGTTGATGGGTACCTTAGCTATTTATTGGGAGTGGGATGGTAGGGTGGTGGAGTGGTGGGGGTGGTGGGGTGGGTGAGGGTGGTGGGGATGAAGGTGGTGGGGGGTGAAGGTGGTGTAGTGGTGGGGGAGGTGGGGTGGGTGGGGATGTTTTGAAACCTAACACTGGGGTAACCTTTGAAGGTTATATGGTGGCTCACTGTGGCCCGAAACCTCTGAAATCATGATCTGAAATAAGTCTTCCTTCCTTTAGGCTATATTTTTCAGGTTTTCTTGCTACAGAAATAAAAAGTCTGACTAACAGTTTGAAGCAAAGCAGAAATATGTTTCTGTTGTTTAGAAAAAGGAAGTGAGGAGGAGGAGGAAATGGTGGAAGAGAAGCTGAATGAGCAAGAAGTCCTGAGGCTGTAGCTGATCCTCAGGGGTCAGATAAGATCAAGGCAGTTACTGAAGTATGTCTGGAAGAAAAGTCTGGGGGCTTTAAAACATTTCCCCTTTGTTTTTGGCAGTTCTTAAAATATATAAGTTCACTCATTTAAAAATATCAGTTCATGAGTTTCCATGAGAGAAAGTTAAGACGGGTGTCCATTTCTGCCAAGGTTTCAGCCGCTCCGAACAGAGACAGTATATTTGAAATGGTGAAGTGGCAGTGGGCTGTAACCTGAGTTGGCCAACAGCATTTGTCCCCACGCCTTACCCTTCTCTCACTGACATCAGCAGGGCCTTGGAGAAAGGTTTGGGCTTGCTAGGGATGGGAAATTGGAAGTTTGAGTAAGTCCTGTTCTCAGGAGGTTAGAGCGGCCTCAGACGGTGTCCGGGTTATTCTCTCTCTCTCTCTCTCTCTCTCTCTCTCTCTCTCTCTCTCTCTCTCAATTCTTTTCTACTTTGTGTTTATCCTTCTGGTTTCACTTCTAGTGAGTAGAATACACACATCTACTCACAACCATTAGAGGATCTTTTCTGTGCTCTATAAATCTATGGGGCAGTACTAAGAGGCAACAGGATTTAAAAGTTGTGTTGTTTTTGGTTCCCAGATGAAGGCTAATGTTCTCAGTATTCTGGGAAGGGAGGGAGGAGGACCCCAAGTGCTCCCTCACTTTAGTTTGCTAAGATATCTGAGTAAGACCAGGACTGGGCACTCAAAGTTCCACCGTAGCTGCAGGGAGCACACCAGATATTGAACTTCACACCGTCAGTTTCCTGTCATGACCTCTGTCCCAGGTTCAGGAGTTTATATTCTCTCTGCTTCAAACTGATATATATATATATATACATTTTTTTTTTTTGGTTTTTTTCGAGACAGGGTTTCTCTGTGTACCTTTGTACCTTTTCCTGGAACTCACTTGGTAGCCCAGGCTGGCCTCGAACTCAAAGAGATCCGCCTGGCTCTGCCTCCCGAGTGCTGGGATTAAAGGTGTGCGCCACCACCGCCCGGCCAAACTGATATTCTTATCCCATTTGTTCATAAGAGGCTAAGAGTATGAGAAGCAGAGGAAGGGAAGGGGTGGGGAGGGAAAGAGGGGTGGGACAAGGAGGGGCATTTACCTTTAAGTTTAAGGCCAATGGGCCTGCTTTGGTCCCCACCTACCTTGGCTGGCCCTGAGCTCTCCATTTGCTGCATTGTGCTATGAACTTCTGTGACCCAACCAGTTCAGAACAGGTTTGGACCTCAGAAGAAGACATAATCAGTCACAAATTTCCTCTGGAGGTGATGGTACACTTCAAATGAAGAATGTCCTCTTAAGCATCTTTTTCACCTGGATGGCACTAGCTTGAAAAGGAAGAGATTAAGCATGGCAAACTTTAAAGGTGGAGATGGAGAATCCAACTCCTCCTGCATTCAGGAACCATCTGTCCAGCTTTGTGATTCCTCAGGAATTAGTTCAGGACTGCTACAGTGGAGCCATAAGTTCCTCCAGTCCCACCGGGCCCCATGGTCCTGCAGCCATTTATAAAACAATCATTCAGAGGCGTAATAGTAATCACAAACTATATGACCATGGCTTCTTACCTCTTGCTAGCTAGCTTGTATAACTTAACTCAACCCATTGTTGTTAATCTATGTATCACCACATGTTCTGTGGCTTTACCTGTGTCCCATTACATGTTGCTCCTTGAGCAGCAGGTTAGTGTCTTCTCAGACTCCACCTTTCTCTTTCCCATCTCTCTCCTTTGATTTCCTGGCTGCCTCTAAGCTGCCTTGCCATAAGTCAAAGCAATTTATTTATTAACCAATGGGAGCAACACATATTCACAGCATACAGAAAGACATCCCCAGCACTTCCCCTTTTCTGTCTAATCAAAAAGAAGGTTTTAACTTGAACATAGTAAAATTACATATAATAGAACAGTTATCAAGAAAGAATTACAGTTACAATATCTAATCTATTTGTATTTGGCAAAATTAAAGAAAATATTCTATCATCTATCCTGTATTTGTGATTCTGAAGTTTTATATCTAAATTATCTTTTATCATAACCAAGGAAAATTATAATTACAACCCTCTAGTCTTCAACTACATCAAAGGCCCCAGAAGGATATAGTATTACCTAAGTAAACAGTACATTGTAAGCAATTTCCAAAAATCTAGAACAACAGAGACAGCTGCCTCTCTGAACAGTCATCCAAAGTTCCTCTGCAGCATTGGACATCCATCTTCAGCCTATAGGACTAGAGTTTCTCAGTTGCTTTTCCCTGTGTCCTGTAGAATGTCTAGCAGTCTCCTCCGCAAAGCAGGAACCTAAAGGACTATCTTTCCTTGTTTTGGCAAAACTTAATGGTCATTTTTCCATGGGTCCTGCCTGTCCAGTCGATACAACATTTTGTCAAGCAGTCCAGGCAAGAACTGTTTCTTACCCAGATGGCTAACTTTTGCCATAAGGAAAGCAAGCTCTATATGGATTATCTTCAATGCCCATCATCTTCTCTGAAGTAAATCAGTGCTGTCAAGAGCAGATGTGTCTCACTGTCCAAGAAAGTCTAAGTTTTTAAAACATTTTAAATGTCGTATTCTGTAAGTCTTTGAAATGTCTGAAGATTACCTACCTAATTGAAATATACCTAAAACTTAATTAACATGACTATGAATTTGATTATCATAGATGACTATTAATCTGTATTTCTTTTTTTTTTTTTTTTGGTTTTTCAAGACAGGGCTTCTCTGTACAGCTTTGTGCCTTTCCTGGAACTCACTCTGTAGCCCAGGCTGGCCTCGAACTCACAGAGATCCTCCTGCCTCTGCTTCCCAAGTGCTGGCATTAAAGATGTGCACCACCACGCCTAGCCTGTATTTCTTATTTATACATTACAATTTCAAATGAGCTGTACAAACATAATACCTTAAATAAGAGTAGAAATATACATACAGTATAACAAAACTAACTTTAAATTTGTGTCAATAAACTAAAATCTATAGCAATGTAAAATATTTTAATATGTATACAGTATAACAAAATTAACTTTAAATTTGTGTCAATAAACTAAAATCCACAACAATGTAAAACACTTCACACAAATTGTTGCTCTTTAAAAGTAGATTCAATAATCTACCCCTTATCCTATCATATCTATATCCCCCTTTCTTCTTTAGAAAGAGTTTGCATTTATAATCAACACCCTTAAAATAAAAATAAACATTTATAAACAATATTTTGGGAATTTTGGTGTAGCTTCTCATATTACTTCCTGCTGATTGGGGGTACTAGAAATCTTATATGGATCCTGAGAAAATTCAAGATAATGGTTAAGTCCTGGGAAGACTGGCTATAACATTTGTTGATAGGTACCATCTGTTAAGGCTCAGAAGGTCTCACTTGATCAAATCTGATCCATCTTAACCTGAAACAACAAAAACAGAGCCTTTTTTCTAAAGCCACATAATCTTAGATCCAAGTTTCGAAATATATGTATACACACACACACACACACACACACATATATATAACTATATATATAAAACTATATATATAACTATATATATAACTATATATATAACTATATATAACTATATATATATAACTATATATAACTATATATATAGTTATATATATATATATATATATATATATATATATATATATATATATATAAAACATAGCAGCCTTTACAATCAAATGTTTTTCTTCAGTTAAAAATCCCAGCGCTCAGGAGGCAGAGGCAGGCAAATCTCTGTGAGTTAGAGGTCAGCCTGGTCTACAGAGTGAGTTCCAGGAAAGGCACAAAGCTACACAGAGAAACCCTTTCTCAAAAAACCAAAAAAAAAAAAAAAATCCCAAAGACATCAGAATCCAGACTCTCTGTGTATTATCCATCTTTACATAGCTTATTTTTATATATTATTTTATTTTTAAGACTACATCCTCCAGCACTGCAGTTACAGCGTGAGCTGTATCAGAACAATAAAATCTTTCAAAACTGGAGTCCCAACAAGTCTTAGAAAAATGAAGAGTGCCTCATTGGAGCTGCAGGGAAGCCCTCTTCCCCTGCTCTGGCATGCCCACAGTCTTCCCTGTTCTCTCCACTTCCTCTTCTGGGTACCTAGTTCAAGTGCTTATGACATCCCCGCCCACAGCAGGGTAGAGCTATGGGCAGCAGCTCCACAGTTTCTTCCAGTGCTAGGCATTGTACCAAGGCTAACAAAAATGCTCACTGGGCTCTTCCCGGAAACTGTGCAGTCTCTATTCAACAGACAATACCCAACAGTGAGCAAGGCTGATGACAGGTGAAGCTGGAAAGAGGAGCTTGTTTTTGTATTTATTTACACTCTCTGGGACTTGCTCATGGCTCCTTTATTTAGACATCCTTGATAAACAAACAAAAAGGATTCACTGAAGACATTTTCCCCTAAAAAGTTGTAAAGGCATTTGTACTAATTCTCAAAATGTGCAAAAAGAATGGTTTACTAGAAGAATGTTGTCAGCTTGTATGATTGGTGGAAGAATTTGACAATTGAACCTAAGAAAGGAAAGGAAGTAGCCTTAGTCAGCTTTTCAAATCCCCAGAGGGAGAATTAGCTTGGAACAGGCAGAGAATGTTGTTTCTTTTTGGGTTCCAGCTACTTTCATTGCTAGGAGACGGGACAAGAAGCAGTACTGCAGTGACTGAGCTCAGTCACACAGAGTTGAACGAGGGAATGGCGAGGGAACGAATTAACCTAAATCTGGATTCTATCTACTCATCATCTTGCTCAAAATGTGAATAATTTATTATCTAGCTAAAGGAACATGAAACGTCTTTTAGGTGAGAACAATGGCTCTTATACTAGGGTCTCCGGTGCCTCAGCATGGAGGTCAGTAGGAATTGCTTATATATGAAATTATTGTTGTTTAAGTTGGAAGCTCCAGCCTCACTCTCCCCCATTCCAAACCCTGCCCTCTCTCAGAAAGCCCACCCAGTGGCAGCTCCTCCCCCAGAGCTACTCAAGACTGTGCCTACTGGGTATTTAAGGTCTGGTCCATAGACCTGACTTGCCATGGGATTTCTCCTCTTCTCTTCCTCTGAGATCACCCAAGAGTGCTTTGCTCAGATGAAACCTGGTCCCTTACTTTTAGTTTGGCTCGATTTGACTTATTGCATCTTCAGAGAAACCCACAACCAGGGGATTCAAAACACTTACCAGTTGTTCCCATTCTAGATCTAGACAGTGAGAATCTCAGGGTGAGGCCCAAGAATCATGTATTAGTAAATACTAATTTACTAGACAATTCTGCCCCATGCAAAAATTTAATGTGCACTTGGAGATGTTGTCAAATGTGTATGCATTTTTGTTTAGTAAGCCAGAGAAAAATATATCACTGTTTGAAAGCAGAAAACCAAGTACAAATAAAGTCTATTATTGCTGTTGGGTGATAATTTTCCTGTCCATATCAGAAGGCTTTGTACAGTGTTGGGAGCTGGGGATGCTGACCTTCAAATGGCAGGTTTAAAGTTAGGATTGGGATTAGAGTTTGTGTAGCAATACCTTAAAGCCAATTAATTATTCAAATGCCCAAGGATTTTTTAATGTCAACATGTCAGAGTATGTAGCTGGATCGGAATCTTCAGTCCAGATAAGCTTTGTTTGGTTGTGTTTATGACAGAAATTTTGTGTTCCCTATCAGTTAAATGTCTAACTCAGAGCTTATTCCCACATAGCTCAGTCTTTCTTCCTCTGTCTAGATGATCATAAGTAGTGTTTTTAATCACTGGTTATTTGGTAAAGTACCATAAAAGCTTTTGAGAATCAGATCCAATTTCTAGCTGTTTGCTGTTAGCGGAACTCCCATGTGATTGCATTTGATTGGATGACTTAGTAGTCATAGGAGGAGCTAGGCGGGGCTTACGAACTTTGAGGGTTGGGTAATGTAAGGGGCTCTTAAACTCGACTTACCAGTGTTCTCATTCCCATTTTAATACTTTCATTATCAAATAACTGTGCTTTTATGGGTTTTTCCTTTCAGAAATTTTGCTTTCAAAACATTCTGACATTTATCTAATGAGTTAAATAACAAACCATACTCAATGATTCATCTCTGTAATTCTAGCAAGAGAACCATAGCAAGCAAGTCCCAAGCCAACCTGGGTTGCCAACCGAGTTCACAGTTGTCAATTTGACAAAGCAGCAAAAGCAAGAGGGGCCTCAGTGCAGGACTTTCAGACTGAACTGCGGGTCAGTCTGTGTGCCTGGGCTGTAGGGCCAGGTGTCTGAACAGGGCCTGAGAGCCAGTGAACAGCCTTCTCCACAGGTTAGGCTCCTGATGTGAGGTCTGCCTTGAGTCCCTGCCTTGGCTTTCCTTGATGATGGACTGCAACCCGTAAACTGAGACAAATCCTTTCCTTGCTGTGGTGTTAGAACAGAAAGTTGCCTCTTAAAAGCTTTTATTTTTTCGTGATGAGAACACTTCAAATGCTGTTGGTGAATCTTTATCATCTTACATAGTTGGATTTTGTTTGGTTTGACCAATATCTCCCTTATTTTCCCCTCCCTTCAGCCTCAACTAGCTGTGTTCCTGCACTGTGTGTGTGAGTTCACTAGTCAGTCACGTGTTTAGTGAAATCAAGCTGATTCTGTCTTTCTGCATCTGGCACATTTCATGTCACATAACTTCTTAAATATGCTATACCACCAATGGTAGGACTCCCCTTTTTAAGAAGCCCCCTTTTTAAGACAGAGTGATATTTCATTATATATACCATATGTAAAATAATTTTATTCCTCTACTGACAGACACACAAGGTCCTTGCCCCCATCTTGGCCACCACGAATAGGACTGATTTAATATGGGAGTGCAGACATGTCTTTGAGATTCTGACTTTTGTTTTTGGTTTGTGTGTGTATCATAAAGTGGGGTTGCTGGATCACACAGTGGTTTAACTGTAGTTTTTAAGGAACTTCTGTACTGTTTTCTACAGTGATTACATCAACTTACATTCTTTCAATAGTGTGCGAGAGTTTTCCTTTCTCTAGACCCTCCCTAGCCCTTGTTGTCTTTGTTATTTTGATAATAGTCACTCTAACAGACATGAAGTAGTATCTCATTGTGGGTTTGATTGGCATGTTCCTTGATTATTAGTGATGTTGAGCATATTTTCATATGCCTGCTGGCCATTTGTGTGTGTTCTTCTTTTAAAAAATTCCCACTTAAAGAATGTATATAATATAAAAATAAGTATATGAATGTTTGCTATTGAGTTATGAGTGTGAGCTCATTATATGTTTTAAATATTAACCATATATATACATATATATATAATCAGCACGCACACACATATATATGTATACACACACATACACACATATATATGGTTTGACAATATTTTCTCATTTTATAGGTCTGTAAATTGCTCCATTGCTGCATATACGCATTCCAGTGTTCTCTAATTGCTGCATATACGCATTCCAGTGTTCTCTAATTGCTGCATATACACATTCCAGTGTTCTCTAATTGCTGCCTATACACACTCCAGTGTTCTCTAATTGCTGCATATACACATTCCAGTGTTCTCTAATTGCTGCCTATACACACTCCAGTGTTCTCTAATTGCTGCATATACGCATTCCAGTGTTCTCTAATTGCTGCATATACACATTCCAGTGTTCTCTAATTGCTGCATATACACATTCCAGTGTTCTCTAATTGTTGCATATACGCATTCCAGTGTTCTCTAATTGCTGCATACACACATTCCAGTGTTCTCTAATTGCTGCATATATGCATTCCAGTGTTCTCTACTTGCTGCATATACACATTCCAGTGTTCTCTAATTGCTGCATATACACATTCCAGTGTTCTCTAATTGCTGTATATACACATTCCAGTGTTCTCTAATTGCAGTGGTACCTTTGCTTTAGGTGCCTGTGTTTTTGCCACCAAATACTTAGAAAATGTTTCTACAAGTAGGCAGATGGCAGACTCACACCTCTCCTTCTGCTCCTCCAGATCCAATTCCCCAGTCTCATCCCCAGCTCTGTAGCAGAACACCTGCTCTGGTCTCCCTTTCCTCTGACCCCACCCCCAAAGGATCACAAAGATCCTCTCCCCCAACCTTCCTTCCCCAACTCATCCCAGTATCCCAGCCTCTAACGCCAGCAGACATTAGCTGGGAATGTCCTAGCCACACCAGCTGAGCAGAACAGAGAAACAGATAAGCTCACTGAATTCTCACCACTCCCTCCTCCCCTCCAAACCCCACCCCCAGTCTCACCACTGTCTCTGCAGCAGAACACCTCCGCAGCTTTCCTTCCCCTCTGCCCACATCTCCTGTGGATCCACAGACCTTCCCCTCCTCCCCTCCCTCCCTCCACATGTTGCTTCATCCCATCCCCAATCTCCAGCAGGCACTTCCTGCTAACCCACCAACCACTCCTGCCATGGCAGCAGGCAGGCTGTCTGTAGAGCTTCCCTTCTTGTTTTTTAGAACCAGCACTAGTGTTACAGCAGACCTTCTGAGGTGACCTCTCTTCACTGTCTCCACCATTTCAAGGAGAGAAATAGGAGATCCTGGTTGAACAACCTGTTCTCCTCTGGCCTGTGCATCCTTTCAAACCGCAAGTCTATCCCCATTCCTAAGTGTCAGTTCCCAACACCAAGAAACACACTTTACCTGGAACCCCCAGTGGCTACAACTGGTCCAAAGAAACTTTCCAGCCAGGCAACACACAACTATCATAGTCTCCAAAAAACCCAGGAAGAAAACAAAAACCACAGAACAAAACAGCCACCCAACAAAGACAAATCCAGAACTCATTTTGTGGTAACTATAGCCTAGGTGCTGAGTTTTGGATTTCTCGAGATAACATAATCAATAACAGCAAGAGCAATATGCCTCCACTGAAGCCCAGCTACCTTACCACAGCAGGGCCTCAACACTCCAACATAGCTGAGGCACAAGAAAAAGACCTTAAAACCACCTGGAGAAGATGATCATTGTCCTAAAAGAGGAAAATGAATTAATCCCCCGAAGAAATCCAGAAAAACAACAGCAACAGTGGAAAGAAATGAATAAAACCGTTCAAGACCTGAAACTAGGAAGAGAATCAATAAAGAAAACCTGCACTGAGGGAATTCTGGAAATGAAAATCTAGGAATTCGAACAGGAACTACAGAGGCAAGCTTCAGCAACACAATCCAGAGCTGGAAGAGAGAATCTCAGATGTTGATGATACAATAAAAGAAATAGACGCATCAGTTAAAGAAAATGTTAAATCTAAAAATTCCTGACACAAAACATCCAGGAAATCTGGGACATTATAAAAAGACCAAACCTAAGAATAATAGGAGTAAGAGTCCCAGTTCAAAGGCCCAGAAAATATTTTCAACAAAGTCATTGAAGAAAATTTTTCTAACCTATAAAGGTACAAGAATCATATAGAACACCTAACAGATTGGACCAGAAAAGAAAGTCCCTCAGCATGTAATAATCAAAACAGTAAACACACAGAGAAAAAAGAGTATTAAAAGCTGCAAAGGAAAAAGACCAAGTAACACATAAAAGCAGACTTATTAGAATTACACCGGACTTCTCATTGAAGACTCTAAAAGCCACAAGGGCTAAAACAAATGTGCTACAGACTCTAAGAGACCAACATGCCAGCCCAGACTACTATATCCAACAAAACCTCCAATCACCATAGACAGAAAATAGGATATTCCATGAGGAAGGCAAATTTAGACAATAACTATCTATAAATACAGCCATACAGCAGATGCTAAAAGGAAAACTCCAACCTAAGAAGAATAACTACACCCATGAAAACACAGGAAATAAAATAATCTTCCACTTGCAAAATCAAAAGAAGGGAAGCACACACACTCATCTACCACCACCACCACCAACAACAATAACAACAACAAAATAACAGGTATTAACAATCATTGGTCATTAATATCTCTCATTATCAATGGTCTCCACTTCCCAATAAAAAGACACAGACTAACAGAATGGATGTGAAAACAGGATCCATCCTTCTGCTATATCCAAGAAACACATTTCAACATCAAGGATAGACATTTCCTCAGGGTAAAAGTTTGAAAGAATATTCTAAGCAAATGATCTTAAGAAGCAAGCTGGTATAGCCATTTTAATATCTAACAAAATAGACTTCAAACCAAACTAATCAAAAGAGATAGGGAAGAACACTACATACTCATCAAAGGAAAAAATCCACCAAGATGACATTTCAGTTCTTAACATCTATGCTCCAAACACAAGGACACCCAGGTTTGTAAAAGAAACACGACTACAATTCACATATTGACCCTCACACACTGAGAGTGGGTGACTTCAATACCCACTCTCACCAATGGACAGGTCATCCAAAGAAAAACTAAACAGAGAAATACTGGAGACAACAGAAATTATAAATAAAATGAATCTAACAGATATACATAGAACATTTCACCCCAAACAGAAAAGAATATACCTTCTTTTCTGTACCTCCTGGAACTTTCTCCAATGTTGACCATATACTTGGACACAATGTAAGTCTCAAAATATACAAGAAAATTGAAATAACACTCTGAATTTTGTCTGACCACCAGGGATTAAAGCTGAATATCTGCTGTGGATATCGTTCTGTATAAATAAAACACTGATTGGCCAGTGGCCAGGCAGGAAGTATAGGCAGGACAAGGAGGAGAAGAATTCTGGGAAGTGGAAGGCTGAGTCAGAGAGACACTGCCAACCGCCGCCATGACAATCAGCATGTGAAGATGCCAGTAAGCCACGAGCCACGTGGCAAGGTATAGATTTATAGAAATGGATTAATTTAAGATATAAGAACAGTTAGCAAGAAGCCTGGCACAGCCATCCAGTTTGTAAACAAAATAAGTCTCTGTGTTTACTTGGTTGGGTCTGAGCGGCTGTGGGACTGGTGGGTGACAGAGATTTGTCTTGACTGTGGGCCAGGCAGGAAAACTGTAGCTACAGAATATCAATAACAGAAACAACAGAAAACTTACAAACTCATGGAAACTGAAAGACTCTCTGTTGAATGAAAAATGGATCAAGCCAGGCGGTGGTGCCGCATGCCTTTAATCCCAGTACTTGGGAGGCAGAGCCAGGCAGATCTCTGTGAGTTCAAGGCCAGCCTGGGCTACCAAGTGAGTTCCAAGAAAGGTGCAAAGCTACACAGAGAAACCCTATCTCGAAAACAAAAACAAAAACAAAAACAAAAAAAAAAGAAAAATGGATCAAGACAGAAGTGAAAGAAATAAAGACTTTCTAGAATACAATGAAAATTGAATATACTGAATTCCCAAATGGGACTTATGGGACACAATGAAAACAGTTGTAAGAGTCAAGTTCATAGTACTAAGTGCCTACATTAAAAAAAAAAAAAATTGGAGAGATCTCATACTAGCAACTTAACAGCACACCTGAAAGCTTAGAACAAAAAGAAGCAGACACACCCAAGTGGAGCAGATGGCAGGAAATAATCAAACTGAGGGCTGAAATCAGTAAAATAGAAACAAAGAGAATAATTCAAAGAATCAATTAAACAACGAGTTGGTTCTCTGAGAAAATTAACAAGGCAAACAAACCCTTATGTACACTAACTAAAAAGCAGAGAGAATATCCAAATTAACAAAATCAGAAACAGCCGGGCGGTGGTGGCGCACGCCTTTAATTCCAGCACTCGGGAGGCAGAGCCAGGCGGATCTCTGTGAGTTCGAGGCCAGCCTGGACTACCAAGTGAGTTCCAGGAAAGGCGCAAAGCTACACAGAGAAACCCTGTCTCGAAAAACCAAAAAAAAAAAAAAAAAAAAAAAAAAAAAATCAGAAACAAAAAGGGGGGCATAACAACAGACAGGGAAGAAGGCCAGAGAATCATAAAGACATACTTTAAAGACCTGTACTCCATAAAATTGGAAAATCCTAAAGAAATGAATACTTTATTGATAGATAACCAATTACCAAAGTTAAATCAAGACCAAATAAACCATTTAAATAGACCTATAGCCCCTAGTGAAATAGAAGCAGTCATTAAAAGTGTCTGTGGTGGTTTGAAATGAAATGGCCCCCAAAGGAAGTGGCACTAATGGGAGGTGTGATCTTGTTGAAGTAGGTGTGTCCTTGTTGGAGGAAGTGTGTCATTGTGGGGGTAGGCTTTGAGGTCTCCTATGCTCAAAATATCACCCAATGTGTCAGTTCACTTCCTGTTGTCTTCAAGTGAAGATGTAAGATCCTCAGGTCCTTCTCCAGCACCATGTCTGCTTGCATGCCACCATGTCACACCATGATGATAATGGACTAAATCTCTGAAAATGTAAGCCACCCCAATTAAATGTTTTTACTTCATTAGAGTTGCCATGGTCATAGTATCTTTTCACAGCAATAGAAACCCTAACAAAGACAGTCTCACAACCAAAAAAGCCCAAGGCCAAATAGTTTTAGCACAGAATTCTACCAGACTTCCAAATAAGATTAGCACCAATGCTCCTCAAATTATTCCACAAAATAGAAACAGAAGGAACACAGACCAAGTCATTTTATGAGGCCATATTTACACTGATATCTAAACCACATAAAGACCCAACAAAGAAAGAGAATTATAGACCAATTTCCCTTATGAACATAGAAATAAAAACACTCCATAAAATACTTGCAAACTGAATCCAAATGATGAAGTAGGTTTCATTGCAGAGATACAAGGATGGTTCAATATACAAAAAAATGAATAAATTCAATTCACTATATAAACAAACTGAAAGAAAAAAAACCCACATGATCATCCCTGCAGAAAAGGTCTTTGACAAAACCCAATACCCTTTTATGTTAAAAGTACTGAGGAGATTAGGAATACAGGGAAATACCTAAAAATAATAAAGACAATTTACAGAAAGCTTATAGCCAACATCAAATTAAGTGGAGAGAAACTAAGAGATTCCACTAAAATTAGGAACAAACCTAGGTTGTCCACTCTCTCTATATCTATTCAATATAGTATTTGGAGTTTTAGCTAGAGCAATAAAACAGCTAAAGAAGATCAAGGGGCTACAAATTGGAAAAGAAGAACTCAAAGTACTGTGATTTGTAGATGATATGGCACTATTTATAAGTAACACTAAAAATTTCACCAGTGAACTCTTACAGCTGATAAACTCTTTCAGCAAAGTAGCTGGATACAAAATCAACTCACAAAACCCAGTAGCTCTCCTATATACAAATAACAAACAGATTGGGAAAGAAATCAGGGAAACACTTTTCACAATAACCTCAAATATTATAATTATCTTGGGGTAACTTATCAAGCAAGTGAAAGACATGTGTGATAGAAACTTCAAGTCTTTGGAGAAAGAAATTGAAGAAGATTTCAGGAGATGGAAAAACCTCCCATGCTCATAGATCAGTAGGATTAACATAGTAAAAATGGCCATCCTACCAAAAGCAATCTACAAATTCAATGCAATCCCTATCAAAATGCCAACAAATACCTTGAAAGGATAATCCTCAACTTCATATGGAAAAAAAAACCCCAGGAGAGCTAAAACAATCATGAACAATAAAAGAACCACTGAATGGCTCACCATTCCCAATTTCAACTTGTTCTACAGAGCTATAGTAATAAAATCCACAAGGAATTAGCAAAAAAAAGAAAAAAGAAAAGAAAAGAAACATTAATTAGTGAAAAAGAATTTAAGTCCCAGACATAAATCAACACACCTATGGACAACTGAATTTTGATAAAGAAGCCAGAAATACACACTGGAAAAAAGACAGCATCTTCAACAAATGGTACTGGTCAAACCAGATGTCTGCATGTAGAAGAATGCAAATAGATGAATATTTATCTCCCTTCACAAAACTCAAGTCCAGATGGATCTAAGACCTCAACATAAAACCAGATACACTGAAGTTGACAGAAGAGAATTAGGGAGAAGCCTTGACTGCTTTGGCACAGGAGAAGACTTTCTGAACAGAAGATTGATAGTGAAGGCAGTAAGATCAACAATGAATAAATGAGACCTCATGAAACTGAAAAGCTTCTATAAGGCAAAGGACACTGTCATTCAGAAGAAGTGGCAGCCTACAGAATGGGAAAAGATTTTTACCAACTCCACATCTGATAGAGGACTAATATCCAAAATGTTAAAGAACTCAAGAAACTAAATATAAAAAAATAACAACAAATAATCCAATAAAAAATGGGGAGCAGATCTAAATAGAGAATTTTCAACAGATGAATCTCAAATGGATGAGAAACACTTAAAGAAATATTCAGCATCCTTAGCCATCATGGAAATGCAAATCAAAGCTACTTTGAGATTCTGTCTTACATCTGTCAGAATGGCTAAGTCAATAACACAAATGAAAGCTCATGCTGAAGAGGATGTGGAGTAAGGGGAACACTCCTCCATTGCTGGTGGCAGTGCAAACTTGTACAGTCACTATGGAAATCAATATGGCAGTTCCTCAGAAAGATAGGAATCGATCTACCTCAAGACCCAGCTGTACCACTTTTGGGCATATACTCAATGGATTCTCCACCCTACCACAAGAATGCTTGCTCAACTACATTTGTTGTAGCTTTATTCATAACAGCCCAAAAGTGGAAACAACCTAGATGTCCCTCAAAGAAGAATGAATAAAGAAAATGTGGTATATTTACACAATGGAATATTACCCAGCTGTTAAAAAATGACATCATGAAATTTGTAGGCAAATGGCTGGAACTAGAAAGAATCATCCTGAGTGAGATAACCCAAAACCAAAAAGAGAAATATGGTATGTATTCATTTATATGTGGATATTAGCCATTAAATAAATGGTAACCAATCTACAATCTGTAGACCCAGATAGGTCAGGTATAGAGGAAGGGACTAGAGATGACACATAGATCTCCCTGGGAGGGGGAAATAGAATAATTTTCTAGGAAGACTGGCATGGATGGTGACAGGAAAAGAGAGCTCAAATATGAGGGGGAAGGAAGATATGGTTGAGGGAGGCATGCTGGATGAGACAGCTGGAGTTGAGGGACACTGAGTGGAAAATTCCTAAAATATATGAAGGTGATCCTAATGAGGTCTCTTACTAATGGGAAATATGGAGTTTCAACTGGCCATCTCTTGTCACCAAATGAGACTTCCAGTACTGGGAGTGGGTTGCATTCAATTGAGTTGTTGGCTAAGAGGGTCCCATGGACATTCCGAAACAACCTAGGCTATTGCTAAGACAGTATGTTGCTCTCAACAAACTGACAGCAGGGTCCCATTGCCAAGGCCAACACCCACACAATCCATTGAACATGGAGAAGTTAAGTTGGTGCTACATGGAGCCTTGATCACTACATTCTAGTGTCTGGTTGGGGAAGATACTCTGCAGGCTATCAAAGGAGAAATATAAACACTAAGACAGCCACAAGACCTTTGACTTACAATCTATTTTGCCTGCAAGATATGCCAGTACATGGTGGTACAGAACTTGTAGGAATAGCTAATATCTGATAGGACATAAGGCACACTCCATGGGATTGAACTCATACTCAACATACTTGGGTGACCAAGACCAGAGACTGGATAGCCCAGAGACCTAGGATTAAAACCAAATACTACTGGTCTAAAAAAAAGTATCAATAAAATGACTGTTAATGATATTCTGCTATCCTCATGAGTCGATGCCTTATTCAGTCATCATCAGAGAAATTTCCTCCTGCAGCAGATGGGAGCAGATGCCGAAACCCACAGCCAGACATTACGAGGAGAGAGAGTCCTTGGAACATACAACTCTAATTGAGATGTCTCCATCAAATCCCTCCCCTGAGAGCTCTGGTAGTCCTGTGAAAGAGGAGGCAGAAAGAGTGTAAGAGCCAGAAGGATGGAGGACACCAGGAGAACAAGGCCCTCTAAATCAACTGTGCAAGGTGCATCTGAGCTCACAGAGACTGATGTGGGTCTGCACCAGGTCCTCTGAGTATATATTATAACTTTCAGCTCAACGTTTTTATGGGACTCCAGAGTGTGTGAATGAGTGGGCCTATTTTCCTTCCCTTCAGGTTGTCTTGTCCAGCCTTGATGTAATGGCTTTTTATTCATTTTATTATATTTTATTTTGTCATGCTTGGTTGTTTTCTCTTAGAAGTCTGTTCTTTTCTAATGAAAAATAGAAAGAAAGTAGATCTGGATGGGAGGGGAGGTGGGAGTAGAGGAAGGAGACAACTCTAATCAGGATATATTGTGTGAGAAAAGAATCTATTTTCAATAATAGAAGAAAAGAAATGATTGTTTAAACAAATCAGGGAGATTCTTACTCATCTTTCCTTCTAGAGGCTTTACAGTTAAAGGTCTTACATTGAATCATTAATCCACTTTGCACAGTATATGATGGAGACAAAGCTCTAACTTCATCCTTCAGCAAGTGGGTATCCAGTTCACCCCACACTGTTTATTGACAAGACAGTCCTTTTCCGACTCTGTGTTTAAAGCACTTGACAATGATCAGTTTACTGTAGAATGTGGACTTTCTTCAGGGATCTCTACCTTGTTCGAATGGCCTCCATGTCTGCCTTTGGTAGGTAGAGGGACCTTATTTCGTTAGTCATCTCCACTTTGCCTATTTTGTTGTTCATGTTTCTTGACTAATTTTACTATATGTGTGTCATTGTGAGTGTGATATTGAAGTACTCTCCCTTGTTATATTGCTACCTAATTTTGTCTTCAGTTCTGGCCTTATATAATTAAATAACTTGGCTTGGGTGTATATATATTTTTAATTGTTTGGTTATGTAGTCCTACTAGTTTGGCCCTTTATCATTCTAGAATGATCTATGTGCCTAGATACAGCTTTAGATTTAGATCAGTTTTGAATAAGTATAGTTGCCTTTGATTTCTTTTGGTTCCATATGTAAAACTTTGTTTTGTCTTCTCATTTATATATTTGTCTATACTTCTGAAATGAGTTCCTTGTACACTGCATATTGATGGATTTTGTTTTTTAAACCTTTCTGAGCCTTTTCTTTTCTGATCCCATCCACTTATATTTCAGGTAATTATTAATAAGTGAGCAGTATAGTTCCCATTCTGTGAGTATTTTCTTTGTCTTAAAGTTATTTGGCCTTAGTAGAGCTGGCCCTGGCAATATAAGTGAGAGGGACCCGGATCTGAGGGTCCTAGAGCAGAAGAACT
The DNA here is from genome assembly GCF_949786415.1 of Peromyscus eremicus. Classification (NCBI taxonomy): domain Eukaryota; kingdom Metazoa; phylum Chordata; class Mammalia; order Rodentia; family Cricetidae; genus Peromyscus; species Peromyscus eremicus. Next base: position 118,085,215 of record NC_081420.1, read on the forward strand.
GGCCCCACTTCATGCTGTAGACTACATTGGATGAGCTAGCAGAGGCAGTACTGGAGAGCTCATCTGGGTAGTGATGATGAGGGAAAGCTAGTGGGCTGACCAACCCAGCTACCACCCAGGCCCAGAACCAAGGCTATGAGTTGCCCCCCCAACATCCACCAAATCTATGAACCATTGGAGAATGTGAAGGAAATGAACCTACAAATCTAAAACAGCATGAATTTGAAAACATGAATCAAACATGTATGGGTAAGTACCTAGACTTATACAAATTAGTGTTGTATTGTAAAGGTGGTGTATAAATTGTTTCTACCTCTAACATAAAAATTAATAAATAAGCTGGGTGGTGGTGGCACATGACTTTAACCCCATGACACAGAACAGCAACAGGATATCCAAAAGGAGCCCCGTTGAGAACCCATTACTGGTGGTGTAGCAGAAACCAGAGGCCTAGAGCCAGACCAATGACTCATAGCAATGAGTACTTGCAAGTAAAGACTATGGACTAAAGGATCAACTGTGTGACTTACTGGGCCATACTATAGCATCCATGACAAGATTCTTCTTCCCTTTCTCTTTCTTCTTCTTCTTCTTCTTCTTCTTCTTCTTCTTCTTCTTCTTCTTCTTCTTCTTCTTCTTCTTCTTCTTCTCTTCCTCCTCCTCCTCTCCCTCCTCCTCCTCCTCTTCTTTTTCTCCCTTTTTTTTTGTTTTTATTTTTGTTTTGGTTCTTTGTTTTGCTTGCTTTTTGTTTTTTTTCTTTTAAATTTGGTTTTGTTTTGGGGGGAGGTTGCAAGGGCAGAGGGCAGATGTGAGGGGACAGGGAGATAAGTGGGTTTAGAATGTATGATGTGAAATCCACAAAGAATCAATACAAGTAAAAAAAAAAGTTATTTGGGCTCACTTTCTTTCATTATCACTTAACTTTTACAATGTATTAAAATCTCTATAATGTGTTTATTATATATTTTTCTTTCTGATTAGTTTGAGATTTGTGTAAAATATTTTATAGTTATAACCTTCATTGTAAATTGATAACAACTCAGCATCAACTGAATAAAACGTACTACAATTTTAAAACTGGAATTTGTGTTCTTGTTTACTTATTTTTATATTTTTATATCCATTATCAAAATTTATCAATTTTTTTGAGACAGAGTCTCTATATGTAGTCCTGGGGTTTTCTATGTAGACCAGGCTGGCCTTGAACTCACAGATGTCTTCCTACCTCTATCTTCCAAGTGCTGGGGTTAAAGGCATGTGCCACCACCACCCAGCTTATTTATTAATTTTTATGTTAAGGGTAGAAACAATTTATACACCACCTTTATAATGCAACACTAATTTGTAAAAGTCTATGTACTTACCCGTACATGTTTGAATCATATTTTCATATACTTTCACATTTCTATTGAGGGAATTTTCACCTACTTTTAAGAACTATGTTAAGAATTTCTTATTTAGTTCCAATAATCTCCTTCAGTATTTGCTTGTCTGGGAAAAAAAAAACCCTTCATCTCTCCTTAATACTTAAGGGATAAGTGTGAATTCTTTGTGCTGTTCTCTTCCTTTACTGCTTTGACTAAATTATCTGACTATATTATCTCAGTCTGTGAAGTTTCTACTCATAAATTTGTGATTATCATTATTGTTGTTCCCTTGTGTATGAAAGTTACTTTTCTGTTGTTGGTTTCAAAATTGTCTCTGATTTTTGACAATTTTACCAATTTTACCTTTCTGAGAGTTTAATTGTAGTGTGTATTGATACAACTCTTTCTGACAGTTCAATTGTACTGTGTATTGGTACAACTCTTTCTGAAAGTTTACTTGCACTGTGTGTTGGTACAACCCTTTCTGACAGTTTACTTGTACTGTGTGTTGGTACAACCCTTTATGACAGTTTACTTGTACTGTGTGTTGGTACAACCCTTTCTGACAGTTTAATTGTACTATGTATTGGTACAACTCTTTCTGACAGTTTACTTGTACTGTGTGTTGGTACAACCCTTTCCAACAGTTTGATTGTACTGCATGTTGGTACAATCCCTTTAGAGTACAACCTCTTCAAGGGTATTTGAGCTTCATGAGTCTGCATGAACATTCTCTTAGAATTTGAAGGGTTTAAGCCATTGTTTCTTAAGCAACCTATTAGATTCTTTCTCTTTAATTTCTCTATTTTGTAAGTTCATAATGTATTAGCTCTCTTGATAGAGTTCCATGGATCCTGTGGGCTTTATTACTATTACTATTTCATGCTTTTCTTCTATTGTTGGATTATTTTAAATGGCATCTCTCTTTTTTAATCTTCCCCTTTTCCTTCCTTGTTTTCTTACTTCCTTCTCTCTCTTCTGTGTTGTTTTTGGTTTTTCTCTTTTCTTTTGGCTTCTTATCTCTTTGGGGGCCTGCCACCCAGCTTCCAAATAAATCACACACAAAGGCTTATTCTTAATTATAAGTGTCAGGCTTTAGCTTGGCTTGTTTCTTGCCACCTTTCCTTAACTTGTCCTGTCTACCTTTTGCCTCTGGGCTTTTCTTGTTCTTTTACTTCGGTAAATCTTACTCTTACTCTGTGGCTGGCTGTGTAGCTGGGTGGCTAGCCCCTGGAGTCCTCCTCCTTCTCTGGCTACTTCTTCTCCTCCTCCCAGATTTCTCCTTCTCTATATTCTCTCTGCCTGCCAGCCCTGCCTGTCCTTTCCTCCTGCCTTGCTATTGGCCAGTTTTTTATTAGACCATCAGGTGTTTTAGACAGGCACAGTAACACAGCTTCATAGAGTTAAACAAATGCAACATAAACAAAATTAACACACCTTAAAATATTATTCTACAACATATTCTCCTTTCTGTCTAAATAAAAATAAAGATTTTAACTTTAACATAATAAAACTACATATAACAAAAACAGTTATCAAGTAAGAATTAATTTACAGTATTTAGTCCATTTACATTCAGCAAATTCAGAGAAAGCATTCTACCATCCATCCATCTTAGTGACTCCAAAGATTTATACATAATCTACTTTCAATCATAAGTAAGGAAAACTGCAATTATAAGTAGTCTTTAACTCCATCAAAGACCCCAGAAGGATGTAATATTATTTAACAACAGAGACATTTGGCTGCCTGGACAGTCACCCAAAGTTCCTCTGCAACTTTGAAACATCCATCTTCAGCTTTTAGGCCCAGAGTATCTTGCAAACGTTTCAGTGAAGCAAGAATTTTGAAGGACTGTCCTGCCTTGTTTTGGCAAAGTTCAGCAGTCACTTTCTTGTGTGTCCTGCAAAATATCTGGCAGACTCTTCTGTGAAGCAGGAATTTTGAAGGAGTGTTATGCCTTATTTTGGCGAAGTTCAACATCTTTTTCCTGCCTGTCCTGCATGTCCAGTCTGCACAGCATATTGTCAGCAGTCAAAGGCAAGAGCAGATTCTTTGCCCAGTGGCCAATTTTGCCACAATGAAAGCAAATTCCATAAGGAGTTTCTTCAGTGTCCATCATCTCTGAAGTTAATTGGTGCTGCCAGGAACAGACGTGTCTCATTGTCATGAAAAACTTTAAGTTAACAAAACATTTTAAGTGCCATATTCTATAGATTGTTGAAGTGTTTGAAGACCATTTAATCTAAAATATACCTATTTAACCATGAAAACATAATTAATGTGACTACAAATTTAGTCATTACACATTAACTATTAACATCATTTTTTGTTTATACATTGTGTTTTTAAATGAACTGCATAAATACAATACCCCAAATAAGAGTAGAAATATATACATAGTCCAACAAAATTAACTTTAAATTTGTATCAATATACTAAAATCCATACCAATGCCAAATATCTGATATTAATAGTTTTTTATCCTATAATCTTATATGCCCCTAAATTATAACAAACACACATAACTCACCAAATAACCAAAGGCTTCCCACCCCACCTCTTGGGAATGTGGGTGTAGTATTCTCCAAACTGCTTCCTGCTGTCTATGGACAAAGTATCTTTAGGGTCCATGAGAAAATTTGAGATAATGGCCAAGTCCTGGGAAGACCAGCAGTAATCTTTGCTGATAAATATCACCTGTCAAGATTTAGGAGGTCTTGCCTGATCAAACCTGATCCATATTAACCCTGAAGGAACCCATAGCTTCTCATCTCCTGTGGGAACAAAACTCCAAAGCATTTTTGATTTCTGCTTGACAAATATATTTTTTGACTTTTTAAAAGTTAAGGCATTCCTAAAGTATATAGGCTGATTTATTTCAACAGTCCCTCTTTCAATTCCAGGTCTCTTTGCAGCTGTCCTTTGCTTTTCAACAATCAAAAAATTCAAAATCAACACAATAACGTACAGAAGCCAGACTCTCTATGTATATCCTATCTTACATGGCTTTTTTCCTTTATATTACTTTTACTTTTATTTTTACTTTTTATATCACTTTAAAGGCTTTATTATTATTTTAAGCTATTCATTTCTTTCTATGACTATATCCTTTTTTTTCCCCTTAAGCCTACATGCATTGTTAAACACATTGTAACCTGTTTAGAGGTTTTTCCATCTGGACTTCTTTTATTGCATATCTTTAGCCCTTTTTGACCATATGAGCAAACCTTTAAACTTCTAACCTACACCTGGATCCTCCAGACCTGGCTCTGAGTTGGCTCTGCCCACTTCTCTGGTCATGAAAACCAAGCGTGACTCTTGGCTGGTGGGAGGTTTGTCTGACCAGGAACTGCTTTCAACCTTCCTAGAGCTCTAGAATGCTGATGCTTGCACTGTGGCAGAAGTTTTTATTTAGTTTTTTGTTCCTATTCAACATAGTGGTTGCTTAAGGGCTTACTTGCCAGCAGGCAGAAACTCTTAAAGGAGCCCTATCCTCATTTATTCATTTATTCATTCATTTATTCATTCATTTATTCATTCATTTATTTATTCATTTATTTATTCATTGATTTATTTATTTATTTATTTATTTATTTATTTATTTATTTATTTATTTATTTATTTATTTTAAGCTTTCTCAGGCACTATGGAAATTCGAGTCCCATGTTGGTCTGCCAAAATGTTGTTGTTGGTTTTTCTCTTTTCTTTTGGCTCTTTATCTCTTTATTTGGGAGCTACCCAGCTCCCAAATAAATCACACACAGAGGCTTATTCTTAATTATAAATGTCTAGCCTTAGCTTGGCTTGTTTCTTGTCACCTTTCCTTAACTTATCCTATCTATCTTTTGCCGCTGGGCTTTTCCCATTCTCTTACTTCCGTAAATCTTACTCTTACTCTGTGGCTGGCTGTGTATCTAGGTGGCTAGCCCCTGGAGTCCTCCTCCTTCTCTAGCTACTTCTTCTCCTCCTCCCAGATTTCTCCTTCTATATATTCTCTCTGCCTGCCAGCCCTGCCTATCCTTTCCTCTTGCCTTGCTATTGGCCATTCAGTTCTTTACTAGACCATCAGGTGTTTTAGACAGGCAAAGTAACACAGCTTCACAGAGTTAAATAAATGCAATATGAACAAAAGTAATATACCTTAAAATAATATTCTACAACACTTCTGCTTCCTTCTTCCTTCACTTCTTCCTTCCTTCCTTCCTTCCTTCCTCCAGTTCTTCCTCCCTCCCTCAGCCTCTCTCCCTTCCTTCCTTCTAAATAAGGACTTCATTATATTGCTCAGTGTCAAATTACTTTTCCTGGGGGAACATACACAAATGCATTCACCTGAGATAAAATACTGACAGAACAAAGAAATGATTCCATCTAAGTCCAGTATGTTGAATCAGTGAGAATACTGGGGTTACAAATGGCTGCATAGATGAAGTGTTATGTATAAGAGCATGGATGACTCCAAAGAAGCCACTTCATTGAAAAGTTTGTCACCCAGCATAGGTGACAAATCATGATATCAGATTACTTACTGGAGTCACAACTCATAGCCAACCTTCCACCTCCTATGCACCCTAGCATCCACGAAGACTGCTGTATTCCACCTCCTATGCACCCTAGCATCCACGAAGACTGCTGTAGATGGGGGGGGGGGCAAGAGGGGTGATGGCTTTTCAGTCATCACTTTCATTTAGTCTAAAGTAAATTTTTTTGTACAAAAATAGAGGTTTGAAAAAACTTTCCCTTCAAAATGTGGGTGATCTGGATACATGGGGTTGCTCCAGATTTCAGTCCCTCCAAATTTGCAGGGCCTTCCTGCTTGACATTTAAAATTCCAACTCCTGCTTAAAGTGGAAAAAATCCTCTTCTTAAGTAATATGTGGTTTTGAGAATGTCATTTCCAGGTTGAGTCAGAGTGAAGAGGAGAGGCTTTTCATTATTAACTTGCCATCTCAGGGCCCCTGAAGGTGGGAAGCCCAGGAATGTGAGCCAGGGGGAAAGGAGAAGAGAAAATCAAAGAATCCATGTAAACAGGTGGTGGGGAGGTGGGGGTGGGAGAGTGGCAGGATGGGGGGCTGTAGTAGCTTCAGAGAAGAGCTTTTGTTTATTATTTTTAAGTCTGTAAATTACAAGAATAGGAGAGGACGAAGTTTGAGAGTTGTTGACTTGGAAGTCTTGGGTCCATAAAAAAGCTGATAAGGGAGAAGTCTGATTCTTACTGGGGATTTTCAGCTAGGGCTAGAGCAATTCTCCATTTATTTGTAGATGGACTTGGGGAACAGAAGAAAAGAAAATAAGAGAGAAAGCATTGCGTTTCTAAGAGAGAAAAGATTTCTTCCCCTCCCCCACCTCTTCCCCTTCATCCCTCCTTTTCTCCCTCCCTTCCTTGTATTCTCCCTCTACCTCCCTCCCTCTATCTCTCTCTTGCCTCTCTATTTCTCCCTCTCCCTTTCTCCCTTCTCTCTATTAAGCACATGTCCCACTGGTGTTATCTCATAACTTTCAAATGTTTAGTTTTATGATGGAGGTTAAAAGTGCAATGGGAGAGGGCCTGAGCTCGAAGGGAGAGACAGTGTGATGCAGAGAGCCGGGTGTGATGGCACAGGCTTGGACCCCAGCACTAGAGAGGTGGGACAGGTGGATCTGGAGTGGGAGCCTCAGGCCAGCAAGAGACATGTCTCAAAAAAACAAAGTAGATAAGGACAGTGAGGATGACACCCAAGGCTGACCTCTGGCCTGAACACATGTGCACATACACTGGCACACACAGGCACACCTGTACACAAACAAACAACAAGACTCATGATTATGGAGGTTGGAATGTTGAAAATTGAACACGACAGTTATCTTGGGCTATTTTTAATCTTACTACTAACCATTTATCATCACCTCTGAGTCTGAGCTAATATCCTTTCAACTATCAGTTAAAACCTTTGGATTCTATTAATCAGCAATCATTAGCTTCTACCAACCCCCAAACTAGGAATGTTACCAGACAGCATCTGAAACACATAGCAGAACTTTCCTCTATTTTATTGGGACCAATGTGTTCATATATTTGTTCTGTGACTATATAAACTCATGTAACCACTTCTACAGTGAAACAAATCATCCAAGGCTGCCAGAATCTGTATTCCTTGGCTATAGTCACTCATATTTGATTTAGAATAACCTTTATTCCCTTTGTAGTGTGTTTTGGGGCATCTCCTTATCACAGCAGGAAAAAAAAAAGCAAAACCAAGAAAGTACCAGATGCAGAATGATTCCAGGATGCAAAGACATCAAACTGTCTGGTCACCAAACTGTATCTTATTTGAGACAGTCTCCTGGATCTAAGAGGAAGGGATTTTAAAAAATACTATTTTTATTTACTTTTTGAAAAGTTTCGCACATTTGTAAATGTATTTTTTATCCTATTCATCCACTACTACCCCCTCCAACTTCCCCAGCACCTCCCATCTTGTTTCCCTCCCAACTTCATGGCATCTTTCTTTTTTTCTCATGTGGGGTTAGGAATTGAACCCAGGGCCTTGCACATGCCGGCAGACATTCTACTGCTGAGCCACAGCACCAGACCTCCTCCTTTCTATGGTGTTGTGTTAAGACCACCTGAGCCTCTCCAGTGTTACTCATATGCAAATTTTATGTGTGAGGTCATCTCCTGGGGTATGGGAAACATACCAGTTACCAAATTCCCTGCCCTTAATTCCTCAGCCAGGGGTAGGGCCTCAGGTCCCTGTTCTAATCACGCTGGAGTTTTGAGTGACCTGATCTTCTATAGGTCTGCAGCAAGTCACCATAGCTGAGGTGAACTGATGTAACAGTCATGTCATGCCAGCATTTCATAGCTTCTTTCTCTGTCCATCAGATCTTACGTTGTTTCTGTCCCATTCCAAGAGATGTCTTACCAATATCATCCTTGTGACTAACAAAAGTTACCAGACCATAGACCATTTCAACAACTTGGTAAATGCTTATTTTTCTCCCATTGTTCGGCAGCCTGAACCTCCAGCAATCAGTCCTGATTCCCTTCTCTCCCAATTGAAATGTTCACCCGAGAGTCTATGTTCTAGTCTGGTTTTATTTCTGCAGTCCTGGGGACAAGACCCCTGCAACACTCAAAGGTCTCAAGAAGAGGGACATGCCACACACAAGGACCATCTGGGAAGCACTGGGTCAGGGGTAGAGGGGAATGAATGTTGGCAAGGGCTTTGATTGTGAATCTGTGGAAGGAATTGGTAAGGCAAGCCTCACAGGCTAAGAGCTGGCTAGCCTAGGTGACGTGCTGGTTTTTGGACAACATGACACAAGCTAGAGTCAGCTGGGAAGAGGGACTGTCAATTGAGGAACTGCCTCTATTAGATTGGCCTATGGGAGCATCTTCTTGTTTAACACCTGATATAGAAGGGTCCAGCCCACTGTGGATGGTACCAGCCCTAGACAGGTGGGGAGTAAGCCAGGAAGCAGCATCCCTCGGTGGTCTCTGCTTCAGTTCCTGCCTCCAGGTTCCTGTCCTGAGCTCCTGCCCCAGCCTCCTTTCATGGTGGACATATAAGACAAAATAAAGCCTTTCCTCCCCAGTTGCTTTTGTTCAGAGCAAAGCAAACTAGGATGAGTTGTTTTGGTGGGATTTAGAGATGGCACCTTATTGTCTATTTCCTTTCCTTGAGGTGACTAGCATGGAGGGTTAGGGGTCAATGTTGATACCTCAGTAAAGCAAGCAGTTGTGGCTCAGGCTCTGAAGGGCTGGTTTGTGTTTAAAAGACTCACTACCCATTATCTCTGAAAGACAAATCCCAAGAAGGTGTGGTCCCTACATACTTCACAAGACTCCAGATGTCAGTGCAGATCAGTCAGATCAGAATGCAGAACATAGAAGACACGATCCATACACTTACTTGTAAATCAGTTATACTGGGATTGAGAAGCAGTTCATTGACTCAAACTACAGTTTTGGATGTCCCAGGGACTAGAAAAAATTAGGGGCTACCTAAGGGTCCGAGGACCTCCAACTGGAGACTAGTTTGCTTCTTATCATTACATCTTGAGACCGTTTACTGAAGGAGATGGCTCTGCCTCCTTATGTGTCTAAGCACCTGAGCCTTCACTGCTCTGAGTTGGTTCTGATCACACATTTTGGTGACAGACAGGCCAAGCAAGCATATGAATTGCTGTGGTGAGACCAGCAGAGGACAGAGCAGAGATTCCAGAAGACGGCCATGGCCATTTTGGCTTGGCTTTGTAGAAATGATGACGCTGCTGGTCTTGGAATTTCTAGAATTGTCATTATTCTAACATCTTATGACTTGAGGATCCATTTACAAGATTCCTGAAATGAAAGGAGGCTTCTGGCCCTCACTGCTTCCCCCAATGCTAATCAGCTTGGAGAGGGAAGGTAAGCAAGGAAGGACAGCAGAGCCATGCTGACTGCTGTGGGACAGCATTGCTCTTAATGTCAGCCCTGTGCTCTGTGGTTGGTCACAGCTTGGCATGGTGCTCTTCACTGTCAGGGCCCCTGCCCCTTGGCTAACTGCAGAAAGGTGAGCAGGAGGTGGGCTGTGGACCAGAATGCCATTCAGAACTGTAGCAGCAACTGCCCCTGCTCTTTTGAATTTGGGAAAGATCACCCTGGAGTCACTTTGTAGGGAAAATAACCCAGAGAACCTGTTTTTCATTTACTCAGCAATTAATTGCCTCTTTACACATGTAGTTCTGAATTGTTTACTAGTGTTTAGCATTCCTGAAATGTCGCAAGCTCCTTTTAAATAGCATAGGTTATTTTCAGGCACAATTGAAAACTTAGTGAAAATCAGTTTTGCATAGGAATATAGATTCCATTTTATTCACACTGTATCTCAATAGCTTTCTTGCTATAAGTGGGTTGGCTGACATCCAGAGTTAGCGGAAGAGGTCTTTGTTGACAGGATGGGCCTTAGCGAATACTGTCAGTTTTATTCCATGAGCCAGCAAGCTTATACCACAATTGTGAAAATGACTTTTCAAAACAAAAACTCCCTGGCTTCCTTAATAGTACCATTCACTAGATAATTTGGGGTCTGTAGAACAAAGGCTGCAGGAAATTGGGCATCTTGTACTTTATTTTTCTTTTCTCTGTGTACATGTCTGTGTATGTCTTCTCATGTGCACAGGTATGTTCATTGCACATGTATAGAAGTCAGAGGTTGACAACTTCAGTCATTCCACGTCTTACTTTCTGGAAACAAGATATCTCACTGACTGTCTGAAGTATCAGGTCCCCAGGAGCTGGAGCTGTACAGGTGGTTGTGAGCAGCCCATCATGGGTGCTGGGATCCAAACTCTAGACATCTGCAGCAGCAGCGGTCTACTCTCTTAACTGATGAGTCAACTCCTCAGCCTTGTGCTTATGTTCTTTAAATGGGAGCTGGGGATCTGAACTCACATCCTCATGCTTGTCTAGCAAGCACTTTTCCAAATGAGCCATCTCCCGGTGCAAATGAGTGTCTTACACTTTAACATGCTCAAGGGGAGATCTGACAATGGAAGTATCAAGACTACCCTAAGTGGACCTCAGTAAGACAGTGGAGAGAATTTGCCAGAATGTTAGTATTAAGTACAAACACTGGAACCCACTGAGTAGAGTTGGCTTGGAATGAAGCCCTCAGGGCTGCAGAGGCATTTGAACAGTGTAGCCAAGAATGACCACCTGAGGCTGTGGTCTGAGGTATTTCTTGAGGCTTGAAGATCTGATATCAAGGAAGATTCACAACTGTTTAACATGAACTCTGCTCTGCTAAGCTAACGCTCTTGTCATTTAATCAACTGAAAGGTGGGGAAGGGATTTGTCTCTATAAAATAGTCTGAAAAGGTGTAATTGTCGAAGTGGTTCAACAAGCAGCCTGCCTCACAGACAGTTCATTTTCTGGGTGACAGTGTTTGTGACTGAGAAAAAGGCCCTAACTGGATTAAAATAAACAGTCGCGGTTCTCTTTAGGATTCATCTGAATGAGCTCTCTGTAAGGACACATTTGGATCCTAGATTTATTTGTTGGTTTGTCTTGGAAACCTGTATTAGGAGATCTGCCTCTTGCCATATAAGAGATAACTTATATCCACAGACTGATTAAATCATTTACTAAAGTTTTAAGCTAGTTTTGAGTCTGGCAAGATTTGAGTGGACGGTTAGACCCCTCATGAGTGTGACCTGCCTCCAGTTTCACATCTACAGAACATGAATGGTTTTCCATCTGCAAAGGGGGCATGAGCCTTGAGCAAAGCAGCAGTTAGGCTGAGGAAAGAGGGAAAGGGATGAAGAAAGGCAGACTCCTGGAAAGGAGTTCTTGCTTTTCATTACTCATCCCCTGAGTCCTAGGATTAGGAGCAACAGTGTTTTCTGTAGCAGACCTCAGTGGTCTTTATAAATTTAATACACGTGGAGCAATTCTCTGAAGTCTCTCAGAAACATCCCAATGAAAGGGTTTAATCAACTCTGAGAAGTCTCAGAAAAGTTACTGTGTACTTTTAATAATACATGGGTTAGTAAACAAGACTTCTCCACCTGGAGCAGTGCTGTCCACAGCAAGGGGCCCCCAAGCCCATCTGAGTGTCCTACTTAACACTTGAAGGTCTTTGGTCAGTAAAGACAATTCGTATCTATACTCTGGGTAATAAAAATTACATGCTGTAAATCCCTGTGGGGCTATCAATCATCAGAGCTTCTGAAGGGTCTTTGTTCATTGCAGGTAGAAATTTATAGTTTGTCTTTTACCTTTGTGACTTGGAAATGACTGGGAAGTCACCCAGGGGCAACCTCGACAGCGGGAGCATGTGTAAACCCACAGGCTTAACCTTCTGGGCAGACAGAATGAGGACACTTGGCTCAGTGCCCTTTCTGTCTCTGTAACTGTAGGTCAGCTTTACCTGAACATCTTCCCAGGGGACATCAGAATGAAAATATAACAAGAGGCATGGCACATTTCAGGTTAGGAAACCCACCCTCATAGAACAGCTCACCTCTTCTTGTCTTGACAAGGTTGGGACATACCTATCTTTCTCTCTTTTCAATAGTTTCTCAATTGTTATTTTCTCCAAGTTTCCTCTCCTATGAATTAAAATGCTGACATGTTTAAGGAAGATTTTTGTATCTACTTGTAAACTAATTTAGCAAACTATCTGCCTAAGATAATTTGCACTGGTACAGATTCTTGTATATTGATACAAATGTAACCTATTTTTCTATTCTTATTTAAGATAATTGGTATATTATTACAAATTCAAAACTATAATTGTCATATTGTACATATGTTTCTATTCTTATTTGAAATATTTTGTATATTGATACAAATGTATAATTATATTTATCATACTGTATGTATGTTCTACCTCTGTTTAGGATATTTTGTATATTGGTACATATTAAGGATATCATTGTCTGAGTGGTGGTGGTGCATGCCTTTAATCCCATCACTTGGGAGGCAGAGGCAGGCAGATCTTTGTGAGTTCGAGGCCAGCCTGGTCTACAGAGCGAGATCCAGAAAAGGCGCAAAGCTACACAGAGAAACCCTGTCTAGAAAAACAAAAACAAAAACAAAATAAAAGGATATCGTTGTCATATTTCACTATTCATTTCTATGTCTGATTCAGATATTTTGTATGTTGTCACAATTTTGAGGTTATTGTCCTTATACAATACATTTATTTACAGATTGTTTACTTTAATGTGAAGCCTTAGTCCTTAGGTTATTATAGATAAGACTTACAGACTAATAGTCACCCATGCTTGTCATATTTATAGTTACGTTAGTTAGGTTTTCCAGATTTACAGAAATATTTGTCAGATGCATAGGTAATCTACAAGCACTTCATAGACCTAGAGAAAATGGCAGTTAGATGTTTTGATAACTTAGAATTTTGTTAACGTAAGACACAATTGCTCTTGGCAGCACTGATCTACTCCATTGAAGACACTCCGAACAGAAGTTTGTCTTCTTCTTGGCAAAACAAAGGCCTGCTAGACAAAGAACTGCCCTTGCCTCAGCTACTGACAGTTTGCATGCTGTCCTTTCCAGTCAAACAGGACACAAGGAAAAGTGACTGCTGAACCTTGCCAAGACAGGGTAAGACAATCCTTCAAAATTCTGCTCTAGGCCTGTAGCCAAAATGGATGCCACAACAGTGCTGAGAAACATTAGCTGACTGTCCAGGCTGCCAGCTGTCCCTGTCAATTCTTGAACTTTTTCGGAAGTTGCTTGCTTGCACTTCCTGTTTACTCAGGGAACATTATTTTCCTTCTCGGGTCTTTAATGGGATTGAAGACTAGATAGTTACAATTATAATCCTCTCATATCTTAGCTAAGAACATTTTAGGTACTAAAGTTAGATTCTTCAGGATAGGACAGCTATTGGAATAATCTCCGTAACTTGCCGTTTACCTATGGTCTGGACATTTAATATATGTTTCTTTTTTGACATTATTCTTATTGTTTGTATTTCTATTTTTGTTTATGTTATTACCTTTCCCCTTTCTGGGACAATACTTGATAATCATTCCTGTTATATATAGTTTTGTATTAGGTTAGAACTTTCTTATTTAGACAAAAAGGGGAGATGTAGTGGGTATCTGTTCCACCTATGACCTTGTGGTACCAGCCCCTAGGATGTGGCCTCAGGGCTAGCTTAAGACCTGTGGGGCACCTACACCTCACTCTCTTCTCTCCCTCCTGGGTTTGGACGGTGTGGATTGACTCAGGCGGCAGAGGCAGCATGGGACCGACCGACCATCAGCTTTCCGGGACTCTGACAGTTTTGCCCTATCCTGTTTAGTGAGTTGTTCTCCACAGTTTATATCATAGTAAACTCCCTAGCGCCTCTTAAGCAGACTCCCTGGGTTTCTGGTGATAGGCCACCACTCATTCTCTGACACTGGAGTTTTACGATATTAGCTAACTGAGGAGTTTGATGTCAGGCCTTAGCATCTTTTCTTCTCTACATTGGTTAGTACAGTTTGTGCACATCACACAGTAAACCTTGGTGGATCTTTCCAGTCATTCAGAACAGTACAGGTAATGGAGTTTAGGGACTTAGTAAATCCAAAGCACAGCTCCTCGTGTTTCATTCAGATAGAAATAAATGGGTGTAGTATGGTGATATTTTATTCGTGCTGAAATGTGATTTTATTTGTATGTTAATAAATTGCCTGGGGATCAGAGCTAAGAGCAAACCATTAAGCAGAAGTCTGGTAGTGGTAGCACATGCCCTTAATCCGATCACATGGCAGGCAGAATCTCTGTGTGTTCAAGGATATAGCCAGCATGGTGACACAAGCCTTTAATCTCAGTACCAACCATAGAGACCTGGAGGTCTGTATAGACAGGCAGTGATGAGGAAGTCATGTGGTTGGGTTTACAACCAATGAGAAGGCAGAACAGAAAGGCAATAAAAAGACAGGACACAGGAATAAGGTCTCTCTCTCTCAGGGGAAGGACGGCAGCAAGTGGTGAGACAAGGTGGTCTCAGCTCTTGGCTACTGCTGATCTCTGGGCTTTTAACTCTTTATTTGGCTCCGTGTTTCTTATTTAATAAGACCGTTTAGAATTACATCTACAGTATAGTGGCCAAAGGTGGTTCTGCTTTAATACCCAGTTATTTGAGATGCACCAGGTCTTCATTGTATATGCATCACCCTCCTTTGAGAGTTTGAGCAGAATGACAGAAATGATTTCTAGATAGACAGTCTGCTGTTTCACTTTTAATATACACTTCCCCATAGCTAACCTGTTCTTTTCAAACCAAGAGAAAATAGATAGAACTATTTCAAAAGACGTTTTCACAAACGTCGATTGCTCTTGGGATTGTAAAGTGCTACAAAGCTGTGGAGGACAATTCAAACACAGCAGAGAAATCGAAGCTTCAGGTGCTTCATGCTCGATAATGCCGTAGTTCTGAGTCCATTCTACAGAGAAGATTTCAATTAGGTAAAAGAATTTATTTTCAAGTATTTTACTATAGGTTAATAATATGAAAAAAATCACCTGTATGTGTCCAACAATTGAGAATGTTTGAACAAATCACCGACCATACATATGATGAAATACACACGTGCATTTAGCTACTTTTCTGTGTAAAAAAAAGATAAAAAGATTAACAGAGTCCACATAATACGTGTTCCCTGGTACTACGAAAGAAGTATTTGTTTTCTTTCTTTTATTTTATTTTGTTTCTTATTTTTTAGAGAGGGTCTCTCTATGTAGTTCTGGCTGTTCTGGAACTCTCTAAGTAGACCAAGCTGGCCTCAAACTCAGGCATCTACCTCCTTGGAGCTGGGGTTAAAGGCACATGCTACAAGGCCCAGTTCTCTCTTTTATTTTTGTTTAACAACCTTTTCTGCCTTAAACATTGTTAATTTTTAAATAAGAAACATAACACAGAGTTTCAAGTGAGAGAAGTATTTGTTCAGATTAATGAGCTGCACTGGTTACTTGAATTTTGGAAGACTATTCACCTTTTTATCATCTAAGAATTTTATATTTGTGTGTTTTTATTGAAGCCTTGCTACACTGAGTTTACTGCTTCTAAGTCCTGAGATTTAAAGTGAGTGAATAGGAAGAAGAGAAATTAAAGTCGGTCTCACAGGATCTTCGTATGGGCTGTACTGCATTATACTATTTAAAAATAAGAAATGGGGGAAATGGGAGGGGATGGAGGGATAGGAATGATACAGCTACAGCACTCACATATAAACTTCTCAGAAATCAAAAAATTTGATTAAGAAACTCCTGTGTTCAAGTGCTGGGATTAAATGAGCCCAGCAGGAAATCTGTGTGGTTTCTGAATCTTTGTCTCTTCTATGAGAGAATTCCGGACAGGATCTAAATACACTGAAGTAGCCTGGCTTCTTGGGTAGGTGTATCTGCGTCTATCAAAAAGGACTCAGGTCTTTTTCTTTTCTCCGCAACCCTTTAGCTTCCTCATCTCCATCTTAATCTTTCTCTCCCTCTTTCTCCTCTTTGTCTTCTAGAAGTTTCTGAACTATTTACTTGATATGCTCAAATATTTCACACATTTCACCCATAGAGAGAACTGAGAAGAAAATAGTCTGTTCCATATGATGATGAGAGAGAGCTTACTGTAAGATTCGATCCAAGGGAGCAGTCAAGAGAACCAATCTCCTCTATGCGTACATTCTGCTTGGTAGTTATGAGTATTTCCATTTTGATTGTATTAATATATGCACTAGCAAGGGCCTTGTTAGAGTTCCAGTTCTGATTCTAACAATAGAAAATGTGATGAAAGGGTCATTGCAGGAATACATGCAGCCCAGTCTTGTCTCTTTTTGGAGACAGAGTCTCTTTATGTCTCCCACCTTGGCCTGGAACTCACCGTATCTTTGACTGGCCTCAGGTTTGTATCCTCCTGCCTCAGCTTCTACAGCCTTACCTGGCTGCTTTACTTAAGACTTCATGCATGCAAGGTAAGCATTGTAGCAATGGAACCACACCGCAGTCCCATCCAAAGCTCTTCTTCATCTCTTAATGTCTTTGGATAAAACACGTTTAACAGCTCATGTACAAGTCAAAATGAATTGGTTAGAGTCGAGTTGATTGCCCAAGAGAGATTCTTCTCAATTTGTCCAGTGCTGGGTGCTGTTCCTTACAGCTGGAAAGCTGCAATTGAAGTCATGCAATGCTGTCACCTGACTTGTCACTGTTCCATCAGGACCACACCTCCTCCATGCTGGGTCCTTCGCAGGGAAAGGAAATCACACTGGGAAAGGTACCCTTGCCTACCAAGATCCACTCAGGCACAGGATCTCAAAACTTCATCTGTCACAACACTGGATCATGATTAAATGGGCCCCGAGTGGCTGGTTGCTCTAAAAGGTTTTCAGAAGGATTTGGAGTACTTACTGTTGGATGGTCTATGTTGAGGTGACGTGCATGAGTCTTGTGAACGGTGGATACTACCTTCTGTTCCATGGTGGAACTAAGTATTTCATTTTCTTCTGATCAAAGAAATAAATGATGCTCATTGTAGACAATTACAAAGATCCATACATGCCAAAAAAAAGAGAGAATTGAAAGGCTCTGAAATGCTCAATCAGATAAATGTGCATTAGCATCCTGTTGTATTTTTAGAGTTGTCTCATACAGTTGGCACCCTTAAGTATTGCATTTCCTTTGTCTTACAAACAAGATACTATTGTTATTTCCCTGTATCATTAAGCCTGTCTCTGGAATATGTTTGAATTTATAATATTTAACCAAAGAGTCTCAGTGATTCTCCCCGTTGGCCACTTAGTTTATTTATAATTATTAATTATAAATAACAGTGTATTGAATTCTTACAATGTCTGCCCATGCACTGAACTTATTCTCTAGGACAGTCATAGAAGTAGAATTCAAGATCAAATAATGTGTTTTCTAAGTTTTAAATTTGTGTTGCCTTGGGCACTTAAATATCAAATTTATGGGAAATCAGGTATATTTTTTTCTGAATATGATTGTGTTGAATTGGGGAGATTATAGGCCGTTATAATGTAAGCATTTGAACTCTGTTCTGATGATCTGATTAGCCAAAACCGTTCGGACTCTAGGCAGTGTTACTCCAGCTCTTAATTCCCTTACTTTGTGGGATAGTTAAACAATACCCCCTCCCTTTCTTCTTTGCGGCCTTTTAAGGAAAATTTAAAGTAGACTGATTGACAAGAGTTTTAAAAGCCCTTTGAAAATTAATTTAAAAAGTTCTATTGAAGAATAAATACTGCCGATTGGGTGTTTTCTTTGTGTTAGTGAACCAAAATCAGATGTTTGGACCTCCAGTGGTTAGGGGTTTGGCCAGGAAAACTGGAGACAATGAGACGGGCCAAAGCGGCATTTACTGTTGCGTCTAATTTCAAAGATATGCTAAAAGAGAAAAGCCCCGCCAAGAATTTATGACTCGGTCAGAGGCAAAGTTGAGAGCTATCACCTGCTTCAAGGAGGCCGCTTTGGAGGGGTTCATATGTATGCACGGCACACCGCTGCAGTCTAACTTTATGACTTTTAATGACTTCGACCACCTAATCACTTGTGAAAGGATGTGCTGGAGTTTGCCTTCACTCAGCTTGACAAGGTGATGGGAGGCATATATCTTCCTTACATGAAAACACTTGTCAGCTGCATCATATTTGGTAAGACAAGCACCAATGTCACCTTGGGGGGAAAGAAAAGTAACTCCGCTGACATCCAATGCATATGAGTCTCCAATATGCTGCAACATCACCTAATTTCAAGTGAAATATGCAAATCCACCCTATTTTGTCTGTAGTTTTTATTTTCCTGATGCTTGCTCTAAGTGCCACATCTTCTGCTGATGGAAACATTGTGTAACTTTCTCTGAGCTGATGCATATTTAAATATGCATGGAGGAGAATCTCAACCTTTGAGTGGAAACAACATGGCATACCAAATGCAGATCTCCCAGTCACCTGTCTGTGTTTTGTTTGTTTTGTTTTATTTTTGGACTTGGGCTACACTTATATAACCCATTCACTTTAGTTCAAACTCCTGAATTTTTGACTTTTTGTGGGTAGTCGGTCAGTGGAATGAAGTCGGAGCTTATTAGGGTTTAGGACTAAGCTACGTGGGCAGCTTAGGGGTGAAGGAGCTTCTCTGGAATAATGAAAAACAAGGAACTCAGATCACAGCTTCAGGATTTCACTAAATTTTGAAAAGCAATGTTCAAACAAGCATGTTTTGGAAGTTCTTCTGGTAGGTTAGTGTGTTTATTTGATTTTTATTTCTAAACTACTTTTCACAGTGTGCCTAAACAATTCTAGGTATACGTGTATCTAGTAGACAATACTGATTCAGATGAATGTTCCCAGTGAGGTCAGAGGGTGGATGGTCTCAGCATGGCAGAACTCTGTCTCCTAGGGGAATGCAAAGTCAAGCTAGAAAGGGCCTGAGCCTTGAACACCAAAGAGGAGGCTGCTGAGGTGTGTTATGGGACTGTATGACCCGTTGCTGGGTGGTGACATAGCAGCTTATGGAAAATGGAAACGCTCTTCTGACCATTAGCTTTCGTTTAACAGATTACCCATGTCATATGTGGAGGAAATTGTCTCTCTATCTGCCTCACAGTTTGACTTGAGTTCTCCAGATTGCTGTGGGTCTGTAAGTTCTTTCTCTAGAATGCATTGTTGGTTTGTTTCTTTGTTTTGGCTAAATACACCTGGCTCACAGCTGGCCTTTCCTAACAGCGGCCCAGTCAACTGTGGTGAGTGAAATGGCCAAAGCCTCCACTTATCTGATATATCTTTGGTTGCGTTGATGCTAGCCACATGCACGTGTCGTCTCTGTGTGGCTCGAGTGGACACTTTTCCCAGATGAAGTGTGTAATAGAATTCTGCCCATTCTGGAAGCAAACACTGGGAGAGGGCTTCTGATCCATGTGGAGCAAATGAAGATTCTGTTTATAACCTGCTGTCACCTCATTAGGTTTCAGGTGCTTTATTTCATGAAGAACGTGACCAGCTGATGCATTGAGCTAACTTCTTCTACACAGTAATGTAGCATTTCCACTTACACGTTCTACACTCTGAACAAAGACTTCCCTTGTTCCCAGAAATGTCTAGAGTCAGAAGAACCAATGTGAAAACACTGTCCTAGAAAATAGTAGGTAATATCATATGTTAAAATTCATTATAATTCAACCAGGGATAAAGTGGTATATTGATATATGTGACCATTCATAGAAAAACACTTTTTAACTAAAGCTACTGATTAGAATCTATAAGAAAAAAAAACACATAATTTACAATATTAATAAAAACATTGCTCTTTGTGGCTGGGAGGCCATGTTGAAATTTTTCCATTTAAATTTCAAGGCTTTGTTTCTTCCCAAAATTCAAACTCACAGCTGTATAATATTAACATTATTTTAATATAATTCCCTTTTCAAAAGTTGGTTGGAATTGGATTCCAGTGATTATCCAAGTAACAGTCACTTGAGAATTGAGTATCACTATCAATATGAAATAAATATACGTTAAAAAAATAAACTTCCACTCCTCCGGCGTGTGTCTCACAAGATAGCTAGGAGAAATGATCTACTTCTGAGTGGATTGTGTCATCCCACCTACATTTGATCTATCCGTGACTGCTCTGCAGCACTTGGATTGTTCAGTGGTGGAGGAAGAGAACAAAGAAGTGTCCCGAGTGTCACATGACTGCTTGGGGTAGTCATGAGCAACGGTTTCTTCTTGTATGAAACAATAACATTTAAATTTTGTGGTTATGCATCATGAGTGTCTGACAGCAGAAGCCATTGTGATTGGCAGGCGGTAGATTAAATTTATGGGTCTTGGGCTTTTTTTTTTACTTAATAAGGATACCTTGAGAAAGTCCAAGGGGAATGAAAGTCAGTTTTGTCATCTCACACAGATTTCAAAGGCGGGGGGTTACACCAGGGCTTGAAAGGTCTCTATCACCCCGCTGCTGTCTAGCCCACTTGACAATGAGACACACTGTATTTGCTCACGGTGCTGGAGTTTATCATGCAAGAAGAGTAATTATATTTGAGTTGTGTCAGCCAGCCACCCGAAAATGAAGGAACGTCAACGATGTTGCTCCAAGGAGAAGGAGATGATTAGTTATAATTATCCTCAGTGTCCAAGAAAAACGCTTCGTTCCCTCATTCTCTTGCAAAGGGGAGAGAGAAAAAGCCAACAAAAAATTCTCAGTACTTCCCGGTATTTTTGGAAACTTTTAAGGTCATTTGTTATAGGAATTTCAGATATGCTCGTTGGTGTGACCAACCACTTAACTCCCTGGGGATTTCATTGCTTTGTACATAATTTTATCGTCTTTACATTTGAGGATGTGTAATACACCATTCAATTTCCTTACTGTTTGTAGAATTTCCTCATAGGGAAATATTAGACAATGGGACACAAATTTCTTAATTCACCTAACCATGGTTTCATCTACATAGCACTAAGGTATAAGCTATAGCTTTGGAGCTACTCATGAATATGGTGATTTGATTTATAATTCCAGGCAAGCTGAGATGATGAGATTATGTCTTCGAGTATTGCTGTTGCTTTCCTGTGTGTGGCCAGTGAGTGGTACCTATACTCAGCCTCCTTTGCCTAACAAATGCACATTTTGCAGCTTATGTCTGAGATTTTTTAGTTGGTGTGCTTGATTACTGTGTTTTGTATTTGTGGTGCTTTTATTTTTTTTAAGTTTCCATAAGTGGCTTAGAGGAAAAATAATTTGGGGACTATTCATTTGTTGGCTAGCTCTCTTTCATAGTGACTGATATGTGTAATTTCTATGTCCAGTTTTGGAGGTTACATTATCATTTCAGTAATGTTTTCTGCCACATGGAGATGGTCATGTAGCTGATGGACTTTCGTTATCCCTCAAATAGGTTATTATTGCTCTTATGTGATGAGAATCAGCTTCATTCATAAGTTGACATTTTCATGGCTTTGATAATTTCTCAAGACAATTCCATCAGTCAATATTGTAGGTCATGGTACAATGAGTGCAGACAATGGATTTTAAAATGGACAAGGTTGATGTACTCGCCACAACAACAGATCAGCTCTTGCCGTGTTCATAGTTGTGCAACCCCCCCATTTACCGAAGATTCTACAGGCAAGGTTTTTAAGAGCACTGAGATACAAACTCCTTTGTTCATCTGCAAGGACTCACTTTGAGAAGGAGAACTGTTGGACAGTGGACACACGCTCATCTCCCCCTCGAGTACTGACTAATGAATGAATACACGTGGTTTATGTTTTTAGTGTTACCTGGAACTTTTTCTTCTATTCATTTGGATTTCAAAAAAGTCAGACTAACAGATGTCTTAGGAAGTAAATATATGCATATTTCTTCCCTATCCTTAAGTATATTTCACTCTTTAAAAACTTTAAAAAAGGGTTAGGTTGTATCTTAGTGATAGAATAAGCACTTGACTCTCTTATGGCAGGACCTGGATTCTACCTCCAGCATCATAAAAAGGCCACAACAAATGCAAAAATTATGATTAAAATTAAGGAGACTTCTCTTGAAATTGTGTTACTTATTCATCATAGTATTGTAACCAATAGGTTTACTTTCACAATAAGAGTATTTGATTTGGGTGATTTTATTTTGTGTCTACTTAGATGATTACTAAAATTAGTTCAGTCATGTGGCTTACCAATTGCATACATTCATTTACTGTATATATTCAGAGTGAATGGGTGTACCTTTCTGTGTCTGTGAGCAACTTCACAGATTCTTTGCTTTCTTCTTAGTTGGCTCTTAAATTTCTTCACACATTATTTTCTGTCTTCACATTTGATAAGCAATGTAAATGAATGCTTATTCTGAAAGGAAGTTAGATTGAAGTTTGCTGACTGGCTTTCATGATTGTCGAGTTCTGTCAAGTCTCATTGCTGGAAGAGCCTTCATTCTAGTGGGTCCCAATCTTTTGTTCACTAGAAGCACTCACCTTGAATATCCAGGTAGAGGGGCATGTTGATGGGTGATGGTGGGAGGGGGGAGTATAAGCAGACATTGTCTACACAGACAGAGAATCTCTGATCGGGAATCATTAATTTCTGAAATTATTTTAAGTTCATATTTTTGTTTATATTTTATTCTCCTGTCTTTCCCATTGTATTTGCAGTCTGAATATGTCGAAGAACTACAGTAAAAATAGACACAAAATAAAACACGCTATTTAATTTTGTCTTAAGAAAGCTGTCATAGGATGTCTTAGGACATCCTTGTGTTAAGGACCATTTACTTTTTAATTTAAGACAGTTGTTGTAATTTCATTTTGCATCATTCAGTTTTTTTCTTTATGTAACAGAAAAAAATGAACTCAAGCATTCTTCTATGTCAGAGATGTGTGGATAGCTCACTGTCCTGCCTTTGTTAGCTAGGGACAACGACTTTTCTATTTCTATTGTAAGTTTTCTTAGAATAACTTTTAAAAATTAACCAATATTAACATTGATCTGTATAACACTTATTAAACCATGCCTTAAAAATTAAATATTGCAACATAATTCATAGCAATAACAATAATAAAAATCCAGTGCTTTAACTTTTAATGTACAACTTATTAACAATTCCTAATGTTCTCTTTGGGATTGAAAAGTCCTTTCGGCATGCATTGGGGCTGGGTATGGTTATTAATTCATTGGGGACTGGTGGATCCAGTCTTAGACTCTTCTGCCTTTCTTTGGTCCTGGGAGCCATGGAGAGGAAGGGGGGAGAGCTGGGGGAGAAGACAGTGAAGGAAGGAAAGAGACAGGGAGACAAAGCCTGAGAGGGAGACGATGACATTAGAGGTGACACATAGCTATCATGAGCTTCCTCATTCTGAGAGGAAGAATAATGAAGGGTTTTCCCTGCCTTCTACAGCCTGAGGACAGCCCTTTGGCCACATCACCCTTTCTAATCCCATTTTCTGTGTGCTACATGTCATAATCTGTAAGGTACTGGTTCCATGAGAAAACACTGAATCCAAACAGTGCCCTGGTCTTGTATTTATTTGCACTTTAAAACTACATTGTGTGGGAAAACTTACCTGCAAAGAGAAAGCAGGAGGGACCTCACAAGAGCAGGACTACATGCATGTGGACATCCAAACCAGGTCTTTGGACTCAGCGAACCTTAACTTCCAGTTGTCTGATTTATGGTGACATTTACTAGCTAGAGAAAAGTGTGTGATCACTTTTTTGTTTTTATGAGAATCCCTCCACATTTGGGATCTGTTTAACTCATGCATTTAGGGCCCCATATAAATGTTTGTGCTAGAAAGTCGAGCTGACCCTAAGTATCTCAAGATCTGTAGGGCCTCCTGAGCTGTACCAAAGTGGTTTGACATGGGAAGGTAACAGGCAATTTTCCTAGAAGCAGAGATCTGGAGACAGCACGTGAAAAGCTGCAGGGTTATTTAAATTTGAGTTGGTTGTTGCATGAAGAGAAAAGGTAAAATGTGGTAAGAGGCCTCTGCATGTGGAGCGTCTGAAGTCATGAAGCCCCTGGTGAGTACCACTGTGGTCACCTTAACCAGTAAATAAAACCATCCTGCAAGAGGCAGCTGATGGATTAAAAGTATGGCAAATCTGTGCTTGTATGTCAGAGGTACAACGGTATTTGGAAACTTCCTGGGAGTTTCAGGCGGCGAAGACCAGATCGGACTTATGGAGGCAAGCTTGTCATTAGTGTGGTGGTAACGAGGGAGGGGCAGAGTACAGACGAGAAAATGAGCTGAATTTTGGGAATGGTACTGGTGTCGTCTGTCTGTTAAGGGTATATTTGCCCAAAGAGAAACTGTTAGAAGGAGCTTAATCTATCCATTTCACAAGTGTTGACCAATCAGCAGCTATCAATATCTCACTAATACAGAAAATTTGTGTGAAATATTTTGGGGAAAAATTATAATTCTATGAGAACATTTTCACTATTTTAACCCTCCAAATATTGATGGATTTCATTTTATTTGTGCAACTATAAAACAAAAATACTTGCTTTGAGCTAGGTTTCCTAAGTAGGAATCGATTATAATAAAGTATAGTCAATAATATTAGCTAATCTTAACAAATAGTTTAAAACAGCTTGAAAAGTAATAAATCACAGAGATATTTTAAGTGAATACTCAGTTTAGTTTTAAAAATTCTGTGTATCTCACCAAACTTTTCTGGGCTTTTGGCCATGGTGAGTGGTCCCGGTTCCTCTGCTGCTCACTGCCCAGGCTGTGGATTTGCTCTCTGCAATTACAAACGTTTCAAAAGAAAATATCTGATTCTTTGGTTTCATAGGATTTCTTGGCTGAAGATTAGAGAGTGGGCTTAGAAGTCCACAAATACGCACTAAACATGTTATAGTAATCATGCCTATTGAAGCAGAAACAGGAGTTCCACACTTAAAAAAGATAGGAAATACAGAGAAACATATGCTGATCCAAAAGTACACTCACAGGAATTTGCTTCAACAGCCTGACTAACAGTTGAACCTATAAAGGGTAGCATCGACTAGTTCCTGGACTCGAGTTTTTGACACAGCTAGCCCATCTACATGGAGAAAGAGAAACACACAAGCCTTATTCCAGAGGGAGATCATAATTTGCCTTTATATTTAGTGAAATTCACTAATTTTCATTAGAATATAATGTTCTTTGCCTTTTTAATCTGGTAGTGATTTACAAAGAAAACAAGAATGTTCCAGAGAGATTTTTCGGTGATCCATCAGTTCCCCATGTCTGTTTAATATATTTGGTTCACCTAATACATCCTTCTTTCAGGAGAATTAATGGACACCTCAAGAACTAAGGAGCAGAAACACTTATATACATTACTAAGCAATTTCCTACTTAAAAAAAAGATAATTTTGTAGGAAAGCTCCAAGTTGCTCTGTCTCAAAATAATGTGAACAATGCAATAAAGCCAAAATTTATAATTGCTGGTAAATTTTGGATTCTAGTGCAGGGTTCTTTTTAATGCCATTAATAGCTGTTAATAGCGCCACGGCCTGATCTTTTGAATAATTCCATTATTACCTCCAAACTTCAGGTTACTTATTTCCAAAGTGAGGACAGGGGAAAAGGCACCACAAGGTAGTTAAAATTTACAAATTACATTTGTGTGTGTGTGTGTGTGTGCGCGCGCGCGCGCGCGCGTGCACGCGTGCGTGCGTGGGTAGCCGTGCCATGGCGTGAGTGTGGAGGACAGAGAAGAACCTATAGGGGTAGGCTTTCTCTGTCATGGGAATCTTGGGATGGAACTTGGGCCGTGAGTCCAGCAGTAAGTGCCTTACCCACTGGGCTGTCTCAGTGACTCTCAAGGACATTTTATATTGTAAGATTTCATGAGATGGGAAGGATTTCCGTGCCCTTAATTTAATATCTATGTGGAAAACTCCAGTCGCTTTAACAATGTAATTAAACCTTAATTTTTACCCTAAGCTGTCGATACTGTTGAGAAGGCTGAGGCATTCTTGGTGCTGACTACGTCATTCAGTCTTGCTCCATTATCCTACAGTCAGTCAGCTTAGAGCAAGAGAGCATGGTAACTTGATGTGATTTAGAAAATATCACCAATTTTATCTATCGGTTACAATTGCTCAAACTTCAGCTTGAACTATTTAATGCAAAATATGGAGACTTTGCACTATGAAGTTATTCCTCCAAGGGTTGGTCTATCTCCAGGCAAAATATGGAGACTTTGCACTATGAAGTTATTCCTCCAAGGGTTGGTCTATCTCCAGGCAGGTGCAGTATCAGGCTTTATTTCTCCTCATCTCAGCCCTATTTTCTTCCTGGTTTAGTTTTCAGTCAGGTTGATTTTCAATATGGTGAGAAGAGAGTGCCCAAGAACACAGACTTTTGAGTTTTAATCCAAAAGAAAAGTCCTTTAACAACAAGTTTATACCAAATTGGATCAAATAATTTAGCTTTTTGGTGATAATGAACTCTTCCAATTATGACACATGGGATGGGAAGGGAGCTTTCTGATTGGCCATGTCATAAGTGATGTAACTGTGGTGCTATCACAGGCGGTTTCTCCGCCTAACTCAGTTCTCCAAAGAGGACAAGGACTCTGTGAGGGTTAACTCTGTCAACTGTGCAATTTAGAATCACCTGGGAAGAGACTCTCAGTGAAAGACTGTCTGTCCACATTGGGTTGGGGTGGGCATTCCTGTGGGGATTGTCTTACTTAATGTGGGAGACTCTGCCCATTGTGACCGGAACCACTTCCTAGGCAAGAGGTCCTGAAGTGTGAAAGAATGGAGAAATTGAGTAGAACCCTGGCAAGCAATCAGGTGACCGTGTGTACACTAGTTTCTCTCTGCTCTTGACTGTGGGCATGATGTGACCAGCTGTTTGAGGTTCCTGCCTTGACTTCCCCACATCAGTGGGCCTGGAATTGTGACCTGAAATAAACTGTCTTCTTTATGCTTATTTTTGTCAGGTTCTTTTTATCACATCAAAAAATAAAAATAAAATAAAATGGGGCAGATGCATAGAAGACAGGCACAGGCAGGCTGAAAGGGCTCAACAAAAAAAGGAATTTAACACAGAGCCTTAAAAAATGTTAGCCAAGTCTGGGTCAATGGACCCTTTGCAGCTGAGGTCTGGGTTGATGTCTATGGCTTGTGTTACCACGGGGTGGGGTGGGGGGGCATAGGAATCTTTTGTGTTAAAATCTGAGGGCCTTGCTGAGCTGGCCCCGCCCTTCATTGGCCCTGGGGTAGTTGGCTGTGCCTCTCATTGGACAGTGCAGCAGGAGATCTGGTCCCGCCCCTCATGGGAGAGCTTCTCCTCCTTCCGCCCTCCCCGCTTCAGCAATTCCGGAAAGATGACCCCACCCCTCGCCGCAGGCATGGGAGAGCTGGCTCCGCCTCTTGCCCGAGGGAGGTGGTCCCAGTGGCCTGGACACACCTGCTGGGCTACCATTCAGATCCGCATCCTGGGCCTTGAATTTGCCCCACCGTAACATCTACCCCATCTATGGCCTGCTGAAGTGCCTGAAGGGAGTAGTCCTGGGCAATGGTAGTTGCAGGATCCTCACGACTCAGGGCAACAGCAGGAAATCTGAGGAGTTTCACTGTGCGTCCAGTGTTGATGGTGTGCCAGAGCTTGAACCAGACCAATGACTCATTGCAATGAACATCTGCAGATAGGGCTAAGGGTCTACTTCGTGACACATTGCAGCTCCCAGTGCCTCTAGGACAAATGAAGAAGTGTTGGAGAGATGGGAAAGACGGAAGAGCAAGGTGGATTCTTGGTTGTTGCTGTTTTTAATTAATTTTGGAGGGGTTTCTTTTGGGGGGATGCTGCAGGGATAAGGGGTAGATATTGAGGGACTGGGAGGTGAGTGGGATTGGGGTGCATGATGTGAAATTCCCAAAGAATCAATAAAGAAGTATGTTTTACATATATATATATATATATATATATATATATATGTTTGTGTGCGTGTATACAAATATATAAATGTTAGCCGAATGAATCATTTATCAATACAAGAAGGGAGGACAAAACTAACAACCCTGAAGTTGAAGACTACATTTTTCTTCTGATTATTGAAGTAAATGATAGGAGCCTTGTGAACCAATTTAAAGTTGACCTGCCTAAAGATTTGGAGACTTTGCCTAATTTGTGTACTTATTAGTTTTTGAAATCATTTATAGTGTTAAAACTCCAGTGTACCCACAATGGGATGCCTCCACTTTCCTAGTTGGTAGCACGCACTGTTTCCAGTAGTTCTGCCCTATTCCCGTGTCATACACTAAAGAGAAGATGTTGACATGGATTAGTTAGCTTAAGTACACACTCTTTAGTAACTTTTGCCTATTTGTCTTGAAAAAAACGAAGTCGAATGAAACTTTTATGGTTAAACATTTACAAACATAGGTTCACTGTCTGTATGTTCATGTGTTAATAAAGCTTGATGGGTAAAAAAGAATCTAGCCAACAAGCAAACACACAAACAAAACGCTCAGCTTTGTTCTTTGAATTCTCTCTGGGCAGTTTATGGGTGAGAGGGCGGTATGAAAGTGTGCAGGTTGACTCTGCTAGTGGAAACACCCCTCACGCAGTGAGGGGCTGAGAGTTCGTTCTGGCATGCAGCAGGTGCCAAGAATGTCTGCCGTCAGTGCTTCACAGTTTGGAAATTTTGGAAAAATATCCCTTGTTAATTTTTTATAATCATAAAAATTGGGCTGGATCTTTTTGATATTTAAAAAAAGCAAAATCAATAGTTTTTTTCTGAAAAACGGTTGAGTGGGCTTTTAAATGTTGCTTCTATAATATTTTGAGATTGTAGATGATTGCTGAATCTTAATTATACAGGACAAAGGAGAAGGCAAGAGGTTGCCTCTGCAGAGCAATAACCACGGTTTTGTGGGCAATGCTCTCAAAATCAGCCTCCCTCTCAGGCTGTGGAAGCCCTGTGATCCCACTGCATGCTGTGGGAAATGGAAGGAACCGGGTGTGTGTGGGGGGGGGGGGGGCGGGGGGAGTGTTTCAGTCGCCATTTTCCCTGGTCATGCCTTGCTGTTCCATAAAGCACGGTCTAGGGAATCCCCACTTCCGTGTTCCTTGGGGCAATGTCTGGGCAATGAGAATCAGTCTCTGTCTTTCATTGTTGCCCTTCGCTTCCTTCCTCCATCTCTCTTTTGCACAACCGAATTTTAATGTAAATATAGCTGATCAGATGACATAAGGGAACAAGATCGGTGCTCTTCGGTCTGTTCCTCTTTGTGTCTTTCCATGCAGTTTTAAACCTGCGAAACAAAAGCAACAACTTGATTTAGCCATAGTTTTAAATTTACAGAGAGACTTCATATATTTATAGAGAAATTTATATATATTCATATATATATGGAGAGAGAGAGAGAGAGAGGGAAGGAGGGAGGGAGGGGGAGAGAGAGAGAGAGAGAGAGAGAGAGAGAGAGAGAGAGAGAGAGAGAGAGAGAGAGAATATAAGGATACATTATGTTCCAGCCTCTCCTATTGAGTCAAAACTATAATTTTGAAAAATGTCTTGGATTTTCCAACTGATAAGCTCTGTTATTTATTTATTTATTTATTTATTTATTTATTTATTTATTTATTTATTTATTTATGTGTGTTTGTTTGTTTTTACAATGCTGGGCATTGAACCCAAGGCTTTGTGTGTGCCAGGCAATCACTACTACAGAAGTATACCCCAGATCAATAGTCTGTTAACATTTTTTACCATATCAGTAATGTAGCTTTCCCACACAAATGGCTGTGGAGATCAGTTCCAGGACAGGTGTAGTCTGGCACAGAAGAGACATGTATACCAGTGTGCAAACTATTAATAAAACTAATATATGGGCACACTTGGGAGATTCGGAGAGGGCAGAGGTTACTTTTGTTGGAAACAGAAGGTGGTTAAAGACTGGAAATGCAAAAACCTAACACATCTAATAAATTGATAACTTTTTAGCAAAACCTTAGAAGTGAACACGGATTCAAGGAAAACAGTAAAATTTATACAACGTGTTAATATATCACTGGGATGCAAAAAAAAGAAGTATTCAGTGTAATTTAACCTTCATTATAGTTAAAGTTAATTTAAATGATTTCCAAGCATTTTCATAGAGGCTGTATATTTTTTTTCTGAACAAAGCTAAAACTTTCTGTGTGTGTGCCTAGACATCAGGTTAAGGAGACAGTATTTGGATCTGATGGTGTTTGTTTCTGTCTGTATTTTTGTATTTTTCTGACTTTTTGAAGACTTGCCTGTTCCAACCTTTTGCTAATTAACTCAACAGTTGACAGCCATGGTATTTTTCTAGTCTTTGAGATCAAGCAGGCCCGTGTTAGCAAAAGTAGGTGTGTTGGGGAAGATGTCCACAGGGAGAAGTTGTCGTCTTGCAGCTCCTGAGCATCTTAGGTACTTTACTGCTATTATTGAAATGATGCTTTGTAAGCACTTTGTTGAAGCCTGTGATGAGTATCTAGAAGACTTTACACAGAGTACAGCTCTTCTCCCATTGTGTTGACCCCATAAAAGTTACAATTTGTATGAATTAGACTTTGTCAGTCTTAGAAAATTGGAGTTAAATTTAAAACTTTTATGTTATGGATTTCTAAAAATTCCAAATGAGCTAAACAGATGTCTTAATCATTTTAATTGGAGAAAAATAGGTAAATAAAGAATGCATCATAGACCTGCAGTGGTGTCCAGTGACTAGTTGGCTGGCTCCTTTGGAAAGAATTAAGTAAGGTTCCAATTTGTACTTTGGAGTAAAAGGATATAGTTGAGTCTAATTAATTAGGTATAAGTTCATTTTTTACAGTGTTGAAATTTAGTTCAAACCATGTGATAGTGGGCATTCAGTAGAAGCTGTGACCAGGGATAATGAGTGGATTGTACTGGTTAATAGCCTTGTACCTTTGAGCTGCTTCAACAAGGATCGCCTCACAAGTTCAGAAAGGCTCCTGGGATCAGGCCCATGTTCTCTGCAAAGGCTGCAGATATGGACAAGGCATGTTTTTGACTTCTCAATTTCATTTTAAAAATTACTTTTATTTACTGAATTTGTGTGTGTGTGCACTAGGCAAGCATGTATGCACACCACAATACATGTGTGGAGGTCAGAGGACAACTTGAGAGGCTGAGCTCAGATCATCAGCCTCTGTGACAAGCACCTTTATCTGCTGAGCCATCTTGCCAGCCCAATTCTCACTTTGTTTCTAAGTCCATGTGGGGTGTGAAACCTATTGTTTGGAATTGTTAAGGATAAATGAGGGCATGCACATAGAAGGCCAGCCATTTAGTGGACATGTTATTATCACTACTGTTTATTGCTTTAAGAAATAATTGTAAGGCTGCATTGAATCTTTAAGATATTCACTGATTCTATACTAAAATAAAGAAAATCATAAACATCAGTATCTCTGATTGCCTTGAAACAACTGTCCTCATTTCTGATGTCTGTGCAAACTGGAACAAATCTTTTCAAGAATTATTTCATTGTTTGGTATCTACACTACTCTGGTACAAGAATACATCACTCAGGATGTGTGAGTCCAGAGATCTGAGTGAGCAGAGAAGACAACTCCATGCAAAGAGGGAGCCCAATGGGGCCAGGAACTGTGTCTGTCTCTTTAGTAAATACTGGGAAAAGCCGACTTCCGAGCCTTGCTCCCCACTTCCAGACAGTGATGACAGTGTGACCTAACTACTTACAAAAGGCAGCAACCTTGGCAAACGGTGGAGGGTGGTGCAGGCACCTGGTGTTGGCAGGTGGAAACCGGCAGGAAAGAATTTTGTGGTGAGTGCTTTTCACCCAGTTCTAGGATTCAGTGTCCAGCGTGCCAAGAGAAGGAGTGAAACCACACCCCAGTGAAATTGTCTAGACACCGTGCATTCAGGGAGTTCCACAGTGAGGCTGAGACCCATAAACAGCAGTAACCTTGGAGACACAGGAAGGAGTGTCACTGTGTCTCTTGGATGTGCCAGCTCAGCTTCTCCAGGCCAGGGCAACTTCACAGGCATAATTCACAAAGAGAACATAAGAACAGTAAGTAGTGTGTTTCTGGGACATTATTTTTTATCTTAATTTAAAAGTATAACTAGAGGGAAGAGGGACGATGGCTTAGTGATTAAAAGCACTTGCTGTTCTTTCAGAGGATCTGGGTTCAGTTTCCAGCACCCACATGGTAGCTCATAATTGCCTGGTTAACTCCAGTTCCAAGGGATCCAGCATATTCTTCTGGCTTTCATGCGTACCTGAATGTAGAAATACATTGTATTTTACATCCCAAGAGACTGGAACTTTTGCTGGGCCTCACAGACAAAGTTTGCCTGGTATTTCCAAGTTATTAGCTTTCACAGTCTAGTGCATAGCTGTAATCCTGAGTTAGGTACTCTTCTACACCCCTAGTCTGAGTAATGAGTATGTGTATGCTTGTTATTGTAATAAATGATGGAAACAGCAAATATAGAAAGAAAACAATCTTATAAAGTGAGTGTCTGCCTTAAATGTTGAAAGCAACACACAGAAATTGGTTGATAGCGTTTGTTTGTGATCTGGGTCAGTTAGGGTAGTGACGTAATCCCTCGTAAGACTCTGTTAAAGATGTCTGTAAAGTGTCCCTCATCCCTTTCTGTGTGACACTTTCTGTTCCGCTCAGTAAAAGAAAGAGCACAGCCCTTTGTTAGGGATACACACAAGCACACAAACACAGAAGCACACACACTCAAGCACACACAAGCACACACACAAGCACACACATGTGGGGCAGGCTGCTTCCCAAGACAGCCTTCAGACAGGCACAGATTCAGCACCACAGAGGAATGCTTACGCAGGAGAGAGAAGCAGGGAATCACATTTGGGCTTGCTCTTGGTAGAATTGCTCTAAGGGGAGATGTTTTTAAATCTTTTCCTAATGCAACATGGACTCAATATTGGCGACTCTGAGCTTATCACTAATGTGTTTAAACCGATGCTCCTACACACACCTGATACACTTAGACTAATGATACACACACAAATGCACATGAAAAACTCTAGAATTTATGGGTTTTTTCTTTTAATAGACACTCCCTTAGAGACAGCATTGATATACTATGTATTTCCAAAGGCTAGAAGAAAGGATTTTCAATATCTTTCATCACAAAGAAATGTTAAATGCTAGACTTTAAACATTCTGCAATATTAAGTACATGTCCAAACATCTTTTAGCAAATACATAATGTTTTGTCTATAAGTTAAAAATCAATTTAATTTAAAAATCCAAAGGGAGAAAGTTCTGACCCTGCCTGTGTCTTTTCAACATAGGAAAAAGTAAAAGAACATTTCAGTATTTTATTACAAACAGGATCAACTTTCCAGCTCAAGTCTCGAGCGGTGGGAGTCACTTGAAAGTGAGCTGTGATTACACGAGAAACTAGATATTCCCACGACCTTCGGATTAAAAGCAGAAAAAAGCAACATGTAAAAGCTAACAATCTTACCAACCAGATTTTAAAATTATGCAACAATGTAACAGAGATCACTTGTAAACATCTACTCCCTGTCATCTACCCTTCTTTGGGAATTGTTCATATTTTGCTGTCTTCTGCATTTTTAAGAATATGAAATCTGTTTGTATTTTTTTTTTACTGTGTTGATGTTTCCCCCTCATTTATTAAAATAGAAAATGTCAGAAGATCATATTCCTTAAGGAATATCCACCAGCTCTTAAGAGGAGTTATTTTTCAGTCCACAGGTCATGGATAAACAGAAAATCCAGAGGCTAGTACCCATGCCCTCAGCCGGGGTGGTCATAGAAAGAACATTTAACTATTGAGGCCGACGAATGGCCCTCACTTTCACTGTTAGGATGCACAAGCTTGGAAAGTCTGTCTTCTCCTTTCCAGACTGTTCTTTCTCTGATAACTTTCCAAGCACATAGCTGTGAAAGCAGCTTTTCTCTTCATTACGAGGGTAGACTAGAGAGAGAGTTTTCTGAGGATTTTCTCTCTAAGCCAGATGCTCAAGAATCCTAAGATCCCTGTCCTTGATCGCTTGTCTTCTCACCTCTGTGTATTGGTCTATTTCCTAACACCCTTTAGTATGA
This sequence comes from Peromyscus eremicus, assembly GCF_949786415.1. Classification (NCBI taxonomy): domain Eukaryota; kingdom Metazoa; phylum Chordata; class Mammalia; order Rodentia; family Cricetidae; genus Peromyscus; species Peromyscus eremicus. The sequence goes on from NC_081420.1 coordinate 118,119,642, forward strand.
CTCATTAGATTAATGATGGAAAGTTTCCTTTGTTGGAAATGCTGACCCGAAACCAACAGACCTTTGAACTGCAGTCGACAATTAGGACATCGAATGTCTTCTGTTTCCATTATTCTCTGTATTTATAGTGTTTTCATAGTCTTCCATTCCCATCTCCTTACTTAATGGTGAAGTACACTCATAAATATTTAGAGGTAGATGCATTGCACACACACACTAACTTTTAAAATGTTAACTTATAAATAAATGTATTAAACTTGCAAAAGTGTGCATACTTCACGAAAGACGATGCTAAGGCTATTTTAAATAATTCAACTACTTCAAGGCAGCCATTGAACGATACTCAGGTCAGAATTTCTTATTTTGAAGTTGAAAATATTTTGGTAGGTTTCAGTGTTATTTTCAACTGAGGAATTAAACGCCATTCAGAACCAAATCATGCAATAAGTCTTATGAACAAGGAAACTCTTCGTTACATCTTAGATTTATTTTATTTTTGGGAAATCTGTGTTCCAGGGAGATAATTTAGACTAACTTTGCTGTTAGCTGGCTCTTGAATGTTTTGGTCTGGGCTCCTATGTGGAGCGTGGCAATGGTGAGGTAAATGAAGTTACTCTCCCCTTATTAAAGTTCATCCCGGTTTCACACTGTCTGAGAACTACTAAGTAAGAAGGAATGAGTAGATTTGGGTTTTAGTGGAATGACCTACCCAAGGATTATTTCCTGGTCTTTCTTGAAAGCACATGCAGTTTGGCTGAAATGAGGAGAAAACCAAGGACTTGCTTTGGACTGAGACTTAAGTGAGGCTGAGGAAGTGGGATGGCTGCTGCTGGGAGCATCTACGGCGGGCTGATGGCTGTGGAAAACCCGGAGCATGCGGGCATAGATGCCAGAGCTTCTCCTTTGTTGGATGTGCCGTGTTCCTCTGTCCAAACTCCTTTGTACTTAGAACTTTCTTTTGGTTCAACCCTGTTCCAGGGAAAGGAAGTCTGTTTTGAGTTTTCTGGCAGACTTTAACAACCCAGTCACATTTATAGTGTATATAAAGTTACACAGAGTGTCCACTAAGGTCTTTTTGGCTTTGTAAATGAACACTCTCTCTCTCTCTCTCTCTCTCTCTCTCTCTCTCTCTCTCTCTCTCTCTCTCTCTCTCTCTCCCTCTCTCTCTCCCTCCTCTCTCCCTGCCTCCCACCCTGTATAGTACAAATGTGTACAATGTGTGTGTGTGTGTGCATCGTGTGTGAATGATGCAGGCTGGCACATGCCATGGCATCCATGTGGAGGACAGAGGTCAGTCTCAGGTGTCAGTCTTCACTTTCTGTCATGTCCGAGACCATTTTTTGCTTGCTCGATATGACACCTTGGCTGGCCTGTAAGCTCCACGTGCTCTCCCACTTCTAGGAATAGAATTACAGAATGCAAACGTTGGTGTTACCGAATGCCCCACTTGTGGCATACATTCATTCTTTACATGGAGACTGGAGATCGAACTCAGGTCCTTATACTTGTGGACATGTGCTTTTATCCACTAAGCCATCTCCCTCGGCCTAGAGTAGATAAACTATACAGGATACAGTTTAATCCCTCCCCCTAGTCAATGCTACCTTCTTGTGGACAAATTCTGAAACTCATAAAGGCCATGAACATAAGTTGCCAGACCCGATCTTCCTAGAATTAGAGCTGAGACAGTAGAAGTTTTATTTGTTGGAGACCCTTTCAGTCACTGCTCATCCTCCTGGACACTCTTACAACTCTCTGTGTTTCTGTGGGAAGACATGAAACTTGTCACCTCTCCAGATCTCCAGGAGAAGGCCTGTCTCCGACATGATGCTCTTGCCTCACAAAGTGGCCGACAGTTAAATATCCTCTCATGTTTGTTGCTATGTCATACTGTCCCGTAGTACGCCATGTTTGTTTAGTTCCTTTGCTGTTGCTGGTGGCTGGTGCACAGTGGCATACGCCTCACAGAGACCGTCAGACATGCCTTTCAGTGTTATCTCTTTACCATGAGGCTCCAGTAGGTACTCAGTTATACTTTTGTTGAATAAATAAATAAAAGTGCAATGTGTCAAGACAGTATTTGTTACTAAAGCCATACAGAAATACTTACTACACATTTGTATATGTAGGTGTATATACAACTGTGTCTCTGTATGTGTGTGTCTGTGTGTGTGAGGTGTATATGTGTGTGGTATATGCACTTGTGTGTGTGTGTGTGTTGTGTATGTGCTTACACGTGTCTCTGTGTGTATGGGCATCAGATGTCTTCCTCTCCCCTCCCCCCCCAACTTTGTGCCTCTGAGGCAAGATCTCTGGCTGAATCTTCAGTTTGTGTTTTTCTGCTGGGCTGGCAGCCACCAAGGCCCTGTCTTTCTGTATCTACCCAGGCCAGGCAGGACCACAGCTGGCTTCTTTACAGGGGTGTGTGAGATGAATTCCTGCTCCTGTGTTTGTGCAAAAAGTGCTCTTAACTACTGATCCATCCAGCCCTTGGACATCAGATTTTTAAACATGAGAAGTTTCAAGTACAGAACTGAACTCAGGCAGATCCATGAAAACACAAGCTAGTTCTCTTCTGCTTTCAAGGGAGAGAAATTCAACAGCTCTAATTTAAACCTTGTTATTTGGGGCCCACATAAAATCACATATGTGGCATTATTTCACTGATGAGTCTAGCTTAAATAGGTGTTTTTGTATTGTTTCAAATATCTAATCTTTATTTAGGCTCATGAATAAAACATATTTTACCTAGTGATGATTATATTATACTTCATGTATAGTGGCTAGGATTATAAAATCTTCACAACTGTAGATGGCTTTTAAACACCTGTCCTAGTTAGTGTGAACTGGCTACAGGATACAACCTAGAAAGTCCAGTTGTACTTGAAGATGTTGATACTGTTAGTAATTCATATAATAACTGTAGGGAGAATAATTAAAAAATACAGAAGTTGTAGCAACACTTTCAGTTGGTTCAACCTAAGTAACAATGCATATGTCTTAAAGTAGACCATATCCTGGGCCATTAAGCCAACTTGGGAAGTTTTGAAGAACTGAAATTTTACAAAACATGCTCTTTTTGAAACTTTCCAAGAAACTAAAGTTCTATAGAGCATGGCTTTTTTCAATTTGATTTTCATCACTTAAACTAGAAAAATCAATAAAACAAAGATACTAATTAAAAGTACATGATTAAGTTGTATAGTTTTAAACAACTGATAAGAAAAAATAGAATTCCTAAGGGGAATGTGAAGATATCTAGAGGAAAAAGAATGCAAAAAAATATAAAAGATGAAAAATTGGGAATGCAGCTTACTGATGAATCAAGGAAACCTATAACCATTCAATTACGGTATTAAAAGAAATTTACATCAATATTCAAAAATTTATCTTCAGAAATTGAAAAAAATAATTTAAGTCCCAAACAGATAAAAGGATGTTTTAACAAGCAAGAAATCAAGCAGCAGCAGGGTAAAGTCTCCATGTCTCAGTCAGGGTTAGACTGCTGTGAAGAGACACCATGACCACGGCAACTCTTACAGAGGGACATGGAGGCGTGCAGGAAGACATGGTGCTGGAGAAGGAGCTAAGAGTTCTACATCCTGATATACAAGCAACAGGAAGTAAACTGAGACACTGGACATTTTGTTTTGTTTTTTTGGGGTATTTTTGTTTGTTTTTGGGTTTTTTTTTTTTTTTGGTGTTTTCGAGAAAGGGTTTCTCTGTGTAGCTTTGCGCCTTTCCTAGAACTCACTGTGTAGCCCAGGCTGGCCTTGAACTCACAGAGATCCACCTGCCTCTGCCTTCCGAGTGCTGGGATTAAAGGCGTGCACTACCACCACCACCTGGCTCAATGGACATGTCTTAAGCATATATGAGACCTCAAAGCCCACCCCTACAGTGACACACTTCCTCCAAGGCCACATCTACTCCAACAAAGCCACACCTCCTAATAGTGCCACTCCCTATAAGATTATGGGGGCCAATTACATTCAAACTACCACATTCCAATCCCTGGCCCCCATAAGCTTGTAATAATATCATGATGTAAAATGGATTTAGTCCAACTTCAAAAGTCTCCACAGTCTGTCACAGTCTCAACAATGTTTAAAAGTTCAAAGTTTCTTCTGAGATTCATGCAGTCTCTTATCTGTAATTCCCTATAAAATCAAAATCAAAAAACAGATCACATACTTCCAACATGTAATGACATAGGATATACATTAACATTCCAAAATGTAGGGAAGGGAGCATCGGGAGGAAATGCTGGACCAAAGTAAGATTGAAAACCAGCAGATCAAACTCCAAACTCTGCATCTCCATGTCTGATGTCAAACTGTTCTTCAGATCTCCAACTCCTTTCTTTCTCTTGGGCTGTTTCCACTCCCTGTTATCAGCTTGCCTCAGTAGGTATTGCATGGCTCTGACATCTCTAACATCTTGGGGTCTCCATGGCAATCCAGACTTCAACTTCACAGCTTCATGCAGTGGCTTCTCTAGGCCTCCATTTGGGGACACTCCTGACACATGCCTGGTCTGAACTGCTTTCCTTAGTCATGGAGGCAAATTCCATAGCTCCTTTCTTCTATCCTTAACTCCAGAACCACATGGCTGAAGCTGCCAAGATCTGCTACTTACTGGGTCTGTAACATGCCCCCTCATTCAATTACATCTTCACCGGCTTTCTGTTTTCTATGGTTTCCCTCACTGCCTAAGCTTGGCTGTCCTGAAACCACAGACTGGACTGGCCTCACACTCAGAGATCTGCCTGCCTCTGCCTCTGGAGTGCCGAAACTAAAGAGGTGCACTGCCACACCTGGCGTTAAGCTTTTCTTTAATTCCTTTTTACAAGATTTGGCCCTGAGGTCACCACTCCCTTTATCCCATTTCTTAGTCTGTTTATCTCCTTGAATGAACACTCAGCTCCATTTTACTTCCTGGTACTCCTTTTCTCCTCAAATTTTATGTTTTGGATTTTTTCTTTTTCAGCTTGCTCCTTTTCATTATAATTCTTCATTGGAGTTACAACTAATAACCACACAACAGAGTTTATACTAGGCTGTTTCAACATTTCCTCTGCCAGTGGAATTAATCCAAAACTCTTCTCTGGCAGATTCTTCAGAAAAGGGCAAAAAGCAGCCACATTCTTCACCAAAATATCACAAGACTGGTCTCTAGGCCACATACTAATATTCTTCTCTTCTGAGACCTCTTGAATCAGGACCCCAGAGTTCAAATCACCCTCAGACCACTGTCTTCCATGTTTCTACTAGGATGGCACATTAAGCCCCACTTAAGCATTTCAACTGCTTTCCTAATCCACAGTCCCAAGGTCCATATTCCTTCAAACAAAACCATGGTCAGGCCTGTCACAGTAACACCCTAGTCCCTGGTACCAACTTCTGTCTTAGTTAGGGTTTCTGTTGCTGTGAAGAGACACCATGACCATGGCAACTGTTATAAAGAAAAACATTTAATTGGGTAATGTACAGTTCAGAGGCTTACAGTCCATTATCATCATCATGGGACATGGAGGCATGCAGGCAGACATGGTGCTGGAGAAGGAGCTGAGAGTTCTACATCTTGATATGCAGACAATAGGAAGTAAATTGAGACACTGGGCATAGCTTGAGCATATATGAGACCCCAAAGCCCAGCTCCACAGTGACACACTTCCTGTAACAAGGCCACATCTACTAGTACCACTCTCTATGAGTTTAGGGAGCCAGTTACATTCAGAATACCACAGTTAGTTTAAAATCCATTGGTTTGAAATTAACAAGAAACTGAAGTGATTTTTTTTTGAGAGCTAGGTGCTTGCTTGACAAGCTGACTTTAAAATGTATGTGGAAGTGTAAACTGCTTAGAATAGGCCAACACTGTTAATGAGAAAAAAAGACTGAGAATATAGTTTCTAATGGATAGGAAATCTCAAAGCACAACTCTTATAGCACAAATGCTTGATTCATAACAAAGTTGATACTGGAGAACAGTGGAGGAGGGCAGACATCAAAACATCTAGGGAAATCTCCTCAAATAAACTGGTCTGTACTGCATATCCCACACATACAAGAGCAAGCACGGGCTGAGAGATGACTTAGAGGTTAAGAGCATTTCCAGAAGACCCAGAGTTCAATTCCCAGCACCCACATAGCAGCTCATAACTGTCTGTACTTCCTGTTCCAGGGGATCTGACACCTTCACACAGACATACATGCTAATGTTCATAAAATAATACAAAAATATTTTTTAAAAAGAAAAAGAGTGATCACAAGCCTGTGTATTAAAGGCCATATCATAAAGCTCTTAAATGCTATCATCTGAGATGGCTTTGTGACTCCTGGTGAAGATGCCACACTGATAAGACCCCTAGGTTAGTAAGTCAGAAAATTTTCCTTGGAAGTTACAAATTGAGTTAGTCTTTGAATCATGGTAGGATCTGAACACATGGGATTTTAGGAGGGATATGCTAAGCACGGATGAAAATGGATTCTGGGGAGCATTGATTAGATTGGTTCAGCTGGGGTGAAAGAGCTTCAGGACTGAGAGAGAGGTTAGACAATGTGCCCATGGCCAAGCGTTAGTAGACTTTGAAAGCCAGAAGAAAGGACTTAGCCCACAAACCAGGGGAAGACTCAGCATTGCTCCCTACAACATGGCGGCAGTGCCTGGGTGGAGACTGGAGCGAAGGGGGGAGAAACAGGCAAGAGTCCAACTGGAGTTCCAGCAGCAGGCTTCCTCAGGAGGGAAAGCAGGTGAGGCAAAGATAAATAAATACAATTTTTACCTCAGGATAAGTGAAGGAATGCTGGGAAAATAGTTTAGAAATCTGGAGTGGGTCAGGTTTGTGGCTAGTGTAAGTTAGTTGCAGCACTGATGTCCAAGAGGCTGTTGGGATTGAAGGGTGGGAGATTAAGAAACTGATCAGGAGCTCTTTATGCACATAAGTGAATCTAGGGTGTTTGTGGCTGCAGTTATGGATGAGCTCACTGGGGGAGAAGTTTCAGAAAACAATGAGGACTGAGAACTGAGTCTCAGGGAACACCCACATTTAAGGAGTAGAAGGAAAAGAGGAAATGGGGAGAATCTAGTGGGGGAGGTGGACGATTAGAAACAGGTGGGAACCAGAGAGACTGGCTTACAAAATGTGGTGCTGTTAACAGTTCACTTGCTCCACCTCAGGGAGGAATGCAGTCCAGGCAAGCCTTCCACATTCATGTTCTAGAGATGCTGGAGAGCATTGGTGCACAGCTCCAGAGGGAAGGGAAGGAGCCGCGTCGGCAGGGCAGAAAGCAAGCGCAGGGGAGTTCACCCCCATACATTCTGCAAGGGAAAAGCCGATCAGAGATAGAAGAAACCTTGTCATTTGTCGGACAGTTCCCTTAATTTCTCTTCAAAGATGGAAAAGGGCTTTAGAAATGGCTTAAGACTTATCCTGGGGGAACAAATGTGAACCCTAGGTCACATCACACCAACAGATTTGATTTGTATGTTTGTGTGAGCAGTTGAGTGCTTTAGAAACTGAATTAGTTCTTTACACAAAATTTGGTGACTTTTCCCGTCTTGCTGAAACCACCACCTCTGGTGACACCTCTTAGCACCGCTCAACCTGCTTGAGTCGCCACAGACTAGCTGCTGCGCTTTTGCAAGGGTTCAAATCCACACTCCTTTATTAAGGCCACCACGTTCATTTTGTAAAATAGAAGCACAAAGTTCAAAATGAGAGAGTGAGTGGCCCCAGAAGTCACCTGTCTGGTCAGCAGAAGATTCCTGAACCCGTATATCCTAACTCTTTTTCAGTGGGCATGCCTTGCTAACTCACTAAGTGTTTTTCGGCCTTGTTGTCTCTTATGGACTGGCCCAAGACATTTCTACTGCTTCCTGGATTCTAATAATGCCAGTATCAACGCTGTGGTTTGTTTGGGTCAATCTCTGACCAGGTTCTCAAGTCCGTTGATGTGGTTCAGATGGTGAGCAGAGTGATCCTTTAGGCAAGCAGGCCACTTCACTGCTCACCAACCCCATGCTCAGCCTTTTTAGAACTTTGGCAGAACAAGAAGTACATAAATTCTGCATAAGGTTTCTTTTGTGGAGATTTTTGAGGCCTAAGTGGAATGATGTTAAACAATGACTATTATGTGTTGCCTCCCAAAGTAGAAAATTAAGTTCAGCTCACTGAAATTAATACCAGATCACACTCTTCACGCCCCTTTATCCAAGATCTACAGTTGGTCTGTCAAGGGAATTTGAATAGTATGTTGGCATTTACATGTTCTCTGCCTGGAGAAGAAAACTGTCATGTAACAGGCTTTCTTATTTCCCTTCCACATGAAATTTACTAACCTTTCAAAAGTCCTCTGAACATTGAGAGGGGCACAACAACTTCAGTTATGTCACAGAGGACCCCCACTCTCTTCAGAAAACCTGGATGAGTCCTGCACCAATGCCCCTCTCGTTAGCTGTAGCTCCTGGCCCTCCACCACACAATATGGATTACATTGCTTTAAAAACAGGCGACTGTTGGGCTTTGACTACTGGATTTAAGGTAGACTGTAGCAGGAATCTTAACAGGTCTTATTAATAAAATCAAACCTGAAGCCAGGTATTGGGGTGAACGCTGGAAGATCAGAGAAGCAGAACAAGCCACAGCCACCTCACCTCACCTCGCCAGTTCCTCAGCTGATCCTGTTTCCTCAGACTGGAAGCCTTTGAGTCCTCATCCAAATGAGTCTCAGCTGAACTGTTGCTCAAAAGCCTAAAAGCTTAGCCAGCCAAAAGTTTCTAGTTCCTGGTCCTCACGCCTTATATACCTTTCTGCTTTCTGTCATTACTTCCTGGGATTAAAGGCATGTGTCACCACGCCTGGCTGTTTCCAATGTGGCCTTGAACTCACAGAGATCCAGAAGGATTTCTGCCTCTGGAATGCTAGGATTAAAGGCGTGAGTGCCACCATTTTCTAGCCTCTGTATCTAGTGGCTGTTCTGTTCTCTGACCCCAGATAAGTTTATTAGCGTGCACAGTATTTTGGGGAACACAATGCCACCACAGCAGACAGTGTCATTCTGCTTAGTATTAGAGACTGAGTGGCCCTGTGGAAGTATGCAAAGCTTGCTTTTTCCATGAAACCCAACTTAAGACACATTCTATGTTAGTGTCACAAACAGCAGTTCTTTCCAGGGCTTATCTCTCCACGTACTCCTTGCCAAGTGCAGCCTGGAGTGGCCTGTATACTCTAACAGTGTATCTTAATGGGCTGTATTTATCAATGACAGTTGGTGATGCTGTCACAGTCTGTTTTCCACTGTACAGCTTTGAAAACATAACTGTAGGCTGCAATGTCAACCTCTTCATTTTACCTGGTCACGCTTTATGGATTTTTATGACAATAGTCGCTATTGCCAATGTATTTGTTATTTTTTTTTTACACTGCTCGGGCAAATCCCTGACAGAAGCAGGTTGAAGGACTTATTTTAGCTCACAGTGGAGGGCACAGTCCGACATGGTGGGGAAGGCTTGGAGGCAGGAGCCTGAGGCAGCTGCTCACATGGCATCCACAGTTGGGAAACAGAAAAAATGATGCCAGTGCTCACACCCCACCACCTCTTTTTATCCTAGTCCAGGACCAGAGCCCATGGCATGATGTCAGCCACTCCTGACGTTTCCCACCTCAAGTGACTTGGCCTCAATTGACTGTGAGAATACCTCACAGACATGCCCAGAGGTCATTGCTATGGTGATTCTGAATCTTGTCAAGCTGACAACCAAGAGTAATCATATCAGGAACTTAATTCATCAAGCTGCTCTAACTGATGCTTCAAAATGAATGGCGTCTGGACGGCCACGGACCAGTGGACAAAGGACTGCATCCTTCCCTCACCGTCACCTTGTACACACTGTGTGGCTCTTCTTCATCTTGTGACGCTGCCATCTTTGTCACAAGGTCTCCATATTTACCCACATAGATGATCATGCATCGGGTCTAATAATTAGATAATGCAAGGGGCAATATTCACATTGATTTTGTGTAAGCAATGCTCTCTGTAATTGTGCATAACACTCACCCGGCCACAGTTCTAAACTTGTAACTCTATTAAACTACTCCACAGAACCACATGAAATCACTCCATGGGAGAATGTAAATAGTTTGGAAGTTACCAACACAGAGATCGCATTTCCCCTGGCAAGAAAAAAAAGCTGGAGTCTATGATAGTGTTGCTCTCCTTGACTTGTGGGTTTGTTCACCACTAAGTATGTCCTTACAGACCATTTCCATATTATAGACATCAGTGAAAGTCCATCAATATGGCTAAGTATTCCTTTTAGAAACCATCACATGACTCACGTGGCCCACTATGTCTATAACACAGTTGGTGATTGCCTCACAGAGAATGACAATGTTTATGACATGTTATAAGGGCTGCATATAGAGCCTTTGGACAAAGCTGTTGTTGAGAAATGAGTAAAACAGTTCACATGGTCTGTAACTTCCACACTTGGTTTATATCAGTATCAGCTCCAGGAGGTTGGTACTGCTTCCTTTCCAAACCAACGTTGATACTTTTGTTTACGAGCTTGCTAAGAAGGCATGCAGTCTGCTTGCTCCAGCTAAGGTCACAGTATCCGCACTGCTGGGGTAAGCATTTCAGAAAGTGGGTGTAGACAGATCCCAGCCTGCAATTTCTGGGAAGACTCATTCAATCTTGAGCAAGTTCTGTTGTCTCTGCCTGTCTTAGTCAACACCTTTTAATTCATTCAGAGACATACAGGAAAAGCTCACAGAATATTTAGCAATTTTAAATACGTTCTACAATTCCCCTGGCTCATAGGTGAGATTGAAACAGGAGGGGAAAGAAATTGTAAAATCTACTGTTAACATTGTAGATTGTTCCTGAGTTCTTATAGATCCAAGGCATTATTTTATACCTATTAGTAGATTCGTAGCATGTATCCATTTTCCATTCTTAGGTTCTTCCATCTTGCTACTTAAGATGTTAATGCAGTAGTAACTATTTCCTGAGCACTTAGCAGGTGCAACTTTTCTCTTTAGAACACTAAGAATATTGATCCATAGTCTCCTATCCCATCACACAAAGGCTAATGATACCACAAGAATCTTACCCATATTCCTGAGGGAATACTAGAAACTTCCGTGCTCTTCAAAGGAAGGCCTCTCTGGCAGATGCAATGTTGGTGTGTGGTGATGCTGAGCCCTAACGTTTAGGCTTACTGGCCCTGACCTAGGGTACTTGGTTTCTCCCCCTTGATTTCCTCTCCTTCCCCAGTACAGTACTCTGGACCCACACTGCCTCACCTGTTTACCACTGTGTATAAATACTGTCATATTCTCCAAGATTTGGGGACACTAAGTGTTAGGAAAATCACAGCTAACTTTCTCTAATAAGAGGATGTCATGTGTCCTGCCCTGTCACTTTCTGCCTTATTATCTTGAGATAGGGCTTCTCACTGACCCTGGAAACTGTCAATTTTAGCTGGCCAGTAAATCCCACTGATCCTTGTGTCTCTGCCCCCAGTAGTGCTAGAGTTACAAACATGTGATCATGCGTGGACATGTGTAGCCAAACCCAGCTTGTTTCCATTGGTTCTGAGGATCCAGGTCCTCGTGCTTGCACAGCGAGCTCTTTTACCCACTAACTCATCTTTGCAGCATCCAAATGCAAGATCTTTGAATTAATTGTCTCTAAAACTCATGTCACCTTAAATACTAGTCCGAAGTCATACTGCAACAATCTTCTGATGGGCATAAAAATGCCTACTTGTGTCTCTACAGAAGCTCTCTGATCACGGGCTTGCAGGCAGCCATTTCAGTGGCTAGTGACAGAGAGGGACGAAGTCCATCAGTGCTATTGTTCTCAGAAGCCTTCAGTAAACATATAAACAGAAGGACAGTAGTGAACCTTGCTCCCTCATGTTGCTGCTTATTTCAAAAGTCTCATGTCATGAGATCTGCACTGGTGCCACCTTTCAGGTAGACACCATTTCATGTCAATCGTCCGCTGTGGCCCGTCATTCATCTCAGACGTTATCCATCTGAGTGATGAAGATTTCCTGGAGAGTTCAGTGGTATCTCATACACCTTATGTGACAATGCCCAGCGGTGAGCTAGACTCACGGTGACACCTTTAGTAAGCATAACGTCTCCCGTGCTTAGGAGAGTTTGTTGTAAGCTGAAGAAATTGTTATACTTGTCAGGTTCTTGGTCCTGAACTGAACGTAGCGCTCTCTCGCTACAGATGGGGCAAAGTCACCCAGTGTTTACACGTTGTTTCTATTACGGTGCTGGTGGTGGAGCATGTGTCAAAGTAAGCATGCTCCAGAATTCTTATTTACTGTGGGAAAACAGAAGAGTCCTCAGACTCCTCCCAGGATCTTCTTATTTGGTTGGTTGTTTTTTGTTTTTTTTTTTGTGTAGCCCTTGCTGTCCAGGATCTCTAGAGATCAGGCTGGCCTCAAACTCACAGAGATCTGCCTGCCTCTGCCTCCCGAGTGCTGGAATTAAAGGTGTGCGCCACCACTGCCCAGCCTTCTCACAGTATCTTAAGGACTGAATGGCTGCCTGTCAATTAAAAATAACAGGTTCAATGGACACTCTGAGAAAATATTAATACACTTTACTTTCAATTATTGTTTCTAGTTAAATCTTGAACGTTGCTCGGTTAGTTTTTGTTGTTGTTGTTATTTTGAGGTTTTTTTTGGTTGTTGTTGTTTTGTTCTTTTAAAGAAGAAGGAGACATCCTACCATTAAATGAGAAATCTGGGAAGGGAGGAAGAGCAAACCTTGTGTCCTGAGCAGTCTTCTGAGAAGTACCTTCTCTAAGGAGTCTCACGTGACCCAGCCTGGAGGCGCTCCCACAGAGCCGAAAGGTGATGGGTTTGGTCTTCTGTAGGAAAAATTTGGAATTGTGTTTTCTATCACACAAAGTAAGTAGGTGTCATCTCATGAGTAAGTTGTTTTTCAGTAGAATTTGTTTACCTTGGTCCCCTTGACGTACATCTCTGACAAAGAGCTTCTCCACTGTTTGTCTGAATTAGTCGGTGTTTAAAAGAATGTGATAGAAACGGTGAGACTCAGGCTGGAATTCTTTGGAATGTTCTGGCTGTTTGTAGGAACATGACTACTTCCACTTTGCTTTTGGCTGACGGACAGTGGCTTCCCTTCAACTGGTTATCAATATAACAAGTATAATGAGATGCACAGGTCACGTCTATCTTAAGTATTGGGAAAACATGGGTGTGTTAGCTCACATAAGAGAAACAACTAGCCTTTGGTCAGCATTGCTTGATGTGAAGACCTGCTTTATCATGACCAACTTTTTTTTTTTTCTTTTTTCTTTTTGGTTTTTCGAGACAGGGTTCCTCTGTGTAGCTTTGCACCTTTCCAGAAACTCACTTTGTAGACCAGGCTGGCCTTGAACTCACAGAGATCCACCTGCCTCTGCCTCCCGAGTGCTGGGATTAAAGGCATGTGCCACCACCGCCCGGCCCAACTTAAGCACCGATGCGATCGTTAGCAGGGAAGGAGCGCGAAGCTTTGAGTTCATGCAGCTGTCCCAGGAGACCCAGGCTTCTGCCGTCACAGTGCAGATCACATTGCTCAACAGTGACAAATGCTCAGAACCTTTGAGGGAGCCACATGGAGAGGTTCCGTTCACTAAGTGTTCTGAGAAGAGAGTCCTCCCCATCGGTGAGTGCCTTATTTGGGTTTCTTTTTCCTTTGTCTGCCAGCACCACATACATGTTCTGTCAATGACTTTGATACTCTAAACTGTCATGCACCCTCTGTGGATGAATGCGTCTCACTCCATTGCCAGAAATACTCAAGTTCTTTTGCTCTCAGTTCAACTTTGACCTCCTCCTCCTACTTCTTCTCTCCTCCCACTTCCTCCTTTTCCTTCTCTTTTCTTTTTTCTGTAGATTTATTTGTTTCATTTTATGTGTATGAGTGTTTTGCCTGCACATAATTATATGCACCACATGCATGTCTGGTACACATGGAAATCTAAAGAAGGTGTCAGATCTTCCGGAACTGGAGTTAGGGTGGTTGTAAGCTGCGTGGGTACTGGGAAAAGAATCCAGGTCCTCTGAAAAAACAACAAGTATTTTTAATCACTGAGCCATCTTTCCAGCCACCCCCTTTTGCTTTTTGAGGTAGGGTCTCACTATGTAACTCAGGCTGGCTTGGAACTTACGATCTTCCTGCCTTGGACTTCAGAGTGTCAGGATTACAAGTGTGTAGCCATCACTGGCCTTAGTGTGTGCCTTTAAAATGGTGCTTTTCTCAAATTCCAGTGTCTATTTCCTGGTCCATGCTCTTATCAAGTTATTGGGTAACTTCCACGTCACCCACCTCTCCTTGGGCTCTACTCTACTTGACACAGAGACATCACCTCAGTATCTTTATGTTTCTGTATATCTTACAGTTGAAAGAGAAATTGTAAGAAATCCAGAAGATGGAGAAGCCAGTAGGGAAATTTGTGTTCTGTGATGTCACAGATATAAATTATAACACCCAGCTCTGTGTCCAGAAAGGCCTGTGATTTACTCACAGGAAGTTCCATACAGAAACAAAGGTACAACGGATGAAGTTGGGGAAGATCCAGAGCTTAGGTCATTTGGAGGTGCCCTCATTTAAAGGGGAACATATAATTGCAAATATGAAATTATGTAAGAAGTAAACCCCTATTCCAAACAAGAAATCAGAAGAAGTTATAAAGTAATAAGATCTGAGAAACATTGAACTGTCCTGAAGTTCAGAGAACAGGCCTCTCACTTTTATTACATGGTCCCATATGACCCTTTCTCTCCTAACCTTTTTTGGGGCATATTTTATCTTCTTAAGACAATTATTTTCTTAATTATGAAAATGACATTTTATAGTGAAATTATACTGCCAATGCTATATAAATTGTTGAATTACTGTCAAATTTTTGAAGATTTTATCAAATTTCTTTCATGTATGAACTGCATGGTCTGAAGTAATTCTGTAAAAAACTAGCCCTTCATGTCATGATACAGCATAAGTCATCAAATTAAGTAGTTGTAAAATATTTCCTTTGAACTTTGTAATTTCTTTGTCTTTTTACTTTTCATTTCATTATGATAAACAAAACCAAGGGTCTCACACGAGCCAGGCAAGCACTGTACCACTCAACTGTATCCCAAGCCCTATAACCTACCACCACCCCACACACACAAAAGAGTTTTGTGTAAATTTGCTGTTATTATTTTCTGTCAAGCAGATCTGTTCCATTCCCTTCCTTGAAAATGCCTAATTGTAGCCAGATGGTAGTGGTGCATGCTTCTAATCCCAGTAGGGACGCAGAGGCAAGTGGATTTCTGAGTTGGAGGCCAGCCTGGTGTACAGGCTACACAGAGAAACACTGTCTTGAAAAAAAACAAAAAACAAAAAACAAACAAACAAAAAAGGAAATGCCTAATTGTCAGGAGGGTCAGAGAGTGAGTATATAAAGTGGTCTCCATATTTCACAACAGAAAAGCTGTGTGTGGATTTCCAAATACTGTTTCCCACAATATACCACAGTAATATAGGAGTGGGGAGAGGGAGATGGACAGAAAGAGAAGGAGAGAGGGAGAGAGGAAGAGAGGGAAGAGAATAAGATATCTAGGTGAATGGGAGGGACAAGAAGGCAGAAGCCCTGTTGAATACACATTTGCAGTATTTGTTAAGAAGGGTTAGAGGACAGAAAGAGACTAGTAAGAATGAATGCCGACTCATAGAGGGGGCTGTTCGCATTAGTAAGAACGAGGGAGTGTTAGCCTTCATCATTCCCAACACGTGGAAATGCCCCCTTCAGAACTCATCCTGCATCTCTCAATCCTAAGCAGAGACAAGTCTGAGTTTTATATCGTCCATTTTGTATCATCTTTCAGGGGACTGTAAACGATGCCTTCTAAAGACATAGGTCTTCATCTTCATAAAGTACTTTCTCACCCATCATCTCGTTGGACTATTGTTGTTCAGTTATGGAAATAAACAGATTGTTTACTTGTTTACGTCTTGTAATAAAGAGGTGAGACTTATAGATTCCTAGAAGAAGATTCGGGAAACAAAAAACAAAAACAAAAAAAACAAACAAAAACCCAAGTGTTTGAATGCTTGGCTCTGAGCTCTGCTCAGCTCTGAGCCCTGCTTGGAAGCCTGTGCAGCCTACAGGAGGTCGAGACTTGCTGGAGTATGTGCGTCACTGGGGGCAGGCTTGGAGGTGTGATAACCCCGCTCCACTTCCTCCTCTCTGTCTGCTTCTGTGCACAGACTCAGCATGGTCAGCCAGCTCTGCCCGCCATCATGCCTTCCTTCCCTTCCACGTGAACTCGCTCTCTCCCTCTGGAACCAGAAGCCAGAACAACACTTTCTCCCACAAGATGCTTCTGCCAGGATATTTTTATCACATAAACAAAAGAAATTACTATATGTTTCTAGTCTGTGAAGTCTGGGGGACACTAGCTGGATTCTGCTTCTTCTATTAAGGAGGATTGGAGGAAGATAAATCCAAGAACTTGATTTTTTTTCCACGTTCAATGATTGTGCCTGGCTGCTGGACTTGAACTGGAGTCTCTGGGCTTTCCATACTACACTGGTTTTGTAATTCAGGCCCTAAGAGAAGGCATGCATTAAAGTAGCTAGAAATGTTGATTTTAGAGCCAGGGTCACTGAGTCTGAATCTCAGTTCTCGCTTTATTGTCTCTATTCTCTTGGGTAAAATATTAAACCTCAGTGTGCCTCTGTTTCGACATGAGAACGAAAGTCTATGATAGAATTAAGTAGGTTACCACTGGGAAGCGGCCTCAGCATCTTTTGTCTGCAGTGGAGACGACAGGACTCTGTACTCATTAATTTCCCGTTGTACGCTGTACATTTATTTGTGTTCCCCACGCTTCAGTCTTACTGGTCCACGGTAATCCTGCCTGTGGTGTCTGTCCTGCTGTGGGCACAGCCCCTCAAGACACAGGCTGCAGGTGTCTCAGTGTGTCAGCGCCAGGTGGGAGGGAAAGTGGGCGTTTATTTTGTTTTATGTTGCCTCTTGGGTGTGCTACTATTTAATTCTAACTGGCCATAAAACCACAGTTTTGATGTAAATCTGTAATGCATTCCTTCTTTTTTCTTTTTTCAAATCCATACCATCCCCAGAGAAAAACAAACAAAAAAATGGTTTGTTTGGTTTTTTTTTTTTTTTTAAAGACAGGGTTTCCCTGTGTAGCCCTGGCTGTCGTAGAACTTACTTTATAGACCAGGCTGGCCTCGAACACAGAGATCCACCTGCCTCTGCTTCTTGAGTGCTAGGATTAAAGGTGTGTGCCACTATGCCTGATTCAAAAAAGGTTCTGTGGCCAATTTCTTTTTTTCTATTCCATTTGAAAGGCATGACAGAAACTCATTGAGAAATCAGTGCTGTGGTGTGAGTGTGAAATATCTCCCATTGGCTCATCTGTTCAAATACTTGGTCTCTGGCTGGTGATACTGTTTCTGGAGATTGTGGGCCATTTCGGAGGTGGGGCTTCACAGGAGAAAGCAGGTCACTGGGACCCCTTGAAGGTGGTATGTGCCACTTCCCATTCTGTTTAGTTCTCCCTCTTTTCTGATACAATAAGATGTGAATACACCATGGACAGAATTGCCGCCATGCTCTGCTATCATGAAGGGCCCTTGCTCTCACCTCATAATAATTAACTATAGCGCCTAAACTGTGAGCTGGGATAGGCCTGGCCTTTCTGAAGTTGCTTCACTCAGTCACAAGAAGAGCTAGCTGTCACAGTGTCAGCAGTTCTCAGCTGCTTTACTGTTTCGGGGTGATGTTTTCCTCTGCTGGCCTGTTCTATCACAGTACACATGGGCTCCTAGTCTACCCATGGAAAAACTGGGGTCCCCTTGTCATTTGTAACGTGGAGTAGTAAGAGGGTCTCCTTGTCTCCTTAGACTTTTCTTTTTGGAAGTCATAATCAAAGGACAATAGGGACTCATTTCTGGCTGCTGCTGAGGGTCATTTAGTACACGGCCTCTGTAGATGGAACTATCTAGGCACACATACTACAAATACATATGTATTACTTAATAGAATATAAGTATTAAGCCTTAAAATATGCAGTCTGTGATTTGTTTCTTCCATTTCAAGGAAGTTTTTACATCTAAGGAAATATTTAATCAAGTATGTCAAGGTGTATAAACTAGGATTTTATCAAGCTGGAGCTGTTTATGACAAGAAGATTGGAAGAAGCTACATTGTCCATTGATAACAGATGGATTGATAATTTATGTACTTTCATAATTGAGTACCAGGAGACAATATATGCTCCTCAGCTCATGAGGATCACAGATTAGAAACCCAACATGCATTAGAGTATCCGTCATCCACTGAGAGATGAAGCTCAGGGTTAGTGCCCAGCACAGTGGCAAAGGGCCAGACCAAAGGAGGCAGAGAGCGCAGTTGGTCAAGTGCTTGCTCTGAGCACGGGAATTTGAGTGCGATCCTCAAAGCAATGGGTATGACAGCACGCACTCGTAATTTCAGCACGAGAAAGACTGAGGGATCAAGTCACTGGGGCTCACTGGCTGGCCAATCTAGCCTAGTTGGTGGGTGCCACATAAGTCAGAGAACCCTTTCAACCAAAGGGGGCATGCCACCTGAGAACTGGGGAATGACATTCAAGGCTGCCTATGTGCGTATGTATGTATGTATGCTTCGTATACATATGCACATATGCACTCATGTACACACACAAACATGTACACATACACATGTACACACAGTAACAGGCCATTTATCATTAGTCTGGAAAAGGCTCAAAATTCAAAATACAGTTTCTACTGAAAGCATTTGCTTTTACACCATTGTTAAGTAAAACCTCCTAAGTCTAGGACAATCTTTTCTTAAAACCATAATATGGATTATAATTACTCAAAATAATATACATAGTAAATCAATTCCTTTTCATTCAGGGTAAAGGATTATAGTATAATTTGTTTTTAAAATTATGTGTATTCACTTGTACATGAATTTTTATGTGCTTGGGAAAAGTCAGAAAACAAACAACAGAATATGAACAATAGTTGTTTCAGATTGTGGGATTACAGAAGGCTTTGACCTTCCAGTTCACTTGACTTTCCCAGTCTTTCTCACTAACAGTGATTTTGCTTACATAATTAAAAATGACTGTGGAATGGTTTGAAATGGCCAAATCTCGGGTAAATTCTTCGCTCATCAGGAAAGTTTGCACACCTGAGCATCTGGCAGTGATGTTTCATGTGTCCAATGAAGAGAAGACAAGAAAGATGGATTCTCACAAAATAGCATCAACAGGGAACAGAAATTGCTTTAGTTCTATTGTTAGGCTGGCTTGTCAAAATGCAACAAAGCATATCACTGTAGGTGTGCTTCTGTTGACTTAGGTGGTGGTCGTTCCCTTCTTCCATTCTCTTCTGAGAGGGGCTTTAAAAGTTATGTGTCTGTGCATGTGGCTATGTGCAGGTGTGTGCGTATGCATGTGGGGTTCAGAGCATTGGATCCATTGGAGCTGGAGTGACAGGCGGTTGTAAGCTACCCAGAGTGGGTGCTGGGAGCTGAACTCGGGTTCTTGGGAACAGCACTCTCAGCTTCTCAGCCAGCTCTCCAGCCCCATGTCTTTCTTTCTTGCTTCATGCTGTAAAGAGGCACTGTGATTTACCATCTTCTCTGTGTTCAGCTTGTACACAGAAGCCAAGAACAGAGGAGAAAGCCAAGAACTAACATATGTGCTTGGTCCATATCTTACTTGGACAATGTTCTAAAGAAACATCATTAGTGCCCAAGATTTGACGGCATTGACTTGCTCCTCTGGGTTGTGTGAACTTCTGTCCATTCTTATCTGCATTTTGAACAACTGGAGAAGCAAGAGTATCCAATGCTTTCTTAGGTTGACGCTTCTGTGTTGTTTCTATATTAGAGGAGAAAATACGACTTCGGGAAAGTCAGGTAAACAGACGTTAGAATGACTTCTGCCATTAACTGCTCTATGAGAGGGTGAGGAGGATGGTGACATCATGGAGTGTTATGAAGTAGTTGTAAGCAATGCTGCATTTTAATAAATCAAACAGCAATTCCACCTGTTGATCTCTTCCGAGGAACTCGACTAAACTGCATTCTTTTTCTCAGTTCTCATATCTTCCTGATAAGGAGATGGTATTGATTTCACATTGTGGACTAGGGATTTGGAATTTGGGGAGGTTATGTAAGAGGCACAGTGACAGTGAATAGGTGGCAGAGGTAGAGAGAAAACCAAGGCTGTTTTCCTCTAATACCTTCTTCTCTCTGGCTTTCACATTTATCTCCTCAAAATTCCTGTCGTTGCAGGGGGATTGGTTTCTTGACCAATAAAATGGGGAGTTTATGCTATTTAAGTGACCATTAAATTTAATGGTACCCTTTAACATTCTACAGGAATGGCCAAGGGAAGATGATTTGTAAAGAAGGTTTGTTCGGGCTCTCAGTCCTGGAGGGACAAAGTCCAAATAGCATGTCACACACTCTGATGTAGCTCTCTGGGCTCCATCCCATCTTGGTGGTAATGTATGCTCTGTGCCCATGTGTCTCCCTCATCACTTATACGGCCAACAGAACTTAATTATGAGGAATTTACCCGAATACTAATTGGATATAATAACTTCCCAAAGCTCCACCTCTAAATACTGTATGAGGATTGAGAATTAACACCTTCCGATACCATGAACAGAACACTTTGGAGATCAAACTCCAGCGTGAATCAGAAGACAGACCACACACACAAACATAAACACTGCATGTCACATGTTTAACCAGTACCTTTTGTGTCTTAAATATCTGAGGAGAGAGTATGCCTATTTGAAGGGCACTTTCTTTGTCTTTGTCTCTGCATTTGGGGGTTTTGATTTGTTCCTAAAAGGGACGTTTCCTCATAATTCTGAAGTTGGGGCACCATAAATGACATGAGCCATTATCTTTCAACAAATTGTTCCTTGCAGCCAGCTGGAAGTCTCCCAGTCAGTCAGACAACCTAAACTGAAGCCAGATTCCCCTGGAAATCTGCACTGGGCTCTTCATAAGCCTGGTTTGTTGATGGAGAGTTCCTATTCCAGCTGAACCAAAGTCAAGACAACTAGCCAAAAATACATTTAGTGCTCAATTTTGGTTTATATAACTCTAATTATGATTCCAAATCTACAAGTCCTCAGTCAGAAACTAGAGATTAAACTAAGAATAAAGAGCAGCAGTATCTTGATGAACGGCATGGGAAGAAAACCATGTTTAAAAAAAAAAACAGGGTGTGATTTAGATTTACCTCAAAAACAATTCTGCCTTCTGATAGCTATAACCCAGGTGCACATTTATTTTTAACACAGTTATAAAAAGGACTGGTAACCACCATGTTTGAAAGGTTTGAGGAATCCAGCAATGGAGGCAAAGTTGTCAGATTCATGTCTTCAACAAGAAAGGTATCATGACTGTTGAGAGTGGGCAACTAGCTTGCATCTTCCAATGGGAGCAGAGGAAGAGAGACATCCCAGCCTTTCTAGAATGTAAGGTATTTGGGGCCAATATACTGCAGATTGCTAAGCAAAATGTTTTCAATAAGAAAACTATCAATCAAAACTTGCAGCTTAGGAAACAGTCTAGAAAGTCTAAATGGTGTGTAACTCTAACACAGGGTGAATAACTTGAGAAATAATTGTGTGAAAACGCTCTCCATTATTAGTAGCATGTGCAGATTTACAGCCTTGCCAAGCAAAGTGTGCTCACCCTTTACTAGAAGAGGATGCTTTTTTCACTTTGGCTTTTGTCTTTCCCCTTCAGTTAGGTTATTTCCTACATGGTCAGTATTGCTTTTGGAGACTGAAGCAATGTCAGGTACTGACTACATTTAATGATAAAAGATGCTACAAATGGTACCATCTCTTAGATGCATGAAAATGATCACATGCACATTCAGAGTGTAGGTGATCTGGGAATCCAGTATCACTTTTGGGGTGCAGAATCTCTCTGTGTATTTGGTTTGGACTTAAACTCCCTCTGTAGTCCCAGCAGCCTGAGACTCCAAATATTCCTATTTCTACTTCTCCCTAGGCAAAACCTCTTTCTATTTAAAAGGGACCCTTAGCTCTTATCTGGAAAGATATAACCAAATCATTCACATAGGTAATAATTAATAAATATTAGTAATTAATGTCAATGATTGCCAATGACTATCCACACTTTTTAGAAAGATGTATTTTGTATGAATCAGTGTCCATTTCAGAAAACAGGGAATTCTCTTGTTTCAGTTCCACCCTACTAACATGTTGTGTGCTGTTTAACTAAAAATTATCTCTATTTGTTGATGTATTTTACTAGTTAAGCTTATTTTAACTGCACGAAACAGGAAAATCATACATATAGATGTGTCAACATGTGATACTTCAATATATGCAAACTTTGTGTAATGTTTAAATAGAGTTCAACATAACTGTTTTTTTAAATATACAGTTTTAAATAAGAGTTTTCACACTCCTTTCTTCCAGCAGCTTTGAAATGAGTAGTTCTTCTTTGTTCTGTGTAACTGCCCCACTGTGCAAGGAAAGCAAGCCAGAACCTCCTACTTTCCCCTGACTGCCCTTTACCCTCTTTTCTCTCTACTGCCTGCTCACCCGGCCTGTGGTAAACACCATCCTGCTCTCAGCGTCTATGAGCTAACTATATTCCTTTTTTTTTTTTATAGCAGAACATTGTATGTATATGTGTAAGTTTTCCTTTACACATTCATTTGCTTTTAAATTTAATTAATTGCTTTTATTGGCTTTTTAAAGCATATAGAACAATGGAGTTCATTATGGAATTTGCATATATGTGATAGTACACAGTGTCTACTTACTTCTCTTTACCCGCTACCCTTCCCACTGGCTCCTCTTCCTGGATATGTATGTACCTTTTAAAAAATGACATTGGTATGTCAAAGAGACACCTATACTCCCGTGTTTATTAGCATACACTCCACAGTAGACAAGGAACGCAGAAAACCTAAGGGTCCATCCATCAGGAAACGGTGATCTTAGCAGAGGAAGATGTCTTGGGCAGGGGAGAGGGTCATGGAATCCGTGTGAACTGGAAACAGAAGGAAGAGAGCAGTGGAGAGAGGCTGCTGCGGAAAGCATGGCTGCTGGTCTCACGGTTCAAAATCCTCCAGGGGCAAATGAAATCAGCAAATAGTAAACATCCCCGACTTACACTCTCACAATTTATTTTCAATGTCTTCCACTAGGAAGAGTCAGCAGCTGAGGGGCTGGTGAGGTGCCTCAGTGGCTGAAATCTCTTGTCTGCTAAGCCTGATGACCTGAGTTCAATCCCTGGAACCTACACGGTGGAAGGAGAGTGTCAACCCTCACAAGCTGTCCTCCGACCTCCACACACATGCTGTGGCCCACAGACTCCCCCCCAAAAATAAACTAATCAAATTTAATTTAAAGTATCTTAAAAAGCGTTACCAGATGGGCATGATGATAAACATCCATAGTGCCAGCTCTGGAATGTGGGAGAAGGAGGGGCAGAGTGAGACTATCTCAGAAAAAAATTAAAGACATTACAATGTTTTTCCATTGTGAACACAAATCACAAACACTATTATCATATTTTAGAATAATTTATTGCATTCTGTTGAACAAACATTAATTCTGTGCCTACTATACACTGGGTCTGGACTCCAAATACTGAAATAAGTTTGAGAGGCAGTTACGTGAAGAAATAAATATTGTATGAGTAGTGTCTTTGTGCCCAGATTCTTTATGGCATGTCCACAAGCAGATGTCAGGCTGTCTCTAAGACCTTACAGAACTGCAGCTTTGCCCTCTCTGAGGCCCCTTTCCCAGCCTCCGGAACCTGCAGAGCAATTATTTTGAATATTGCCGATGCCAGGGGAAAGGGGGCAAGTGACGGGGTTCGTTTGTCTTCAGACCCTTTCCTGTTGCACACTTGGACCCTCCAGCTGAGAGGCTCTGGAAAGACTCTTCTATTGTTTCTAAAGACCTCTTTATCTATGTCTTCACACCTTTCTCCAGAAGCTCTGCATTAGTCTCTATTGGTTGCCAAAATAAATTACTGCAAATTTTGTAGGCTTTAAGAAAACGCATGTATTCTCTTACAGTTGTCGAGGTTAAATAAAAAAATTCTACCCTTGTCTCACAGGACAAAAGTCAAGGCATGGCCAGTCAGGGCTGTTTCCCTTTCTGTGGGCTCTGGTAAGGTGCATTGCCATTTCCTCACCTTTTCTAGCTTTTCCAGGACTGCTTCCCCTGGCTCCTGGTCCTCTCCACTCTCTTAAAGGCAGCAATGATGAATCAAGTTCTTCTGATATTACATCACTCTGACATCCTCTTCTGCCTCCCTTCTGCTTGTAAGGACCCCGTGACTTCCCCAGATCTCCTGGGGATCATTTCTTGATTTTAAGGTTTGAGAATTAATAACTCTTATTTCATCTGTAAGCTTAATCTCCCTTTTCTATGTAATGAGTATGTTCGTAGCTTCTGGAGATGAGGATGTGGATATCTTTGAGGAGACCATTCCTTGGTCTGTCAAAGCCACAGCGTCTTTTGCAGCATGTGTTCTAACTGTAGGACAGTTTTCTTTGCTTTTCTTCACATTTCTGACATAGTCTCTATACGCTGCCTTTTTTTTTTTTTTTTTTTTTGCTATGTGTATGTGTGTGTGCATATTCGTGCACGTGGTGTGTGCTCTGGCTATTGCACTCAGGTCCTTGTGGAAGCATTAGAGTAGGCAAGCACTGTAATTGCTGACTTCTCCTCCACCTTCTGTAGTTTGTTACTGATGCCACTTTCCCCATGTGGAGGGAGAGGACCGCCTGAGCGTGCCCAGGTGTTTTGCAGAGGCAGATCAGATTATGCTGGAAGAAGCCACGCTGCCCTAGGGAGATGATGCCATGGGTGTGATCGTATGCCAGTCAATCACAGGCATTCAGTTCTTTCTCTCTACTTCTCCTGGGTTATAGATTTTTTTCCAATTAAGAATTTCTTCAGAATTTCCCTCTCTGGAATTCCCTCTCTCTGTTACTTCCAGCAGTAGATGGATAAGTCCGGACCTAAGTCATCAGTTTTTCACATAAAAATGGACCGGAGAAGAGATCAAAAGCAAATCTTCTTGGAGGCAAATGTTCTCAAGACAAGCATGTCACCTCTGCACTGTCCTGAGAGTTATTCATCACTTTCCACACATGTTCTCCATTAACTGCTAACTGTGATCAGTATTGAATGATATCATGCATTTGGTGGTCACTAAAGAAAAATATTGGATTTTCAGCCTATTTTGTATCCATTTTATGATGTGAAAATGATTTACCCAACTTTACATTGTGTTTTTAAATTTTTCTATTAACAACTTCTTTGGATTTGGCCCCATGGCTTAAGAATCCCATGGGCAGGTTATTTTCAGTCATAATTTTTCATTTTCAAAGTTACGTAGCCCTGGGACATTTGCTTATTCTCTAGGGATGAGGTTTCCAGAGAAATTGGAATTTTTGTTTGTTTGTTTTTTGTTTTTATATGAAAAAGTCCCTAGTCAGTTTATGGTAATACCACATAGTATCCCATAATACTCTATTCTGTATCAGTGAGTTTAAACATCCTGATGCTCTTCCAAGTGGCTCTAAGAAAACATGAAAAACAGTCTTTCTTCGCCACCAATGGATTGCAGGGTCCCCTCAAAATAACACTGTCTCTGTCACACACCACCTCATGCTAACTGGCTGGGTGACTGAAGCGCCAGTTACTTAGATTTGTAATCAAACCACCATACCTTTTTGACCTAGATTTTTGTTTGGTTCCACAATCTGACCACTGTTCAGATCTTATGGAGCAAGCCTC
This sequence comes from Peromyscus eremicus, assembly GCF_949786415.1. Classification (NCBI taxonomy): domain Eukaryota; kingdom Metazoa; phylum Chordata; class Mammalia; order Rodentia; family Cricetidae; genus Peromyscus; species Peromyscus eremicus. The sequence continues at coordinate 118,145,533 of NC_081420.1, forward strand.
TGTGCCGACAGAACACCCCATGTGCTAACTCGCAGCTGGGAAAAGTTGCTCAGCATGGGCCGTCTTATCAACAGACTTCACTTCGGTGATGAGTGTGGCATTTCAGTTACACTAAGCCAGGGACCAGGCTGTTCAGACATACCATTCATCACCTCCCTTTGCATTCCTGCTTCTAATCGGTACATATATGGTCTTGGGAATAAGAAGTAAGTAAAGCTGCCTGCTGCACTGCAGGGGGCACTCACCGTATCTAGTGGGTGTTGATTGCTTGTGTGCTAATTGTTTTCTTCGTCCTGTGTTGCTCCACATCCAATAGTTATGAACATCAGTGGACAAGTGTGAGGAAGAAAGCCGCCTATCTTAGGGTCTCGGTTTCAGAGGAACCAGTTGTTGGAGCGAATGCCACCTGGGCTAAAGAATTTGACCATAGTCTCTCTGAGTATCTGCCAATTTAGGTGCTACATACAACAATATCAGATCGTTAAACTAGAGGCTGAAATCTGACTTGGTGCAGTCCAGTTCCAGGTTCTTAAATGCGGGTTTGGGAAGGTTGCAGGCAAACATGAGTTGGTGTTGCCGTGAGTTACAGGAGCCACTTCCCCTTGTGGCAATCAGAAGACCTTCTGGGTCATCCATACCGGAGGTAGGGCTCATGGCTTATGAGGGCGCTGCCAAAAGCCACGTTATTGAAAATATTTAACAATATGATAAAATACTCATTGTCATCAAATGACGTAGTAACAGGACATGGAAATTACCCCAAGAACTAGGAGACTCTCTGTCTTAGTTAGGGGTTCTATTGCTGCAATGAAACACTCTGACCAAAAGGCAAGATGGGGAGGAAAGGGTTTATTTACACTTCCATATCACAGTCCACCACTGAAGAAAGGCAGAGCAGGAACTCAAGCAGGGCAGGAACCTGGAGGCAGGAGCTGATGCAGAGGCCATGGAGGGGTGCTGCTTACTGGCTTAGTCCTCATGGCTTCTCAGTCTGCTTTCTTATAGAACACGGAACCACCAGCCCAGGAATGGCTCCACCCACAATGGCTGGCCCCTCCCACATAACTCACTAATTAAGAAAATTCTCTAGAGCCAGATCTTGTGGAGACATTTTCTCAACTGAGGTTCTCTCCTTTCAGATGACTCTAGCTTGTATCAAGTTGACATGAAACTATCTGGCACACTATCTGAGGGTTGTCCTGGAGACGAACTAACATTATTAAAATATATCATAGTGGATTCAGTATTTAATTCTAGATGTTAGCACTAGAGCAAATTTAAATATTTTCTTTTCTATCCCCCACCCCATCTAGGATATTCTACAGTCTGATGCACTCTTGTTACACACCAGAGCCATTTCTCATAAAGAGAATAAAAATGTTTGAAGCAGATATTCCAAGCCTGGATTTTCCAGTTCTAAACTCAATTGAACTGGATTTAGTTATACTTAACCCTGAGACTTGGACTGTATTGGACAGGTGTGTGGCCAAGTTAATACTTAACCCTGAGACTTGAACTGTATTGGACAGGTGTGTGGCCAAGTTATACTTAACCCTGAGATTTGGACTGTATTGGACAGGTATGTGGCTGAGTTATACTTAACCCTGAGACTTGGACTGTATTGGACAGGTGTGTGGCCGAGTTATACTTAACCCTGAGATTTGGACTGTGTTGGACAGGTGTGTGGCTGGCTGAACATATTTTTTTGTGTTACCAATTTTCATTTAATTATTTTATGACCATCTTAAACATGAGTGAGAATGACATAATCATTTTCAGTATGTAAAAATATCTAAAAGAAGTTTTAAATTTTGTGGTTTTGAAACATCATGTGGAACCTCTTTCATATGTACTATTCTTAATCTTTTATGTAAAATAGATTAATTCATTTAGTTAGAATTTTTTTCCAGTGGAGAAATGAAAAACTACCCAGTGAGCAATTTAAACACGTGTGATGAGTCAAATTTAAGCTGTATGTATGCACAGCTAATTCTTCTGTAGAGTTCTTGAGCACACTTAAATATTATTTGAAGCATATGACTATGGAAATTTGGTCATTTTCGTGCAAATCTCTTTGTTCTCCAGGTTGTTCTCCATGCTATACGAGTGAGCACCAGGTTTCCTTCACTTTCCTGTACACTCAGTACTGCCTGTGCGGGAAGTTGTTACCTTCTCTGCTTTTGTCTAGAAGTAACGCTTACAGAAACAAAGCTGAACTCGGTTGTCTGCAGTGTGAGCAGGGGCGTGTCAGAGAGGAATAATCCATGCTCCACAATCACCACAAAAACAGCTCCTGGTGCCTTCCAGGAGACTCAAAACTTCAGGAGGGAAGCTTTTTGAAATCCATGCTTTATTTTCTTTCTGCAACAGTGGATAGTGACAGAGAAAGTGGGAATGTTATTCTAATCGAATAATAATAACCTCTTAAGGCAGTGTGGGCAAGACGGGAGTAAAGTAGGAGAGAGATAATTTGCATTTATCTCTATTTTATAACTAATTTGTGTCCTGTGGTTACCCTGTAGACCTTGGCTTTTCCATGTGCAAACCCCAAATTGACTGAAAACCAGGGGTTGTCAGGTGGTACAGGCCCCAAGAACCATAGAGTCCGGCAGTGACTGAGAGGAGGCAGGAAGCCTGTTGCTCCATTTGTCCGATTGCCACGTGGTGTCTGCTCTTGCAAAGTCCTTAGGGTTGTTTTTTAATGGTTTCCAAACTAAACAAACACACTCATCACAGGATCTTTTAGGTTAGAAGGACATGGAGCCACTTGTTCAAATGGATGAGACTTGTCCATACTTTATTTTGACACACCTAATGATGTCTGAGCCTGAATTTTAAAGGCTTGCTTAGTCTACAGGATTGCAGTCTGCTCTGTCCACATGCTTTGTTGTGGGGGTGTGGCTTGACACTAGCTTGTTATTACGTTTCTTGGTGATTTCAGCACGGGATGAAATCACAGTCATCAGTTGTGAGTAGGAGTCTCGTTATTCAAAAAAGGGAGAGCTGGCTGGGGATGCAGCTCAGCAAGAGTGTGTATGTGCAGCATGTTCAAGCCATAGCAATGTAAGGTAAAAATAGGTGTATAAATAAGTTTGTAAAGGTTTATTTATTTACTTTTTTTAGTTGTGTGTGTGTATGTGTGTGTGTGTGTGAGAGAGAGACAGAGACAGAGACAGAGAGACAGAGGAAGAGACAGAGAGAGAGAGAGAGAGAGAGAGAGAGAGAGGGAGGAGGGGGTGATGGGGGGGATATGCACATGAGTACAAGTGTTTGGGGAGGCCAGAGGCATCAGATTCTCTGAAGCTGGAGTTCTAGGCAGTAGTGAGTCACCTGACATGGATGCTGGGAATCAAACTCAGGACCTCTGAAAGAGCATTACATGCTCTTAACCACTGAGTCATCTCTCTAGCCCATAAAATAATTTTTAAAGATGGGAGCTGATGGTAGAAAAAAATAATCCCTGATGTAACCAGAAAATGTGTACTCTTCTCTCATCATTCACTGGACAGAGAAATGTGGGACAATATAACAGGAGTTTATGCTTTTGCTTTCCCATCAGCAAAAGTGACTGACATGTCACTGTACATGTCAATGTTAGATCAGTGACCACTGAGGCTAACCTGGGAATCAACAAGAAAGTCTCTCAGGTGTTCCTGGAATGTTACTTTGCTTGTATTTAAAGGAATTGGTGACTGTCTTGTGAGTGACTGTCTTGAAGGCCTCACCTGACCTTCTGCAGTAAGCCTATGTGATTTTAGTGTGACTATTTTTTCCTTATTAATAAACCACTGGTAACTGTTAATGTCCCTCTAAGGGTTATTTCCTTCGTGAGCCCCAGTGAGGGAGAAGGAAGTACAGGAAGGGTCTCATGAAAATCTGTGCTTGAGTGTTTGAAGCAAAGGAAAGCATGATGTCGTGAGTCTAGCCTGGGGTGGCATGGTCAGACTGGGAACACACATCCATGGATTTACTCATCACGACAGCCGTGCCCCGTGGCTCACCCAGCACTTCCTTGTGACGGTGAAAAACTGGTCACCACTGTTTTCTTGCTGAAATGTTTGTGCCCCCTAGACTTCAGGAGGTGTCAACGTTTATAAAACCCAAGGCCAATAATGTACAAGAGCATTTTAATGAAGAACTAAGTTTGTAGCTCACCAGAAGGTGTCTGCTCTCTTCCCGCAATCACGGCATCCTTGTTTGTATGATAAAATTCTTACTCTTTTTCAGAGGAGGCCTCTGGATCCAGAATTGTGATAACAGATTCCTAGACAATAAAAATAAATGTCTCAGCAGGTCGCCTCTACTCTCAGATGCTCCCCAGTGTTATCCGTTAGCTCCATACCCTTCCGTTCTCAGGAGTATCAATTGCACTTAACTGTGTGGGCAATAAAAACATGTGTTTTCATAAGTTATATTGGCTAATAAAAATGGCAATATATGGTTATGTTCATGTAAAGAGTTAGTTATATATAAAATATTAAAATTGATTGAGACTTGTTTTCTGATAGTAGAATTTTCCATATCCAGTAGGATCGGTCATTTTTCAGTGGTGTTTACACTGAGGGCTATTTTGAGTGTGACCATTTTCTTCTACGTACATTTTCTCAGGCTGTTTTTTGTTTCTTCTTTCTCATTTGAAAGCCTATATTTCATTCCAATTTTTGGTCGAATCTCAAATCCCTCTCCTTTCAAGATAAGCTTCTAGCTATGAGTATTTTCATAGTGCTCTTTCCCATCAATGAGCTGTTCGGTTAGAGATGGACGAGAACTGCCTTGATGACAGGGAACCCACAGAGATGCTGACCCGAGCTCGCTGGAGCTCATGGACTCTGGACTGACAGCCAGGGAGTCTGCATGGGACCATCCTAGACCCTCCGCATGTGTGACAGTTGTGTACCATGGTCTGTTTGTGGGGCTCCTAGCAGTGGGATCAGGACCTGTCCCTGGTACTTGAACTGGCTTTTGGGAAACCATTCTCTATGCTTGTTTGCCTCGCCCAAACTTGATGCAGGGGGAGGAGCTTGGTCCTGCCTCAACCTGATGTGCCATTCTTTGTTGAATCCCATGAGAGGTTTGCCCCTTTCTGAATGGACACAGAGAGGGAGTGGGTGGGGGGGTAGAAGAGAGGTAGGGGAAGGGAAAGGGAGGGGAAACTGTGGTTGGTATGTAAAATAAATGGAAAAAAATTTAAAAAAAGACCACCTTGATTTGGGGTAGTCAGTATATCTTGTTAATTGCTATCCACCACAGCAATGTCTAATTCAATGACAGCATGGTGCTGAATGACAAGAAAGTGCTCATTAAATACTATTTACTAAGTGTTACTACAGTGAATGGATGAATACATGAATAAATAAACCTGTTTTAGTAAAAAATATTTTTATTAGTTTTGATTAGAGTCTATGCACTCCTTTTGAGATGTTACGGAAACAATCACAAGTTAATGATATGGAGTTATAGTTTTGCAAGTCAGAATCGGTGCATTGTTTTGAGGTAGCTTGGGTGAGGAGAGGGAGGTGCTGGCCATGTCATAACAAGCTGACACAGAGCTGGAAGCCAGAAGCCGGCAGTAGTGCTATCCAGTGAGTGCTTGTAGGGGAGCTGTCCTTACTCCCACACAGCACTCAGGTGCTGTGGGATGTATGGCAAATGTGTTGCTAATTAATCAATAAAACACTGATTGGCCGTTGGCTAGGCAGGAAGTATAGGCGGGGCAAGGAGGAGAATAAAGCTGGGAAGTGGAAGGCTGAGTCAGAGAGACACTGCCAGCCGCCACCATGACAAACAGCTTGTGAAGATGCCGGTAAGCCACGAGCCATGTGGCAAGGTATAGATTAAAGGAAATGGATTAATTTAAGCTATAAGAACAGTTAGCAAGAAGCCTGCCACGGCCATACAGTTTGAAAGCAACATAAGTCTCTGTGTTTACTTTGTCGGGTCTGAGAGGCTGTGGGACTGGCAAGTGAGAGAGATTTGTCCTGACTGTGGGCCAGGCAAGAAAACTACAGCTACACTCAGGCCTCTGCGGCTGCTGTCTACTAACCTCTCGCCCACTCCATTAGATGTGCCGTTTGCTGGGCAACTTCCTGTTTATTATCTGACACTCCATGCCAACCCCAGAGAGGGTAAGTACTAATTGGTTGTTTAAGCTTTCCTACTGGATAGAGAAGTCTGTGGTTTACTCCAAGGAAATAGATGGTGTCTTAGTTAGGTTTCTATTGCTGTGAAGAGACACCATGACCCCAGTAACTCTTATAAAGAAAACATTTAATTGAGGTGGCTTGCTTACAGTTTTAAAGGTTCAGTCCATTATCATCATGGTGGGGAGCATGGCAGCATGCAGGCAGTCATGTTGCTGGAGCTGAGAGTGCTACATCTTGCAGGCAACAGGAAGTTGACTAACTGTAACACTGAGTGAAGCTTAAGAAAAAGACCTCAAAGCCTGCCCCCATGGTGACACTTCCTCCAACCAGGTCACACTTCCTAATAGTGCCACTCCCTTTGGGGACCATTTTTTTACAAACCACCACAAATGGGCATTATTATTGAGCACTGTGTACTTAGTTAATGTGAGTATTTGGTGAGAAAAATATTTTTTTTCTCAACTTTCCAAGCTTGCAAGGCTGAGGACCAGACTCTGCATTATACTATTTAGGAGAGCCTTCTCATGGAATATTCTATACCTTTTGTACAGTGTATCTTAATATTAAAAGCACCAAAAACACACACACCAAAGCCTTATAAAAATACACTTATAAAAATATTTTAGAACCATATTTTAGCACATAGGACATAGTGGCACAGGATTAAATGCTGACTCTATCATGTAACTCACCAAGTGTATCATGGGATACACTATCAAGATTGAGAGTGGACCATATGAATGAGGATACTGAAGGGCCCTGATTACTGTACTGTTTGGGGCTTCTTTTTATGGAGTGTAAAAGGAGGAGTTTGGTTGCTGAAGGCCATCGTGAGGGTGGTTCTCTGTAGGCAGAAGTTTCTGTCCTTCCAGAAGCTCCAAAATAAACACACTGAGGCTTAATATTAATTATAAATGCTCGGCGAATAGCCTAGGCATTTTACTAGCTAACTCTTACATTTAAATTAAACCATATTTCTTATCTATGCTTTGCCATGTGGCTTGGTGCCTTTTCTCAGTATGGCATGTCCATCTTGCTTCACTCTGCATCTGATTGGCACTCCTCAGACTCTGCTCTTCTTCCTCCCAGCATTCTCTTAGTCTGGCTCTCCTGCCCAATATATTTCTGCCCAGTCAGCTTCTTTATTAAACCAATAACAATGACATATATTCACACAGTGTAAAGGAATATTCCACATTTCCCTCTTTCTGTCTAATCAAAAAAGAAGGCTTCAACTTTAACATAGTAAAATTATATACAACAAAACAGTTATTAAGTAAGAATTACAGTTACAATATCCAATCTATTTGTATTTGGCAAATTTAAAGAAAATACTCTAATATGTATTTTATCTTTGTGACTCTAAAGTCTTATACTTACTTTACCTTTTGTCATAACTAAGGAAAATTTTAACTATGACTATCTAGTCTTCATTTCTGTCAAAGACCCCAGACAGGTGAAATGTTATCTAACAACAGGGACATCCGGCTGCCTGGACAGTCACCCTAAGTTCTTCTGCAAGGTTGGGGCATCCAACTCTGGCCTACAGGCCTGGAATATCTGACAGAATTTTCTGTGAAGCAGGAATTTTGAAGGCCAGTCCTACCTTGTCTTGGCAAAGTTTGGCAGTCGCTTTCTTGTACATCCTGCTGGTCCAGTTTGGACAGTAACTGTCAGTAATTGAGGCAATGGCAGTTTCTTTGCCCAAATGGCTAGATTTGCCATAAAGAAAGCAAATTCCATATGGAGGTTCTTTGATGCCCATCATCTTTTCTGAGGTAGATTGGTGCTGTCAGGAGTAGACATATTTTGCTGTCATGAAAAGCCTTAGGTTATTAAACATATTAAATGTCATATTTTGTAGGTCTTTGAAGTATTTGAAGACCATCTATCTATCTAAATATATCTGTTTATAACTTTGAAAACACAACTAATATGACTATAAATTTGACTATTAATCTGTATTTCTTAATTATATATTACATTTTTAAATGAGCTACATAAACACAATACCCCAAACAAAAGTATAAATATATATACAGTATAACAAAATTAACTTTAAATTTGTATCGATATACAAAAATCCATACCAATGTAAAATTTTGTTTTTGTTTATGTTTTTGTTTTTTGAGACAGGGTTTCTCTGTGTAGCTTTGTGCCTTTCCTGGTCGGTGGTGGCGCACGCCTTTAATCCCAGCACTTGGGAGGCAGAGCCAGGTGGATCTTTGTGAGTTCGAGGCCAATGTAAAATATTTAAGACTAGTAGCTGGGTTTTTTTTTTTTTGGTTTAAAAGTATATTCAATAATCTACCCTTTTATCCTATCATTTCTACATCCCCCTTTTTATTTTCAGAACAAGATCCCTGAGATCTAATCTCCTTTGTTTAATTTTTTTTCACCATTATAAAAATAACTTGTAATCAGCCCCCCTTAGTGATAAAAAACATTTATAACCAGCATTTTGGGAATCCTGGCATCATTCTCTAGACTGTTTCCTGTTGTTTGGGGGTGCTGGTAACCTTTGGACCCTGAGAAAATTTAGGATAATGCTTAAGTCTTGGCTGTCGTAGTCTGTGAGGCTGAATCATCTCAGCCAGCAGCCTTAAAGCTGTTCTGGATGCTGGATAATCTGAGCCATCCATTTTCTTTGATGTCTGGTCCTTTATTCTGAAAATACACAAACTTTTAAAGGTAACATACATATCCATATTAATACAAGTATAGACTGTGCATTGTATACAAGTTAGCTGAAGATGATTTTTTGTTTTATGTTTGAGCAGGTAAATATACTTCACGTGTCTTGTAGTTTTTCTAGATTTATTTCTTTATATCTGTAGTTAGTATTTCAGGGGGTCTTCCCCAATCAAACCTGAGCCATATCAACCTGGGATGAATCCATAGCCTCTCACTTCCTGTGGAAATAAAAACGTAACCCCTCTCCCAAAGTAACACACATTTTGATTTAAATTTTGAAGTCAAGATATTTTTAAAATATATAGGTTGCTTTAATCTAGCAGTTTCCATAATCCAGTGTGTCTCAGCAGCTGTTGTTCCTTCATTAGCAATCAAAGAATTCAAAGACAACACAATAATATACAGAATCCAGACACTCTGTTTATTTTCCATCTTTATGTGTCTTATTATATTTTTATTACTTTATTCCTTTTTTAAGGACTTGACTTTATTATTTTAAAACTATATATTTCTTTTTTATGACTGTCTATATCATCTCTTTTCTCTCCCAAGCCTATGTATGTTTTTAAACACACTGTAAACCATTTAGAGGATTTTTTTTCCATCTGAATCTGCCTTTACTATAAATCTGTAATCTTTTTTTCTGACTGCAGGAGTCTTTAAACTGCTAAGCAGCATGGCTAGGTCCTCTGCCTCTGTTTTGGCAGCTGGTTCCCTCCCACAGGCAGCTGCCAGAAGGTACTTTTCTGTACTTTGGCCAGCATGAGTGACTGGGGGGAACACACCATGTGGCTTAACTCATGGTATGCTGGTGGCCCAAGCCCTCAGGTAACGGCCAGGAGACCTGTATCTGTACTGAGGCCAGCATGAGAAATGTGAGACTAGGAAGCCATGCCTGGCTCTATTTCTGTGTGTCTAGAACCCCTTTCCAAGCTCTCTCAGGTTTTATGTGGATATAGGTGCCCCACATTGGGTGCCATTTGTAGACAGAAGTTTCTGTCACACCAGCAGCTCCCAAATAAACACACTGAGGTTTATATTAATTATAAATACTCAGCAAATAGCTCAGGCTTGTTACTAGCTAATTCTTACATTTAAATTAAATAACATTATCTATGCTTTGCCATGTAGCTTGGTGCCTTTTGTCAGTTGCTAGGTACATTGTTCAGAAATGGATGTGTGTGCATGGTATGTGCTTGTGAAGGAGGTTGCCAAGTGCATTATTAGACAGAAGTGTGCACAGCCAAACCCAGCAGAGTCCCAAATCATGCCCATCTTGCTTCTCTCTGTGTCTGCTCAACACTCCTCAGACTCCACCCTTCTTCCTTCCAGCATTCTCCTAGTTTGGCTCTCCTGCCCAATCTCTTCCTGTCCAGCTATTGGACAGTCAGCTTCTTTATTAAATCAATCACAGTGACATATATTCACACAGTGTAAAGGAATATTCCACAGTTCTCTGTTTTGATTGATAGGTTGGGACATATAATCATTTTCCTATCATGAATGTCTCTTCCCATCATATATCTAACTTTTTTTTTTTTTTGGTTTTTTGAGACAGGGTTTCTCTGTGTAGCTTTGCGCCTCTCCTGGAACTCACTTGGTAGCCCAGGCTGGCCTCGAACTCACAGAGATCCGCCTGGCTCTGCCTCCCAAGTGCTGGGATTAAAGGCGTGCGCCACCACCGCCCAGCCATATATCTAACTTTAATCATACACGTTTCCAATTATGAATAGAGATAAGGTGGCAAATAGGAGATTATCCCTGAAAGTTTTCTTGAGAATACAGTTTGCTTTACTGTGTGCACATCTTAAACCAGCTCATATTCGGTAGTCCCTGTCCCACCCTGTCCCTGACCTTTAGGATGTATTGAGAATACCTTTGAAGAGACACTAACCAAGCTTAGAGGTCATTAAAAGGAGGAAAAACTTACCCCATTGTTCAGAGAGTGATGTGTCTGTAACTTGATGTGGGTGGGGGCCCTAGGTTGCTAACTGGTTGCTAGGTACATTGTTCAGAAATGGATGTGTGTGCATGGTATGTGCTTGTGAAGGAGGTTGACAAGTGCATTATTAGAACAGAAGTGTGCACAGCCAAACCCAGCAGAGTCCCAAATCATTAATCTATTCCTTATGCTCACCTGTCTCAGGAGGATTTAAAGAGAAGTAAATTTGAAGATGAAAAAAGGAGAATTGTGTTTTGAGGAAGTTTTGCCCCATGGTGTGCTCATAACCATGTCTTTAATTTAACTTTCTGTTCACATTGAGTGACAAAGTCTGTTAGTTCAGAGTAAACGCAGCTGCCCATTGTGAATTTGAAGAGTTTGAGGAGGTCAGAAATGGGAACATTATAAGATATTTTTCCCAGAATATTGAGAACGATGGGCTAAGTAGAAGAATTGTGGTACAATCCTGATTCTTCACAGAAGCTCTACATGGAGGGAACATTGAGTTCTGTTCTTCATCTAGAGATACACATGCTTAGAAATCTTCTCAGTCTCTTGGGGACATAATTTAACTTGGTTTAGTTTGAAGGATAGAACATAAAGGCTTTGACTCCATCTACAAGTTCTAAGAACAAGACAATAAACGCGGTGACAAATGGCTAGTATCTCACTGCGCATTGGATCTTCTTCCCTGGAGCCCACTGAATAGTTCACTTAAGGTGGCTAAGCAGAGTCATTCAAGGCTAAACGGCATCCATGGTGAGCCTGAGAACTTGAGCCCAAGTGATCTCAATGGTGAGCCTCTTAGCTTCAATTGCTTTTCGAGTGAAGTTAATCACACATCAGGGTGCGAGGTGGATGATGAGAATCATTTTCTATTATTTCTCAGGGAATAATGCCAAATCATTGCCTCTCAGATGTGATGTGAACAAGCTGGTGATCCAGGAGGGCAGAGAGCCTGCTTTGCAGATGGTTTGGGTTAATTGTAAATGTTTTCCTTCACATTTCTGTAGGCAGACTTTTCTTTTCCACCTGCCAGTTCCCAAATGACCAACATGGAGACTGAATATTAATTATAAATGCTCCACTGATAGCTCAGGCTGGTTAGTAGCTAACTCTGACATTTTAAATTACCCCATATTTCTTATCTACCCTCTGCCACGTGGCTGTACCTTGTTTCAACCCAGCACATTCATCTTGCTTCTCTCTGCATCTCTCATGACTCCCAAGACTCCGCCCTTCTTCTTCCCAGTGTCCCCTGTGTCTTGCATCCCACCTGTACCTCCTGCCTAGCTACTGGCCAGTTAGCTCTTTTATTAAACCAATCCGAAGGCACCTTGGCAAAGACACATCTTCACAGTGTACAAAAAGATTATTTCATAACACATTTCATATCAAGTTGATTTCCTTTCTGGATTCCCATTGCATGTAAACTAACACCCAGAGGGATGCTCGACATGATGTGACCATAGGTCATTTCCTTTGGAAACATGAAAGAATATCTCCACTGTCAAGTGCATTCCATCCTCACTGTCTTCCACTCCTTTCTGCAAAGTCACCTCCTCACTAAGGATTACCAGTTTACTCAAGGTCAACATGGTAGTTTGGCAGCCATTTCTGAGTATGCGCCATAGTGGAGAAGTGGAGTCACCAGACATTCCAGCTGGGGTGATTATTCAGCTCTCACTCTGTCAGCCAGTGTCCTGGATATGGCAACTTAGTGTTCACTATGACCCCCATCTTTGCATTTTTCTTGTTTGATATTGCTGGTCACAGTGGTCCCAAGCATGGCTCTGCAGTGCTGACTCTATCCCAAAGCACAAGAAGGCGGTGATATGATTCGTAGAGAACACATCTGTTATACAAGCTTGCTGAGACATGCGTTATTATACTATGGGCTGCGAGGTCCCTGTTAGTGAAGTTATAATATGGCACACATATGTAGCTAGAGTTTTCCTGCTTGCCCACAGTCAGGACAAATCTCTGTCACCTGCCAGTTCCACAGCCACTCAGACCCGACCAAGTAAACACAGAGACTTATATTGGTTACAAACTGTATGGCCGTGGCAGGCTTCTTGCTAACTGTTCTTACAGCTTAAATTAATCCATTTCCATTAATCTATACCTTGCCACGTGGCTCATGGCTTACCGGCATCTTCACATGCTGTTTCTCACCGTGGCGGCTGGCAGTGTCTCTCTGACTCAGCCTTCCACTTCCCAGCTTTATTCTCCTCCTTGTTCCGCCTACACTTCCTGCCTGGCCAATGGCCAATCAGTGTTTTATTTATTGACTAATTAGCAACACATTTGCCATATAGAACATCCCACAGCACACATAGAAAAGGAGGAGCACATTCACCCATCTGTAGTTGAAAGTGTACATGGAAAGTGGCAAGGTACCACCTGTGGTGCATGATGGGATGACAGGAAGATGGAAAGGAGCCTAAATTATAGGTTTATGAGATGAGAACTGACTTTTAGAAAGCGTAGTGAATAGCCTTGTTGTGAGGTTAAAACTCAGAGAAATTTAGTCGTATTAACCAGAGTAAGAAAATTGGTAAGCCCCTCTCTGCCAGTGCTGGCTTGCACGTGTGTTTGTGTGCATCCATGCATTCGTGCGTGCGTGCGTGCGTGTGTGTGCATGCGTGTGTGTGTGTGTGTGCGTGCGTGTGTGTGTGTGTGTGTGTGTGTGTGTGTGTGCGCATGGGCTTCAGCCCCAGAGCCTCCCACCTCTTCCTCCGCAGTGCTGGGGTTACAGACACGTGCAGCCAGTCCCAGGTTTTTATGTGAGTAGTGAGGGTCTGAACTCGGGTCTTCTTGTTTGTATGACAAGCTTTTTGCCGACTGAGCTATCTCCTCAGCTTGGACTTGCACGTTTCTAAGAGTGATCTGATGTGGAAAACTTCAGCTCTATAGACACGGCAGGTTCTGCACGATCAAAGGCTGCAGTAGAAAGTGTGAAACCTTGCTGATGCCCTCTGGGCCGAATGGTGTGTGGAAGAGACTTGTCACTGTGGATACAGTCAACAAACCATGTGATACCAATGGTACTTAGGAGGAGGACAATGTGGAAAGCAGAGCTTTACAGGAACCTGAACCTGAATTTCCTCTAGGAATGATGGTACAACACTTAACTTGTTAATCACCACTGAGGTGAACATAGAACACAATTACTACAAATAACCAGAGTCATCTGCTGCGTGTTCACCGGAAATAACAGAACGCGTTAACCGCCGCCTGGCTTCTCCGGAGATGAGCACCTGTCTTTCGGTGTTTCTTCCTCCCTTTGCTCATGGCCATGCAAAGAAGAGCTTCTCCTGTAGCCCTGACAGTCTGGGGACCTTGACTTTGGATGCCATTAAACGGTCGTTGTCCTCAGCCCACGACTGCAAGCTGCAGTACAGCTTCACGGGTATCTTCTCTAAATTTGCCTTTTGGAGGGCAAGAACCCCGACTTTAAGGGTCAGGAAGATTCTACTTGGTTGAGGCACCTTGTGTCAGCATCCTTGGAGGAACGTTTTCCAACATTTTTTAAAGCCATGGCCTCATCAAGGCTGGGTGAGGACTATGTGTGTCTTATTTTCATCCAAACAAAAAGGTAAACGAATTATTGATAATTAATCAAACCTGTAGAATGATAATTTTGTGTGTGTTTATACACACACGTTCACACAGAGATAAACTAAGAGGTAGAGAACGTGGGAGTGAGAGTTGGAGTTTCGCTGTGATTTCCAGAATTTCTGTTGTGTGGAATTGCCTTGACATGTAAATGAGAAAATGTGTTGTACCCTGAGCTACTTTGAGTTCCTCTTGTGCTGTCAGAGTTCCTGAAGGAATGTGAGCTCCAAATGAACAGACATTCTGTCTACCTTGTACCTGGAATAGTGCTCTGCACACAGACGATGCTCTGTGCTCACTGAGGAAATCCCTGATGGAAATTTCCTCCCTTTGTGTCAGACTGCTGCTGTCCTATGCGGTCTGTACTGGCCTGTTGCTCTTATGTGTCAGAGCCTGGTGGACTAAGTGGGTCACGTTCTTCATAATGTCAGTCTTTATCATTGTTTGTCTAGAATTTACCGGTCCCAGGCATCTCCTGTGAATAAAACCATCTACCTACCTCACTCAGCCATGTGGGAATGCTTATTGTTACATTTTTCTGCTTCACTCTGTTCATAGTGCCGGGAATGCATTTCTGTAATTTATTCTCTGCCATCATATGGCAACGAGTGAACACTTTAAAGAGTGCTAATTTAAACTGCTCTTTAACTTGCATGCTTTCAGTGTGGCTAATGGCGGAGGGGGTGGGGTGTATGAAGCAGGGCAGCTGTGAGGTTCGCCCAGCAGCTGGGTGCTGTAAGGATTAACTGGCTCCTTCTCTCCCGTCAGTGGAATGGACAGCCTGGCTGGGGAGGGCTTGCCTGTGTGTCACACACCCTCGGGAGGGACTTTAAAGATTGGACACAGTGTTCTACTCCATCAGCTTCGCTCTCAAAAGCAGAGTCTGCTGTAATTTAAAAGTTGCAGAGAGTCTTAGACAATGTATTTTTTTAGGCATGGCATCCATTCACTTAGTCTGTGGACTAGACCAAGAATCTGGATATTTCTCCCCAGAGATCACAGTCCAGAAATCACAAAGAGAAGTTGAGTAGAGAAAGGAATTCATACAGAGAATTGACCTATTACGGCTCGTGAAAACCTGATGTCTCTCTGTAAGAATAATCCTGCAAGATGCTTTGCATTTCCTGTGTTTCGTGATTTTGTGCCTAGATGTATAATGGGGTCTGTTAGAAGGAGAAGTGGGCCTGTGATCTGTTGATGGTACAGTTGGCCTTGATGCTCACCAAAGCCCAAATCCATCTGAATTTTCCTTTCTGTTCTCTTTTAGGTTACCATTCTGTTGTAAGTATCATGTGATTCTGAGTGGCACTTTATTTCCAGAAACTAGACTCGACATAGCTGAGCAAAGTCTTTTAAAAACTGTACACATTGGATGTTGTTGTGGCCCCTTGTTGTTGAATCTGTGGCGTGTTGAGAGACGCACTCGACCGGCACGGATGTGGCCAGTCAGAAGGCCTGGGAGCAGCTGGCAGTCTGACCACTAGGGAATCGAGCTGAGTTTGTGTAGGCTCTGCAATCCCAGGAGTACACGTGCTCCCCACAGTGTCTGTGCCAATGTTTTAAAAGTGCTCTCTAGAGCTTTGTTTTTTGTATATGATCCATATAATCCTAACATGCATGCTGTTCTTTTCTTGAATTCCTTTCTTTGCCCATATAAGCACATGGTTTACAGAGTTTTACATATGCTACAAATATATTTTCTTGATTCCTTCTTTATTTTCATCAAAATTCTTTCTTTATATTTCTAATAATAACAGCTCTATGTTACTCACTATTTTGTTTTGTAATTCGAATATTAGGCAGTTAGTTTGCTTCCAAATCCTGCTATGAATGATGCTGGGAGTCATATAACATCTTCACATCAACAGCTCTTCCCACACCCTCAATTTGATTTTTCACTGAGTGGGGGGCAGACAACCCCTCAGATGTGAGATTGTGACTACAGAAAGTGTAAACGCTTTCCAGGCCCCCAACCCTGTTAGGAACTCTCCATGCTCGGTCCCTTCATCTCTAAAATGAGATTTTAATAACACGTAATGTGTATTTAGTACGAGTTGGTCCCTCCTGTCGTTTCCACCACCATTAAGGCTACTGCTGGTATTGTTTTAACACAGCTTTGTCTTCTTAGAGGAAGCGGATAGATCAACACTATCTTGATCATCAGACCGCTCTAAGGCTTTCTGTTTTCTCTTCATCTTTGTAAAATGATTTCAGCTGTTGAGTTTTTATTTCTCCCGAGTGCCAAAAGCTCTCTTCTTACAACAGTGGTCTTACTTCCCCCCTTCTATTTTTATCAAGAAAATTAGAGTATATTCTGAAAGGAGTACTGTTGTCTCCCACTCCTTTATTATCTATTCAGGATGATGTAAGACTCTGACCTCTAGTGGCCGTGAGCTGTAGTTGCAGGCCAAGGCCACAAAACAGCAGCCTGCTTCAGATCTGGAGGGACCAGCGCCCAACGGTTTGAAAACTCTTTGATGCATTGGACTAGTCTCTGTGTCAATCAAGACACTCTTCTTCTTCCTTGCCAAGGAATTACTTTATAACGCTGCTTCCAAAAACCACACCATTTTAAGTAAGTGTTGTGAAGACAACAGTCTCAAAATCAATGTTGCAAACCATCTACCCAGTACTACCACTGCCTAACGACACATCCAGAGACTTCAGAAGACAGCGATGGATTGCCAAATTTTAGGAGGCCTTAGAGGCTCCAGAATATCTTTAAATGAAATATAGCTTATTTTCAAAAATGATACATCACATAAAATAAAAGCCTGAGAAGTGCTTCTCAGGTACATATTTATTTATTTATCAACTTGATATGAAGAATAAAAGAGTAGACCTAGAAGTTCACATGAAGCTCAACGGAACACACATGAGATATCTGTATGTTTTTAGAGGCTGTGTAAAATGAGGTACCATGATATCATCTGGTTTATTTTTGTTAAGCTTTTGTTATCTTGCTTTAATAAAAAGCAATTTTCAAAGTGAGTGAGTGGATTAATAAGGCAAAACTAAAATGTCATAATCTAGGAATGAGTGTCAGTGTGTGCTTGGGCACATAAGCCATTGGAAAGTGGAGGGACTGAGTCCCTGAGAGGCAGTTGACTGTGACAGTGCCACGTTCTTCTACTGTTTCTACAGAGAGAGCACCGTCTTCTTTGGTCCCTCCCAAAGTAGGTGTTTGTTGTTGTCTCCAGTCAGAGAGCAAACTGTTAGTGACATGTCCTTGGAAACCCAGTTCATCAACCCTCCCCTAAATCTGTATTGCTGACCCTGGCTTCAAACAAACAGGATTAATGCCTTTTGGCAAGGGAACCTCTAGATTTTAGTATGAGTCTCTTCAAAATCAAATATTTAAAGCCTGACTAATTTCTTTGGGAGTTTGCTAATGATGCTGTTATTCAACTCTATGTTGTAGAGACCTTTTTTGAATTTGTATATTTATTGCACAAACAGTTCAAAAATCTCAAAACATCCAAAGAAAACTAATATTTCATCTAAAAATACTTTGACATTATAGATAATTTTTTTTGTTTTTGTTCTTGGGTTTTGTTTTGTTTTATTTTGTTTTGATTTTCAAGACAGGGTTTCTCTGTGTAGCCTGGCTGTCCTGGAACTTATTCTGTAGACCAGACTGGCCTCGAACTCAGAGATCCGCCTGCCTCTCCCTCCCAAGTGCTGGGATTAAAGGCGTGCACCATCACCGACTGACTTATAGGTGATTTTTAATAAGCATAGCTTTCTTAACGTTTGAACAGTCTTCAGAAAAATCAACAGCCAGAGTTTATGATGACCGTATTACGCACAATTTGACATCTTTATACATGTCATTTACTGCATGTTTTCATCATCCCATTTTACAGATCTAAAAAGATGTCTAGGAATGTGGGCCAGCACCACAGTAAGTGGTTTCATGAGGATTTAAACCCATGTCACCTGACGCAAAGATTATGTCTCATACATGATGTGAATTATGTAGATCGGTCATCTGCCATGCCTCAAACCGTCCCCACACCAAGGCTGGGGGGAAGGAAGGCTCAGTGGGGAAAACGCTGGCTGTACAAGCATGAGTCTCTGAGTCTGAATGTCCAGAGCCCAGGCACTGCCGGGGGGGCGTCTGTATCCCCAGCACTCCTCCAGCAGGGAGGGAGAGACCCAGAGACCCCCGAAACCTGCGGCAGCTAACCTGCCTCCTACAACACTAACCAGATGGAAGGCAAAGGCCTATCCCTGAGGCTGACCTCTGACCTCCACCCACTGTGGCAGGCACGGGGGGGGGTGTCCTCACTGATAGGCACGTCCCTCTACCCCCATTCTCTTCCATTCGCTCTCAAATCCCACTAAACTCTAAGAAGTCCAGAAGAAAACCAACTTGTTCAACTTGATTCTCCAGATTCACTGGCCTCTAATGCCCTTTTCAACAGTGCTATTTTGACCATTGCAAGAAAACAGATGGATTCCTTTTAGCAGAGAGCTAAATTTTGTCAAAATCGATATGCAAAAATAAATTGTAAATGTAAAGAAACTTTACACAGAGTAATATTCATAAAATCCTTTAACAAACTAACACATTTAAACAAGAGTTTCTAGAATACATATTTTTTGTGATTAGGTTGCTATGATCTTGTAGGAGCTCTCATTTCTTACATTATATAGTAAAAGCAATAGCTCGGGAACATTAAAAGGATGTACTATATTCTAACTAAAATCCACCTGGAAAAGGTCTTTCTCCCTGTTGCTACCCTCTTGAACCAAATGCTCTTCCCTTCTCAGCCATCTCCATAAAACAATGGTGAGAAACACAGGGAAATAAGTTCTTAAACACAATAATAATAAGTCATTATTTTTGGTACATTTAAGGGCAAAATGGGCGTGGTGACACACGCCTTTGTTCCTAGCACTCAGGAGGCAGAGGCAGGAAGATCTCGGAGTTTGAGGCCAGCCTGGTCTACAGAGTGAGTTCTAGGACAGCCAGAGCTGTTACACAGAGAAACCCTGTCTTGAAAAAAACCAACAACAAAAACAAAAATAAGCAAACAACAAACAAACAAAGAATAAATTACCATAATTAACTTGGATTAGTGGAGAATATAAAGACATTTTAGTAACAATTATTTTCAAAAGATTGATATGGTGATGGACAAAAGTATGAAAGCTAGTGATAAAATCAAACCTGTTTCTATGTAATACATAGGTGTGAACTGAACTTGAAAGATAGTTCCTTGAGAGAATTAGTGCCCAACTCAAACTGTTTCCCAACATTATATTTGATGGTAACAAGCTGCCATCACTAAAACAAAACAAAACCCAATGCCCAGTGGCATTCATACTTTAGGAATACAAGGGACAAAGCACACAAGAACTTAGCAATAACAAAACACAACAGGAGGAGGAACATTGACACTACTCTCTTGTTATGCAAAGTCACCCAGGACATCAGAGGAAGTCACCTAGAAGATCTTTGGACAGAGACAGATTATAGGCCGATACAGAAACAAGTGTGGAAAAAAGTCAGTAGTGTTTTCCTTCTGAATACGCTCTCTTTCATCTTGCTATCTCAATAACAGCAACGAGAAAAAATAAGAAACTTATGTAGAGCCAACTTTTAATACTTGCAGAATGAGTTTTTCTTCCATAAGCAATGATTAGAACAAATGAGGGCCTGGTCTGTTCAAGAGATATTTATTCAGATGAATATGTCAATCCATCTCCATGAATTTGGAGCATTAAATAATTCTAATGTAAAAATCTAAGTCTTAATATTTGGAAACAATTCTTACATCAAACAAGAAAAAATAATGTGAGGAAAAACTATGGTGTTTTAAGAAGGATAAGTAATGGCTGAGAGAGGGCTTGATCAGTTATTAAAGCTTGATATAAATTCCTGACACTTAAAATGGCATGGCCACAGAGAAGAATAGGCAAATGGAGAAATTCACATGCGTGTGTGTGTGTGTGTGTGTGTGTGTGTGTGTGTGTGTGTTTAATCGTGCATTGTAGAATGTTATTGTTACAGGAAATCAGCAAGGTTAAATACAGGAAGTCTTTAAGATCCAATAAATGAAAGTATTTTGAACAGTTTTCAAAGCTGTGTAAATACTACATAAATTTTATTTTCATCACACGAGTTGTGAATCTGCAGAAGATTTACTGTGCCACAGTCTCACAGAGACGACTCTTTTCTCGTCTTGTAACCAGGGTGTCATTGGAACCTTCATTCCACAAAACACTCTTTGCTAAAGGCTAGGGAAACCAACCCTGAGATAGAAAACTCACCAGGAAAGTTCTGCAGCATCCTCGGTACTGTTGCTAGCCTGCAACTGTGCTTTTCTCCGTCACCTTCCCCTTTGTGCTCCCGTCTGGTCACACTAGAATACCCTGGACAGCACTAGCACATCTGTATCTCTCTATCTGTCGGTATGTGTCGTTGATGCTTTCCTTTGAGATAGGGTCTCACTGTATAGACCAGACTGTCCTTGAACTCACAGAGGTGGGCTAGCCTTTGTCACCTGGTGAGGTGAGGTTAGCTGTGGCTTGCTCTGCTTCTCTGATCTTTCAGCTTTCACCCCAATGTCTGGCTCCAGGTTTTTTATTAATAAGACCTTTTAAGATCCTCACTTGAAAGTTCTTAGCTGGGGGGCTGGAGAGATGGCTCAGTGGTTGAGAGCACTGGCTGCTCTTCCAGAGGTCCTGAGTTCAATTCCTAGCAACCACATGGTGGCTCACAACCATTTGTAATGAGATCGGGTGCCCTCTTCTGGCATGTAGACAGAACACTGTATACATAATAGATAAGTAAATCTTAAAAACAAAAAAGAAAGAAAGAGAGAGAGAAAAAAAAAGAAAGAGAGAAAGAAAGAAAGAAAGAAAGAAAGAAAGAAAGAAAGAAAGAAAGAAAGAAAGAAAGAGAAAAAGGAAGAAAGTTCTTAGCTGAACAGCTGCTGCCACTAGCTCACCTCCAGGAAATCCTCAGTCTAAAGACAATGAGTTCCTGTTTTCTTATACACCTTTTTCTGCCCTGCCATCTTACTTCCTGGGATTAAAGGCGTGTGTGCTTCCCAAGCAAAGGCATGAGATCTCAAGTGCTGGCATTAAAGCTGTGTGTCACCACTGCCTGGCTCTGTTCCCAGTGTGGCCTTGAACTCACAGAGATCCAGATGGATCTCTGTCTTCCTAGTGATTGGATTAAGGGTGTGTGCCACCACTGTCTGGCCTCTGCATCCATTTAGTGGTTGGCTCTGTCTTCTGATCCCCAGATAAATTTTATTGGGGTACACAATATATTGGGGTACACAATATATCACCACAACTGTTTAGATGTTAAGGATTGTATAACAGCTTTGAATACAGTAGCCCAAGATTTTTTTTTGCAAAGAAAGGATGCTATCCTGACTAACTTCAAACTCATGATCCTCCTGACTCAGCTTCCTGAATGCTGGGATTACACCAGCATTCTACTAACCCCTCCTAATAAATGGTATTGATTTATGTACATACGTTAGTGGAGTTCAAAAGCAGGACCCGAAAAGAGCAATTGTTTATACATAGGAATGACTCAGTAGAAAGCTTTGAGTTTAAGGATCTCCTGGTTATGGGCCCATGCCTAAAAACCCCTAGAAACCATAAAATTAGCATGAGGCCTGGCTAGAATCTAAATTAGATTACCCATTTGCTGCTGTGATTTAGTGTAGACTATGAAACAACACCAAAGACGCACGAAGCCTATTTTCTATTCAGTGAGGCAGGAGAAGTGAAAATGTCCTTTGAGCCTCATTCTGGAAAGCTTGATTGTCATCAACGTTGACAGTTTATACATTCTTGTTCTGTTTCCAAAAGCTTTCCTTCTATCATCCATCTCAACCCCGTGACAGCATCTTCATAGCTTAGTTACACGTCCTGTTTCTTTGTCCCCGCCCCCAATTCAGATACAGGACTCCGCTGAGCTGCAGAGGCATCCTCTCCCTGTCACACCTCTTTGGCTGAGCACAGCTCTGGACTGAATGCAGCTCAGTAGTGCATTGGCTGGGGAAATTCCTGCATAGCCTATACAGCCATTTGGTTACCGTGTTCAGTAAGTGTCAAACTGCTAACTAATGGTTCTCATTAGCATAACTTGACCTTTCTGCCTTGTGCAAAGCCTTACTCTGTCTTTAAAGGACGGACTGAAGTCAGCAGCTCAGCCAACCAGACACCTGCATTATGCACATTTTAAAAACGGTGTCCAGCTCCTAGAACTCTGTTCCCTCTGCAAACCTCCAACAGCCTCAGTAACGTGAGGGTGGGATCTCACCCCTCATGCAGAGCTCAAGTGTCCATGCATCCAAGGACTTCAGTAATGATGAGAGACATTATTTCTCCTCTGGGGGAATTCCGTAAGAAGAGGGAATCTATAATGCAATTTTTTTTGAAACTATATTTAATCAACTTTTAATATTCCAAACTTAGAAATAGGTTAACTTTTTGTTCTTAATGATTCCTTTTCATAGACTACCACACGTTACAAAAGTCTGCACTGTAATATCCATGCATGTAGCAAATGGTGCTGTCCCTTAGGCATAGAGGTGTTTATGCATTTGCATTGCAAACAAAATGCAGAGATCCAGACATCTCCTAAAACAGACATTTATTCAACCCAGTGGTCGGTTCTGTAAGAGTAACAACAGCCTAAGTATTTTACGTGGGAGTATCAGCTTTAGTCAAGACATGAAAAACCTGTGAAATGAATGAGAACGGGTGAAAAGCAGCATTTTACTTAACTTGTTATTTCGGATGTGTTTCAGGACAGAGCATTTAGAAGATTTGCCACGTTTCTGACTCCCCGTGACAGGAGGTGTGCACGAGATTGGCATAACCCTGAAATATGCTTGCAGAAGTAGAAGCCGCGGCAGGAGCGGAAGTGGAGGCATTGCGACGTCATAAACATCCCAAACGCCACTCAGCCCCCAGCGCACTTTCACCCTCCTCGGGTGATGCGGGCAGAAAAGACAGTATCCATCCTGAATCCCATCATGCTCCTAGAAAATGCATGTTCCCTTAAGATCAGGAGGGACAGAAAGGTAAGCCGGGAGAGCAGTCGCAAGGAGTCTGAGGCAGCAGGCTGATGAAGCCCCGAGTTTTACAGAGCCAGTTAAGTTGGGAAAAACTGAACTCGTTAACAAAACCAATAAATTATAAAGCACCGAAGGTAGTCTTCTGTTAAACGTCTGTACTCCTTATTATGTTGTATAATCTTTCTGTTTGATGTATTCTTATATTTTTTTTTACATAGCAGATTTCTGAAAAAGATCAACCCAAAGAAAATGTGCTCCTAAAATTACTGCTATCCCAGTACTTTTGGAAAAACAGAAAAGCCTACTAAATGTAAATAAGCTAATATCTGAGGAAAATGCTGATGTTCCTTCCATTTTTATTTAGAAAGAGAAATCACCTTGTCTTCTTCTGCAGAAGGAATGTGGCATTTAGCTTAGATTTTAAAATAGCTTATTTTAAACAGCACTCGAGACAAAAATTGGACTAGAGATATTTTTTAAATAGCACTTACAGATTTTATAAAAGATAAAAACTTCACTGGAAAAATTAAGTTTGGTAATGCTCATGTTTGCATGAAAATTAAGTCAATCAACAGCTCCCTTAAATATGTGCATGATGTCCTAAAACAAGGAAATAATAGTGCGTCTGCCTAGTGCCTACATATTGAATTTTTCATCTTTTATTGTTTTTTAAAAATATTTTAAGATGATCAGAATAAATATATTTGACAAGTTGAAAACATCAGTGAAGGCCTTGACATAATATACATGAAGAAGAAAGTGTGTGCAGAGGCTTCTGGGTAAAATGATGACATGCACATACATCGCAGTACCAAGGAGAGTAAACAATAAAAAAGGTTAAAACCTTATTTGAAGCCAAGTTTTGTAAATTATTTTCCTAATTTTATGAAAAAGGAATGAAAATGCCTTCCAAATTCTTACTCTACTCTAACTTCCATTGATACGCATTTAAAACTGAAGGGAAAGGTAGCTGCCGAACTGTCTGTAATCCAAACAACTGACTGCATTGTGATTGAGGCCATGACGATTATAGAATGAGAAGTTGGAATTTTGCATGTTTTACTATTAATTATGAATGCTTTGTGATGGATTTGCAATTGTCAAAAGTTTTTCAGATACTAGTGCCTTTTTGAAAAGGGCCACAGCCGTTGTGTGTAATGCACTCTGTCTCCTCATGGGAGATGGCTATGGGATGCAGTGATTTTTCCCTCAAATATGTGAAGCACTGGTTTCATACCTTGTAAGATGTCTGTGAACCCACTGGACAGTACTTGAGTCATATGAGTTAATAAATTATAAGAGCAAAAATGAAAAACATTAACATTAAATGCTCACCAATCACAAATCTGTGACCGTCTTTGAGGCCATTCCTCATCTATGCTAACTACGTTTCAGAACCCTTGTCCTCCTTTCTTGAAAAAGTCAGCCCTAAATCCATTAGGTGGAACAGAATAAGGCTGGCGTCTGGAGCATCCAAATTGAAGAAGAACTTCAGTGACCTAGCAGCAAGCAGGTTGGAGATGACCCACAGCAGGCGTCAGGTCTCAGAATCTTAGCATGCTGGGAAAAATATCTTGTGAAAGGAGTAGGTGGCCTGGGTCAGATGGCCAAGGTTGACCAAAGCTTTAAGAATATCCATGCAGAGAGGAAGGGGAGTGGGATTGGGGTCACAACTGAGCCCAATGAGGAGAAAACCCATGTGGAGGGCTGGGAATTTGGGGCCATGTCAGGATAAGAAAAACATCCCAGAAGAGGAGGGCGCTAATGAAATCAGCACTTGAGCAGGAAGAAGAGGATGCCCTTGTTTGTGAGTGGTCTACCATGGGTGCTGGGGGCTAAGCAGGGTGGAGAATAGAATAGCAAAATGTTAAGGCATGCCAGAGCCTTAATGGGATGAGGTAGTCCCACAGAGTGATGATGGGAGGTGTCAGGACCCAAGTGCAGTGAGGAGAGGGACATGGAGGAACGCAGATGGAGAGGGAAGAAGATGAAGATGAGGAGGAGGCACAAAGAACTTAGAACAATGAGAGGACAGGAGGAGACAGGACAGAGCGGAGCTAAGTATGAGAACAGAACTGGAGCTGTGTAGATAGAATTTTGTCACAGAGGAATAAAGTGAATGGACTGAAGAGCTCAGTGTACTTAAATTCTTTTCCTTCTGATTATTCTTGCCGTTGGTAGCATCTCTTCTTGAAACCCTGGGAAGAATATTATTAGAGGGTGGACCCCAATAGTCCTCAATCAGAACAGGACTGGTCAATTAAGTAAACATAGAAATAATTAAAACAGGTTTCTCACTTTTGGACAAGTGAGTTACAAATCCAGAAAGGAGGAAACATTTACAAACTAGTTGTTTGATTGAACCTGTAACTATCCATGTGAACTTTTGAACTACCTATCCATGATGATGATTATAGACAGATAAATAGATAGATAGATAGATGATAAATAAATAGATTGAGAAAGGGAGAGGATAGATGGATAGAGAGATAGGTATATATTGATAGGTATGTAGATAGATGATAAGTAGATATGTAGATAGATAGATGATAGATGGATGATAGATGATAGGTCAATCTAAGATAGATGATGGTAGATAGATAGATAGATAGATAGATAGATAGATAGATAGATAGATGATAGATGTTAGACAGATAGATTCATGGCAGACATATAAATAGAAAATGCATTAATTAAAAGTATAAGCATATGGCTATGGGGGTGATTCAGATGTCTATCATCTGTCTATCTATCTATCTTTCTTTCTATCTATCTATCTATCTATCTATCTATCTATCTATCTATCTATCTATCTACATGTGTTTCATAGCTTTCTGAACTGAGAGAGAATGGAAACAGGTATGTTCAAATAGCAATGAGCACATCTACCATTCGATTTTGAATTTTAACACTACTTTATACAAAACCCCACAATGTGAAAAGAGGGGGAGATACTAATTCAGAGCTGGGGACTGGGAAAACACTTTGTAGTTTGTCTTGTGCTGGGAAGCAATAAAGTGATCAAATGCTGTTGGATACATGTCAGAAGGACAGAAGTCAGTTTGAGTGGGCTTCTTCTTGCTAAATTTGGGGTGATGTGAGCAGATGAATAATGACAACAATAGATTATATTACATTGGAAAAAACGAGAAATCTATTTAGGACCAAGTAGATGAGTAATTGAAAATGGGAAGAGGATCTAGAGATGTATTTGGCTTCAACATATCTGCTCACAAAATAATCATTAGTTTCTGAGACAGAAAGAAACTTGACAATATGGAGACAGGGGAGCCTGGTAGACACCACTTGAACACATAGCATTGGAAATGGGGCAATAAAGGCTACTGGCCACCTGATGGGCTTTAGTGAGAATGTGTCCCCACCTCTGCAATACTCTTCCCAAAACACACAATCTGATTCTAAGCAAGAGGAGACAGAGCCAGGCCAGTTGAGGAGCACACCACAAAGTAACTGCTCTGTGGGTCTCTCAAGCGTCAAGGATAAAACTCAAGGTCGTACTGAGGATGTGTCTAAGGATGAAACTAAGAATTGTACCAGTTACGTGTGTGAAGTCTGAATTGGTGCTTGTCACGGAACACTATATTGGGAAAATGTACACACCTTTGTTAGTGTCCTGATGTGATGGATGTATTGGAGTTACACAAAAGCACATTCTTGTTTGTAGAGAATACTAAGAAGTCCAGGGCTATGAAGTAAGAAGTCCAGGGCTATGAAGTAAGAAGTCCAGGGCTATGAAGTAAGACATCCAGGGCTATGAAGTAAGAAGTCCAGGGGCTATGAAGTAAGAAGTCCAGGGCTATGAAGTAAGACATCCAGGGCTATGAAGTGAGAAGTCCAGGGCTATGAAGAACCAGTTACGCAACTTACTCTCAAAGAGTAAGGAAGCAGAAAACATTTTATTTATCAGCCATCCAACCAGTTCATGTTTGTAATCATTAAAACGTATAGAGGAGCTGAACATGGTAAATCCTAGCACTTTGGAGGTGGAGGCAAGAGGATCAGTGGTTCAAAGTATCTCGGCTACATAATGAGTTTGAGTCCAGCCTGGGCTACACGAGACCCAGTGTCAAAACAAATGGATTGGGAATTACAAAACATTGAAGGGAGACCAAAGTTTTCCCAGCCTCAAGAGGTGGCGCCAGCTCCTGAACTCTGTGCACTTGTGACACAGGGGAGGATGGTGCATCAGCTCCTTCTGCAGCAGGGGAGGATGGTGTATCAGCTCTTCCTGCAGCAGGGGAGGATGGTGCATGAGCTCTTCCTGCAGCAGGGGAGGATGGTGCATCAGCTCCTTCTGCAGCAGGGAAGGATGGTGCATGAGCTCTTCCTGCAGCAGGGGAGGATGGTGCATCAGCTCCTTCTGCAGCAGGGAAGGATGGTGCATCAGCTCTTCCTGCAGCAGGGGAGGATGGTGCATCAGCTCCTGAGCTCTGTGCTCTTCTGCAGCAGGAAGTGCAACCTCCCATTAACAGAGCCTTCTCTGTGGGACTGACAGACCTTTCTGGTTTTCCTCAGAATGGAAAAATAAGCTCAGTGTCCTCCTTCTTGGCCTCTCCAAGCCCTCAGTCATCCATCCTGACATAAAAATCTCAGGCCATCTGACTGTCTTCACCCTTGTTTTAATATCACCCACTCATGTAATTATGCTCTTGTTTACTAAAGACTTTAGCAGCTCTTTCTTCACTCTCCATACCCAAGCTCTCCCTTTCTCTGTGTGTCTATGTGATTCCCACCATGTACATGCTATCAAATCATCAGGCATGTTCTTGGGATGTTTCCATTACTTTTGTTCATAAGGCTGTCATCTCTCCTAGGGCAGAGAGTGGTTGTACCTTGGTATCTTTTTCTTCTCTTATTGCTTAGTTAACTCACTCACTCACTCACTCACTCACTCACTCACTCACTCTCTCTTCACTGACTCACTCACTCACTCTTCACTCACTCACTCACTCTTCACTGACTCACTCACTCACTCTTCACTCACTCACTCTTCACTCACTCACTCTTCACTCACTCACTCACTCACTCAGTCTTCACTCACTCAGTCTTCGCTCACTCATTCTTCGCTCACTCACTCTTCGCTCACTCATACCATGTGCATACATTTGTTGAATAAGTGAGTCACTAAATCATTTTCAAGGTAAGACTATATCATTGTCAGAAGAATCTTAAAATTTTACTTTTTAATAAACTTCAACCTGTGAGTGGGTTGTGCTGGTGCTCACATTTTTCTAAAATCAATTGTCAAGATTTATGCCTATGAGTTCTAGATACAGTTCCCAGAGTAAAATGTTATCCGGTAATTCTTACTGAATAAGTAAATGAAGAAGCAAATGGTCTCTGTCTTAGTTTCTTTTCCTGTTTCTGGGTAAGATAACCTGACTAAAGCAACTTAATGGAAAAGGGTTTATTTTGGAACCATCTGCGACATGGGGAAGTCAAGGCAGCAGGAGGCTGGAGCAGCTGGAGCACCCCTAGTCAGGAAGGAGACAGAGAGAAAGGAGGGGGAGAGGGAGCTGCAGAGAGAGGCTTGTCATCGTTAGCTTTCTCTTTTCAATACAGTCCGGGACCCAAGCCTAGGGAACGGTATTGCCCACTTGTACTGTGGGTCTTCTTACTTTAATGAACCTAACTAATATAATTCCTAACAGGTGTGCCTGGAGTAATTCCAGATCCTGTAAAGTCAACAGTTAACAATAATCATTACACACTTGCAGGTCTGTAGTTTTTCTTTTCATAATATTCTTTATCAGGAATGGCAATTCTTATGCTTATTCTGTGCTTTTTCTTGTGGAGAATACCTAGTTGTATACCATTATTATGACAATGTTTTTACACCTTCATCTTTCTTGGTCAGGAGTAGGCCAGCGTTTTGTTAAGAAGCTCTCTCTGCTGAGTGGTGGTGGCACACACCATTAATCCCAGCACTTGGAAGGCAGAAGCTGGTGGATCTCTGTGAGTTTGAGATCAGCCTGGTCTACAGAACTAGTCCAGAACAACCAGGCTACACAGAGACTCCCTGTCTTGGAAAATCAAAAAGAGAGAGGGAGAAAGAGAGAGAGAGAGAGAGAGAGAGAGAGAGAGAGAGAGAGAGAGAGAGAGAGAGAGAGAGAGATTCTGATGAGCAGTAATTCATCAGACTCCTTTGGCTGCCTCTGTGGAAACATGGTCTCAGAAGAGCACTGCCTCTCTAAGCCTATTATTTATAAAACTGGGACCAGTTGACCTTCTTGGTTTTTATTTATCAATAAGTTTTCCATTATCTCCTTTCTCTTGGAAGTGATCTCGCACACTCTTCCCCTTATCTTTAGAACCTATGTTGAGCTGCTTGCTCCCCAGGATCTTCCCCAGTTTTCTTCCCACCCGCTTGACTGGTTATGGAGGAAAACTGGAAGACTTAGACAAGCCCAGCTCCCAGGGCTGCCGAGCAAGGCAGTTCACAGCCCTGGGGACTTCTCCTCCCCAGGGCTCCAACCTCGCATTCCATTCTGGTCATGGTTTCCCTGTTAATCCTGGCTCCAGATGAAACCCAGCTTAGAAGCCAAGGATTCATTGAGTGATGCTCAAATGACTTGTTTTGGCTCTGATTTTTGATAGCACATGTAATTTTCAGTCTATGTGCATGAGTTATTTGAATTGGCTGTTTGCTGAGAAATGAGGGTCCCCTACTTAATGGTATTTGAAACTTTATAAACTGATAACAATCTAACACAGACCTCCCAGTGGTGTACTTTTAAGTCACTGTGCAAAAGTTATGCATTTTCTGCATAAGGAAATTCCTTCTCAAGGACCATTTTGAAGAGATTGTCCCAAATATGACAAAGATAGAAATAACTGCCTGGAAAAGTTCATTTCCCCACAAGAAAAGGCAACTACTCTGCATATGTAAATAACTGTGTCTTCTTTGGTTTAGTTTCTAAAGGCTCATGATGCATCCCCAGACATCTCTCAGGATGTCCAATGCCCACTAGACCTTACCCACATGAGCCTAATATGATCTTCTGAAGCCTAGCCCATCAGAAGCTAAAATAAATGCCTGGCTTTCAGCTGTTGACTTGCTTATGTGTTCATTTATGTATATTTGTTTCATTCCTCATGGGTAAGTGATATTATAGGTGCTGGCACACCAGCAAACTAGATATGAGCCTTGCTCACGACCAGTGAATGGAGTCAGATGACAGGACATTGACAGAAAAGATACCAGGTAGAGAGAGTCTTGGAGATGATCTCAAAAGGAGATTAAGTAAAGAAAAACTGAGGAGTCAGGGAAATGGTGTTAGATCCAGTCTTGGAGAAGGCAGCCTTAGGAGAGGGCCAGCTGCCAGCTAAAGATCGGTGAGAGCCTGTTGGATACACATGTCTGGAAAGCATGGTTCCCAGTGGCTCTTAGATGTAGTTAAACTTCCTGTTTTTTTCAAGAAAGTGAGAAAAGAATAGGAACTGGGTAGGAAGGGAGGAGATGGTGTGGAAGAGGCCTTATAGAGTAGGGTAAGAAGCTTGTGTTTAGTTTAAATGTTTGAAGAGAATAGAGACAGAAGAAAGGAAGATAGACCAGGGCTCACTGCCCCACATGAGGAATGGGTCCGTTGTGTGGACAGACTGTGATGGACACTGTATGGTGCCTGTGTTCCCAGTGAGGATCCACTTGGAAATGCGTACAGCACAAGAGAAGACAGAGGAATGTGGGTCATGATGAGATAGAGTTGGGAACCACTGGACAATCTCTTCACAGACTCTGAAAAGTAAGGGTGTGGTGGGAGAGAGCTGTGAGGAGCACTCAGGAGCTTCCCGGCAATCCCACTGTTGTCTGCTGTCCGTCCCTCAAAACCACAGTCCTCTTCGGACCACACATGGGAAGCAATGGTTTTAAAAATCCCTCCTTTTTAATATCCTTGTTGGTTCTGGGCTTTGAAAAGCTGGGAAGCATTCCACCCAGAACTAAACACCCACCAGTGCTGCAGGAAGTCGCCGTGCGAAGCTTTCAAAAAGAAGGACCAGGGAGGCGGTGTTTTATGGTCACACTGGACTGGAGAGGTTGTCACCAACTTTTTTCATTGACACTAAGTTTTAGGAAAGCTTTTCCATTAATATAGAAATTGCTATTATAAACAATTAGTGAGACTTTTTCTAACATAATTTATAGAAAGCACCCACCATTTCATCTAAAAACAGATTAAACTTAATCTGTATGTCCTCAGATTTTCTTTGTTTTTCCTCTTCTTTTTTTTTTGGATGAGGGAGAGAAGTGTGATTAACATTTGTTTAGGCCTTCACCACTACCATGGTTACAGGACAGTGGTCAAATGTGTGCTCTCCAGCATTTGGGTCTTTCTTTCTTTCTTTTTTTAAGATATTTAAGGAAAAGGCAGAGGCTGGGAGAGCAGTGGGGGTGGAGGAATCCAAACTCTGTGAAATGCTTAACCTTTTAACATAGTTCAACAAAGTTTAGATTTCTGGCAAAACGCCTAGACTTACTAAAGCTGCTCCTGGCTGAAAAGCCTAACCAGGCCCAGGCACTTCAATCATTCTGTCCTAAAAGTTTTAACAATGTGAAGAAGAAAAGGAAAACAAGCTCACCCTGATAGCTTCCGCTGGGCTCACAGCACAGGGTGAGGAGTTTGAAGAGTGCCAAGAATCTCCAGGGCCTTGGAGGTGTAGCGGCTGCCTCTGCAGAGAACCAGCTAAACCCAACCGGGAAATGAGCGTGGCGTGGAAGGTGAAGGAGAGTCTACGTGTACGTGACAAACCCACCCTGTCACACAGTAGAAAGAGTTCCATTTCACAGAAGCGTGCTGATGACTGCCGTTGTGGTGAACAGCCGAAAACACTGATTAGGGGGACGTATCTTGGGCATTTAGTCTGGAGAGAAGTCGTGTCACCCAGAAATGTGTATTCGGGTTTCAGGCGCTGACAACATCCTCTAGCCACAGGATATGGGGAATTTGTAGGTAGCTCAGGGTGACCACATACATCCTTCACCACTGCCTGCTGTTGGTGGGTGTGTCAACAGGAAGTTATTAGAATTCCTCAAGTGTCTGAGGTTTGTCAGATATCAGAATCAGTTGTAAATAAGAAAATGCAAGATGATCATTTTGACATAATTACAGTTGTGTGGGAACCATGATTTCCATATGAGGTCCTGGGTTTGAAGGACGGACAGCAGATAACAGTGGGGTTGTTGGGAAGCTCTTGAGTGCTGCTCAGAGCTCTCTCCCACCACACTCCTGCTTTTCAAAGTCTGTGATGGTTTGATGTATACCATCAGAGCTCTGAGGAGGGAGCAGATAGTCCAACTAAATCTCCTTCAGTGGATACATTCCTAGGGGATGCTTACTGGGGACACTGGAATAATACAGTGTTAGTACTGTTTGTCTACAAAGGGACACATGCCCTCATGTAGATTCAAGAACAACAGGAAAGACAATAGATAAATAGAAAAATGGACACACCAAGAAACTGAAGTCAGCAGTAAATGGGGCAGAAAAGTTAATCCATTTATACAGAAAAGTATAAACACTGCAACTCTGAACAATAAAAAGGCTGGAGACAGGCTGTGCCAGTGTGTGCAAGCATGCGTGTATCTGTGTATGCATGCATGCTTATGTGTGCAAGCATGTGTGTGTCTGTGTGTGCATGCAGGTGTGCGCATGTGTCTGTGTGTATTTGGATGTCTGGGTGTGCGTTTGTAACTGTGTCTGTCCGTTCACAGCTGACCTTGAACAGACACCCTGGAAGCACAGCCCTGCTTGTCATCCAGGCCAGCCTGGCAAGGGGACAAGGGGTTCTGAGGTGCTCCTTGTCACTAGCGGACTTTGTCACTCTTATTAGATCTCTCCATCCCACCCAGGACTTAGGACATAAAGCATTCTAAGTCATATGCTCATCAGAGTGGGAGGCCACTGTGATAACTGTAGCACTTTTCCCCTCTCTGGGCTCCTGGTGGGGTAAATACTTGGTAGGGAGGAGTGGCATGATGCTCGTCACTGTATTCCTTGCTGGGTAGATTGTATTAAGAGGAAAGTCTTGATGAAAGTCACACCAATGGCTACCAGCTTTTTAGTCTGAAAATTACCAAACCAAACAAAAACATTTGCTAGAAAATTATTCCTCCTAAAAGGTGCCAATGATTGAGCCTCTAGCTCAAATGATAAAAATTCCACGGAAGGTGTGCTAACAGTAGCAAAGAAGCTCAAAGAGTGTGCCTTTTCATTATAGAAATAGTATAAGCTGTATTTTAAAAAAATAGAGACACTGCTCTGAATCCAGTAATCCTAAGCTTTACTGTGAAATGCCTTCAAGTTCTGAAAATCTGAGTTTTCTTCCAACACATGACCTGACTTGTAGCACTGTACAAAGTCTGCCATTTCCACCTTGCAGTATAAGCCAGCTCTAACCCATGTCATTACGCATTTACATGCTCATTATGAACTATCAGTCATTGAATCCATACTACAATTCCTCATGGGGTAATAGTGATTTTCCACAAGATGTAAAATTACTCAGTTATATATCTTACCCTTAATGAATTGATTGATTAGGAGTTTATGAGTGAGCACACAGCTGTGGAGTTGCCCTGATGTCAGAAGTGTTTGGGTCTAAGTACATAGGTTCATCCACATGGAGTTTGAAAGACCAGCTGTTTGCAAAAGATAGCTACCAAGAGACCCACGCTTTTCAAGTTTATAGGTGTATGTCTGTGGTCCGAGTGTGGTCAGGAGAACCACAATGGAGCAAACACAGGTTCTAAGATAGGGATGGGGTGGATAAGAGAATACCTCTGATATGAAAGTGGGAAGGGGAACTGGAGGTTGAAGTCTATGAGCAGGGAGATAGAGAAGAGGGATGGATATGGAGGAGGGTTAACATAAACAGAATATATATGAAATGCTATAAGGAATCCTGTTATTTTGTACGCTAACTGAAATATAAAACAATGTACAGTAGGTCAGATTATAGACATGCTCATAGGGGCAAGGCCATGGGGCTATAGAAAGGAAGCAGCCATCTGCAGGGTAAGGGGTGAAGAGTCTCAGGAGAAACAGAACTTTTGACTATTGACTCTTTGAATTTAGATTTCCGGTCTCCAGAACAGAAGGAAAACAGTGTCTGTTGTTCAAGGGAAAAAAAAAATACTAACCCTAACCCTAACCAGGTACTGTGCAGTTGAGATGGAAGAGATTGGAACAGGAACCACTGTCCCATCCAGCCTGTATGTGACATAGATGTCCAGGGATGGGGACAAATTGGCTGGAGTATCCAGGCTCAGGCAGAAAGGTCAGGAAATCACTGGGGATTGAGGAGTAGTTAAATTTGTTCCTGGTTTGCATAGTGGTGTTTATTTTAACCTCAATTTCCTGGATTTCCAGTCTTACGGGCTGAGTACATATTCTCCAGCCCTCCCCCAACCCTCATGTCCACACTCCATCAGGTAGGACATGACTGACAGTGAATAAGTATGAGGACTCCTTTTTCTAGTGTGAGCTGGTTTTATTTTTTTCATACTTAGACCCTTCGCCTATCCCCTTGGCACACACCCTCTAAAAAACAACAACAAACAAACAAACAAACTTAGATGGGAGAGGAAATCCAAAGCCAGTTTATACTTGGCCTGCTCAGCCTTGCTGGCATATGCTGACTTGCCTTGTGCAGAAACTATTTGACATGGAAAGAGCTCTACATTTTGTTGAGAATGAAACTGAGGTGTGTGTGGTGGCCGAGGACACTTTATCACAAAGTATCGGGGCTGCAGTGGCCGCTGCACACATCACTCATTACCAGCCAGGGGCCGGGGACCTTTTATTTCAAAATTGTATTTTCCTGTTCAATGGAAGCCCTGTCCTGAAGACTAAATGCAAACCGTGCACACCAGTATCTGCCTCACTAAGCTAACGCTCCTCAGTTTCTGGGCACCAGGAAGCTGGTTTCATCTATCTGCCCACTTACAGCGGGGAAACTGAGAGCTAGCGTGGTGGAGCTCCTGCCTCCTTTTCTGTTACGAGACTGGACATGTTAAGGATTAGACAGTGTGTTGTCTAACCACACCTTTAAATCAGGAGTGGGTGCACTGGGCTGAACCATACTCTTAGGGTCTTTATTCCCGAATCTCCTTTTTTTTTTTCTGGGAAAAGGAAGAAAACGTCAGTGTTTCCAGGCCTGGGAAACAGCAGACAATTCCAAGGGCCTTACCGAGCAGTGCGTCACCTCCTGCACTCCCAGGTCTCCCGGCCCTGAGCTGGGCTTTTCCCGACACAGTCCCAAGAGTGCTGGGAGGCTTATGGCAGCACGTCTTGTTTTCTGTCTACAAGGTCAGCAAGGCTATGGCAAAGAGCATCCGGCAACATCAGAGCCCAGAGCAGCCATTCTTAAGAAAATGCCCTACGCCTCTCTAACAACCAGACTATGTCCCTCTGAATAGCTGCTCGCTCCAAGTTCCAGTCTCTGAATCCCCACTAGTGATTTGGTTTGATTATAGACAACAATAAAAAAAAATGCCTGAAATAAGCCAATGAAAGCCTTTTCTGGTTTAATATTTCCAGTGGCTGCATTTGCACCCCTTTGCTTCCTGGGTAAATAAGTTAAGTCCATATAACCACTTTTCCTGATCGTGGTAGTTCTGGGTTAAAAGCAGCTATGGGACAAATGCTGATGCGTGGAGCACAGCAGCCAACTTGCATAGATTGTAACCTGTGCTAGGTATATCTTGTGTGGACTGCGGTTTGATGAATGAGGCATCCGATGAGACACACAGATTTACTTTTCTGTGTGGTATGAATAATGTTTGATGTTTGAAAACGTTTTGAAGAAATTTCACTGATCTAAAAAGTCAGAAGTTTGTTCAAAGTCTCATGGATTCCTCCTAAGAAAACCCTAGTCCTGAGCTATGTAGAGAGAGCAGGGATTCCTTTGCTGGCTGTCTCCCTCTACTGTGGGGAATTCTGGGTCTTGGTTGGTGGTTCTGCAGGTTCTTCAGCATTCCTTTGTGTCTGTGCTTCTGTTAAAAGAAGGCATGTGTTTCTAACGCAGAACTGCCTCATATCCTTGAGTTGATTGGCCCTGTAGATGTTTGAGCTTGCCCCAGGTGGTGAGGGAAGAGACAACATTGTATTCCATAAATTGGGTGATGCTCACTTTTCTTCAGATTTTAGCATCTGTGATATTGAAAAGCCGTTGGTTCTGAGGAGTGGACACAGTCCGTTTATCTAGTCATCATTGTACACATCACTGTTCTGTGTTAACGTAGGAAAAGTGCGAGTTGAGAGTAGTTGCTATTTCCAATTTCTTCAGGGAGATCCCCTCATTACTTAGCTTTCACACACACACCACTGTGACGTGCAGAAGTGCGGGAACGAAGCAACTGGCCCCAGTTTCGACACTAGTGAAGCAAGTGCTCCCTGTCAGAAACCTCAGAAAGGGACATCATGTGCTTTTGGGAACCTAAGCAGGAGAAAACCTTGCAGTTCCATGGGGCTTTATACATCTTGTTATGGAGATAAGAGAAAAGAATTTTTATTAAAGGCCAAGAAGTACAGCTACAGGCGAGAGAAAATGCCAAATTATTTGGAATAAATAAAAAGAAATTTCCGGACAGCGAAGGCTTTCCAGCCCACCCAGGCTTGAGCAGGTGTTCTTTGATATGATTGGAAGTATGTAACATTCTTTCTATGTTTCTTGAAGAGTAAAACAGATGCATCCAGGAACTGTTCAAGAGGAGAAAGAGACATGCAGCCAGATTTAGCTCCAAGCACAGCAAGGAAGAGACAGGGTGGAGGGCAGTGGATAGAAAATTACTGAGAAGAATCAAATAAAGGCAGAGGATTGTAGTTGCTGAGGGTTAGTCTGGGTGATGTTTGCAAGGGATCTGTCACTGAGCTATACCTCCAGCCCTCAGTTGAATTCTGGTCAAACCAACTTAAGAGGATTCTTCATAAAGACCAAGTTGATCAAATATCAAACATGGGAACATTGGAGCTTCTTTCTAGACTGACAACAAAATTTGTATTGGTTACTTTGGTGCTGCTGTGACAACACACCTCATAGAAACAGCTTAAGAAAATAAGAGTTTATTTAGTTCACAGTTTCAGAAGGTCTCAGTCCACAGCACTTGGCCCCATACTCTGGGGCCATCATGTGTGCAAAAGTGTGGTGGGTGAGAGGTGAATCTCACTTGTTGGTGAACAGGAAGTAGAGAAAAGGGATCACCACTAGGCTGGCTCTCTCCATTCTGTTCTATAGGATGATGTCACCCACATTCAGGGAGATTTGGTTGCATTGTTGGCTGACTCAAAACATGTACTCGGCATAACAATAGCTGCTTCATTGACATTACACACACTCCAGGGATGTCTGCACCTCATCCAGGATTGCAGTTTGCAAGAACACCTCTTACCAAATATGTGAGCTGAGAGTCGTCTTACAGGTTATTTTACCTAGTAGACAGCCAAAGGCAAGAGATCTCTTCCTTCCCAAGGCTGTCACAGTAGGAGGCAATTGCCTAGCAACACACAGTCCCAATGGCAGAGCTGTGGCTCTTTAAGATTTCTTTACTGAGATCTCGGGGTGAAGAGGCATCCCAGCTGGTTCTTCACTTATCATTTATCATTTAATTGTTTTGCCTAGCTTGTGATTCTTAGGACCCTCCTTCTTTAGCTAGTCCTCTTCAGAAACAGCCTCACAGACACACTCAAAGGTGTTCCTCACCAGTGTTGTAGGTGGCTCTAGTCTGGTCACATTCATATTGAAAATTAATCATTACAGAATTCTTGCTACAAAGGGGCCATCCAGACTCACCAAAGACAAGAGTCCAATTATGACCTAATCATGAGGAGGGATTAAGAGAGCTTGACTAAAATTTGGTTAAGGAGAGTTTTCACTGTGTATTTTAAGGAATAACGGCATATCTCATCATCAGTGATATCTTAGATTCAAAATATGCTAAAACAAAGAAACAAAGGGTAAAACGTTCATTGCCTGTGTTAGCAAGGTCTATAGTCCCTTGTACCATCATTACCTGCCTCTTCAAGTGGGTTCCTAGTTCTTCTAATTCCTAGGTGAAGAAGTGGAGGCAGAGCCCATCAAT
Organism: Peromyscus eremicus; assembly: GCF_949786415.1. NCBI lineage: Eukaryota > Metazoa > Chordata > Mammalia > Rodentia > Cricetidae > Peromyscus > Peromyscus eremicus. The sequence goes on from NC_081420.1 coordinate 118,184,080, forward strand.
GATACAACTCTTAGGGAAGAATTCATTTAACTCAAGTAGGAAGTAGTAACATAGCTGTCCCCTGACTTACTGAATAACACAACAGCCCATGTTGCCTCTAAAACCCCAAAGGAGGGCCAACTGAAACCCAGGCACAGTAGAACTGTGTCCCCAAAGATTTCCTAGGTACAAAAGGACATTCAGTGAGAGCCCTAAAAAAAGTCTTATCTGCAGCCACAACTTTTGTTCTCCTGCTTATAGGTACCCAAACCTACTGCTTGGAACAGAGTCACAGCCATCCCTTGTCACATATTAATTACTTCTAATAGGTGTCATGTGTAGCTTGAGTTTTCCTGCCTGGCCCACAGTCAAGGCAAATCTCTCTCACCTGCCAGTCCCACAGCCACTCAGACCCGACCAAGTAAACACAGAGACTTATATTGGTTACAAACTGTATGGCTGTGGCAGGTTTCTTGCTAACTGTTCTTACAGTTTAAATTAATTCATTTCCATAAATCTATCCCTTGCCACATGGCTCGTGGCTTACCAGGATCTTCACATGCAGCTTGTCATGGTGGCGGCTGGCAGTGTCTCTCTGACTCAGCCTTCCACTTCCCAGCTTTATTCTCCTCCTTGCCCCGCCTATACTTCCTGCCTAGCCAACGGCCAATCAGTGTTTTATTGATTAATCAGCAACACATTTGCCATACATCCCACAGCACTTCCCCCTTTTTTTTTTCAAAAAGGAAGATTTTAACCTTAACAAAGTAAAATTACATATAATTTGGGAATTTGGGTGTAGCTTCTCTTACTACTTCCTGCTGGAGTGGGGCGCTGTATCTTATGGGGAAACAAAGAAAATTTTAGAATTATGGAATAGTCCATGAGGCTGTATCGTCTGAGCCAGATGCCTTCAAACCATTCTGGATGTTGGATCATCTGGGCCATGGTGTCATCGAAGATCTTTCAGGGGGTCTTGGCTGGTCAAACCTGATGTATCTTAGTCTTGAACAAATCCATAGCCTCTGGCTTTCTGTGGGAACAAAAGCAGAGTCTCCTTTCCAAAGTAACATATCCTTACATCGAAATTTTGAAGTCAAGATATCTTTAAAATATGCATATTGGTTTAACTCAGCTTCCTTTACAGTCAAATATCTCTCTGCAGTTAAAAATCCCAAAGACAACACAATCCAGATTCTCTGTGTAATATTCATCTTTACGTGGCTTATTTTTTATATTACCTTTACTGTCTCTTTAAAGACTTTATTTTTAAAAACTGTATTTCTTTATACAACTGTATATATTCCTTTTTCTCTCTCTTCCAAGCCTACGTACATTTTTACACACATTGTAAACTATTACATCTGAATCTGTCTTATTGTGAATTTATCACTTTAAACTGCAGCAGCTGTGGCTGCTGGCTCCGCCCACCTCAGCTTCCCAACATGGCTACGTTTACCACCAGCTCTGGGTCTATGCTTTTATCCAAGCAGCGTGTAGTCCAGAAACCTCTTTTTTTTTTTTGTTTTGTGCTAGCAAAGTCTAAATCCACCACGCAGCTTAATCTGCCACTTGCAGAGGCCTCATTCCCGCCATACAGCAGGTCAAGCACGCAGGCCAGGAACCCACAAGTAGCTCAAACCGGCAGCTGCAGCTCATTTGAGAGAGACAGTTAGGAACTGTTTTTAGCTCCATTTTAGAATCTTTTCTCAGGTTTTAGATGGAAACTCTTGCCACCACGTTGGACGCCATTTGTAGCTTGAGTTTTCCTGCCTGGCCCACAGTTAAGGCAAATCTCTCTCACCTGCCAGTCCCACAGCCACTCAGACCCGACCAAGTAAACACAGAGACTTATATTGGTTACAAACTGTATGGCTGTGGCAGGCTTCTTGCTAACTGTTCTTACAGTTTAAATTAATTCATTTCCATAAATCTATCCCTTGCCACATGGCTCGTGGCTTACCAGGATCTTCACATGCAGCTTGTCATGGTGGCAGCTGGCAGTGTCTCTCTGACTCAGCCTTCCACTTCCCAGCTTTATTCTCCTCCTTGCCCCGCCTATACTTCCTGCCTAGCCAACGGCCAATCAGTGTTTTATTGATTAATCAGCAACACATTTGCCATACATCCCACAGCAGTCATGGGACAAATGGTTGCTATTAACTGAAGTTTCATGGGACAGTTTTATCATCCATTTTTCTGGTCCACTCCAATTTAACAATTTGATGTTTTGCCTACAGGCTAGAAAGCTAACTTGGTGCCAAAGACATTTCTATTTTAGCTATCATGGCCCCAAAATGAACATTTTGTTTTAAAAAGGAACTGGAAAAAATACATGCAAGAAGAAAAATTTAATTTCTTTTTGACGTTCTGAAAAACAACTTAATGTGATCCAGTTAACAAATAGCAATTTGGTTCAGCTGTCTTTCTGGAAAGAGTGATCCGGACTTCAGCAGGGACCTTACTCCGGAGCATGTTTGAGGGTTGCCTAGCTTTATCTCTACCCAAAGGCGTTGCAAAGTGACCTTGGGTGGTTTGAATTCATTTGGTTACTGTCTGTGTCTCAGCTATAAACTGTGATCTCTGTCTAGCGAGCATGGAAATGGCTTCATCATATCCCTTTTGGTGAAAATCTTTGGCTCCCAGGCCTAATTAGAACATTTTTGTCTTGCTAAAACAAAATAGAAATGACCTTTCCTCAAAACCACCCACAGAACTTTCAGCAGAAGGAAAACTGGAGCTCAAGGTAGATGACTACTTCCTCTAGCCAAGGTCTGCTTTGACGTTGAAGCTGTGTGGTCTGCTTGTCTCTGGGCTACAGCTCCCGCCTTTTACAACTCACTAGCAGCGATGTATGACTGATGGGGTTTTGAAAGTGTCATTGTCCTGGATTTAAAATTTGCTCTTGAATAGATTAGACCTGGAAGTTGTCCAAAGCTTAGTTGGGTAAAGCCTCCTCAGTGTAGTTTTAATATTTCACATTCAAGGTGTTTCCAGTGTTCACTGTACAATAAAACTAATTTGGTAGGTGAAGAGTATTTATAGTATGTTTGATATAGAAGGGGACAACTTCCTAAATACTTGTTGAGTAAACTCTTGGGTTACTTATCTTGTGACTCTGACAAAATTTCTGCCACAAATAACTTAAAGGAAGAAGGGCTTGCTCTTTCTCAAGGCCTCAGAGACTTCAGGGCACAGTCCTTAGCTCTGGTGGTTTTGGGCCCACGATGAGACAACACATCATCCAGATGATAGGATGTTTTGAAGGAAGCTGTTCATTTCCTGACAAGATGCATAGTGAGTGAGTGAGTGAGTGAGTGGATGAGTGCTAGAGACCTGTGGAGGGGAGGGGGACAGCTGAACACCATCTGAGGGTGAATCAGGTAGGTTGGCTGCCAACAGCCTTCAAATGAGAGATTATACCTTTTATACTGTATAGTTGCACATAGGAACTATGTGAGGTGGGGTGTGGCTTGAGATCAGGGGTTGAGGAAGCTAGCATTGACCCTGACAATGGTCAATGGTCCTAGCAACTGGGGGTGGGAGTCCCAAGACCAGGAAAAAGGGGAAAGTTCCCACCTGTGAGGAACAGACAGGTAGGAAAACAGGCTATTGATTGACAGTACTTAATCTGGAGTCCATTTGAGAGGTGGATTCAACTTGATTCCCTGAAGCTTACAAGAACCTTTTTAAGTTCACAAAATGTTCCAGCTATGTTAGCATTACCATTGTTTGTAATTGGTATTGAAATTTACATTGTAGAAAAGTCAGGTAACTGGTGTCTGTAAAACACCTGAAGTAGATTCAAGCTTTTGAATCCTAGCAAAAGCTAGAGCTGTGGGTTAAAAAGTATTAACATGTTTTCCTCTGTCCAGAGAGCCAAACGTAGATTGGACAGAGATGTCTTTAGTCCTATGAGAAGCACCTCCATGTATATCCTTAGAGGACAACCAAAGGGAATTTAAAATTTTGAGTTTGTGACTATGGCAATAACAGTGTTTACCAGAGCTAGATTAATAACTTATCAGAACTGTATTGATTAATGTTAAAACTCTGAATTTTTGAAGTCTCACTGTAACAATAGCATGGTGAGGGAAAAATCTGGACCATTTTTCAAATACCTTAATGAAGCATGATCCTAATTAGTCCTAACAATAAAAACCCCGAGTCAGATATCAGGGTGAAAACTGAAAGATCAGAGAAGCAGAGTAGCCAGCCACCAGAGACTTCTTACGTCTACAAAATCTCAGACCAAATGGGTCTGAGATCCTGTCTCCACCTCCCTAGTGCTGGGATTAAAGATGTGCACCGCCACCTCATAGCTCTTTTCTCTTTTAGACTGGTTCAATCTTACGTAGCTCAGGGTGGCCTTGAACTCGGATCTTCCTGCTTCCTCTTCCCAAGTGCTGAGATTAAAGGTGTGTGCCACCACTGCCTGGTCTCTGGTTACTAGTGGCTAGCTCTGCCCTCTGATTGCCAGGCATGCTTTATTTGTCAGAACACAAACAAAACATCATACAACACCTTACGCCATCTTTTTATACCTTCACAAGTTGTATCTACATACCTCAGAACATTCTCAGACCCTCACAGTTCAAGTTTTCCTGTCTTCAGACCTGTGTAGCTTGCATTTACACACTTTAAGTTACTTTCTTCATGTCTTCAGACCATTATACACACCTTAAAACACCTTCTTAGACCTAAAACATTTTTTTAGATCCTCACAACTTCAGCTTTCATAGCCTCTGACCTTATATAAACTTTAATCTTTTTTTAATTCAATCATTCACCGTAAGACACAGGTGGTTGATTGAGAGCAGTCATTGTAAAGCGAGTTATTTTGAATAAAGAAATAGTAAAAAGTTACACTGAAATCTGTTTTTGTGAATTTGTCTCTTTTTGTGGATTCTTTAGCAAGGTAAACTATATCTAGACCCAGAAGTAGCTCTTAGGAAAGAGAGGCCTGTGGCCTGAATTTTACATGTGAAGAGAATTGAGAAGGCAGCTGAAGCCTTAGAAGATAGGAGTTAGGACCTTGCTGCTATTAAAGCAACCTAGCTATCAAGATTGTATTTTAATAATAAAATATTTTATAAACTAAAGATGTCCTGAATTTGAATACTTTGTAATTTAAATGTTTCGTAAACTCTGAAATTTTATATTAATCCTATGTGCAACTATACAGCATGAAAGTTGTAATCTTCTCTCAATTAAAGGCTGCTGGCAGCCAGCCTGATTCACCATCCAATCCAGTTTCCCCCACTCCCCACTACACCGTCCTCTTTGGGACCTGAATCCCCTGCTGAAGCAGGTCTCCTGGCAAGTGAGGAAGTGCCTAGGGGTCAGATTCAGTCTTTATAGTCCTGCTATAATGATCTGTGTCCTCTCTCTGGGTTCACTGTCTACAGTTTCCATAATCCTCCAGTGTAGACCCCACTAGCTGAGCATCAGGTGTTCACCATATGAGCACGCAGGAAAGGAAATTTCATGACGAATCGCAACTCTGTAGGATATGTTTACACACACACACATGCATGTACTTTGAGTTACACATTTAAGGTTGCTTAACAAATAAACTTGATAGGCATTAAAGTAATAGTAGCTATTATAAATATTACTATTTATAATAATATATTATTATAATAGTATAAGTAATATTACTCTTATTAGCTCCCTCTTCATCCCTTTCTAGCCTCCTGCAGCTCAGAGTACCTCCACCGCATTGCAAATTGTAGGGCGTGTCTGATGAGAAAGTTGCTTGGAGCGACCCCGAAGTCAAGAGCAAAGTCAGGTCATAGACTACTAAACCTTCATCTCCTCAGAAACAGAAGACCAAGAGGGATCTTTGTGCAGGGATTATGGAGAAAAGGAGAAAAGCCCTGAGTCAACATTTCTTTTTAAAACTATGAGATACTAGAGACTGAACCTGGGGCTTTGCATATGTTAGGTAAGGCTTCTACCATGAAGCTGCATTTCCAGACCCACTCCGCCCCCTTTTCACTTTGTATTTTGAGGCAGGGTCCTGGTGAGAGGCTGAGGCTGCCTTTAGTCACTCAAGAAGTCCTGGAACTCGGAGTCTTCCTTCATTAGCCTCTGGAGTGCTAGGTTTACAGGTCTGTGCCCCAAGGCCTGTCTCAGAGTAGTCCCTTATTCCTTCTTCTGTCTTATCTATTCAGAAGGGGCAAATTCTTAAAATTTTAGATGAGAAGAAAGTCACTTACACATGAACAAAAGCACTGATTTCACCTCTATCTAAAAATCTCAAGAACCTCCCAGTGAATTAAAATTAACTTGATTTGAGGGCACTTTGGAAGAGCTAGGTCTAATCCATGTTGATAATGGAGATATAGTATATTGACAACCAGGTGTAGTACAAGGTTGATCGGCTAGGACAGGGCACAGCAATACTGCTGCTGTTATCTAGGCTGTCAGACTCTTGTGCTAACCTGAGCCAGGCTCTGTGAGGTCTTCCTGTGTCTAGCCTTGAGCTCTGTCACTGGGCCACACTGTCCAGTCTTACCATGCCTCTCACTAGCTCAGGACATGATCACCCTTGGTACCTGTTGCTCTCTTTATTTGGTCAGGGCTCCTTAGCCTCCGTAGCTTGTCAACAAGAACGTTGTTGATTTGCAGCTGGGAAAATACCTCCAGCCTTGATGTTTCTCTCCATATTGTTGCTTGGACGTAAATCCTCACTTGTCTTTGTATTTAGAGTTGAGCTTGGTCTCTCGGCCCCAGTGCAAAAACTCTGCCACAGAAGCCCTTCATGAATAGTGCCTTACTGACTTTAACAAGCAAGCACCAGGCACCATGGATAACTTTCAATAAGACATAAATACTATTGTAGCACTGGGCGGTGGTGGCACACACCTTTAATTCTGGCACTCGAAAGGCAGAGGTAGGCGGATCTCTGTGAGTTTGAGGCCAGCCTGATCTACAGAGCAAGTTCCAGGACAGCTAGGGCTACACAGAGAAACTCTGTCTTGAAAAAAATATATATCACCATTGCTATTTTATATGGACTATAACTTAAAAGTCTGAGTTATTAATTTTATATTAAATGAAGTTTTAAGTCAATCTACTAGAAAGGGTAATGTTATAGTATGAATGGTTAAGGTTCCTACTCAGAGATTTAAATTTCAGAGGATAAAAATCTCTAGTTGCTGAGATGGCTCTTCTGGTATAAGGGCATTTGCCAAATAAGCCTGATGGTTTGAGTTTAAACCCTAGAACCCATGGCGAGGTAGAAAGAGAGAACCAACTCCATCAAGTTTTCCTCTGACTTCTACATACACGCCGTGGTGTGCATGCATCCACCCCACGTCATCAACACTCATGTGTATGTGTGCGTACTCGTGCACACACACACACGTACACACACACATGTACACACACATACACACAGACATATAAATAAAATTTAAAAGAACTTAAAAATCTGTATCAGCCAATGGCTTATAACACTAATAGATTATTTCTTTTTCAATTCTACATATGTATGTTATTCATTTGCTCACTGCTTTTAGCAAATTGGTGAAGCAATCATAGCACACACACATAAAATGACTAAAAAAGAAAATTTAGGATTTAATGTACTGAAAAAGTTTTTTACTAATAATATATTATGCAATCATATATAACCAAATCATTGTTATTTTACTATGTAACCAACATAAAAATTATTGAGATTATGTTAGCGTCCCATCACTGTGACAAAACACCTGTGACAATCGACTTCTGGGGAGGAAGGACTTATTTTGACTCGTGACTTTGGAAGTCTGTCTCTGGTCCCTTGGCCCCATTGCTCTTGGGACTATGGTGAGACAGAACATGGTAGCAGATGATCAGGGCAGGGGAAGCTGCCCATTTCCAGGCTAGAGAGCAGAAGGGCCAACACACAATCTACTGTTGAAGGGCATGCCTCCACGTGCTCTTCTCTCTCCAACACACAATCTACTGTTGAAGGGCATGCCTCCACGTGCTCTTCTCTCTCCAACACACAATCTACTGTTGAAGGGCATGCCTCCATGTGTTATTCTCTCTCCAACTAGGCCCCAACATTCCACAGAAGCGCTATCCGCTAGGGAACAAACCTTCAACACTCAAACTTTTAGGAGACATTTCAACTCCAAACCATAACAGGTGTTTTTTATTCCCAAACCTTGAGCACTGATTTACTGAAACAACTTTTGAAATAATATAAATTATGAAGGCTTGGCTTGGTAGAACTTTCATTTGCTGCTGGAACAGGACCTCTTCCTTTCCCAATAGCACTGGAAGAGACACAGTAAGAAAACGGAAGAAACAAGAGTGGGTTGATGTGGTGCCAGTGGCTGTCTCTGGGCATCTCTGTCTATGTGGTTTTGGACTCGACCAAGTGCAGTTCTAGAGTAAGCCACCACTGAATTACTCTTCAAGGAAGTTCAAGTTTAGACATTTAAGGGAAATGATATTAGATGATGTCAATGATATTAAATCTGGGTTCTTGTCTCAACTAAGTCCACAGTGTAGTACCGTGAGCCCTGCTAATTAATTGGGAGGAAAAATAGCTTATTTCCTTGGTCCTTTAGAGGAATAAAGGTTGAACACATAGTTAGGTATATAAGAAGAGAAAAGAGACCACACCTTCTCTGAGAAGCAGAAGTTCCAACAAGACTAGGGATGTGATGAATAGAAAGCAGCCTTACTGGAGGGCAGAGCAGATTGAGATGAGTGTCTGCTCACAGAGTACGATCTAAAGGAAACCCTGGGAAAACTCAAGGCAACCGAACCCCGAGTGGCCCCTGGAGTAGGGTAGAGCACCTGCCTTCTGCCCCACAGCCCTCTCAGGAGTGTTCTTTTCACCTGCAACTTGTCCACACACTGACCTCGGGGAGTGCTCCATCCTCACCGGGGACAGATCCTAAATACATTGCTTCTGATAAATCTTCAGGCACAACTAAATGCAAGCAGGAACATTGGAATGCGACTTTATTAATAATGCACACATGTCGGGAGGAAAATACAGAAAGGCTTACAATGAAGTATCCCGACTTGAAGGACTAGTTCCTTCCTGGAGCAGTGGTCCAGTAGACACAGGTCCACGGAAGGTGGCAGGGGTCAAGCTGCCGGGTCAAGCTGCCTACTCCACCAAGGGGTTTCCTCTAACACCTTCACTGTCCTCTAGACTTGTAGAGATGCCAAGCTCAAAGCTGTGGCTTTCACTGTGGACTGCAACTTTCTTAAGAGTAGACAGCACATCTGTTTTTCACACATTCCTTCACTGAACAGGGTTTCACTGAGCACTCACCCTATGCCAGATGTCTGAAAAACCAAAGAGACAAGCAAAAACACCATGGTTTAGCAAAATCCAGGCCATCAGAATACATAATTGATATGGATTCACAACACGCCCCCATGGTTGGGCATGGTTGCAAATGCCTGGTGGACCTAGGCACTTCCGCCTAGCCATTTCCGGGTCAAAACATCTCGCGTGACCAGGACCCTGTGGCTTTGCGTGTTTGCGTAAAGCGTACAGAGCAATCATGTGATCTACGCACATGAGTGGAATAGCCACATGGGCCTGTGTGCGCAGGTGCGGCCCAGCCTTTATAAGCCGGCACCATATTCCCGGCTCCATCTCTTTACTCACGTGTGTTTTCCACAGGCCTGTGCACACCTGTCTCTCTCCTTTATCTTAATAAAACTCTTGTTAGTGGATTCTGTCGTGTTTCATGACATTTCCTCGCAGGGTAAGAGCACCGCCAAATAACCAACAATAATAATGAAGGTTGGATAAATTGAAATAAGCATTATGGGGGAAATAAAAGAACACATTAAAGCAATGTTAATTAAAGGGAATAGCAATGGTGAATTTGTATATTTAGTGGGGGTGGGATCTGGAGTTTTGTGATGCAAAATCGGATAGTAAGGGGCCCATTAATAAACAAGTAAAAGCCAGGATTTGAAAAGCCTATACCAATTATCTCTGAGTGAACAGAGGGAGGCTCTCAAGGCAGAGAAGAGGACCTGAACTTCCACATGAAGTTGAAGGCATGCCTAGTTAATGAAAAGAGAGTGCAGGGCCACTGTGGCTGCAGCAGAGTGAACTAGAAGGGTGGTGACGTCACGGAGACAGGAGTCCGAGAGTGGTCACAGGAGTCTGAGAAGCCACGATGAAGTCTTAAACTAATCTTGCACTAGATGTGGAGCCATCAGAGGATTTAGAGCAGAGGATTGGCGGGATTTGAACCCACATTTTATCAGAACTGCTTGTGGCACTGTCCTGAGAGTAGGCTGTAGAGAGGCAAAATAAAAGTGGAGGTCTGGGGATGGAGGACCTTGCTGTATTCCACCTGAGAGACATGGTGGACCAGCCTAGGGCTACATGGGTAGCAGAAAGAAATGAGTCTCTGGGTGTACTTTGGAGGGAGAGCCAGTGGGATTTACTGTTAGATTCGAAAAATGAAAGAAAAACAGTAGGTCCTGTAGGCTGAGCAAATGCAATCAGAGTCACCTTTAGCTAACAAGAGAGCACAGCCAGGGACCATGATGGGGAGTGGAAATGTGAATTTAGCTGTGTGTGTATTAACTCAGAGGTGCATATTAAATATTGAGGTAGAAACAAATTGCCATAGAAATATCCTCTTTCTTTAAACCGAGTTTGAACCCTTAGCACGCAGTTAAAAGTGGGGCAAGCATCCTTGTACCTGCAACCCCAGGGTTTGGATGGAGACAGATAGATCCTGGAAACTAGTTGTCCAGCCAGAGTAGCAGAAATAGAGATCTTCGGGCTCAGTGAAGACCTTGTCTCAAAGGAGTAAAGTAGGGACTGATAGAGGAAGACCCGGGACGTCTTCCTTTGGCCCATAAATCAGAATTGAACCTACAAATGTCCTCAACCATTCAGAGAAGGCTGAACGTGAAGGTCTAGGTTGCCAGTCTGGTCTTATGGTTAAACTTTCTCCTTCTCCTATTATCTTCATTTGTTTTTCTAAAAACAAAAACAAAAAAAACTTGTCCCTATAAGAGGACGTTTAGCTATTAAAAGAACTGATATGAGTATATTTTAATAACACTCATCTTTACTTTTCCTAATCCAGCCCAGACTCACATAGAACTTTGCCCACAATATATTTCTGCAAAAGTAACTAAAGCAACATGAAAGAACCACCAGTTGGGTGGGAAGCCTTTTAAAACCACCCCACTAGTTTGTTTATGAATGTGGCTTTTGAGATAAATGCTTAGAATTCTTTGCAAATAAATATTTGCATGATATTCTGTGCAAAGACGAATTTCTCTGGGATAAAATGAGGCTTGAGAAATACTCTCTTACTGAGCTCCAATAGTGTTTGATGGTGACATTATTGGTTTATGGAACTATTTCTATTAAGGAGAAATTGGCACCTGGAATACATAATTTTTGTGAACTTAATTTAACACGTGGGCTGTATTCAAACTGTGGAGGATGCTGCTTTGAATAATTCAGAACAGAAAAGGAGGAAGACAGGAATGCATGTGGGCTGCAGTAGTTTATTAGCTGGCCATCTGAAATCGGTCTCACTAGTCACTTTACCACTTTCTATGAGACAATAATTTCTGCGGCACAGGCAGGCACTGGTGGAGTCAATCATACACATCTGGGAGTGACTATGTGTCTACACATTTTCTAAAAGGTGATTCATCTTTTTCTAGATGGAAACAGAGTTGGTGAGTAAGGTTGTTTTATACATAGAACACGAAGAGTCTAGGAAGTTGACTTGAAGATTTCCTTATTTCACCCACTCTCATCTACTTCTCATCTTAATGGTTGCCATGGCTTGGAGATGGAGTATGCCCCCAAAGGACTCCTGTGTGGAAGGCATTAATTGAGAAGACCACGACGACAACGACTGTGATCTGGACTAACCCATTGATGAACTCATAGCTCAACAGACTTTTCGGTGGTGGGACCTACTTGAAGAAAGGCCACAGAAGCATGTCTTGGAAGAGTATATATTGTTCTCAGACCCTTTTATCTTGTTCTGTGCTTCTGGCCCCCTGAGGAGAGCTGCTTTGCTGCTATACCTTCAATGCCATAACCTTGTCACAGGTCCACCGAGTGATCGCTACCCAAACCTCTGCAACCGTGGCCAGAGTGATCCTTCCTTTGTTTGAGTTGACCTTCTCAAGTGTTTTTGTCACAGTGGAGGAATACTAACAAAATTATCTTTGATGGCTTTTTTTATTTGGTCTGATACTTCACATGGTTTTGAAATTCCCAGCATCCACCTACTTGCTTGTCTTCTACTGAAAAGATTTGGAATACAGTGCTTGATATTGGCAATGGGAATTCCCAGGATTACTGCATATTGAATTGCATGTTATCATGAAGGAAAAGGAAACCTGAGTAGATAATATACCTAAAATGATTTCAGTACAACAACCAAAACTATTAAAGTGACTAGGTTTGAACTTCAGCATCATTTTAAATACTTATGCTTGTAGATTTAACCTTCAGAAGTTTTAATGCCTATAGTACATGAGTTTGTAAACAAATGCTTGTTTCCTAACTAGAAATATGGTACTATTGAACACAAACACATATAGCCTCAAATAAGGTCAGGATCCTGGCAGAGTGCAGATAAACCCAAACAGTATTATGAAGACCTTGCTTTGGGGATAAGAAAGTGTGTGTTTAAAAGGAAACCAGGGGGCTGGAGAGCTGGCTTAGCAGTTAAGAGCACTGACTGTTCTTCCAGAGAACCCGGGTTCAATTCCCAGCACCCACACGGCTGCTCACAACTGTCTGTAACTCCAGTTCCAGGGGACATACACAGACATACATGCAGGCAAAACACTAACGCACATAAAATAAAAATAAATAAAATTTAAAAACCAAATAAATAAATATTTTTAAAAAATAAAGGAAACCAGATCTAATGAAAGACTTTCCTCCATTTCTTCAGCATAATTAAGCTTGGCTTTACTCCTCAAACTTAATGAGAGGGTTTCTTAAAGTGTCTTCTGGATGCTGTGGGGCTGGTTTCCTTAGGCATCTTCTCCCATCACTTAGGCCAAGTTGTCTCCAGACGTCCTTACAGGCTCCTGTGGAGACAGGACGGGGAAGCTTGCAACTCTTCACTAGCAGTTTCTCTCCCATAGTCCCTCTGTCTAGGTTGCTTGTCTCTAAACTGCAGTAAAGGAAAAGTACCACAGAGGAAGAGAAACTTTACCTCTATGTGTCTTCTCTCCTCTTTCCTTTTTTCCTTCCTTTCTTTCTTATTTTATTTTATTTTGTTCCACGCCAGGTGAAGCAAGAGAGGCACCTATAATAGCATGCTGGAGCAAGGAAGAATAGAAGCCTAGAGCTAATCCTCTCTCTCTCTCTCTCTCTCTCTCTCTCTCTCTCTCTCTCACACACACACACACACACACACACACACACACACCACAACACAATTTCTTCCTCCTGTCAAAGGGAAACTTTGTACCCTTTGATTAGTATCTCTCGTTCCCTTACCCCCCAGCCTTAGGTAACATCCATGTTACCCTGCTTCCATGAATGGAATCATTTTGGATTCCACATGTAGATGGCAGAATGCAGTATTTCTGCATCTGACTTAGTCAATTAACAAAACGCCCTTCAAGCTCATCTATATAGTTGCAAAGAACAAGATTTCTTTATTTTGTCCAGGTTGACCAGTACTCCACTGTGGAGATATATTTTGATTTTTTTTTTCAACCATTCACCTGTTGATGGCTACTGAGGTTGAGTCCTTCTTTGGGCTATTGTGAGTGTCCTACAGCTAACACAGGAGTGCAGGTGCCCTTTCCATTAAAGGCACACACAGTAGTGGGAGAGCTGGGTCATATAGCAGCTCTGATGGTTTTGAAGAACCTTCATGCTGTTATGTTCGACACAGCTATACTAACTTTTACCCCTATCAGCAGTGTTCAATGGCTCTTTTTCTCTACATTCTCTCCAGCATGGGTTGTCTTTTTGATCCCAGCTATTCTGATACCATCAGTCTCTTTAGAGAACATAAAACTTTATACTCTGAGGTTATTCTAGATATTGGTTTTCTACTCTTACTCTGCGTGTTTACCTTATAGCACAGTATAGAATGTTCTGAATAGAATAAGCAGGAAGCTTAACATTTATATGTTTATTATTATTATATTATTATATATTATTAAATATATATTTAAAGGTTATAAAACATTTTAAAATGGTTATTGTTAGTTTTGGGGGACCAGTTGAACAAAATCAGTTACCAAGTACATTTCCTTGCTTTTCTGAAGAGGGTTATCCAAACACTCAGCAGTGATTGACTGATGTTCTGAAGTGATAGTTGTACTAGGCTTTTGAGGTTTACTAGTTGATAAGATTTCTGTGGAGGTTTTGCAGTCAGTTACATTATAATCAATTTCTTTTTTAAAAAAGATTTATTTATGTATATGAGTGCTCTATCTGCATGTGCCAGAAAAGGGCATCAAATCCCACTATAGATGGTTGTGAGCCACCATGTGGCTGCTAGGAACTGAACTCAGTACCTCTGGAAGAGCAGCCAGTGCTCTTAACTGCTGAGCCATCTCTCTAGCCCCCTATAATCAATTTCTTTAAGCACTCTCTCTCTCTTTCTTCTCTCTCTCTCTCTCTCTCTCTCTCTCTCTCTCTCTCTCTCTCTCTCTCCAGGGTTTCTCTGTGTAGTTTTGGAGCCTGTCCTGGATCTCACTCTGTAGACCAGGCTGGCCTCTAACTCACAGAAATCTGCCTGCCTCTGCCTCCTAAATGCTGGGATTAAAGGCGTGTGCCACCATCACCCAGCTAGCTCCCTCCTTTTTGAATGCTAGTACTACTGTTTTAGGGGTGGTAGAGAGAGAGAGACAATAGCCTTGTCCAATCAATGGTGGCTAAGAGATTTCTGGTGAGGAGGTGCAGAAAGGTCAGGGGAACCTGCACCGATCTGGAAAACAGGAATTGACCCCTTCAATAAAAGCTGCTCCTTGATTCCAGGATTGTCTCCCCACAGGAGATTGCAATTATTGCAAAATGGCACCAGGCAAGACCAATCAGAGAGGAGATAAAGTCTAGAGGCCCAGGAGCCTATAAAATGTCCAGAGCATAACCCCCTTGTCTTAGTCAATGTTCCACTGGTATGAAAAGACACCATGACCATAGCAACTCTTATAAAAGAAAGCATTAATTGGGGCTGTCTTACAGTTTCAGAGGTTTAATCTGTTATCAGCATGGTGGGGAGCATGGAGGCATGCAGGCAGACATGGTGCTGGAGAAGGAGCTGGGAGTTCTACATCCAGTTCTACACCTGCTTCTGTATTCCTGCTTCTGGGGCCCTCCCGTCCTCTCAATGGGAGCCGTTTGTCTGTTCTAATAAAGTGTGTGTTTGTCCTCTTTTTCTCTTTATGGATGGTGCTTCTCTGATCCCATGTCTCTCTATAACTTTAGCTGTCAGCTGCTCCCAGGATCTGTAACGGTGACCTCATGTCTGGAAGCTGCTGGCAGCTCTCTCCTACCTGGTACTTTCTGTTCCTGCTTTGGGTCTGTAACTTACTTTCTATCAGGGACTCTCAGCTGCCTGTCACATCCCTGGCTAGGGTCACGAGGTGTCACAGTGTAGCTTGAGTTTTCCTGCCTGGCCCACAGTCAGGACAAATCTCTATCACCTGCCAGTCCCACAGCCACTCAGACCCGACCAAGTAAACACAGAGACTTATATTGCTTACAAACTGTATGGCCATGGCAGGCTTCTTGCTAACTGTTCTTATAGCTTAAATTAATCCATTTCTATTAATCTATACCTTGCCACGTGGCTCGTGGCTTACCGGCATCTTCACACGCTGTTTGTCATCATGGCGGCTGGCAGTGTCTCTCTGACTCAGCCTTGCACTTCCCAGCTTTATTCTCCTCCTTGTCCCACCTACACTTCCTGCCTAGCCAATGGCCAATCAGTGTTTTATTTATTGACTAATTAGCAACACATTTGCCATACAGAACATCCCACAGCATCACAGTCTGACTGTGACCCCTGGCTCTCCCAACTGTCACTTCACTTTCCTGTCTGAGTGGATCTTCTTTCCAGGATGTGCAATCCTTTGGCCATTTCATGGGATGAACTTGACGATAACTCTAGAGGACCACGTTCACCCAAGGCCCTGGTGTCAGAGGACAAGCTGGAGTCAGGAAGAACAGATACAGCCAATTGAGAGGGTCTACAGGTGGTTGTGATCTTCTCAATTTATGATGCTTTAAGGACCAGTGACCCTTGTGGTCAGGACCAAGAGCCTTCAGCAAAAAAATCAGCCATTTTTTGGTATTGAGGATGGTAGGAGTTGACTGGGGTGGGGACAAGCAGCTGGACTGTGGTAGATGTCTTAGCCACATGGAACACATAGTGCGATGAGGACCTGCTCCTGGGTGTGGTGGAGGAGAAGGTTTGTTATAGATATGAGAGCTGAAGTATGTCCACTGTAGACAGAGGTGAGTCGCCATGCTTAGAAAATGCAAGATTCGAAGACACTAAACCCAAAGGTAGAGGTCACTTTAAGCATTCCATGTGGGACATTCCTAAAGTTTCCTTTGTAGGGTGAGAGACCATACGCTGATTGCCTCAACAAATGAGATTACCTGGGGAAAAAAAAAAAAAAAAAACAACAACAAGATTCAACTCTTTTGCATTCAATCCATTTTTCTAGATTTATTGGGATATAATTAGTGTATTACTCAGGTCAGCTGATGCACAGCAACACCTCTGTGTACCCGGGTAGAAGAAAGGGGATAAGAATAGATTGATTCTACCCCAATGCAACAGAGGACTGAAGTAAAAGAGGTGTGCCTAGGTGGGATTTTTTTCTTTCTCTCTCTCTCAGACAAAGCACTTGCCCATACCCCACTGTTTGTTCTCGGCCAAGGTCAGTGGTAGCTGCCAAGGAAATGCTCTCACCTCTAGAACAGGTACCACGAAAGCTGGAGAGACACAGTCTGGATTGCAGACGTGCAACCAGGAACAGACAGAGCATGGGTGAAAAGGCAGCAGGAACAGAGCAGGCTATGGAGACAGAACCTCAAGTGTCACAGGAGGACCGGAAGCTGAGGTTGTCCCTGAGCATCCAGGAGGCAGCTTGTTGGAGAAGGCAGCACACCCACCATTGCCTAATCAAGCTGCAGAGGATTCCTGAAGTGTGATGAGGAACTTGGTGGAGTCTCTTGGTGAATGAAGCCAGGAACAGACCTCCCAGCAAACAAGGTAAACAGGCCTTGGTTCCATATCTCTTCAGGCCATCAGTCAGAGAAAGCCCACGTGTGGAAAACCCATTTTCAAGCATTACAGACAAGGTTGTAATTGGCAGCCAGGGGTCCTCAGAGTAGGGAATTCTGGTAGAAAGTAGACTCCTGTCAGGAAAGGCACACTGATTTCCTCCTTTGAATTCGTGAAACTGGCACCTCCCCCGTCACTTGTAAACATTGACATAAAACTGTGGGAGAATTAAAAACCATACTTTTCCAACTCTTAAGAAATATTGACTGAGGTCATCAGCACCTTCCATTTCCTGGCATATTTCTCCTTCATGCTCTCCTCCCTCTTTTCTTCATCCCCATTTTATGACTTATGAATCCGTGCGGTTAGCTTTAAGAACTACGATCCACGTCTCCCGTCAGTACGAAGCTCTGACTGACACAAGGGAAGAACACGTCTCCTCTTCTAGATGTTAGCACTGGGGCTGGTGGATGACACACAACAGAACCAGGAGGTAAACAGTGAGTTACGTACAGCTTTCACAGTCTGACTGATTCTTTATAAACTAGTGAGACTAATTTCCCTGATGGATGTAGATCGTAATAATTTCTCTTAACTCTTGTTTTAGTTAACCAAGGGCTTGATATAACACTCAGCGGTTTTTAAAGGAATATATATGTGGTAGTTTGAATGTAAATGGCCCCCATAAGCTCACAGGGAATGGCACTGAGGAGGTGTGGCTTTATTGGAGTAGGTTTGGCCGTGTTGGAGGAAGTGTGTCACTGTGGGGGTGGACTTTGAGGTTTCCTATGCTCAGGATACCTCCCAGTGACACAGTCTACTTCCTGTTGCCTGAAAGATGAAGATGTAGCCAGCACCATGTCTGCCTGGTGCCACCATGCTCCCCACCATAATGATAATGGACTGAACCTCTGAAACTAAAAGCTGCCACCACAATTAAATGTTTTCCTTATAAGAGTTGTCCTAGTCATGGTGTCTCTTTACAGCAATGGAAAGCCTAACGAAGACAATATAACATACATGTGTGCATATAAAATATGCACAGTTAGTTGGTCAGAGCAGATTATATATGGTATATTATACACAGCAGATATAATCACAGATGAAGAGGCCATGAATTCTAGAGGATCTGGGAAGATTGGGAGGACATAGAAGAAGTTAGATGGTAAGAGGAAGGGGTGAAAATGTTGCAAATAATGCATGAAATTCTGAAATAAAATTTTTAAAATGAGGATAGTATTTTCATAGAGATGCAGAAGGAATCTGGCTCCAGGAAGCAAAATATGGATTTAAATATGAACTGTGTTCATCTTGCTGACTTGTAACATTATACAAGTGACTACCCTCTCTGACGCCATGTTTTCACTCTGGGATAACCACAAGGCACTTTTTGCGTGGGTGTAAGGATTAAGCACAATACTGTGGTGAGTGTTTTAGGCAAATGGGCTGGTTGGTTTTGTCAATTTGGCATAAACTTGAGTCATCTGCGGAGAGGAAGCCTCAGTTGAGGAACTCCACCAAACTGGCCCATGATCAAGTCTGTGGGACCTTTCCATGATTAATGAGTGATGTGGGAGTGTCTGATCCACTTTGGGCAGGTGGTCCTGGGGTGGATGAGGAAGCCATGGGGAGAAAGACAGAAAGCAGTACTCCTCCATGGCCTCTGCCTCAGTTCTGCCTCCGGGGCGCTGCCCCGACTTCCCTCAGCGATGGACTGATGGCCTCTGCCTCAGTTCTGCCTTCGGGGCGCTGCCCCGACTTCCCTCAGCGATGGACTGTGACCTGGGAGTTGGAAGATGAAATTAACCCTTTCCTCCCCCAAGTTGTTTTTGGCCAGTGTTTCATTACGGCAATAGAGAAATCTAACCAGGGCAGCAAATAAGACACAAATAAATAACCATAGCACCAAGCTCATAACAGCATGTTTTAAGAGCTTGAAAGGCAAGCTGAATTCTAAATTCCCAGGAGATGTTTGAAATGCAATATTTTCTTCTCCTCTCCTTAGATATAAAATTGGAGGGTGTGCTCCTGGATTTTGAGAGTTATCTTGAAATAAAAACCGATGTTAAAGATCTTAGTTTAAAAAGTGGGTCCAGGAGTGTGCTCTGCCCCCTCACCCCATTCGTTAGCCTACCAGAGATAATGGATCCATCTCTGAAATGGGAGCGTTATTATTTAGAGTTCTGAGTAATTTATCACAGAGCACAGAAGACTGGTCACTCATCATCTCAGGGCCACCAAGGTGACTTGTAAAAGGCCTTAAATGCATCTGTGTGTATCTATGGCACCTAGGGCTTTCCAAGCATTTACACCAAACAGGCCAGTTTTTCTCCTGCTCTGGGATGTGGGACGAGGCAGATTCCAGTGGTAAGTCAGTGACACCCAGTGGCTGATGCTTTTTTTTTATTTATCTCTATTATTTTCACGTTTGCTTTCTCAGATCTGTCTGAGAAAGAAGTTGATGAAGTTAAAGAAGGTGCTGAGAATGGAAAAGCGGGCACACCCTCGCTGAAAGATCCCACGGCATGACTTTCTTGGACATGGGAACAATTTGACCGCAAACTGGAAAACGGTCTGAGAACAGGATGGGGAAGTGGGAAAACATTCCGGGAAGTCCCCACCATGTCATTTGTATGTTATTAAAACGTGTTCTCAAGATTTCCTGTCTCTATCAGATTTCCTAAGAAGCATTCCAGGCAGCTGAGTGACAGGAGCACCGTCACACTCCAAATTCCAGTCTGCTGGAGACCGTTGAGAACAGTCCCGGGAGCGAGACATCCCAGGCTAGATGAAGGTAGGAGCTAGAGGCTTCAACGACGGCACCTGCCCCCTCCCGGTCCTCTCTGACGTGACAGCCACGCCGAGCCTGAAGATTCCTGCATGTGTGCCTCACACAAGAGGCTTAGCATGATAGAATGTGCTGGGCTCAGGCACCCACTTGTACGTTCTGCAATTCATTGCCACTGAGAATCCCAGGAAGACCCGTCCTTCATGTACATGATGACGGTAATAAGCGAACTCCTTGGCTGGTAAAATAACCCACCTAAAGTGTGACGTGACAGGCATGTAGCAGGCACACTCAGCATAGTCCTGATTTTTGTCAGCTCTCTGTTGGCCTCACTACGTGACGACTTCTGAGGAATACCCTTCCCTGACACTGGGTAAGCTGCTGGCTCCTTTCAGGTGCTATGTCACCAGAGCCCACCCTTCGGTGACGGTTTAGATGGAAGTGAACTCATGTTTTATAGAGTAGGACAGTTTTCCATAAAGGACTAATGTTAAAATGCCTGAAAGGCTTCAGAAAATTAGTATACAGGTTATGGGGCTGGAGAGATGGCTCAGTGGTAAACAGCACTTACTGCTCTTGCACAGGACCTGGGTTCAATTCCCAGCACCCACATGGGAGCTCACAACCATCTGTATCTCCAGTTCCCAAGAATCTGACACCCTCTTCTGGCCTCTGAGGGCACCAGGTATGTATGTGGTGCATAGACATACATGTGGACAAAACACTCATACACATAAATTTAAAAAAAAAAATTAAAAATATGATTAGCCAATAATCCATATTTTAAGGGCTAGTATTTTCCACACATGAAACATTGGAGAAGTTTTGAATCACAGGTAGGGCCTAAATAAAGCAGCTAGATACGAGTGTGTAATCAGTCGAGTGAACGGGCACATTCAGATAAGATGTGTGTGCTCACAGCTCTTCTTAACCACCAGATGAGTATGTCACAATATCTGATTATTAAACTATGCAAACAGAAGTTTGGTCAGAAGTAAAGTTTACAAAAGGTGACTTTTCTCATGTCTGTTACACCAGTGAAATGCATGGAGTAGCGGAATAGTTAGGATACGAAACCTGGCAGCCGGCGGACTTCACTTGAATCCCATTTTTTTCCACTAAGTGGTGGACCAGATTCTCTAGGCTTCAGCTCCATCAGCTATGGAAGAGTTGATTTTGCGCAGCTCACTAAATCAGCAGAACCAATAGACCACACAGTGCTGAGAGGGAGCTCCTTAGATGCCCTCACATAGCTGCTGCAAACGAATGGTTCCACGCCAGCTCTCTGTAGGCTGAGAACCAGGAAAACTAGAAACTGTTCAGTTGCAGACACTGAAGCCTGAGAAGGAGAGAAGCCAGTGCCGGTGTCCTGACTAAAGGCCTGAGAGGCCCTCTGGGGCCTCTGGTGTAAGTGTGTGTTTGAAGGCAGGAGAGGCTGGACTTGGATGTCCACAGGTGATGTGACTGTGGAGGCAAAGCCCATCTCCTTTGGAAGAAAGCGTTTGAGTGAAAGAACCAAGATCTTTCTCTGCTTTTTCTTCCATCTGTGCCTCAGCCTGTTGGATGGTACCAGCATTCCCTCAGGGGCTAGAGAAGAAAGTTCCTGCTTGCTCCTTTTAGGAGCCTTTCTCCTTATCTCTGGCTCCATTAAAATATGCTAATAGGCTTGTGTTGCCTATTAGTGTATCAAGGCCTATGCTAGCCTAAGGCCCCGCCCGGCTCCCAGACTCCCTGCCTCCTAGGTACCTGGTCCCTTAACTAAAGAGCCCCCCCACACACACACCTCCAGTCACTTCTTTCTACTTTTCCAGAGACAGCCTTGGCAGTTTGGAGTAAAGTTTCCCCTTTCGCCAATGGAGCAGCTGTTATAATGTGACCATTTCATTCACCAGGGTCTTTCCCACCCATCTGGCTTTCCCACCAGTGGAGTGACATGAAGACGGCCACACTCAATTCTAACCTGTTGGGGACAGTCTCTAGAACTTAGGTTTCTTATGTACAAGCCAAATGTAGCCAGGGGTTCATCTAAAGCTCCTGCAAGCCCTCCTCCGTAGACTAACCATCGTGGGGTTAAAGATCTGTGTATCCATGCATGTGCCCTACAGCCCATCAAATGTAAACCGAGAAGAGACACCATCCCAGACACATCCAACAGTGTGCTCTACCAATTTGGATCCTTCAATCCAGCCAAGTTGACAAAAATGATCACCCAGCCCAGCTGGGAAGCGTACCATGTCCCGGTGATTTAGCACCAGCACATACGTAGGCAGTGCTCCAGCTGGATGTGCTCTGGGCAGTGGCTCCTGGGCTTGTCTTCGCTAACCCTCACCATATGACAGGTGTTTTTACCCATAGTAAAAGTTGTACATGGATATGTTCCATCATGCCATGGTTTGATATATGCAGACACTGGGAAATGGCTAAATTAAGCTATTTAATGAATGCATCAATGTGCATACTTATTTAACAATTGAACTCTACCATCTCAGAAGGTGTCTCAGACTTACTCCAGATGTCTTTGACCACATTCTTCCTCATCCTCCTGCCTGCTTCAAAATAGTTTTTAATTTATCCCTCATCTATGAATGTAGAGTTGAAATTAGATATAGATAAAATTTAGAGTTAATTCAACATTAGAGCTAGATTCAACATTATTTTAAAAGCAATAGTGCATTCTAATTGTTAATACAAAGAAGGTATTAACTTTGAGTGCAATTGTATGTGTGTAAGGCTGGCTCCAGCAACACCCAAAGGCAGGACCTGTGCCCTGTTGTGGGCTGGCACTGGTGGATCCCTGTTCTACTGGATTGCTTTGAATGTGACAGCTCACCAAGGAGACTGGCTCAGCTCTGAGTCAGATGCAGCAAACAAGCTCTTGTCTTGACGACCTTTAGGAAGAGATCTTTAAACAAGACGGTGACCTTCTGTGCTTATTTAGTAACTCCTTCATTGGGAATTTTATATTGGCTTATGCAAACCAAATGCAGAGTTTATATTTAAATCATACAAAACTACTTTGCTAGAATTAGATTCTAAGCTCAGAATTAGTACCATATTTTTTACCCTATGTAAACTTCAGAAAAAATTATTTCCCTCTCATTACAACATGTTGATCTTCCTTGGTATCCATCCCCTAAATGCCAGTAATCCCTCCCAACCTTGGTACCAACCAAAAATAACTCTGTAACTTTCCAAAATGTTTCCTCCAAAGTGACGCCATCCTCTGCAGGAGCCAATGCCTAGAGGCATTGAAACTCCAAATTAATTTCTGATATTCCTACACAAACCCAAGCTTTGGAAAGTCGGCTATGGAAAGCAAGACTGAGGAGTCACCAGGCTTCTCTGGGATTTCAAGAGATGGAACTAACAGCTTGCAGAGTTCACCGGAGCCACACCGACCATGCCTGGGGGAGTCCTCACCCAGCCTTTCACCACCGGGAAAGTGGTGGGAGGGTAGATCAATGGAGAGGCTGCGTGAGATCCCCAAGTCTCATCTTTCATTTTTTTCACATGAGGTACCAAGGGAAGACAGGATACAGGGTCTGAAGATAAGCATCATTCGTCCACTTGACACCACAATGGCAAACGTCTGTAGGGGTTGGCAGGATCAAGTAGGAGGAGGAACAGGCTTGGAGTATTTTGGGCTTGATTTGGATGTGAATGGGTCTCAAAAAGAGCCCCCAAAACATCCAAGGTAGCGGAAGGGTCAGGGCAATGAATGGGAAAGGAGAGGGCCTCTTGCAGCTAAATGTATATTTGGGAGCAAGGGCACATGGACAAGGAGGCTGGCTCAGCTCTGAGAGCCTGCAGCAGCATGACTCCACAGCAACCCAGAGGGAGTTCAAGGAACCCCGCGGAGGAGCCTGGGAAACACGTGGAGATACAGTCATCACACTGGTGTTTCCATTCAGCCTGAACTGTCACTGTCACCCAGGAGGACACCTCCTGACCCCTACGCCACCATATGACCACATAAGCCACACTTTAGCTCATTACACTAGAAGTAATCTGTGGTGACACTGACCTACAGAGATTAGCACCCGACTGAAGGGGTTTTTCCTTATTGTCTCAGACACCACCAATTAAAATAATATCCTCTTCTTACCCAGCAGGTGGAGGCTTGTGAGAAAAACACGTTGGAAAGGGAGAAGTGATAATCATTATTTCTTATGATTGTAGTATGAATACATTTGTATCCCTCTATGCCATCACTAGCCAGGAGCTGAACCCTAGGATCTCTCACATGAGGAAGGCGTGATGTTGACTTTGACATATACATCATAATGGCTTACCATGCCAGCCAGATGCACACTGGACCTCACTGTTGGTTCTGTTAGTCAACAAAACAGCACATAGGTAGGTGTGGTGGCTCGTGCCTATAACCCCAGCACCCAGAAGCTGAGGCAGGGATCTCCTTGAATGCATAGTGAGTTCCAGGACAGTCTGGGATTTTCAAACAAACACAATTTCTCCAAAGGGAAAATTCCCAGTGGGAAGACACCATGAAATTCTTTTAGAAAAACTTGGTGTCGGTTCTTCAGTCTAGCATCCAGCAAGTTGAAACTTGTATTAAACTTAAGCTTTCTCTTGTTGGTACAACCAAATTAATGTTTGTTCACTTAATATTTATGGGAATAATTTTTAAAAAGCCACTCTGAACTAATTTCGCGAAAGTAGCTTTTGAAGAAAGTGCCCTGTGCTTCCCACATTCCCATTGGTCATGGGTTAGTAGCATAAATTAAAAGGTAGAAAATATACCGAAAATAAAAATATCCCTATGGTCATGGAGCCACTGAGCCCCACCCCCACAGCCCCTAGCCTGTGATCCATACCTGTCCACACATTTGCTACACTGTTGATTGGGTCACAGGCCTGAGCAGTGAGCTGTGAGGGAAACTGTAACCTCCTTCTAACCACGGCCCCTCTGGGACACTGGCTCTCCCCGCTCCCCAGCTTCCCCTTGCCCTCCGGCAGAAACCACCCATCTGACAGACTTTCCCACCAGAGGGGGTTTCGTGCCTTACTGAACCCAGCTGAGCTCCCACAGTTATAAATAGATCCTTGTTGGGTCTTGGAAGGATCTAGAGACACCGGAAATACAGCAGTTTGGGGTGGGGTGGGAACCTGAGGCCAGAAAGTGGCAAAGGCCCCAGATACAAGCTGAATAGAGGCCAGGACCTTGTGGTGTTTTTTTCTCGGACGGGAATAGCGGAGGTGGGGGGCTCCCGTGACCCCCCCTCTGTCATCTCACTCTCCTGCCTCCTGTTTTCTCCTGCTTACTGGCAAGTTCAGACTGATTCTAGCCACGGTTCCTTGTGGCATGTTTCTTCAGGGTGCCTGTGGGTCACAGACTTGTTTTTGTCTATGCTATTCTACATGACTAATCAATACAGATTGCATATACATGTGCATAACACATATAGAAAAATAATAAAGAATTATGAACTTGCAAAAATGATGAGAAAGTGTTCGCTGAAAAAAACAATAAAAAATGAAGAAAAAGGCTCTAAAATATGAATAACCTCCTGGTCCAAATTATGTAATTTTATCTACATAAACTGATATTTCTATGTATTATGATACAGATGTACAGACAAAACTGTGATTTCCACACTAAACCTAGTGGGAAGTATAACAAATTCTTTAAAGGAAAACTGCCTCTATGATATAGTTATTAACTGATTTTATAAAAGACTTGTTATTTTAAATTATGTGTATGTGAGTGAGTTTGTGCATGGGTATATGTGAATGCCAGTGTCCGCTGAGGCTAGAGGCATATGACCTTTCTGGAACTGGGGTTAAAGGTAAGCTTTCAGATAGGGGTACTGGGAATCGAACTCAAATCCTCTGGAAGAGCATTGAGCATTCTTAACCACCGAGGCATCTCTCCCACCCACCCACCCCAGTTCTATTGGATTTTAATGGTTTTCTTTGTTATTTTCTTCACTTCCAAATTTTTCTATATTGGCCATGTGTATGTAAATTTTACTTATTATTACATTAACTAATTACTTAATTTGTGTGTATGCAAATTGTGTAGTATGCCAGTGGTGTGTATGTGTGTGTGTGTGTGTGTGTGTGTGTGTGTGTGTGTGAAAGATAGTTTGATCCTAGGGACTGAACACAGGTCATCAGGCTTGCTGGCAAGAACCTTTAACCTCTGAGTCATCTCACCAGCCCTGTATGTAAGCTTTATAATAAGAAAAAAATTATTTAAAAACCAACAGATAGTACTTGTTTTCTTTTTTACATCAGTCAATATGTAGATTTGATGTGTGCTGGTGGTGGTAGTGGCCAGGAAGCATTAGTGGATGAGAAGGGAAGGGAACAGAAGAGCATCCACAGGGAGTGTGTGCCCTTGCTTTCCATGAAATGTGTAGTTGGAGTTATCTCCAGTCCCACCCAGGCCCACAGCCACTCAGACCCAAATAAACACACAGATGCTTATATTAATTAAAACTCTTTGGCCTAATGGCTCAGGCTTCTTGCTAGCTAGATCTTACACTTAAATTAACCCATAATTCTTATTTATGTTTAGCCACATGGCTTGGTACCTTTTCCCAGTTCTGACTTCACATCTTGCTTCTCATCGTGGCAGTGGCTGGCAGACTCTCCTGCCTCAGTCTTCCTGTTCCAAGCATTCTCCTCTCTCTTTGTCCCACCTATACTTCCTGCCTGGCTACTGGCCAATCAGCACTTAATTTATTAACCCATCAGAGCAATACATTCACAGCATACAGATATCTACAGCAGAAATGTATTGTGTGAATTCCCTGAGGCCCTCTCTTAGAAAGATCCTCAGAACTTCCGTGAGTGCTAGCCCAGTTCAGCATCTCAACCGTGTTTTGCATTTTAAGAAAACACAGTTTTCTTTGCAGAAATTACCTCTTATCCAACCTTGGTGCAACTATTACCAGATGTCAGTCTGTACATGACCCAGGTTTGCTATAGAAATCTTCCATCTATCTATCTATCTATCTATCTATCTATCTATCTATCTATCTACTGTTTTCTTGGTATGTATCCTTGGCTGGCCTAGAACTTACTATGTAGACCAGGCTGGTCTTGAACTCACAGGTAACTAGCTGCAGTTTTGTTGCTTGCAGTGAAAGGACTTGTGGGTAATTGGCAGTTAGACCAGGGAAACTCTGAGCTTATTTCTATAGGTGCCTGCATGTGTTGCTGTGACTTTGTCCAGTTCAGATGAGTGGGTTTATATCACTCTCACACCACCCTGGGAAGTATCTGATTGTCCTCCATAGATGTGGAGGTATGCTCCAGTGCCAAGTGAGCTAACTGATGGTTGAGGAGTGCTTGAGGCGAGCAGCCTGAGCTCCAGGACAGCTGTTTGCTGATAGATTTCATAACCCTAACCAGTTAGCCTGACTTGGTTAACATGATTAGAAGACATGAAGGCCCTACTGGGAACTTCTGCCTAGAGGTTCTATCACAAAGCTTGCTGGTAGAATCTAGAGGGCAAGCATCTCCATATGCAAATGAAGAGAATCTGTGGCGTTGCACCATGACATTTCCCAGCCCCGGGGCTTTGTGTGGTCACTTTCTCCTGGAGCCATGTACTTGTGACCCTTATTCAAAGTGAAGAGTGCTGGCTTACAGGCATGTGCCATCTTACCTGGATGTCTGCATACCTATATGTATAGTAATCTCCAGGGTGCTAATCGGCTGTCATTTATCTTTCCTGTCCCCAAAAGTATCCAGAAAAAATGTCTTGCAAGTGGTAGGTTATCAGAAAACACTGTGCAGATGTGTACATATTTATAATCTACCAAAAGCCCAAAAAGCCTATGTTTTTCTTCCTGCTCTAATGCCAGAATTTTGAGAGGGAAGGGAGAATAAAGCTTACCTGATACGAGACAGGACTTTAACATGAGCTTACATCCTCATCTACACATGAGAAAGTGACTTTACTCCCAGTGTTGTTTTGAGAATTCCAGAAGCCCCCTCCCCCTCCTTATCCTCCTCCCCCTTCCCCCCTCTTCTCCCTCTCTCCACCCTGTGTCTGGTAGCTGGGTTTTACTCGGCCAAGTGACCACCCAATGTTCTAGATAGTAAGAACTTAGTGTGTGGAGTTGGCACTGCAATCCAGCGTCTGCTCTGAGCCCTGCATTGGGTACCAACCCTTTCTCCTGGTTATCCCTGTGCATCCTGCTGGGTACCATCCTTTCTCCTGGTTATCCCTGTGCATCCTGCTGGGTACCAACCCTTTCTCCTGGTTAACTCTGTGCATGCTGCTGGGTACCACCCTTTCCCCTGGTTATCCCTGTGCATCCTGCTGGGTACCATTCTTTCTCCTGGTTAACTCTGTGCATCCTGCTGGGTACCATCCTTTCTCCTGGTTAACCCTGTGCATCCTGCTGGGTACCAACCCTTTCTCCTGGTTATCCCTGTGCATCCTGCTGGGTACCATCCTTTCTCCTGGTTATCCCTGCGCATCCTGCTGGGTACCAACCCTTTCTCCTGGTTAACTCTGTGCATCCTGCTGGGTACCATCCTTTCTCCTGGTTATCCCTGCGCATCCTGCTGGGTACCACCCTTTCCCCTGGTTATCCCTGTGCATGCTGCTGGGTACCACCCTTTCTCCTGGTTATCCCTGCGCATCCTGCTGGGTACCATCCTTTCCCCTGGTTAGCTCTGTGCATGCTGCTGGGTACCACCCTTTCCCCTGGTTATCCCTGTGCATCCTGCTGGGTACCATTCTTTCTCCTGGTTAACTCTGTGCATCCTGCTGGGTACCATCCTTTCTCCTGGTTAACCCTGTGCATCCTGCTGGGTACCACCCTTTCCCCTGGTTATCCCTGTGCATCCTGCTGGGTACCATTCTTTCTCCTGGTTATCCCTGCGCATCCTGCTGGGTACCATCCTTTCTCCTGGTTAACCCTGTGCATCCTCCTGGGTACCACCCTTTCTCCTGGTTATCCCTGTGCATCCTGCTGGGTATCCTTTCTCCTGGTTATCCCTGTGCATCCTGCTGGGTACCATTCTTTCCCCTGGTTATCCCTGTGCATGCTGCTGGGTACCATCCTTTCTCCTGGTTATCCCTGTGCATGCTGCTGGGTACCACCCTTTCCCCTGGTTATCCCTGCACATCCTGCTGGGTACCATTCTTTCTCCTGGTTAACTCTGTGCATCCTGCTGGGTACCATCCTTTCTCCTGGTTAACCCTGTGCATGCTGCTGGGTACCACCCTTTCTCCTGGTTATCCCTGTGCATCCTGCTGGGTACCATTCTTTCTCCTGGTTAACTCTGTGCATCCTGCTGGGTACCATCCTTTCTCCTGGTTATCCATATTCGTGCTCCTACCACATCTTCCCAGTGTTTACAGATCAGAACAGGCAATGCTTTCCTTTCCCTGTGGTTTCAGGCTACTTGACAATTCTCTGTGAGCTTCAGTTGGGGTTTCCTATCAGCTCATTCTTTCATGCTGCCCACGAAGCTTTTCATTTTCCTGGGGCTGGACAGCAAACACAGACTTTCCAGTCCACCCAAGAATGAAATCATGCACAAAATGCCTTCTGTTAGGAAAAATTTTCTTTACCCGTTAAGTGAAAAGAATAAGAAACAGGTGACTGTCAGTAGTAATTCCAATTTCTTTCTAAGGAGCTCCTGGGACCTCTACTATATTTGTCCCATTTGCCCTACCCTAAGGGACCTTATCACAAGTGGGTAAGACACATTATTTTATTGTTTCTTGAAAGGTACCATTATACATTTTAAAAATATGGTGTCCCCAAACTGGTCTCAGGTCAAAGATGAAGTTAAGATAACACTTGAGCTTATGAAGTGTCGTGACCTACTTGAGATTGTTTAGCCCAAGACAAATATCGAAAATAACTACAGTTAGCAGGTGATACGGTTTGATTTTCCTCCTTTTGATCTCTTGTGTGTGG
Source organism: Peromyscus eremicus (assembly GCF_949786415.1). Classification (NCBI taxonomy): domain Eukaryota; kingdom Metazoa; phylum Chordata; class Mammalia; order Rodentia; family Cricetidae; genus Peromyscus; species Peromyscus eremicus. The sequence continues at coordinate 118,213,992 of NC_081420.1, forward strand.
ATAAGTGTATACATGAGATTGTCTCCCACCTGAGTGATGATTCTGTATATAGAGACGAGCTGTTCGGAAGACAGTCTAGGAGGGTTTCTAGACAAGCTATGTGGGGAAACAGCATGGCCCCGTGGCAGATCAGGGAGGAATATGGGCCTTCGAGTCTCCGTTACAGAGGCCTCAAGCAGCCCAAGTGACCGGAGAAGCCAGCGGGTGTGGCACGCTTTGGAGGCTGGCTGGTGTGGCTGCTGGTTTCAGAGCTGACCAGACCCTGCACTGAGCTCACAATGGTGTGTCTAGGGTCAGATGAAATGCAGCCTTGCTGCAAAGTGGATCCTGTGGCAAAGTCATTTGAGAAGCTGCTACGGGAGCTGGTAGAATCTTGGAACTGTATCTTGTAGTCTTTAGACTTTCTGTCCATAATAGAATTCTTTACTGAGAGTTGTTTCCTTGAACTTGAATTTTCTGATTCGGTCATATTTCCCATTGACCACTAGATGGCAATATTGTTCTTTTATGTGACGGCTTTTAGCACAATTAAGATGGATCTCTCTTTTGAAAGTCATTTTTTTTTTAAAGACAAAAATTAGTCTTTTAAAGACATCACTCTAAAATGGAAATGGAGTAGAGCATATTTGTTTATTACTCTTCAATTTCTTCTTGTAAGATGCCCTAAACACACTGCATTTCCATACTCTTCCAGCTGCCATCTGATCATTCCGGTGCTTACAGAGACGCTGCTGCCCGGCTCCTCTGGGCTGTGTGACTAAAACTGCCAGATGTTGGGGGATCTTTTCGCTCAGCTCACTTTATTTTCTCTTCCGCAGCATCTGGAGCAGTGATTTCCAAAGTTGAAGGGGTCCTGTTAAAGAAACAAAGATTTTAGGGACATATCAGAAATTGAGTCTTGGTAGCTGTAGACCAGGAATGTGGATCTTGATGGCATCTCTGTGTGTATGTGCTTCTGAACATTAACAAACTGGGAGGTGTGGCTCACGTGCCTCTAATTCCTCCAGCAACGGAATCACTGAAATCATAGGAACTTACATTCAATTAAAAATTGTCATGTACTTTGGGGGGGGCTGGGAGGGGAGAAAACGCATTGTACCTAGAAGTAGCCACATAGCTCAGTTCACTGTAAAAATAGCAGAGCTTCAGAAAGTGAGGTATGTGTTCCTTCATATGTCCAAAGCACACACTGTTGGGTGAGAAAGCTAGCACCCTAAGACACTGCCCATCTTACATCTCCTGCGGCACAGGACTATGACAATAAGGGTTGATGGATTCTGCAGAAAAAACACCAGACATTTGTGCATTTATGTTATTAAATATTAAGATGTGCCACTTAAAAAGTCATGGTTATTTTTGGAATTTTTGATGACTCATTAGCTGTAGAAATTAGTACTTTTCCTTGCCACAATCTCTCCCCTCTCCCCTCTCCCCTCTCTCCCTCTCCCTTCTCCCCTCTTCTCTCTCTCTCTCTCTCTCTCTCTCTCTCTCTCTCTCTCTCTCTCCTGCTCTCCCAGTCTCAGTGTCATTATTTACACACTGGTTTAAGTTAGTATGTTGAGACCAATCAATCTGTTCAATTTGTTCAATCTATTCAACTTGCCTTGGATTTCAGTGGCTTCATATGTTTCTTTATCTAATTATGCCTCACTTTTCTTAGTTAGAATATATCACAAAGCTATTGTGAAATGAGTATTTCCAAATAATACCTCCCTTTCCTGGGACTGATTAATGGTTTTATGTACAGGGCCTGATCATGGCAAAGCAAAGAAGGGTCACAATGAAGCTACAGCAACACAGCAAAAACATTTTCTAACCATAAGAGAAAGAACACCAGAACACATAATTATGGTGCTAGTTCATAGAAACCACTTATCTGTAAGACAGCGGGGGAAAAAACAGAAAAGAAAGAATGCTACATGTGTTGAACGTGTTATGGGTTAGCTTCGGAGTCAGACCCACAGTGAGAAGGGACCGTTTGGGGTGGCTTACTTTTTCATTGTAGTTAGAGCCCATGTTTCCACTCCTCTGTATTCCCATCAGGGTCCTTGCTCCAGGGCAAAAGCCAACACAAATCTTCTAAGGAGTTTTAGTTTGGAGAGCCTACTCCAGTCTGCAGAGGGGCGCGCCCTCCCAGCCTGGCCAGCAGAGGGACCTGTGGCTCCGCTCAGAGGTCTGGGGTCAGGCAGGCGGAAATGATGTGTTCAAGTGAGCGTTTATTTTCTCATCCTTTTATTCTTTATTTCTCCCCTTTAAAAAATGCAATAGAATTATCTGCAGGCACACATTCAGATTTAGATCAAAACCAACCAACGAGGCAGCATTCTCTGGTGAGAGCTAAACCCTGCCTCTTCCCTCCTGAAAAGGTGTCAGTGAGTTTGATTAGCAGGGATCACTGACATGGCCAATCAGCCCTGTTTTAATTTTTAAAAGACACCTGAGATGTGTTTTGCAGTACCTGGAGCCTGTGCAAACTGAAAAATTAAAATAAGATAAATTTTAAAACTACTTTAAAATGGGGGAAGGGGGCCATTGTGGAGGGGTGCACGGGAAGGGCCTCCGAATTTAGAAGACATCAAGTTTTAAATACCAGCAAACCCTGTCCTGGTTTTCAAATGTTTACCTTTCTGTAAAGCTGGCCCACAGAGTACCTACTCGCTTCAAAAGAAAATCCTGGCACCTGGAAGATTGGCCTGACAGCGAGCATTAAAATGACTTGTTTAATGAGCAGTGTGACTGAGCCACGCAGGGAACGCTGGGGAGTTTCTCTAGCAAGGTGTTTACAGTTTGTTATGTTGTGCGCTTCCACTGTCCCTTATTTTGACAAGCTATCCAAAAGTTTGGAGTGAGGATGGGCATTTTTTTTTTTTTCAAAACCTAGTTGCTAAAAAAGAAAAGGTGCGCGAGCTTACCCGCCTTGCACGGAGCAGGAGCTGTGCCATTAAGGGAGAGAACTTGGCAGGAGAAAGGCAGGGAAGACGGAGAAGTCTGTGTATTACTGATGAGCAGGGGCCGTGATAGATGCGCTTACACTTTTAAAGTGCTAGGCCGCCCTCCACGATGTAAGGACACTTACTGCAGAGGGGTAAATTTACGTTATTGGGGCTGGCAGCCGTCTTCGCTCATTGAACTGATTGTTACTTACTTTTCTCCCTTCCCTGGTGGGTCTGTGTTCCAGACCTCTGCCTCCTCCCTGCTCCACGCTGCCAGCATTCACCTTTGTTTCTGCACGTTTGTCTGATTCTGTCCCACCAAATGGAAGATTGTTTTCTCTGGAAGTTCTAACTCAAATCTCCCTTAAAGCATATGAGATGATTACTGTTCTTGGCACAAAATGGAGGAAAGAACTTTGTTTTTTTGCCAGGACCCAAATATCATTTTTTTTTTGTTGTTGTTATATGGTTTGCCATTTTTTTAAAGCTAAAGTATGGACCCATTTCTCACTGAGTTCAAATTTCTGTTCCCATGATTTTTTAGTAAGTCATTATTTCCCTTAGTTGTGGAGTGATTAGCTGAATAAGATGATATGAAATCACTAGTAGTTCATTAAAAGAAACTCCACATATATTTTTAAAAATCATATATGAAATATAGTACAAACCCAAATAGTAGAATTCTAACTTCAGAGGCATCTAGCAGAAAAATCGAAATGGCTTCTCCTACAAGTAGAGGGTTTTAGCATCTCCTGTGTGATCAAATCAGGCTCATTTACTTGCAGAATTTTCTAGAAGCAAATATATGGCTTGTGAGTAATCTGATTCTATTCTTTATTCTTTTATTCTACAATTTCTAGGATTTTCCATACAATATTTTCTTCTTTGTATCTTCAAAGGAAAAAAAGAAATCTCTGTTGTTCACAAACTTTATATTGTTTACCTATGTCAATCACTTGCAGGAGTGAACTGAAGGTTGGGCCACACTGTAAATGCCTGAACAGGAAGAACTGCCTATTTCCTCCACAGATGCACACACAAGGAAAGGACAGACGGGCAGGGCTGATTCCACTGAGATGTTACAGCACAACCATCAAAGAGGAAATGTTTTCTCTACACAGGCTTCTGTATGGCTGCGTTCTAGGACTTCCGTTTGCATTGGAGTGAATGAGGTGAAATAAGATGAACACTGAGAGTTTTTGAGGTTTCCAAGGTGTACACACACAATGGATGTGGCAATGATTGGTGAAAGATCAGTTGTTTGGGGAGAAAACTTTAAGCAGGTTCAGAAGTACTGTTGTGCAGTGGAGGTTTTTAGCACAAAATAAGATGTGTGAGGAATCACACCTATTGTGTGCATGAGAGAGAGAGAGAGAGAGAGAGAGAGAGAGAGAGAGAGAGAGAGAGAGAGAATGTGTGTATGTGAGCATGTGTGTGTGTGTGTGTGTGTGTGTGTGTGTGTGTGTGTGTGAAAGAGAGAAAGAAACTATATGTGAGTGTGTGTGTGAGTGATTGTGAGTGTATATGTGGTTTGTGTGTGTTCATTCCAGGGCTGTCCACCTCTTTGGTACACAGACCAAAAGGAGGAGGCAGACAGAACCACCATGCTTGACTACTTCTTTGTCACGATGTGAGAAAGTGGTACTGCCCAGGGTGAGTGGGCAAAGACCTTAGATCCTTTAGAGCAGAAAGGACCCCAGAGACACTGAGCCCACAGGCCTGTGGGGAGCAGGGGCTGCATGCAGTTGGGTATGGCTTTCCACAGCGCCACCATAAGACCATGCTGGCAAAGGCCATGCCCTGGGCACCTGCCCTTGTCCTTTTCTGTTGGGATGAGTCACCTTGTCTCTCCTCTTCCCGTCTCCTCTCAGGGGGAAATAATTGTGAAGTGACAGTGTGGATATTTGCTGGGTTTGATTTGCATGGCCAGCCCCGCACCAGAGCTGGAGGATGTACGTACACGGATGCCATTGCTTCCAACCGAGGGACGCAGGAAGAGGCTCTGAAATGGGAAACCTCTCTAACTCAGACTACCAACCCAAGTTAGGCCACTGCTGATAGATCAGAAATGCTGCACAGGAAGAAAATACTTAATCACAGGCCCCACCCCCACCCCACCAATTGTTTTTTCCAGATGCCATGAGATTTGGGAGTTGAATTCTTCTGTCACACGTGCTGCTGGGAGGACTCATTTGCCATGAGGAAGGCAGCACAGGCCGCTAGGTAGAGAGCAAATTTTCAATCTTAAAGGACGAGGCTGGTATCCACTCATCCACCCACCAAAGCCTTGAATACCTCATCTGTGAAGAAGAAATGATGATGAACTGCCTCATGGCTTGCTTCACCATGAAGAGTGAGGGGGAGACAGTGGAGGTAGAACACTGAGGATCATCTTGCTCATGAACACTTAATAGATGCCAATCGATGGTCATTACCTTAAAAGTATTACCTATCACAGGTGCTAGGCAAGCAATCTCTTCCTGGGCTGCACCCTACCCAGACTGTTAAACTTATCTACTCATGACACAAACAATAGTATATTAGCAATGGTGCTCTGTTAGGCCCCAGGGGAAAAAAACCAAAGCACATGGGAGACCTGACTCCAAGCCTCAGAGGTGCATGATAAAACAGCCGAAGCAAGCTGCTAAGTACCTACCAGAGTGTCGGAGGAACCAGGACTGGGAAGGCCAAGTATGAAGCTACAGGCATCTACTGCAGTCTGAGGAGTCTGACCCAGAGTGGGGGCAGAAAGCCTCCTGACAGAGTGGTACAGGGAAGGATGGATTCCACTTGCTAAAGGAGGCCTAGGGTGGAAGGGAGGCTGAGAGAGCCAGAGACTGGCAGCTGTGGAGTGTCTAGCTATGAAAGCACATGCCTCGGTGAGGAATTGGCCCTTTATCCTAAGTGCAGTGGGAAGTCCTAAGTACCGTGAGCAAGACCATGCTTGCCTTTCATCTGTTGGCGGTGTGCAAGGAGCACTTGGTCATGGAGAACGAGGTTAGAGAGGGCAAGATTAGAGAGAGAGAAGGAGGTAAGTGGGGCACCTGGGAGCCATGCTGGTGTGTGGGGGGGGCCTAGGACAGTGGTCACCTCGCATCTTGCCATAGTTACAGAGCAGCAGTTGGCATTTGTGGAGTTCAGGAAGTCTCCTTCCTTATTCATTGTTTCATGTCACCCCTTTGTTCTAACAGCAGCGATCGACTTTATCATGTACTGTGGTCTTGAAGCTCGACTCCTTAAAATCTTTTATGAGGTGAAGCCAGGGAAAGAGGAAAGAAAAGATGGAAGAAAGAACACCTCACAATGATATTTAGAAATTGTACTTCCTTCTTTAAACATATTTGTTGGAAAATAGATGTAAGGTGTCTGTCTGTCTGGAGTTTTGCACAAACACTCTCTTGTGCCATTGAGTGCATTATAACTCTGTTGAGGACACGACCCAGATGATGACGACATCCGGGACCAACTCCAGCCTTCCTCCTTTGTTTAACCCGACAGTATGTGCACACCTGCGCGTCTAAACAGGTGCAGTCAGAACACGTTTGTGAGCTCATGCTTCTTCACGCAGCAGGGGTGTGAGAGAAAGTTGGGGCAGCCAGTTGACACTAAATTGCCTAATAGGTTACCCGGAACCTTTTGAATTCAAACAAAGGAAGTCCTCAGCCTGATTACAATTAACCAACCCTGACTTGACTCTCTGCTTCATCTTTGGAAAAGCAAAGATGATACCAGAGGGCAGGCGGGGCCCCTGGCGGGTGCTAATGGGGGGTTTTCAAGTTTTTCTTGCTTTCCTTAAACTATTAAGAAAGAACAAAAAACACTACTTAGAATAGAATCAATTTCCAAGAAGGGAAGAAAGAAAACTGAGAATTTATTATTAAAGAGAGAAATAGAGCCAAGGTGGAGGGGAAAAAAGGCCCTTCTCACATCTCCTGGCCAGGTGCTCTGTGCATATAAATGTTTCAAGTTGAGCTTTAAGATCAAGGGAGAGTCTGTAGGGAGCCTTGTTTCCTAGAGGTCTGCTGGCTAGAGCTGCTCCGGGATACAGGCTGCCCATTTTTATTTCGTTATTAAGGATTAAAGGAGACGAAGATTCTGGAATGGTAGCTCCTTGGTTTCCATTAACTTTGTACAAGACAGTGAAAAGCAGCCTTCCAAGGGACGGTTTGCATATGGATTTCCGACTACAACCTCGCCTCCCTCCTGTCATCTTGTGAGGCTGTTTAGCACGAAATTGCCCTGCCTCTCATGAGCTCAACCAGGAAGAAAGCTGCCTCACTGCAAAGATTGAGAATGGCTGTGCCTCTCAGAAACCCTCCTGGTTTTCACAGAGAGTGGAGGAAAGATGAAAAGAATTTCACATTAGATAGCTGCTCGCTCCAGATACTGTGCCTAGCAATTGCCTCCAAAAGCTCCTCACTGCTGCTCAAGTTCTCCGGGCATTCGGCAGTTGAATATATGGCCCCTCTCAGAGCAATGCTGCATATCCACAGTTTTAATTTTTCTTTTTTGGTTGTTTGTTTCATAGCCTTTTATCAAAACTGAAGTGGGACTGAAGTTATTTTTCTAACGGTTAGTGACAAATCCACCCGTGGAGATGGATGGGGTACAGGGTCATCATTGCTCATTTTAGCAGAGAAAGTGCTGGGGAAGAGCCTCACCTTTAACAAAAGATGGCATTGTTGTGACCCCAGCCCTTGGGGGCTGAGGCAGGAAGGTCGAGTCCTGCCTGAGCTATGGCGTGAGTTCTAAGTCAGCCAGAGGAATTTAGTGAGACCCTCTCTCAAAATTGAAAGTCAATAAACTTTGGAGGTAGCTCAGTAGTGGAGCTTCCCAGCAAGGTCAGGCTCTGGATTCAGTGCCCAGTACCAGGGCAAAAACCAAGAAACCAAGACATAACAAGATGATTCCCTATTTAATCCAAGCAGACTATTACGGGAGGCTTAGACTTTGTACAGATGTACACTGCCTGTCGTCACCACTTCTAAGTCTCGGTCTTAGAGGAGGACAAAGTCTGAGTCTCAGGAAACCATGTGGCTTGTCCATGTTGCATGGGCAGCTGCTAACTGGGAAGTCTGTGCATTTTAACTTCAGCGCCTGAGATGTGGGGCAGCATCACTGTGGCTTTAATAATTCACATTTCTCTTCAGTTATTCCCAGGTTTCTCAGCAGTGAAGCAGATCATGATACGAACGCAGGAAGACAGTAAGGACACACAGCTCAGAACAGCGTCTCTCACCATGTATGCTTTCCACTGGAGTTCTTACATGATTAGTACTTAACTTCTTTTATTCTATCACATTTTCACATTCATGATTATTTAGTATCATGGCTATTTAGTCACTATTACTAATTAATGAGCATAGTTACAGACGCACTCTTACTTACTGGTTATGCTGATCTTCCACTAAAATGCATGCTCCTTCCCTACGAGAGAGAGTGATCGCATAGAAATAAATACTGAAAGATATTTTAGTATATGTACAGTCAGCCTTGACCTCCTACGAGGCATACTTGAACCTCCCTTGGCTTTGAAGACATTTAAAAGTTATTTTTAAAATTGTGTGCATATGTATGTATATATGTGCATATGTGTTTGCCTGTGTTTGTTTGTGTGTGTGTGTGTGTGTGTGTGCATGTGTGTGTGTGTGCATGTGTGTGTGTGTGTGCACATGTGAGTACAGGTGTCACTGGAGTCCAGAACAGGCTGTCAGATGTTCTCCTGAAGCCAGAGTTACAGGTGGTTGTGAGTTGCCTGGTGTAGGTTTTGGGAACCAAACCCAGATCCTCTGCAAAGTGTGTATTATACACTCTCCACCCACAACTGTGCCATTTTTCCAGCTCCCTTCTCTGTTTTGGAAACGTTCCCATGTGCTGCCTTTTTCTGGTCCAATATAAGTGGGGGTATCAGAGAATATGGACTTTAGAGCAGCTGTGTGTTCAGATGAATGAATTCCATTTTGCTTAATAGTCCCTGCATCTTAGGGAAAACTCATCACATTTTCTAGGCACAGAATTAGAGAATACTGAATGGAGTTTGGTCACGGCATTTCTGAGATCTTTCTCGTGCAATTGCCCTACCAACAGTGCCTGACTATACAGATCTTTAAGGAGATGAGCAAGGCAGTCTTGTTCACTTCTACACCTTCTACACTGTTCTCATTTGGTTTTGGTACACTTGGGAACCATTGCTGATCAACGGCATTGCAGCAGCCAGCTAGGGAGAAGAAAGCATTGACCCCGAAGAGCTGGGAGCTCACACATGCAGCATGTGGAAGGGTGCCTGGTGGGCCCACACATCTTCGTTAGGAGGGTCTAGACTAGTGAAAGCATGCTGTGAAGAAGACCTTCAGTGGACCCATCGCCTGCTCTGCTGCAAATTGTGGTGTCTTCTGTGAAGATCCCTGGAGCCAGTGGAAACACCAACAACTTGTAAGTTTCTAATATTTAGACCAGATTTTCCCCTAATCATTATTATTTATTATTATTGATCTGACTAAGGTTTGGTTGAGTTATTTGGGTAATAAACATGAGAAAAGTAATACAAAGAGAATTAGTTTGACAAACAAACCAAGACCATGGCAGTTATAGCTCAGATGATCTGGAGAAACTCAGGCTTTGAAAGCCTCCAGCCTAATGGACATCATTTTAAAAAAGATCTTAGTTGTTTTTTAAAATGATATGTGTGTGTGTCACATCACTGGAGATGCCCAAGAGGCCAGAGAGAGTGTTAGAGCCTTTGCAGCCGGAGTAACAGGTGAAAGGGGTCGTTTACAAGCAGAGCATCTCAGCCACAGAGCCATCTCCTCAGCAACATGGGTGAATTTTTACATGTCATCCCCCCCCAACTCTGAATCTTAGACTCACAGTACTGAATGGCTTAGAAACTCTACCTTAGACCATCCTACGACTTAGAGGCATCAGTACAGACTTCAGTGTTTCTATTTTATAAGGGTGTAACCTGAGTTTAGTGGTAGATTCATTCTCCAAATGTATTCTAAATAGAATCATCTTTCTAGTATCTTCTACCTTTATGCTATCAACTCTAAATCAGATCTCCAAAAATTTAAATCCAGTTGGCATCCATGTTCAGAATCTTAAACACCCAACCTACCCAGGTTAAGCAGATATTTGGGAAGCTAAGTAGTTCTTAATAAATCCACCAATATTTCAAGTTACCCCTGGTCAGAACCCAGAATAAAGTGGGGAGCCTCCTCTAGCTTCACAATAATCAACTGGGGAAATCATTGTTTAAAATTTAGTGTGTGTGTGTGTGTGTGTGTGTGTGTGTGTGTGTGTACAGGTGCACATGCCACAGTGGAGGGCAGAGACAGCTTGTAAGAATCACCTTTTTCCTTCTACCATGAGAGTCTTGAGGACTAGTCTCTGGTCATTGGGCTTAGTGGCAGGTGCCATCACTGGCTGAGCCATCTTGCCAGCCAAAGAAAATAATTTTGCTGATTATGATTCACCAGCACATTTTGAGTGCCACTAAAAAAAAAAAAAGAAAGAAAGAAAGAAAGAAAAGAAACCATCTGGCAGTTGTATCTTACTTCTTTCTCCCATTGGTGGCTGGACCTACACACATTCAGACCTCCCATAAAAATGCCAGTGTCTGCACAATTTTACTATGAACAGACATTTTCAGTCAAAGCAGAGAGAATGAGGCTCTGCCTGTCTGTTGCAATAACATTAATATTATCTCTGTACAGGTGCTGTTAGAAGTATGGAGCTAAATGCAGAGCCCTGGAGATGCCCAGGAGCACACACAAGATAAGCACATCCATTCACGGAAGACCTAAGAAGTTGAGAAGTTGCAGGATGAACTTTTTACCATGACAAAGTAGAGTGATGTCGCCTATTCCAATGTGAGATTGACAGCAGGAAATAATGACAATCAGCTTAGTGCAGGATGTATTTGTGATGCACAGAGGTGGGAGAGATGTACATGAGGACTTGGTCAGAATAAGTCAGGACAGCATTAACCACCCATGTAAAATTGGCCTTGGGGATATGAAGGCTGAAAGCTGAAGGCTGCAAAGTGATTCTGGCTATCGGTGACCTACAGAGTAGATGTGAATAAACATTCCTTACAGGCCTTTGACAAGAAAGACTGTTAGATTAGTGGGTAGCACTTCAGAAAGCAAAGGAGCAGAGGGTCAGCTTTGGAATCAGCATCATAAACCGAAGAAAGGAAGATGATGAGCATACTGACTTGAGATGGACTTCATGACAGCAAGGTAGAGCTGGTCGAGCTCCAGGAACAAGGGTGGATTTACATGTGAAGACACACACACACACACACACACACACACACACACACACACACTTGAGCAAGCACGCACCTGCACACAAACACATTCATACACACATGCACTCACACACACATGAACACACATGTGCATGTGTACCTGTACACATATACACACAGACATGCACACATGCATGCACACACAACACATGCATATGCATCTGTACACATTTGCATTTCACTAAAGGCAGCAGTGCATCTTCTGTTTATGCCCCTGCCTCTAGTACAGAGAAAATTTGCAGTCATGAAAAAGGTGAGTGAAGAAGAACTGAATTAATGAGTCTTGTCCGTGAGTCCACAGGTCAAGGTTTTTGTCCCAGATGGATACTTGGCACTTTATTACTAGGGATAAAATTGAACACATCCAACCTGGGGCCGAGATCTCAATTCCTGAACCCAATTGTTCACTGACTCAGTATGAAAGTGGCACTTACACAGTCATTTGTCCCTGTGTGGATCTCGCAGGTGACAGTTTCCTTGCTGAAGATGATGGTGCCAGCCTTCGTAGCATCTGAAATCTGATGGTATGTCCCCAAATAGGATATCAACCATGAGCACCTGGTAAAGATTTCACTTTGCAAATTCAGGTCCTGTCTTTTGTAGTTCATACAAATGAAACCAAGACATTATTGTTGCTTAAGTCATAGAGTCGAGAGGTCAGAGCCTAGAGATTCAGACAACTGAGGCTTTCTCCTCACTTTTCCCAGAGCCAATATTTGTTTACTATATTTAATAGTTAGATCATTACTTTATTCTATACAAAAACAAGGTTAGCTACACATACGTTTGATGCACATTTACTGATTGGCAGCTGTATGCCAGGAACTGGGGGAATCATGAAGAATGCCCAGGGAGACAGAGCCTCGGCCTTAGAGGAGTTCACAGGTAGAGTAGGAAGATGAGCGAGTAGATAAAAACACAAGTGCTTTCACTGAGTTGTCGTCAGAGTTTGATGGAAATTTAGAGAAACCCTGTCATGGAGAGATGACTGCCTTTGGTACGTGGGCTCTGGTACATGTGGAGGTCTAAGGTTGTTACAGGGAATCTTCCTCAACTGTTCTTCTGCCTTATTCATCGAGGCAGGACCTCTCAATCAAACCTAGAGCTCACTGATAGAGGTATCATACTAATCAGCTTGTTTCAGGGATCCTGGCTGCTATGCCCACCTGGCACTAATGGGATATAGGGGGTCAGAATTCATAGCCCCTTGTTTACTCAGGACCTGCTTTAACCATTGAGCCGTCTTCTCAGCTTGAGAACTGTTTGTACAGTCTTCCCAGTTCTCTCTAGAAAACAAAGCAAGTGGCGCTCTTGTCTCTTAAGCCTTACACACCATCTGTAACACTGACGCACACGTACACATGTAGGTACACTCTTGTTTTTCAGTTTGTTGAACGCTTTTTCCTATAGAGATCTTGCACATTACTGATTGTGAATCTCATTATCTCCATTTTATGAGTCAGAAAGATGAGCAAGTCATTCCCTGGCTGCCAAGTGACGACGGATCCTGATGCCAAACCGTGGCTGACTTTGGAAGTCAGTCGCTGAACAGGCAAAATCTAATAGCATCATTTCTGTGACTTGCTGCTGAAGGTGGGCAGTTTCATACATGCTTCTGCCGAGGATGTAAATGTTCATCTGGCCTACGTACCAATTAGCTAAAGAGCACAAAGGACTGTTCTGCTGTGCAAGCTCCAGGTTCCATCCTGCCCAGCATCGTGTTGACAACTAAGGCCTGGAGGGATTCACCAGGGAAAGACATAGTTTTCCTCGCTGACATTAACCTTAAAGGTTAGGTGTACTCTGAGTAGCCATTTATGGCTCTGACATTCATAAATTTGGTCAAAACCTTTATGAATCCATTTATATTCCTCGCCTGTACCTCTTTGTGGTAATGAGCTCCATGCGTTTATTATTTTCTGTGTGAAGGCAGACTTCACTTTATTTGTCCTTAACCCACTTCACTTGGGTTTTGAAGGGTTCTGACTGTTTCTGAAAGGGACTGAAAAATCACATCGACTGTTTGTGTGTTCGCGTTACACACAAGCTCCACATTCTCCAGGTAGAGTTTATTTTGTCTTGAGAAACAATAAATGAAATTGCATGTTATATTTCTGTTGTAGAGAGACCAATATTGTACTTAAGATCCAGATTCTGTCTCCTGCTCAGTTTTCTCAGCACACTTTTTGGTGATGCCAAATAGGTTCCAAGGTTCCCTTAGAATAATCTCGTTTTTGGTTTTCATGATTCACATTTTCATGTTGAAGGCAGTGCCAATCTGGCCCTGCAGAAGCTGGAGGTAAATTTTGTTTCTAATATATCCCACTTGAAGAGTTAGTATATATTATTGTGTAACACTATATTGTGTATATATATATAGTGTTATGTCTGTTTTATAGCTGATTATAACCAAGGCAAGTATAGAACATCCTAGAGCAACAGAAACACAGACCTAGCTGTCAGAATTCAGTGTGCTAAAACAAGTCTGGACTGAAATGTCTCCATTCATGAGATTAGAGGTTAAACTACGTATTTTCCTAGATTTTGTAATCCTGTAAAATTCTGAGTTCTTTTCCTCGGCTGTTGACTCGAACATAGTTGGCGCCGTCTTCATGAAATGCAGCAGCCTTCCCTCCATTCCATCACGATTCATTTCTTTCCATTGTTGTTGGAAGCTTTGGGGTGTATTGCATGCTGCTTTTTTTCATCCAGTAAAGGAGCTCAGCAAACAAAGAAAATATACAATATCCTTCTCCCATGCCCTCACAGAAGTAGTAGGTTTATTCCCAGGACGGGTTGTTTTAGGCTGGTCCTAACTGGGAAGTCTGATGAGAAGGCATCCTCTAGATCCCTTCTCCTTTAGCAGTCAACTTGGTAATAATCCTGGTTAGTTTTTGTTTGTTTGTTTTTTGTTTTTTGAGATAGGGTTTCTCTGTGTAGTTTTGGTGCCTGTCCTGGAACTCACTCTGTAGACCAGGCTGTCCTCGAACTCACGGAGATCCACCTGGCTCTGCCTCCCGAGTGCTGGGATTAAAGCCGTGCACCACCTCTGCCCAGCTCTGGTTAGTGTTTTATTCAGTAGACATAAGCTAGAGTCATTTGAGAACTGGGAACCTCAGTTAAGAAAATATCCTCACTCTTTTTGTTTCTATAGAATTAAAATAAAAGTGTAGCAACTTGACTGTTTTAGAAAAGGATGAACGACTTCATTTCAGAAGTGGCAGACTGTACTTGTGTGTAGAAATAAGCTTAAGTCTCCTACAAGAATGCCTGTGCATTGCAAGCGCTCAGTGCTGTCTGCTCTGAGAAAGCAAGGCCTCTAATGTCTCACTGGGACCTGACTTGTCGCCTCTCCTGCACAATAGCAGTGTCCATGGCTCACGTTCATGCCAACAGGTGGATTTGGCACGAATCTTCGTGTATCCTGATGGATTTCTGGCTAGAGGACTCTGGGCAGAGGGAATGGGCATCAAAAGCACATCTATTTTCAAAAGAGCTTGGCTAAAGTTTAAGGACAACTGTTTTGATTTGAATGCTCTGAGTAGCAAATGATAGAATTACCGTCCACTTGGGTTTTAGAGAAAGTGGCTTAGTTTTCTCACAAAACAGCTGCCCACTGGTGGAAGAAACCTTTACAGTGACACATGGCCACTGCAGCTCCGGGCACCATGTCCTCGAACACAGCAGAGCCAAGGGAAGGGATCACAATGTTAATCTTTTACGTCAGGAAAGCAAACACTTTTCCAGAATTCCTCAGGAAACTTCTTCTGCAGAAACAGACAATATTCCCAGGTTAGGAGATGCTAGACAAATGACTATTCAACCATACCAGCTTCTGGGGATGAGGGAAGGGTGGGCAGTAGAAATGGCTAGCCAACCTACAATGTCTGCCACACATTTTTAAACATGACAGTCCCAAACTAGCTCTTCAGATTTCCAAGCACGGTCAGATGACAATGCTCTCAGTTGCAGTGGCCAGCGGCAAGGCGGAGCTTCCCCCTCCAGCAATTGTTTGAAAGAGAAAGAACCTCGCCCTTCTGTTTTGTCAGTTTATTATTGTTGTTGTTGTTGTCGTTTGTGTTTGTTTGTTGATACAGCCTCGCTTTTCCTTGATTTGTTCTGCAAAATGAAGCATCCAAGAGTTGCCTTAGTTAGGTTAGAAAAAAAGTCTGCTAAGTCCACTTGATGCTGGGAAGTCTGAGCCTTCTCTCTGCACTGGGCTGGGCTCACCCTGCTTTACTAGAAGCACTCCATTTCCCATCTCAGTATTTATAACCCTCTCTTAGAAAAGAAAATGGTTGTACTAGGAAGTCATATTAAGACAGAGAATTCAGGCAGCCTCAGTAGTAAAAAGATAAAGACATAATTTAAACTCATTTGGTTGAAAAGATAAATGCAGATAAAAGCTTGTGAACAGGAGCCAAATGCCTTGGCTCAGGAAGCTCACAGACAATGGACTTGGCCATTGGCCAAACAGTGAGGGCCTGTTCCTGAGCAGAGTGAGTGCCCATGAAGGGTCTCTACCCTCATGCTGGAAGTCCTAAAGAGCCACGGAAAGGTCTCCTGGAGGGAGGACTGCTGGACAGGAAGGGCTGTACAGTAGAGACAGAGGAGCCTGCAGGAAGGAGCCTCCAGTTTTCAAGAACTGTTCAGTCAAAAGTAGCCGCAGGCCGAAGTGCTCAGGGACGTTTTTTTCAAATCTGTCCTTTGCTTTTAGAAAGATAGCCTAGAATATCTTTGTCCTTCTTAGTAAGGAAACATGGGTTTTAACGAGTGGATGTCTTTATTTAGAAATACCTACAAGACACTATTGACATTGCTTGGGTTCTTGGTCGCATTTTGCTGGAACAGTGTCATGCACGCTGTGGCTCAGATCAATTCATTAGCCGTTGGCTGAGTATGTTGTGGAGCAGACTCTGTGCAGGTTTCTGAGTTAATAAGATGAAAAAAAGCGAGGCTCAGCTCTAGAGTGGCTTATACTATGACTAGAGGCACTTTGTCCCTCAGGGGACATGGGAAATGTCTGGTGAGGTTTTAGTTGTCACAACTTTGAGGGGGTTACTTAAATCTAGTGGGCAGAGACCAGAGATGCTTCTAAGGACAGTGCCAACAGATAAGTAGTTGGCCCACAATCTGAGTAGCGTTGACATTGAGAGAACCTGTGCTACGGTGAAGACACACTGTGGAAAATCGTATGTATGTATATATACTGTGTGTGTGTGTGTGTGTGTGTGTGTGTGTGTGTGTGTGTGTGTGTGTGTAAAAACAGGATGGGCAGAGAGCTTAACCAATAAAGTGCTTGTTACACAAACATGATGGTATGAGTTTAATCCCCAGAACCGACATAAAAAAGCCAAGCCGGTGGTACATGCTTATCATTCTAGTGTTTGGGCTTTCTGGCCAGCTGGTTGGCAAAATCAGTGAGCCCCAGGCAAACAAGGGACTCTGTTCAAGAAACCAAGTAGACAACACCCAAGGGAGGACTCCTGAGGTTAACCCCTAGCCTCTACATACAATCAAATGAACACACTTGTGCCTTCATACATATGTGTACCTGGACTCTCAGGAATACACACACATTTAGGAGGGGAGAAAGAGAGAGAAGATGAAGAAGGAGGAGGAGAAGGGGGAGGAGGAAGAGGAGAAGGGAGAGGAGGAGGAGGAGGAGGAGGAGGAGGAGGAATAGGACAGCATGGCTGTAGAAGGGTGTAGAAGGTAAAGAGTGTCCTAAGCACAGGGCTCGTTAGTTCTATCTAAAAAAAGAGATTTGCCCTGACTGTGGGCCAGGCAGGAAAACTCTAGCTACAAATGGCGTCCAACGTGGTGGCAAGAGTTTCCACCTAAAACCTGAGAAAAGATTCTAAAACGGAGCTAAAAACAGCTTCCTAATTGTCTCTCTCAAATGAGCGGCAGCTGCTGGTTTAAGCTACTTGTGGGTTTCTGGTGTGCACGCTCGACCTGCAGTATGGTGGGAATGAGGCCTCTGCAAGTGGCACATTAAGCTGCATGGTGGATTTAGACTTTGCAGGTACAAAACAAAAAAAAGAGGTTTTTGGGCTACATGCTGCTTGGATAAAAGCATAGACCCACGATAGCTCCCAGAGCTGGCGGTAAACGTAGCCATGTTGGGAAGCTGAGGTGGGCGGAGCCAGCAGCCACAGCTGCTGCAGTTTAAGGCAAGAGATTCACAATAAGACAGATTCAGATGTAATAGTTTACAATGTGTGTAAAAGATACGTAGGCTTGAAAGAGACAAAAAAGGTGATATATAGAGTTATAGAAACAAATACATAGTTTTAAAAAATAAAGTCATTAAAGAGACAGTAAAGATAGTATAAAAAATAAGCCACGTAAAAATGGATATTACACAGAGAATCTGGATTGTGTTGTCTTTGGGATTTTTAACTGCAGAAAAACATTTGATTGTAAAAGCTGTTGAGTTATGGCAAAATGTATATTTTAGAGATACCTTGACTTCAAAATTTGGATATAAGGATATGTTACTTTGGAAATGAGACTCTGCTTTTGTTCCCACAGAAAGCCAGAGGCTATGGATTTGTTCAAGATTAAGATACATCAGGTCTGACCAGCCAAGACCCCCTGAAGGTCTCCAGACACCATGGCCCAGATGATCCAACATCCAGAATGGTTTGAAGGCATCTGGCTCAGACGATACAGCCTCATGGACTATTCCATAATTCTAAAATTTTCTTTGTTTCCCCATAAGATACAGCGCCCCCTTCCAGCAGGAAGTAGTAAGAGAAGCTACGCCCAAATTCCCAAATTATATGTAATTTTACTTTGTTAAGGTTAAAACCTTCCTTTTTGAAAAAAAAAAAGGGGGAAGTGCTGTGGGATGTATGGCAAATGTGTTGCTAATTAATCAATAAAACACTGATTGGCCGTTGGCTAGGCAGGAAGTATAGGCGGGGCAAGGAGGAGAATAAAGCTGGGAAGTGGAAGGCTGAGAGAGAGAGACACTGCCAGCCGCCACGATGAGAAACAGCTTGTGAAGATGCCGGTAAGCCACGAGCCATGTGGCAAGGTATAGATTAAAGGAAATGGATTAATTTAAGCTATAAGAACAGTTAGCAAGAAGCCTGCCACAGCCATACAGTTTGAAAGCAACATAAGTCTCTGTGTTTACTTGGTCGGGTCTGAGAGGCTGTGGGACTGGCAGGTGAAAGAGATTTGCCCTGACTGTGGGCCAGGCAGGAAAACTCTAGCTACAAAAGGAGCCTGTGGAAAGGGAAGCAACAGCAGGTGTTCAGTGGGATTTGAAGACCGATTATGAGCTAGACACATGATTGAGGTGTATTCCACGTAAGCAAGAGAAGAGGAGCCTGTAGGCAGAGCATATAGAATAGTTCAGGAATAGTTCAGGTGAGAGGGAGGAAGGGTTGAGTCATGATGCTGGAGAGAGAAGCCAGATTATGTTATTAATGACCCAGGGATCAACCTAATGAGTTTGAACTCATTTCTACAGTTGATAGAAAACAACTGAACATGATGTTACCAAAATACTACATAAAAGTTTTCATATAGGCAGGAAAAACATTTTTGTACCTATGCTTAACACATACACCTATGACAAAATGAGAATATGTCTCCTCTTCAAGGAACTCTCCACTTAACTACACATCAACTGGGTGACCCACCATTTAATTGAATTCTAACACAACAGCATTAGATGCCAGTTCAACAACCAGTTACACAGAAAGCCAGATGACAACAGACAGCAGACTCTCAAATTATCCACAACTCCTGTCCAATTTGGCTACAAATTGGTGATCCCGTGACCCTCTTGAGTTTGACAATTTGCTAGAGCTGCTTATGGTGCCCAGGAAAACAGCTGCTTGCTTGGCACTGGCTTCTGATGCAGGATGTCTCACAGGAAGTGGGGGAGCAACCAGAGGCATAAGTGCATGGGGTGATATTAGGAAGGGTTTCTTTGTGGCATTTTGAGGGTGGCCCATACTCCTAGCATGTGGATATCCTAGTCTTAACTGGAAACCCTCTGAACTCTGTTTGTTTTTATGTGGAGGCTTTAGGACTTAGTAAGATTGCTAGCATCATTGGCCATGAGTGACTAGCTGGACTTGAACACTCTACCTATACTCTAGAGAGTGAAGGGTAGTGATAGCATCACAATTACAACTTGGTCATCATCAGCTCTTATCCTAAGCTTGTTCACAAGCTTTGCTACGGATTATACAAAGAGACATGGGACTTGGTTTTAGGAGCTGTGTGTCAGCAAATGGGAACAGAGAAAAAATATTTCCTCTTGTTTCACAGTTAGATCATTGTTACATTCTGAAATAAATACAAGTGGATTGTGGAGGTCCATGGCCTAACCATAGGATTCTATGGTCTCTCTTTTCCTTCTGTGTCCTCAGTCTCATCCTCATACAAGCACAAGAATATAAGTGCAAGTATACTTTGGGGGCAGGGGGACACTTCTAAGTGTCAAATTTTCCATGACTACTTTGGATGGCCAGAAGTCAAAAGTGCTGAGAGAAGGTTGGTTGAAGATATCCCAGAGTTTGGCTTACTGAGCAAGTGCTCTACTAATGAGCTCTGCCACCCAAAGCCCACAAGAATGTCTTTGGTGACAGATCACAGAATCTTCTAAAATTTTGTAGTCCATCTTTACTGAAGAGAAGTGGTTTATGAGCAGTTATGAGGAGTCATCATCAACTTGGGGAAGTAAAACCCAAACATTCTAATCATCCAGGAGAATGTGAGCTTGGAGTGCTTAGAGATCTATGTAAATCTAAAACAAGAGAGAAAAATTCGGTAGCAAGGAGACTGTGAGGAAAATGGTGGCTAAGAGGCTGGCCGCACAGTGGGGTGTCGGGATGGAAGTGTTCAGGTGTAAAGTGGATCCAGGTGACACGAGGTCTCCTGATTCATAAGTCAATGAAACAGAGGGCAGCTGGTGGTCAGTGAGTTTGAAGAGAGCCATGAATGAGTCTGGAGGGTTGAAGGTTTATTCATGTGGCCACTGAGAATGCATGAGGTGAATGACTGGACTTGGAGGTAAGACAAAAGTGTAAAACTGGTGTAAAATTTGTCCATTAGTATGATGGGATGTCCAGGGGCTACAGGGTCAAGAATGGTAAAAGATGTCTGATTGGTTCATTTCCTGAGTAAGAACACATTGAGAGAGTGACTCCTTAGAAATGAAAATATAGAGGATGGCAGGTGATTATGTGGACCCAGGAACCATGTTGTTAAGATAGTGCTGGGAGTGGAGAGAGATCATTTCATGAAGAAAAGAAGATGTGGAAGAGTTTCTTAAATACAGAATGGGGAGTCCAGGAGTTCTAGACTGAAGCTTCTCAGTCCCACCTGGTCCTGCCTGGGCATTAGCCTTTTTTTTAGAAAATAATCATTCAGAGGCTTAATATTAATTACAAACTATTTGGTCTATGGCTCAGGCTTTTCATTAACTAGCTCCTATAACTTAAATTAACCATTTATATTCATCTATGTTTTGCCATGTGGCTTTATGATGTTACCTGTGTTCCATTACATCTTGCTCCCCGGCAGCACTCAGCATCTTCTCTGATTTTGCCTTCTTCTTCTTGTCTGTCTTTCCATGGATTCTCCACCTGGCTCTATTCTGCCTTGCCATAGGCCATAGCAGCTTCCTTATTAACCAATGGTAGCAACACATATTAACACATACAGAAAGATCATCCCACAGCACTTCTCCTTTTCTGTCTAAATCAAAAAAGAAGGTTTTCATTTTAATATAGTACCATTACATGTAACAAAACTGTTATCAAGCAAGAATCATAGTTACAATATCTAGTCTATTTGTATTTGGCAAAATTAAAGAAAATGTTCTATCATCTATCCTATTTGTTTCATATCTAATTTACCTTTTATCATGATTAAGGGAAATTATAACTATCTAGTCTTCAACTCCATCAAAGACCCCAGAAGGATATAATATTATCTAAGTAAAGAGGAAGTGCATTGTAAGCAATTTCCAAAATTCTAGAAATGACAGAGACATCTGGCTGCCTGAACAGTCACCCAAAGTTCCTCTGCAATGTTGGGGCATCCATTTTCAGCCTATAGTCCTAGAGTCTCTGGCAGACTTTTTAGTGAAGCAGGAAATTTGAAGGATTGTCTCGCCTATTGACAAAGTTCATCAGTCGTTTTCCTCTGTGTCCTGCAGAATGCTTGGCAGTTTCTTTTGCGAAGCAGCAACCTGAAGGACCATCTGCCTTCTTTTGTCAAAGTTCGGTGGTCATTTTCCTATGAGTCCTGCATGCCTAGTTCACACAACATTCTGTCAAACAGTCCGGGCAAAAGCAGTTTCTTGTCCAAATGGCTAGACTTTTTTATACTGTAAGCAAACTCCATAATGAGTTTTTTTGGTGCTCATCATCCTCTTTGAAGTAATTGGTGCTTCCAGGAGCTGATGTGTCTCATTGCCAAGAAAAGTCTAAGTTCTTAAAACATTTTAAATGCCATATTCTGTAGGTCTTTGAAGTGTTTAAAGATTACCTATCTATCTGAAATATATCTCTGCATATCTAGAAAACCTAATTAACATGATTATAAGTTTGACTATTATAAATGACTATTAATTTGTATTTTTTAATTATATATTATATATTTTTTTTAAAGATTTATTTATTATGTATACAAGTATTCTACCTGCATGTATGCAGACAGGCCAGAAGAGGGCACCAGATCTAACTACAGATGGTTGTGAGCCACCATGTAGTTGCTGGGAATTGAACTCAGGACCTCTGGAAGAGTAGCCACTGCTCTTAACCTCTGAGCCATCTCTCCAGCTCCTATATATTATATTTTTAAATGAGCTGCATAACCATAATGCCCTAAAGAAGAGTAGAAATGTACATATGGTCTAATAAAATTAGCTCATGGCGGCTGGTGGCCAGTTCCATCTTGAAGGAAGCTATTGAGAGACAGGTCTCTGTGCTGCTGCTGGCAGGAGATTGTGAGACCAAGAAGCCCAGTGCAGCTCCATTTCTTTGCGTTTAGAATCTTTTTTAAGCTTTTTTTCAGGTCTATGTGGATTAATGCCCAATGGTGGGCACCAAGTGAGACTGAAGTTTCTCAGTTCCACCTGGTTCCACCCTTTTGGTTCAGTGGTTAAGAGCACTGACTGATGTTCCAAAGGACCTTGGTTCAATTCCCAGCACCCACAAGAATGCACGGTGACCCTGCCTCCTCCAGGCATATACCCCAAGATCATGGATGGAGCAAATACCACTACAAGGAGTCATTGTTAAAAATATTTGTTTTCGCCGGGTGGTGGTGGCACACGCCTTTAATCTCAGCACTCGGGAGGCAGAGCCAGGTGGATCTCTGTGAGTTCGAGGCCAGCCTGGACTACCAAGTGAATTCCAGGAAAGGCGCAAAGCTACACAGAGAAACCCTGTCTCAAAAAAAAAATTGTTTTCTTTTTTAATAAGATGGGAGCAACAGATAGAATTTCATTTGCAATGGTTGTCATAGTTTACCAACAGTATTGCTTAAACATCGTAAGTGTGTTTTTTGAGAACTGGTCACTTCTGATATGGGAAGATCATGCCAAATCTCTGGAAATCTTTGGCTTTCTTCAGCCAAAAGTAACATTCTCATCCCCCCTCCACATAAATTTTATGAAGATGCTGCCCATACTGAATTGAAAGCACTCTACCCAGATATAAAATAATTATAATCAATTACATTAGCATTAGTGCTATTTACAAATAAGGTAATGCACCAAAGCACTGTGAATTAGGACCTCGACACCTTTTTTAATGGGGGAATAATCCAATCCATAGTATGGAGTAGAAGGGTTATAATGGACCAAAAAGGAGGAAAGCTAGTTCAAGAGGCCATCTTCTGCCAGTGGAGATGATGTTGGCTACTGATTACTGAAGAATGACAGTATATACACTCAGGGAATGTGTTGGCCAATACAGGTCATGTACAGGGAAGGTAACAGTACGAGTGGACAAGGGGTGCCTGTGTTTGGGCACGAGGCTTGTCACTGCCCAACTCCAAGGGCATGCTTCATAGAAACAGTGGACATGATGCCTTTGTTGGCTGAACCACACTGTGTGGCTCTTAGAACACAGGAGAAGAAGTCTGCGGTGCACTCTGGGCTCTTCTAAACTGGGAAATCTTAATGTCTATAATGGAGCACACCCTTAAGAAAGGCTTTTGTGAGGCTGCCCTCACTAAGCTAAACCCCTGAGAAAAGCAGCTGGATATTCTTTACACACGTCTCCTAGTACTTTAACTTCTGATACAAAGTACTCAGTGAATACACAAACAGCCACTTCCTAGTGGTAATAATGTGGTTACTTGGTTAACGGTAAATTCATAGGGAAATGATGGAATTGGGATGAACAGGTGCTTAGAGAATAGCACAAGATGTTTGAGGATATGGAAGAAGTTCTGAAGGAGGCAGTGTTCTGTAATCTCACACACACACACACACACACACACACACACACACACACACGCACACACAAACACACCAGGCCAGCCTCAACTCCACAGAGGCTCACCCTCTTCAGCCTCCTGAGTGCTGTCACTAACAATGTGCCACCACACCTGGACACTTGAGCATTTCAAAGAAGTTGTGAGG
Organism: Peromyscus eremicus; assembly: GCF_949786415.1. NCBI lineage: Eukaryota > Metazoa > Chordata > Mammalia > Rodentia > Cricetidae > Peromyscus > Peromyscus eremicus. Next base: position 118,237,861 of record NC_081420.1, read on the forward strand.
TGTTAGATTTGGATATGGGATTATTTTTTTCCTTCTTCTTATATTTTCAATTTTATAACATCTTTGTTTCGTTGTGCAAAACAATGGCTTTCCATCATTATATGAAGAGAAGGATTGGAATGCTTGTAATAACAGACTGTGGTAGTTGAATGATGTGCCAGGTATTATAACATTAATCCTCAAAGGCAAAAAATATTCAGCTGAGAAATGAGGAAGAAAAAGCATGTTCTTGGCTGATATGATATGTTCTAGAATTTAAAATGCCCAAATGTTCTAGAGGCTCAGCATTACATATAGGTTAGGGAAATTTGAGCTTTCTGGAAACAGCAAACTCACATGAGGTTGACTTGATTTCCATTATTGTCCTGTGTAACAAGCAGGAGGGAATGAGGTGCTTGGATGACCTGTAGGGCCCTGGCAAAATAAAAAATTGTTCACAATGAAAGACTTCCAAGATGCCAACAATGGGACATTAAAGCAAGTTCAGGGCCCTTCCTGACAAGGTACCAAGCAGGCTCACCAATATAACCAGCCCGGCCTGCTAGCCACGTGGCTGCTGGATGATAGCAAAAAGATTTGATGGGCACAATTCTCAAAGTGTTGGAAACAATGTAAAGGTTTCCAGGCCATTGAGCTTTTGGTTAGTGTCTTTTTGGCTGTGAAGAGAAACAAAGCCACCTCAATTTACCGAGTGATTTCTTTTGTTCTAATTCCTCCACAGTCACATGGGGTGAAACCCTTGTTCCTAATCTTGCGAAGGATGATGCACTCACGTTAGCTGCAGGCCCTCTAACTCCCAGTCAGCTGACTGTTTTGAGGCCCGCCTCTCGCCTTTCACCTGCCCATGCCATAAGGTCTCCTCCCTTCCTCTCTGGGGTTTGCAATTATGCTTTGGCTCTGACTTGTCTGGTCATGCCTGTTTGGAAGAAGTCTGGTGGAAGATCCACCTCAACTCCCCTCCCCATATTTTTCCCTAAACCTGCCCCTTCAAAGCCTGCCAAACACAGCTCCTCCCCCAGAGAAGCTCAAGACCACTCCCACAGGGTATATAAGCTGCATCCCCGAAAACAGGTCTTGTGTCCCATCTTTTCCCTGTGGGCCAGGGAATCGCCTGGAAGAGCTTTACCCATTAAACCTGGGTTTTCCAATTCAGTCTGATTCTGTTTGCTGCATCGGTGGAGAGACCTTCAGGAGGCCTAAAACGTATCAACGCTTACATGAGCACATCCTATTCCTGAGTGGAGCCACACTATGTTCAGTACCCACGTGACTGTTGTTCTTGTGGATTCGCTGTACTGTGCCTCTGTATCCTGTATTCTCAATTCAACCTTCCTGATTTGGGGGTTGTGCTTTGCAGGGGGCACTCATTCATAAAGTGACACTGAACTCCACACCGCTCATCTCCTCTGAAGAAAAGTTGATGGAATTTGACAGTTGTCTCAAGATTTATTACTATGGATGTATTTCCCAGCTTGCTTGGAGGTTAGTCATGTAGTCAATGGTTATAGTACCTCACCATTAATGTAGATGGGGAACTGTCTTAAGTGGTTGGTAGTGCTACTTGGGAATGAGCTTTTGGGGGTTGGCTCCTTGTCTTCAGACGTTTTTGTTGCAAATAGCAGGATAGAAACATTTCATGAATTCCTTAGAATTTGATGGCCACACATATATAATCTTCAAGATCGTGTGTGTGTGTGTGTGTGTGTGTGTGTGTGTGTGTGTGTGTGTAGCCATATGGTTAACATAGAATGTCAACCTTCACTCTAATAGATACAAAATTAAATAAAAATGACAATGAATGAATGAGTAAGGTTTTTACCCCTAAGACAACATGATGCTTGTTGCCTACTTGACAGGATTGAATATGGAATCGCCGAAGAGACCGGCCTCTGGGCACATCTGTGAGGGATTATCTAGTCATGTTAGTAAGTGGAAGCCTCACCTTAAACATTGGGAGGACCGTTCCCTGGCCTAGTGTTCTAGACTGATAAAAGGAGAAAGGCGACTGATAGGAGCTTCCGCTCTCTTCCTCCTGACTGGGCAAGGTGTGACCAGCTGCACCAAGTGCTTGCTGTCTTGATTTCCCCGCCTCGGTCGACGGTGAGTCAGTCAACCTTTGTCCTTCACTTGTTTTTGTCAGGGTGTTTTATCCCAGCCACAGGAAAACCGTCTCATACACATGTGACCTTTGCTTTATTGTGCTTTTCCCCTCCAACAGAAACCAATCAAAAGCCAGGTTGGTTTAGCTGCTCAGCTGTCAGACCAACTTGGATGCCTCGGTCTGAAACGAGGACTTCCCATTTTTCTCTTACTTTGAATTAGAGTTCTGGGTAGTGGCTGTAGGATCCTAGGACATTATTTTTTTTTCTGGAATGAAAATAATCCCTATAGCTTATAAATCAAGGAAACTCAATTCTACAGGAACCATGGTTCCTAGTGAAAATCAGTATTCTAGGGGATAATTCTCAGCTTCACTGATGATTACAAATTGTCTATGTTAAAAGCATTTCATAACTTGCTTTCTTCTTCTGTATTATTGGGCTTAATTAAACATCATAAGGCTCATCTAATTGTGCTTATATTATTTTAAAATATTAAGTGGAGATTTTAGGTTTCTTCATAGAAATCACCATGCCAGTTCATCCACTTTTGCTTGGACAAGTTATTTCCTCCATGCTGTCTGTAACCCTCTGATCCCAGCTGTCACTTGTGACAAATTAGGGCTTCCAGACCCAGAAATGCAGATCCCATAGGTCACATGTCCCAGAAATGGAAAATGTGATTTCTCCCAAGGGCCAGATATACAGACCATTATATCATCTCACACTCTGAGAGAGCCCCCCCCCCCCAAGGCTTGCCGAGCATCCTTTGATTGTGCAGCATCTTTATCTCTGACCTCCAAACAGGGTCACTGTTGTAACAGCCGACAGAAAGCTTTCAGGAGTGAATGAGTGCTTAGCGAAATCAGGTAGCATGCTCGGTCCAGCATGGTGATTGTTCCTGACACCGCTGATAGAGGGACTTCTTCAGCAGACCATTGATTTCAGTGTCAGGCGGATGAAAAGTAGCATATTGATGAGCGTTTGTCATTACTTTGCCAAAGGTGTCTTGTCAGATAAAAGACCAATAGAGGAAGTCAACTTAAGGCGGCCCATCACATCAATTTTCTTGGTGCCGAAGGGAAGAGAATGAACTGTGATATTTGAACTAATCGATGCCTATAAAGGTACTCTTAAACTCTTACAATAAATTGTTTTGATTTGCAAAAAAAAAAAAAAAATCATGCTACAAAAACGAAAAAGGAAAATAGGCCACTAAAGTTGAAGTAAGAGCTTGTCACTCATGGAGACACTGTATTCACAAACAAGAGTGTGCCATGTTTCTTTATTCTAAAGGTCTTTCTGTGTAGCCTGAAAACACACAGTGCCCTGTACAGTAATGTATGACTTTCTGATATTGACCCCTAACTCTTACAGTGGAAAACAAACCCAATATGTATTCTGCATTCCAAAATCAGCAAGAGCTTCATGTTGGGGTACCCGTTACCTCCTAAGGGACTTCAGCAGAAGTGCTAGCTGAACAAAATGAAATGTGGGAAGTTTCCAGCCTCCTTTGTCCTTCTGAGAGTTTACCCACCCTTTGTGTAAAGAAGACTGGAAAGGGGCCAGGAGGTAGCTAAGGAAAATGAAAATTTCCACACTCAAAACTCACATTCTGAGATTTCTCAAATGACTCATGTCATTAATTTTTTTCCTCAAAAATGTTTTGACTAATCACAGGCTTATCTTTAGTACGACAATGGGAAGATTCGCTGTCAATTTTTCACAAAAGGGGATTCTAAAGTCATTTCAGCAGTAGTGTGAGGCCATTTTATCAGGAGGGAGGCAGGATTGGGGTGTCCAAGTTCAGGTCAACCTTTCTGCTGACCTGACACAAGTCAAGGCCCAAGCTAGTGAACATGCCTTAATGTCATCACAGCTGACCTGCACAGTATACAGAATAAGTGGTTTTAGTTGATATCAAAGGGACATATGGTCATTTGTTCTGCAGTCATAGCTATGATACAATATGATGTGCTGTTTATGAATTATGAAGAGAATTTGAAATTAAACAGTGTCTTAGACACCATCACCCCAAGACAGTGCAGCTGTTTTAGAATCGGTATCTTTCTTACCCCTGACCTACGATGTCGCTGGAATTTGTTAATCTGAAAATTTCTGATGTGACTAGTCTGATGAAAACAGTCTCACCCCACTCACCTCCCCCTTTCTCATGCTGAAGTTGATTCCACCCACCCTCTCCTTTCTTCTTCAGGAGTGGATGTGCTTTCAGAACATTGGCACTGGAATGGAAGGTGGACCGAGGCTTGTGTCGGGCATTACAGTGTTTCAGTTTCATGACGATATGGTCAAATTTTCACAGCTCACCCATGTCCTTGGTCATGTCAGCAGACCAAATTTCTCCAAGAAAGTCATAGGGGGCTGTAGTGACACTGGCCACCGCAGACCAGAGTCTGCAGGTTAATGCTGGTTGGGTGTAAGGAAGTTACATTTTGAAATTGACCTTCACTGTGAAAAATCTTGTCTTCTGCTATGACTCTTTGCACATTCATTATATGAGGAAAAGTGTATATGTTCCCCTGTATTTGTCTCTTATATTAAATTCTTTTCTAAAACAATATTTTTAGGGGTAACCTGAAAAAATTTTCTTCATATGATATGCATTTTTTTGTTTTGTTTTTTGAGACAGGGTTTCTCTGTGTAGCTTTGTGCCTTTCCTGGAACTCACTCTGTAGACCAGGCTGGCCTCGAACTCACAGAGATCCGCCTGCCTCTGCCTCTCGAGTGCTGGGATTAAAGGCGTGTGCCATGACTGCCCGGCCGTATTTGTTCTTTAAATATATTTCCTCTAATTGGTCACAATTAAATAGCAGTTAATCAAAGTTCATCAAATCAAAGAAACGTTGGTCTGGCAAGACTCAAGACATAGTTGTAGAGGTAGTCTGCAGACGTAAGTTGGAGCACGGCACCATCACTGACCATCAGAGGCATGTTAGAAGGAAATGTTTTGCTTGTTGTACACCCCATCATCAGGTGGGAACACACACCTGACCTAGCTTAGAGTGGTCATAAGATGATATGGAGAGCAGTAACCTCCCTCCTGGCAGGAATGAGAGTGAATAAGAGGCATCCTCCTGTGTCTTCAGCATCTAGGAGGAACGGGGTATGCCCTGGAATGACCTTTTATCCCCTCTCAGCTACCTCCTGTTCAGCACAACACAGTATCAGGCTATTGGAAATGGAAATAACACTCAGAAGGAACACCATGAAACCACAAGCACATTGCATCAGTAATAGCAAGATTCCTTTAGCAGAAGATAATACCCTCACCAGGGCACTTACACGGTGAAACATTCTGCTGAAAAGTAAGTAATATGAGAAATACGAAGAACACTGTAAAAATTAACAAGTGAGTAATTAATAGAGCACGGACATTTATTCTGCCATTTCCACTTACAGGCAGACAGAATGAACAGAAGAAGCAAAAAGGAAGGAAGGAAGGAAGGAAGGAAGGAAGGAAGGAAGGAAGGAAGGAAGGAAGGAAGAAAGGGACAAAAGAAAGATGAGTTATGAAGAAGGAGGAAACAAAGCTTCTGATGGAGCTCCATGCTCTCTGTGTAAAGATCGCGGTCAAAGGAGAATTAAAGGCATCTGAGGCAAACAGTAACAAAATAATAAGAAGCTCAGAGCTGCTATTATCACATAAGTTGAAATTAAGATTTAAAGCATAAAAATAGAAAATAAATAATAATGTTTGCATTCATAAGCTTCCTCCTTTTAGGTACATTGTTTAAAAATATATGTGGAACTGTAACAAATGTTATAATAATAATAGAGATGTAACTACCTTAGATTCAACAGACTGAAATGGTTCTGAAATGCCAAGGCTGTATATTTGAATAACACAATAAACAGGTTTGTCCCAATAGAACACATGTAAATTTTTCTCTTCAAAGCACGATAGAGATTTTACCAAGTGCATAGAAAAGGCCCATAAAATTTAAATCCCATGTCACAAAAGATATTTTGATGACTATAAAAGTTTATTTTCTCTCCCTAACCACCTCATTATCTACATCCTTCAGAGATAGATGGATGGATAGAGAGACAGCTAGATAGATGATAGATAGATAGATGATAGATAGATAGATGATAGATAGATAGATAGATAGATAGATAGATAGATAGATAGATAGGCAGGTGATAGGTAATAGATAGATAGATAGATAGATAGATAGATAGATAGATAGATAGATATTCAACTATAGAAATTAGAAAAAAAGAAAATTAGATACTCTTCAAGAAATAATTATTGAAGATAAAAGAGGAGGTAATGAAATAAAAGACTTCACCAGCAAAACAAACTTCTGCTATTTTTAAAAACACTCTCCACCTACACACACACACACACACACACACACACACACACACACACACACACACAAAACCTAACTTTTAGTAAAAATTGAAAGTGCCACATACAACATTTGCACACATTAGGAATGACAGGGAAACACAGGAGACTCCCAATTAAAGACAGTAGCCTAATAAGGACATCCATCAATTCTCCATCCTTGATCTCCCAGTGAAATGGGAGAAAAATGAAAAGTCATTGTGAAAACACAAAGAGAATGGGGATGGTGTCAGCAGTGGACCCCAGTTAAAGACCCGAGAACAGATGCAGGTGAAGAGCTTGCCGCAGCGAGGCTGAGAAGGCCGGAGTCCAGAGTGCACGGGGCCTGGGTGTGTACCACGGCAGAGCTCATCTGCCCGAGTTCATGGTCCTTAAGAGCCACTAAGTGTACTGGATAAAGTGCAGATTGTTGGACCCGTGTGTGTGGTTTCTGACTCAGCTAGCTGGGGTGGGGCCTGAGGACACTCAGGTGTGGTTGGTTTGGGGGGACATTTACAGAGTCATTTGGGGTCTTGGATGGGCTGAGGACTTCCATAATGGAGGGCAAGAATGCCATCAGATAAAACAAGGAGCCTTTCCAACCTCTCAACAGAAGGATGGATGGTCCAATCTTCCCTTCAAACACACAGACTGTTCAACACCTGGAACCTTCCTTCAATGAGTCAGGTTGTTAACAGTCCTACTGGGGATTCACATCTGGGGTTTGGCCTTCTTGGGATGGCAAGGTGCCCACCGAACATCTGTACCCTTGAAAGCCAGGCCTGGGTCTGTAGAGCAGTGACTCTTAATCCTGCCACTACTCTCTACCCAGAGAGACTGTGGAATACTCCTATCCTCAAGAGAAGGATTTAAAAATAAAAACATGCTTTTATTTTGTCTTTAGAAAAATGGAAAAGAAAATACTTCTATTCACACCCAGAAGAGTTAGTTCCCCCATTCAGCCAGGATTCACATTAGAACACGCACATTCATATCCATATTTATAATATCCATATTTATAATGAAAACTTCTGTAGTCATGACTAGGATGATGCAGCAACTGTGTTCATAACTATAATGTATCATCGGGCCTGGATTTTCTCATTAAAGTTGCATTATTTAGGGGTAGACAAGAAAGCTACAATTCATGAGACAGTAATCATTTTCTCCCTAAAAAAAATGAATGAGTGTGAGTCTCTGTGTCTTCTGGCTTACTATTTTTAAAATAACTCCAATCAAATCTTTATACCTTCAAGTGCTATTTTTGTTTTTGAAAGTCCTATAATGTAACAAATGTTACTTTAAAAATTTAGGAGTCCAAAACCAGGTCTACTCTAAACTGCATTTGCCTTTTCTTTACTTGTGCCGGCTTCCAGTTCAATCTATTGCAAATTTTGGTAGAAAACAAGCCCATATTTCAGAGTTAATTTCAGGAATGTAGCTTCTGGGTCGTGTGGAACCTGGCAGACCCCCACTCAGTGCTACCCCATAATGACATCCAGAAGAGCTGTTTTCTGCTCATGAAAAGATCAATGAAAAGCAGCTCCTTTTGTGTGTTTGCACACGTTCTCTTTCTCTCTCTCTCTCTCTCTCTCTCTCTCTCTCTCTCTCTCTCTCTCTCTCTCTCTCTCTCTCTCTCTGTGTGTGTGTGTGTGTGTGTAGGAACATGTATATGTGGAGGCCACAGGACAACTTGGGTGTTCATTCATTCCTCAGGAGCCAGGAGCCATGTATACAGATTGGAGACAGGATCTCACTGGCCTGGAGCCTGCTGAACAGACGACTGGCGGCTGGTGCACCAGCTCACTGTGCAGGCTGGCTGGTGCACTGGCTGGTACATGTGCTCACTGAGCAGGCTGGCTGGTGCACTGGCTGGTACATGTGCTCACTGAGCAGGCTGGCTGGTGCACTGGCTGGTACATGTGCTCACTGAGCAGGCTGGCGCACGATGAACTTCCGACACCCACCCGTCTCCGCCTCTCCACTGTTGGGGCTTACAAGTCCACACCACCACGCTCAACTCTTTTGTCTGTGGACTTGGGGGATCACACCAAGATCCTCATACCTGCACAGCAAGCAGTTTAGTGATTGTGCTGTCTCCCTGTCTCAGCCTGAACAGAAATTCTTTCGAGCAAAGAGCTTGTGACAAATCCACCTGCACTCCAGGCACCCCTGCTTTGCGCTGCAGCCTCCTTTCCATTTCACTCCTTCATCCCATCCCCGGCACAGGAGTGGAAAAGGACAACGAGTATGTCTTGTTGCTTAAGTACCCGATCAACACGGTGCTTCCCTGCTCTTTCTACCTCTCTTGGCTCCGTATTAACTGTGAGGCTTCGGTCCCGTGTCGCCCTCGTGGCTCTGGGCAGATTGCGTCAACAGACTCCCCTGAGCCCTCTACTCACTTGGACTGGGTGGGAAAGAGCTGAGCATAGTCATTATGAAACGATTCACAGGAAAGTGCATTTACCACATCGGAGGGGAATTAAGGAAGAGGGTAAGACGACAGTTTCTCATGGGCCGTTCAATGGAATGTTTCTTTGGAAACGTATTTGTGTTGTGTCACACGCTCCGAAGACTCCACTCTGTGACCCCCACCCTCACCTCTGTACCCTTCACATGGCCTGCTAAAGCTGTTGCCCTTGTTTGTCTTGGAGATATTAATATCACTGATTGGACATTCCTTATTATATTAATTTTGCTCTTTTAAAAAAGTTTTAAAAACTTACTTGCGCATGAATATTCTCTGCCTGTACGCATGTCAGTGTCCTATCCCCTGGGGCTGGTGTGGTGGTTGTGAGTCACTGTGTGGGTACTGGGAACCGGACCTGGGTGCTCTTCACTCTGGAGCCATCACTCCAGCTCACCCACGCCCTTTAAGGACAAATTCTCAGTTGTGTTTCAGTTTTACGTTTTGTGAACTTGGTGTATTCAACTTTGTCTTTACTAGGTGTGCGTATTTGATGGATTAAAGCAAGTGTTACAGTAGAAGTTTTCTACGCACAACTTATAAATAATGGCATTGCCCATAGCTACACGGGCAGGAGAGGGTGGACAAGGAATTGCCAGTGATGTAAATAATGCACTTCCTAGCTAAGGGTCAGGAAAGCGCCATCTTTTCATTTTTTTTCCTCTTCAAATTGTTCACGTATTTTTGTCACTCATAATTCAAAAACAGTTAAATGGAAAAACTTCAAGTGTTATATATATTATTCCTTGATGAGAACTAAAATGTAAGAATAATTTTACCTATGTGGAATTTAAAGTTTTTTATTTATTGGGGGTTAATTTTTCTTTTCACGAGAGAGCGCCATGGAGTCCCTAAAGGCAATACCATTTCTACCAGGCATTGGGCAATAGTTTCACTAATCTAAGGTTCCATTTTTGAAAAATAAAACTCTCAGTCCATTTCCTTGAAAGAACCAAGTTGTCACCATAAAAGGTTTCCTGTGGGTCTAAGTTTGTCATATTTACTCCCTACAAAGTGGCAGCTTATCCCCCCGGCTCTGTTTTCCTTCACTCCACACAACTCCCCTCCACCGTCGCCTCTAGATCTTCTAGGGAAAAGTCCACAGGGTACTTTGTCTCAGAAACATGGTTCACCCTTGGGCCAAGCAAAAGAAGGCCAATGGCACTGGCCTCGTATGGCCTCAAAGCAAGTTCTGCCATGCCCAGGGAGAGAGACATGTATTTTCCAAACTCATCTGCTCAAGTTAGATTTCTTCACCTCTGCGACTCTGTAAACAGAAAAGTTCAGGCTGCCCCCAGGAATGCCTGAGCTGTCTGTTCTGTGAATGAGTGTGGTCTAAAGATAACTGTCTAAATGCTTTCTTGAGCAGGGGCAGCGAATCTAAGGGAAGCTGCCAAGTCCTGGCTGGCAGGGAGGAAGGGAAATGGAAGTTGTAGCTTGTGGAACAAGTGCATTTTCTTTCCACATATGGGCCACAGACTGATTATTGCTCACACGAAGCCTATGGTCTTAAAATCCCTTCCAGGTGATCCCTTGGAGGAAACAGTGAACCACAATTTGTCCATTATGGGAGGGGAGAAGGCTGTGTTACTCTGCCAGGATGAAGGATCTTTGGCTCCGAAAAGTCTCAGGATGGTTTTCAGCTTGATGTGTAGAAATGCTGAGCCACCATCCTCAGCGAGGAGATAACAACAGACTACGGAGCCATTAAGACCAACCTTGCTCATTGATGACGTTTCCATCACATTTGTTTTATTAAATGCTTTTAAAGCTTGCCACCAAATAGGTTTACAATGCATTAAAATGCCTACAGAAAGGGCCAGCCTAATATACTACAGGAAAAGATGAAGGGTAGTGAACTACCGCATTGTGTTTGCTGGCTAAGAGAAGGAGTGAGCACCATTGTTGTGGTTTATACTGCCATTGTCAACTCCACTTGTGGTGTGCAGTTCTTACCACAGTCAATGCACATAGCAGACAAGATGTAAGCTCTGAAGCAACATTATAGACTGAAGGGGGTTTTCCTTTCCGAAGGGGCATCCCTTGCTAATGATCTGCAACCTTTCACCATTTGGGGAACACTGATCTATCAATGGCAGTATTTCTATTAGCAACAGTTAATCCTTGACCTTCTTCTCGTAGTGCTGTTTGGGTGTCTTCCGGAGGGTGAAGTGATACTGCAGAGTGTTGAATCTGCATTAGCTACTATGTGCATCGAAAAGATTCCAAAGAGCTTTGGTCACATGTGTGTGTGGGGCCACAGAATGATTGATTATCCATTCCAATCATTTTCAGACCCTGAATACAATCATGAAGTAGCCAGCAGTTGGTGAAAGAAAAAAGGAAAAGATTGTTGACAGCATAGGAGTAACAGAGTCTTGAAGCCCTGGCTGGGAATTCATCTGGGCTAGAAGATCAGCAAGGCTGTATAGGCCAAGAACCAATGAACCTTAAAACAGCTCTAAAAGGAAACAGATGAGAAGAATAAACAATCCACCAGGACACACACAGGCCTAAAGTGGACGCAGAGGAATCCCAGAAATACTAAAAGGAACATGTATACTGCAATAGAAGAAGGAATTCCAGCTGGGGTTGGCCATTTGGGAAGCCATTTGGGAAACATCTGGACTGGCAATCACAGGGAGATACAACATGCTACAGTAGACACTTCAGCCATTGAGAAAAGAGACGACTAGACTAACAAGAGCACGGCACTTTTCAGTTTTGTAGTAGCCGCACTAACTTCAGAAACACTGGTTAGTGTCCCTCAGATGACACACGCCGTTTGCTGTCTCTCTCTTCCCCTCATTTAGGGAAATGTGTTACATTACCTGGGACTCTCGTTATTCCTAATCAAATTGTATATAAATTGTTGTGTGGGGGAGATGCTAAGAAATGATGATCCATATACTGAGAAATGGCATCAGATATCAGGCTTTAATGTGGTAGCTTGATTCTACTTCCCCATATATGAAGGTTCTATTCCACTGTATTCTCTGTTGTGGAGAAGAAATGCCTCCTGCAGCTCAAGGCTCATCTTCTGTCTACTCCACTAACAACAACAACAACAACAACAACAACAACAACAACAAAATAGATTCTCTTTTCCAACCTTTTAAGTAAAATCTCTTCAATGTGAAGCACTTTATTACTGATACAATAGTTTCTCTACCTCAAGCCAGTTACTGTGAGCAGTGTGGGACAGGTAGAGACACACAAATCCTTTGGCAAGTATGGTGTGCTACTGTTAGAGGAGGTCCCTCAGTCTGCTGTGGTCTAGGACAGAATTTAGAAAGAATAGACATGTATTTCTCACAGTTCTGGAAGCTGGAAAGTACAACGCAATGGAGCCCTCAATGGTTTGTGGAAATTTCCAGGATCTTTTTCTGAGATTTCTCAAATGTTCCATCTTCCAGAAAGGAGGAACACTGTGTCCTCACATAGTAGAACGTGTAGAGCCAAACATGCTTTAACACCTACGACAAGCCCCCCCAATCACATTCCTGACCGGCTACCACTATCCAATTAGCACTGGAATGGTCCCACTTCTAAATATGGTCACATTGATCATTAAGTTTTGACAGTTGACTTTTAAAAAGAACACATCGAAGCCTTAACATTGGAGCGAAGAATGCGCACTGAGCATTGTACACACACTTCCTGTGCTCATTGGCAACAGCTTTTCTCCATCTTGGCCTCACACACTCTGCAGTTGTCTACAGTGAGGCTTGGAAGGTCCTCCTGAGAACAACTGGTTTGCTAGAGAAGGACAAAGGAAGGACTGAGGCTATCCTTCCCCACGAGATCAATTTCCTTGTTAACAAGCTAACTACGAATTTGTCTAGTAGAGTATGTGGGGCCCAATGAGCACTTCAGGAACTGTGAGTAGAAGTTACAGAAGACACAGAAATGATTTGTATTTCTTAATGTGACTTAAGGGTAGTGTTAAAATTGGAAAGTATAAATTTCAATTTATTACAACTTACGTGGTTTGTAACTTTTTTCTTGTCCTAAGAAAGTTGACATTAGAATCAAGTCACTTCAGGAGTCTTCTGGATTCCACAGCTGGAGATGAGGCAGGGCCATGGAGGGAGAAGTCCAGGAAGTGATAGGCCATTAGGTGATGAGGGCAAGAAGAGCCTCATCAGAGATGAGGTCACATTTTTTTTTGTTCCACATTATGTGGCCACCGAAAATTGTCATCACCAATGTACTCACACCCACTAAAATGCTTAGCACTACTGTTCACATAGTTAGTGACAAATCATCTCCTGATTGGCAAGATTTCTAAAGGTCAGAATCTTCTAACACAAGGCTTCATAACAGCGATGGATTAAAGGTCCTTACCTTTTCTAAACAGCATACCGTGTAAGTGACTTTTACAAGGGTAGCTGTTCAAAGGGTGGAAGGCTGCTTGTAGTTTGGCTTTCCCCTGAGATTATCTTGGGGACTCCGCAGTGACAAAAGAGAAAATGAAAGAAAGTATAGAGGGGACTGGACTGGAGCAGAGACAGGTCCACTGAGAGAACAGAAGAGAGTTTAAAAGGATTTCAGTGTGGAGTGTCGCAGTGAAAGGCCGCCTGTCACGTGGTCAGGGTGAGGGGATTTCAACTTCATAGTCTAGGAGTGGTCTGTGGTAAGAAGTCAAAGCACTGGGTCATCGGAGGTACTAACGAAGAGAGGAAGTACTACCAGCAGTCCCAGAATGCCCATCTTCGGCACGGACTGTCCGGGACTTCCATACCGAAGATGGTGTTTGGAGGACCATAGAAGACGGCTGGCCATGACCTGTACCCAGTGGTGATTTCTGCAGCAAAACTAGCTTTTTTTTTTTATCAGAAACATGTAAGCTGTGTCTGAATAATCGTGAGGACAAAGTTCTAGTGTTTTTATTATGTAAAGAGTACACAACACTTTTCTATCTAATTTGGGTTTATTCTCACTCTCTGGGGCAGACCCTGTGGTGGACTGAGTGAATCCAGGGAACCAGCAGAGCATCTCTGTCCTTGATCTACTTGCTGTTGATGGTGAGCAGTGTGCACAAAGACCAGGATGCAATTAGCATGTGAAAAACTCTAGAAGAAACCTTAACAAAGGAGTGCTTCATTCCTCCTGAGGCAGGTGTGCTCAGCAGCTATAGCGACGAGTTGAGCCTTCAAGAACAGAGTAATAACAAGGGGAGCACGCGTGGACAGTGTATTTATAGGACAGCCACTGTTACAAGCGGCTCACATGTGTAAACTCTCACCTCATTTTTAAAGCCACCCTAAGAAGTTGTTTTGTTCCTTTCCTCATTTTACAAGCGAGAAAACTCGGACCTCAACCAAGTCCGCAAAGCTACTGAGTGCTGGTGCCAGAGGGCAATCTAAAACACAGCCAGGATCGCTGCCCACACAGAGTTTGGTAAGGCTCCTCAGGAGCCAAGTAAAGGAAGACAGGAGAAAATGGAACGTTTGGCTCTGGGAAACGTCATAGTCACTGTTACACTGTAATGTACCTAATTATTACTTGCAGCAGATAATAGGCATATAGAGATGCCACTTTGGTTTGATAGTTGGATGCTGGGAAATCTAGAGGGAGTGGAGAACGCTCACTATGTGGACCTTCCTCCATCCTGTGCAGAACTTTCATTTTAAACACTCTTAGTATCCAATAAAGGGATCAAGACATATCATATGCAATTTATTAATGAAATGGATGATTAAGTACTATGTTCGTCTAACCTCAACGTGTGCATTTTGTATAACCACCATCATACTAGATATAGGAGCCTGGAAGTTTTTTTTTAAAGCTCAAGTCTGATGAGCCCATGAAGGGGTGTGGCTTTGAATGAAGGGGTGTGGCTTTGAAGGAGAATCTCAAAGTCACACTTTTCCAGTGAGTAAAGCTGCTAATTGAAATTCTAGCCCTAGAGAAAACCATTAAGTTTAAGACTCTGCCTGAGGAGAAAAAAAACATTCTTGAGGCAAAGGAATGCTTTATTAGAAATCTCCCATAGTGTTTTACAAAGAATCCCAGCATTAATACTTTACCTGGCAGGCTGTAAACTGGGAGTCCGTAGTCGTTAATATTTTTCTGTTGATATTGGTTTTGATTATTATTCCCTTTTATATTTCCTCATTCTGTTTTCCTTAGAAGCCCTGCATTGATATGTATGTTTAGATCAGACAAATAGGAAAGCTACTCTCTTGCTCAGGGCAGTCTAGAATGTAACCACTGTAGCAAAGAAATACACGAGAAATACTCAAGGTTATCTGATTCTTAGCAAATGGGAAAGTCCACTCAGGAGAAATATCCAGAACTAGCAGAAGTGACTTGATGGATTCACTAGTGATACATCTGTACATAAGAAAGGAGAAGGAGAGTGTGTACTGTAGGAAACTCCAAAGCCCTTGCCTCTCAGCACCTTATTCTGCTGCCTGGATCTCTGTACTTCTTTGCTACAGGGGGCACATTCCAGACTATTGACCTTTTGACTTCTCAGAGCCCTAATATGCTGTTAGCTGATTGTGGCAGGAGAGTTTAGAATGAGGACCTTTACAGATGATCTCACTGGTTTAAACCGTTTTTCTCAATCACCTTGCACTTCAAGCAGAATCCACTATTTATAATCCTTAAAATTCAGTGAAGGAAAAAAAAAGACATTTCAATGAAATGGAAGAGTAGTTGAAAGCCATGGCATAGTTTCTTGTGTTCATCTGCCCGCATTAGGCAAGGGTCCACACATGTCTTGTTTGGTGTTTTAAATGGAACATGCTGAAGTTGTAGCAGCTGCATCTTTTGAACACTGCTCTGCACACTTCTGCTACTGACACACCACGTACAAACACTGCTTCTGTGTGTGAGAGATGGAATTTCCCCAGAGCCCCACAAAGCATTTAATGAAGTGTGAAGTGCAAACATTTCATTACAACATAGTGTGTACTTTTGCCTTTAATAACTACATTCTTCATCCAAGAAGTCTCAATAGCTCTCAAAAACGAATTACAGTAGTATTATTTTCCCCGGAATATAGTTTTTCCACGACAGCAACAGCGCTTTCCTAAACTATTGTATTTATTAGCAACCTGTTGCCCTTCGACATCGGTGCCATTTTCATCGACCCTGATCGAGTGTGTATCGTTTAAACTTCCTTTAAAAATTATTAAAATAGTTTCATGTTATTGGATTCTCTTGCCTTAATGGTAGGCAATCAGCACAGAAAATGATGCGCTCTAAGGGAAACTGTGAGGTGGGCCTCTAGCTCAGTGAACAGTTAGACTCTCCAGTGTGAGGCATGGTGTTTAATGGAGGGATCTGTGAAGCGGGACACTTGGCCTGGATTGGGTACCACAGAGGCACGGAAGCACTGTGTGGCTTCATTTGATCATTCCACACACGCGTTAACGGACTCCAGGTAAACCATCTCCTGCCACCTCCTCCTCTCCAAGGCCTCGTGAACTATTTTGAACACATAAGGAGACTGATTCAAAATGAAGCAATGTACTAAAGACTCTAAGCTTCTGCCAGTTGCCAGAAATTATTGCTGTTCAACTTCACAATCCTAAATCAACTTCCAATCTTTAAATGTTGGCAGTATATGTACAGCTGTGTCTCACAGCCCCGAGCACTGGTTATGTTCGCGAATCTGATCCAAACGAAAGGAGTAACAGAAACAGACCATACAAGAACCTGTGTGGAGAATGAGATGGATAGTCACAGATGATATTTATTCTTCATCTCAAAGGACACTGAGCTCTTGAAAATGGCGTGGGCTCTGGAATGTCACTTTAATAGTTCTGTAAGTTTGATTTGAATTATTGCTGTGTCTCCTTGGTTTCTTGATGAATGGTTCCATCCACAGTCCATTTGATCAGACTCATGGGAACATCAGCAGGAGACTTGTGAGTTAGAACTGAAGGCCTCTGGGCCAGCAGCAGGTTCTTGTCACCTTTCTTTCAGAATTGTTGTCACAATGGCGAACGACCAAGGACCTTGTCTAAGCAGCTGCCTTTCCTCTCTACTTTATCAAATTAATATTTCACTAAGCAAAAATACACTTGTATGATTCCTTGAAGTATTTCATTAGTGTCCATTAAATTAGCAGTTTATTCCCATCACTTTCATTAGATCTCATCCTAGAAGATGCCTTTGAATTCTTTGATAACTCTGGAATTGGAGTGATAGTCTGTTGCTAACTCGTTGGGGAAGGTGAAAAGGACTAAGCAAACAGTTTCTGCTTCTTGGGGAGCTGAGGGGTTGGGGATGACAATATCCCTTGTTCAGTATTATGTATATGGAGGGGACTCTTTTGCAATGACGACCATTGTGGTTTTATGGATGAATCTAGTTATTTAAATAGCTTAGCGGTATTAATTTTAATTATCAGTAGTTTCTGCCTAAGTAATAATTTATACGAAACACTCATCTTTTACTCTCTTGGAGCTTTTCTTAGAGCACCGTCAAAATCTGTGCTCTTAGCCAGAGAGTGGGATTATGTTTAATTTGATAATGTTTCCTTAGGTAGAATTTGAAGAGAAAATGTAAGGGAAACTATCCCAATGAATTATAAATCTATGAGCTATAAATATCATCAGCTGTGGAGGCTAAAGTTTTGGACTCTAGAAGTTATGAACAATTATTGGTCTTGGGAAGGGGCAATTGAACAAGCTGCATTTTTTAAAAGAATTCGTTAAGAGAAGCACTGAGGTTTTCATGGCCTGCTGCTCTCTCTAAGTGCTGCTTTGCCTTCAGCTTGGTCCTGGTGCACTTGCTTGCTACAAATTCAGGCATGCATTTCTTCATTGACCACATACTCATTGGGCAGGTTTCTTCCCGTGGGCAAGCAGGAGGTATAAAGATAGATCGACATGAATTACATGCTCAGCAGGCCTAGTGAATGTAGAAGGTATTGTGGATTGGGTGAGTCCACATCCTTCCAACCAATCCACTTCTACCATGTCTTCTTCTGCAGCTGGGACCCCATATAAGCACTGGGCTTCTCCAAGTAAGTGTATCTAAAAAAAAAAAAAGACAATGAACTTAGGATTGTGTGTGGAGAGACTGGATGTCTAGTGGGAACATTTGATTTTCTCAAGGCATTGCAAGTGTGAGATTCTATTTTTGGTCCCTGGTGTCATAGGAACCAGGAACTGAGCGGAGGCAATGGCAATAAAATTTCTATGCAACTCATTCCCTTAATATAGACAAGCAGTTCTTTTCAGGTGTATGGTTCTTGAATGTGAATGGCCTAAGTTTGGTACACTGGCCATCCCAGAAACCCTGGGAACTATGGAATAGCTCGCAATGAAAACAGGTACAGTGGACTCTGTTGTCGGCATCAGAGAACGCTGACCTCTTCATGGCACTAAGCAGAAGTGTGCTATGAATTCTTTGAATATTAGGCAAACTAACTAGTGCTGTGAGAAGCTGAAGATAAAATTTGTGAGGAAGATGGGATTGAGCATTATTGTTTCCTGTTTGGGTGTTTGGACTGAAAGAGCTGCTGGTACTTGATAAATGCTCTGGAAAACAAACGAACAAAGTTGAACTGCTGGGGTGGAATCCAGAAACATCTAGTGAAAGAGGAACACAGAACAAGACAGAAGAGCGGGAGCAGGGCAGGCACTGGGCACTTAACAAGCAATGACGAGACGTAATGAGGTAGAATGCTAGGAAGATAAATAGGAAATAATGAGACGCTGAAATATTTGTGTGTAATAGGAAGGGATCACTGATGGATTTGTTCACATAACAAGAGTTTCTGGAGACCCTGTCTGTGCCAGGCACTGAGCTCTGTCTCATTATGATTAATTTAGCAGGGAAGTAAAGAGCCAGCCTTAGTGATGGGGCGCTGAGGCAGGAAGCCAACAGGCTTTTACCTGTGTAGTGAGAGGTAATGATTAGCGGCAACAGGGAAGGAGTTTATTATATGTGCAGTTAACTTCTTTGCTTATCCATTTTAATTGCACTGCACAATCTTTAGCTTCATTATATTGTTAAAAATTTTAATGTGTGTGTTCAGGCACACATGATGGTTATTACTTATAAATTCATGTGTACATGGTATATCACTTTCTTTGGTGTTTTAGACATGTTATAAATATTTAGGAAATGCTTCTTTATTGGCAGGCTTAGGAAATCTCCAAATCTGCATAAGATGTGCAGATATTTGTCAAGAACTTTAAGACTCGATCAAACCGTATGTATGCAAGGCAGGTGTTAGCACAGGCCTTGGTGAGTCTATGAAAGCTGGATCACCACCATGTCTACAGCAATAGGAGATTTGGTGTCCCCAACTATCACTAAGAGTCCTTGAGGTGTGGCTTGGAGCCCAGGAAAAGAGATTAGAATTTTCAAGTATCTTTGGGTCCCAAGTTTTTTGGGTTACCAGCTATCTTGGGGGGCGCCCTTTTGGCTCATGGTAAACTGTTCCCTGACTCCTTTGTTGGCCAAAATAACTAATACCAGCCTTGGTACAAATCGGACTTTCCCTGATGGATTAGAACCAAAGGAGGGGTGTGTGCTGGAGCAGATAAAAGCCTTTCTAGTGATCTTAGCAAGTTCTCCCTATTTCCTCTTTTGAGCATCCAACACTTTTTGGTCTCTTTCCAGCCATTTCTATGAGATCCAGTTTCTGAACACATCAGCCTGTTCTCACGTATTGTCTCTCTCTTTCCATTTTTCTCCCATCCCCAATTCTCATTAGTGTTATAGATGGAACAACTCAATTGTGTGATTTATCACCCTCTCTTATGGACCTCCCTTTGGGCTCCCACCTTCCTCACCTCAGGCCATCACCAGAAGTTTCCTTAGTTGTCTGACAACGTGCATCCATTCTGTTCCACAAGTGTTAGTACAGAGAGTGGCTCCAGGAGAGTCCTCCATGGGAAGAGGACTCATATCCCTGCCATGGAAAGAGAGTGAAACAGCAGAACAAGCAGAAGTCAGTTTATAGAAAATTATTCCAACAAACTGAAAATTTCAACTTTTAACCTGTATTAATTTCTGAAGTTCTTTTCCCTTGGGGAAAAATGAAGGAAGAGATTAATTTTAAAAGTCCTTTGAAAAACTCGCTTATCTAAAACTATAAGAAACAAATGTAATCCAGGAGCCACTCTGTCACAGCAACACTGAAATATCATTTTTAAAGGAACATGTACTCAATAAAGTGTTGGCCTTTGAAAGTTTAAATTCTGTATATTTTACCGTAAATCAAAAAGCTTTGCATATGTTTTACATATGCGCTTGTAATATATATAAGATCAAATATGTATACACATGAAATAAACACATATGCATATGTCTTTTAACTTATTAGCTTAAAATAAAGCTGGTTGTTTGCTCATTTGTGAGCTAGGAATTTATTGATTGTCTTGAATAAAAGTCAGTGACATCTAAAGGCAGGGAAAGTGATCAATGCAGGTGACGACACTCTGCAGCACTTTCTCTGTCGGGTAAGTTTTCTGGAGCTTGTACACATTAATTGTCATCGGAGCCTGGGAAGATAAAGCAGGCAGCCCCGGAGGCTAGGCTCACTGTCCTGTCTTCCGGCTGTGCTGTGCTGTGCTGCAGAAGGCCTTCACCATCTTTCCCATTCAAGCTTGAAGGAAGGTTTCCGTTGCCGTCATCAGCTCAATTCTCTTATTGCAAAGACACCGTAGTTTCAGCTCAGAAACTCTCCGTACTTCCCATGACTGGGTGGTCACTCATTTTGGGTGGGGTGGGGTGAGGGAAGGATGTTTCCAGGAAGAAGGTCTTGAGCCAGGGTGAGACGTTTCTCCCAGCTAGCTTTTACTAGAGAGTTATTGAATGCCTGTTTGAATATTAAAACAATACATTGAGCCTTGGAAGTGATCAGTTTGTATTTTAGTATTTTCCATCATTTATTATGACAAACACATATAAGTGTATATAAATGTTGATACTCTGCACTGTTGAGTCATACTACTGTGCAAGCTTATCTCTAATATTATCTGTCTGTGTCTGTCTGTCAAGCACCATAAGGTCTTCCTTTGTCTGAGGAGGATGTTAGAACATTAATTGCTTTCTCTTCAAATGTAACTATTTTCCATAATTTATTTCAATGTGTCCCACACTATTGCATATTTTTTATTTCTATTTTTTTTTAAAAAACACTTTTTTTCTTTTGTCTTTGTAGGAAGTTATATCTATGTCCTCTGAAGAAAGCCCCAAGAAGCCAGATTTCTTCATGAAGAAATACGGGAAATATTTTCTTGATAAGTGGTGCTAAATTGCTCTCAAAAATGTTATGCCACCAATGTGGGAAATAGAACATTTTGGTGGCTATGTTTGTCATTGCTCAACTTAATCTCTTTATTTATTATTTTTATTCTATTTATTGTCTTTCTGTGTGTGTGTGTGTGTGTGTGTGTGTGTGTGTGTGTGTGTGTGTGTGTGTATGTATGCCATAGTGCTCATGTGGAGGTGAGAGAACAGCTTTTTTTCTAGAAACCATTTTATATGAACTTTCTGTTATTACCTGTCGTGTTCTCAAGAACCGAATGGATTTAAGAAGCACCAACTTGCTTATATATAGCTCTTGAGACGGGAAGTCTGAAATGGGTCCATTTGACTAAAATCAAGTTGTTAGGAGATTTCTATTGGAGAATCCATTTCTCTCTTTTTCTAGTTTCTGGAGGATGCCTGTATCCCTTGGCTCATGGCTCTTCCATCACCAAACCCTTACCAACAAGGGAACTCATTGTCACAGCAATCTATCTCTGGAGCTAACCCTTCTCCCTTCCTATCCCCATCCACTGACCATGGGATTACACTGGGCCCACCTGGATGATCAGGATGCACCGAAGGACATCACATTTGCCACACAAGTTCCATCCAGTTAAGTGACTTTAAGGTTTTCTTGCCAAGTATTGTAACTTAGCACAGGTTCTGTGGGTTAGGATACGAGCCTCAGGGTGACCATTGTGTGGTCACCACATGTTCCGTCTTCATAAGGAAAAATACAGCACAGCAAAGGATGCTTAGTGGAGCATATATGCAGCTTGAGTTCTGCTTCATTACCAATTTGCAGGTAGATACGTTGCTCATATGTTCTTCTGTGTATGTTGTATTTCTGTGTATACAGCTCTAGGAAAATCCCTACGCTTCCTTCTGCACAATTTCTCTATTAAAATGGGACTTTCAACATCAGTTCTATTGATATCATTTGTATAGCTATATATTTTGACAAGCAACATTGACACATGACCTTTATCAGGAAATCTTGAGACAAGATTTCTCCGCACTGAAAAAATTGCTCTATCAATACATTCCTCACTGTAGCACAGAAAAATCAAGGTGCTGGGCACATTCTCACAGCTTTCCTTTCTCTCGCTGATGCCATAGGCTTCAGAGTGGCCTCTTGCTTCTGGCATTGCTTTTTGGAAAGGCATACAGTGGTCTCTAGAGAAGACATCAGCTGAACTTTGCAGTAGCCTTCCTCCTGGGTGTTGATTCAAACTCAAGGGTGAGAAAGGGTCAGCTTGCTTCATGAGAGGAAGTGCCTTGAAAACTAAAAATCTGCAGCAAGATCTAGGTAAAGAGCCTGGAAATGTTTCCCTTAAAGTTGGGAGAAAGCAAGGAGGCCAAACACAATGGCTCAGCTGTATCAATACACACTCCAAAGCGAGGGAACAAACAGCCCAATGTGGTGCTGGCACCTCTGGTTTTCAGAGCACAGTTGGGCACAATGTCAACATCAGGAACTGACAGAATGAAGCTAACTGGTGTGAACAAAACATCCATCCCAGTCCTTCTGAGGAAGCTCCTAAATCCTAGCCATCTGAAGCTATTGATAAGCACGGATGCATTATTAATGACTCCAGCAGCCGGCCGCTGCTGCTCAGATGGTTCAAGCATTTAGCAGGGAAGGCTTCTGTGAAGTTCTGCTTGGAGTAATGACAGTGTCTGTCTTAACTCCAGCAAATGGCTGTTGTGAGCTCTGGGGAGGCTGTGACAAGCAGCTGCACTGCAGGGAAGGCAGAGGGCCACCACCTGCTGAAGACAGGCAGGCGGGCGGCAGCCCGCTGAATGTGGACTGCTTAATAATTCAGGATAACAGGAGCCCTTGGCTCTTCAAACACGGCACTGCTTCTTCATCAAGGGCTTTCATCATCCTGATGAGCCACTTGAAGACTCAAAGACTTCTAGCAATTCTCCAAATTCCAAGACGCAAACTGTGGCAAGGAAGTTTGCTGCACGTGAAGGGTCCATTTTTCTCATTTCAGCTCTCTCCCCACTTTGTTCCTTCCTCCTTGTTTGCTCTCCTCTTCCTCCCTTCCTTTCTTCTACCGATGTCATGAGAATTTTAGGCAAATATTAGGTTAGGAATAAAAGCTTTAGAACCACCATCCTCCGTAAACGTTTGATGTGCACAAGTGTCTGGGCGGTGTCCTTCTAGAAGCATCTGGAGAAGTCTGTGTGCTCAGTGAAGCTTTTCTTTTGCAATTGTCTATAGCTGAGTTGCAGATGAAGCCACTTTTCTATCACTTGAAAAAGAAAAGAAACTCTTGGTTCTACAGAATGGGACCAACCACATGGACAGCCTGCAGGTAGCTCTTTGTGAAGCCCAATTCCTATGACTTATGACCATCCATCCTAAGTGTAAGGCTTAATTTGTCACCGAAAATAACAAGACAGGCAAAATGATGGTTTCATTTATTAGTCAAATACTAATTTTCTTTATATTCCTATACATTTGTTTGACAAGGATTTCATTGGCAATATAATATAATATATAAGTGGAAGACTTCAAGATATTTGGTAGGATTCCTGGAAAATCTATTTCAGTGTCTGACTCAGCTAAGACATGTCCTTGCTCTTCTTCATACCTGTCTCACACGTGGCTCTCAGGGTCAGGTTCCCCAGCCAGGGTAGGCTGTGTGTCATAGAGGCACGTCTAAGGGTGGTGGAACACAAGGTAGAAGAAGCAGGGAACCTAACCACGGGTGTGCCCCAGACTGGCTGTGCACCTCCACTGCCCCACGGTAAAAGGGGAGTTCCAACTCATTTGGGACAGTTGAGTGTGTATTCTAGCTCCACGGCAACTGGACATGATTCCTTCACAAGTTCCACAGTTAACTTTGCTTTACTTTCTATCTTTTGGATCAAATACTAGATTTTGAAAGAGAATGAAAGTTCCACGTTTGCTAGGAGGGGAGACATTGCTAAGGTTAAAGGTTGGGCTTCTCAGTACTGATGCTATTGGAAGTGACTCATTGTCCATCCATCTATTCACCCAGCAATACTCCAAATGAGGCAACTTGAAAGACTTGAAAGTAGAGGAACAAAAACTTCAAAATATCCAAAAAGCAATGAGATATTGTCAGAAGTAAATGTGCACCGTGTCTAGTCTAAAACATCACTACTCTGCTCTTCTGGGTGGGACTTCAAGTAGGCTCTCTAACCGCATGATTCCCACAGTAATTAAAAATCCCGCCTTTATAATTTTTTTAAAAATGCATTTTCTTGGTACCTGTCTTCTTTATGTTCATGTCAAGTGTCACAGTGTTGGGACTGATGACCTGTGGTATCTGAGATGTCACCATGTTCACATTCTTACAATGGTCATTTGCCTTCACCACGGCTGTCCGCAAACTCAGAGTCCACTTCACTTAGAGAAAGAGAAAAGTTGAGTGGAGGAAACATAGTTGTTCCTGAGTTGTTATCAACTGTGAAACAGACAGATGTGACCTGCTTTACACTATCTAACAAATAACAATGACCTTAAATATTTTCATACACGTTTTGGTGTAGGAAATCATTGAGTTATTTGTCAGTTTTCTTTCATGAGTAGACATACCGTCTGCCTATTAAGTTATAAACTTTGCTAGTGGGTAGGGGAGAAGAGGATTCTAACTAAAATGCTTAAAATTTAAGAATGAAGGCCTGGAAAAATGACTTAGCAGTTAAGAAATCTTGCTGCTCTTGCAGAGACCCAGGGTTCAGTTCCCAGCACCCACATGGTAGCCCACAGCTGTAGCTAGAGTTTTCCTGGTCCTGCCTGGCCCAAAGTCAGGACAATTCTCTCTCACCCACCAGACCCATAGCTGCTCAGACCCAACCAAGTAAACACACAGAGACTTATATTTCTTATAAACTGTATGGCCGTGGCAGGCTTCTTGCTATCTAGTTCTTATATCTTAAATTAACCCATTTCTATTAATCTATAAGTTGCCACGTGGCTCTCTACTTCACATCGTGTCTCTCGGTCTTCAGCCTTCCTCCTCCCAGCATTCTCCTCTCTCTTTGTCCCACCTATACTTCCTGCCTGGCTACTGGCCAATCAGCACTTTATTTATTAACCAATCAGAGCAACACATTCACAGCATAGAGAACATCCCTCAGTGCACAACTTATATTTCCTGACCTTGGAAATGCAATGACCTTTTCTGCCCTTCTTGGGCAACACACACACACACACACACACACACACACACACACACACACACACGCACATGCACACCCACACGCACACTTACAGGCAAATGGTGTTTGGGGGAAGATGAAAATTATATTTGAGAAAGGTATGGTGGTTGGTAATGAGGGAATCAGGCCCTTTCCAGTCTTTAGCTCCAGTTAGGCACAGAGACAGTGGAGAGAGGTGGGCGCATGGTGTGTCCCACGGAATGCTAGACCTTTAGCTGACATTTGGACAATAGGCTGGATGTGAAGCAAAGAGGCAAGGAGGCAATAGCAAGGACTCCAGAGAGAGAAGGGAGTTTTAGACTGGGCATGGCCATGGGTTGGGTCAAGACCTTGGAAGCAGAATCATGAGTATTTACTGAGAGCTTGAATGTATGCCAGGGCACTGCAAAGGGAGGAAAAAAAAACAACTCCCCTTCCACCCCATTGTTAAGGGACAGTGACATTTCTAGAGATGAGATACTTAGCAAGAGGTTAAAGGCAGATTCTTCTAAGACTCTCAACATTCCCACTATTTATAAATAATCAATAAATAAACATAGGTAAGGATTCTGGTATAATCAAACACAAAACCCACTTAAACCCCAGTTTTAATTCTAAAATCCTACTACTTTAAAACATACATTATCTTTTAAATGAATGGTTCTTACTTAAAATATGGAAGTTGATGCCCTAAAAAAATATATATAACATTCCATTGTGGTTCGAGACCATTCTTTCTTCATGCCACACTTTTGAATGTTTTCTTTATTTCAATTAAATTTTCTTGTTGATTCTCATGGTTCATAACTAGACTTCTCTTTCCATATGAGCAATACATATTTGTTGTGGAATAATCCTTCTGTACATTGCGAATGTGTATTAATCTCAGTAGTTAATAAAGAAGCTGACTGGCCAATAGCTGAACAGGATAAGGTTAGGCAGGAGAGCCAAACTGAGAATGCTGGGAAGGAGAAGGGCGGAGTCTGGGGAGTCACCAGCAGGTGCAGGGAGAAGCAGGATGGACATGCTGTACTGAGAAAAAGTACCAAGCCATGTGGCAAAGCATAGACAAGAAACATGGGTTAATTTAATAAGAGTTAACTAGTAGCCTGAGCTGTTGGTTGAGCATTTGTAATTAATACAAGCCTCAGTGTGTTTATTTGGGAGCTGCTGGCGGGACAGAAACTTCCTGGTGATGGGGGAGGGGGGTATCCAGCTTTACAACTAAATACTTCTGAAACTGAAACTGACTTTAAACAATGGTTCTAATCATGTTTCCTACCAAGACTTTGACCAGACTCATGATAAATAGCAAAGAAGACAGATTGAGTGTGAGTTTCAGTTTGGCCCTGAATTTTGCCAAAATGATGAGCTAAGTAACCCTAAAGGCAGAAAAATGTTCAAACCAGTTGATGATAAAGTCACCTGTAAGGACAGTCAGTGGTGCCACACCAGCCTTAAATAGCCTCATATCACCATCTCGTGCACTGATGCCTCAAACCTCTAAGAAGCCATGTATAAATAGGATTTTTTTTTTGAATTTTAAAACAAAAGTTTTAAAAAGCTCTTGCACAGCTCAGTGCAAGAGAAAGTCAGTAATATTTTACTTGCCTGTTGCTGTTTCATTCTATAGAAGAACTTCTTTCTGAAAGATGTATTTTTAAGTGTCTTTCAAAGAAGTTTGGACGTGGGCTCCTTGTGGTGCCCAGGAAGTGAAATGAACCATAAATGAGACACATCAAAAGTAACTTACAAAGAACTTTTTTAATATTAAAGTGATGAATCAGAGTTCAAATTAACAAGTCAAGGAGTCCTCCTGTAATGAAAATCTTTTTCCAACATAACACTTCATTATAAAGGGAGTTTTCTATAATAGAAGCAAGTGTAATTACATTTTTATATATAATTAGGACATTATTATCATTTCACCATATCAAAGTTCATTATAAGACATCTCCAATACATTTTTCATAGAGCAAAAATAAAAAGAGAACAGGAGTCCTTCAATTAGACTCATATAAGGACATCCACAGAGACTGGGAAAAGCCGATCAAACAGCTCAGCCCAGGAGGGAACAGGTAGAATCTACGTTGCTTTTATGACATAGAAATGGCATTTTCCTTCGGATCTTGCATAATTTCTAATTATAATTTTCATGACTTCTAGTCATTCACGAGAAACTAAAGTGTAGCATTTCCAAGAGCAACGCAACTTTCTCAGCATCCACATCTCTTCATTGACCGGCTTGGGGTCATCTGTCCTTATCCTACCTGATGTGAACGCCCGGGATGCATAAGGGATTTCACAAACAGCTAAGAGTTCCTTCTCTCAACCCACTGTGATTAGGGACAGCTAATTCCTGAGAACACCAGCACCATGTTACTCTTTCTGAAAATGAAGGTGCATGTGTTAACTGAGGTCAGAGAACAAAATGTCTCAGTGAACATGAAGAATTAGTTAAGCATCGGGATTTGTAAACACTTGTGCGAAAAAATTTTGGCTTGCAGGAATCAGCATATGAATATGTTCAAAGTGAATTGAAACAATATGCATTTTTCATGCTGAGTTGCATTGTGGTAAGTACTGCTTCTGGAGCAGGGCAACTATGAAGAGAAGATGGTCCCCACTGTCCCCTCTTAATACAGTGAGCAGAGTTTTTTTTTTTAAGTTTATGGAAGACCCCTCACTGAGCAGTGTCCCTTCACCTTGTCAGACATGTGCAGCACGACTTTCAAATGCTCAATCTTGGCTTCCTTGTAGCATATGGCAGTATACATGACTAAAGTCATGAGTATGCCACACACAGCACCTGGGGCCATGGCAGGCCTCTGCTTTCGGAGTAAGTGACTGAGACTCATCAACTGTCTTCGCTGGCCTGGACACTGGGCTATATCTACAGATAGAGCCCTTCCTGCTCCAGTCCTTCTCTGTTGCATTTGGCATCTGTCTACAATTTCCTTGTAATCCTAGGAAAGAATCTGTTATGTCATTATCGAAAATACTAAGTGGCTTATCTTCATTTTTAATTCTTTTGTATGAACATGAGTTTTTTGTTTTATGGTTATCATCTTAAACTTCCCACTTTTTATATAAAACATCAATTTGGTAAAAACGAATATGTTCAAACAAATAAAGTACATGAAGACTGTCTTCAGAACTTGTGATTCAGAAAATACTTCCCAGTTTTAAGGTTCATAATTTTAAATGTCCATTACTATGAAGCTATGATAGATATATTATACCTGGATTTGCTGAGACAGGATTTAAATCAACAGAGAATTGACAGAAGGTAATTTTACCTGGTCTCCCACTTAGGATTTTTACCCCCTCAATGTGCATACTCTTTTTTTTATAATAATCTAAATGTGTGTTCTTTATTATAATATACCCAGGTTGTACATCAAAACATGAAAGAATGTCTAAAGGGCCAGTTCATTATGGCAGAGATCCACTTAAAGTGATGTTTTATCGCTTAAACTACATTGCTTTCTAAAGTACAGGGTGACTCGGATGTTTCAACTGCATGAATACTGGTTCAACTAGTCACTTGCAGAGCTGTAAATACAGAGTGAATCCTGGTGGAAATTAACTTGTCTTCCTACTCCCCTAAACCAAACTTAGTGACTAGTAGCTACTTACTACCCCATGCTTCTGCTGACAACTGATGGTGTCTATTACAGTACTGTGTTAAGGTGAAAATCTTTACCACATCAAAAACACTAGCCTGGTGAATCTGTCATCTTTTTGAATATTCATGTTAGTCAACTAATACTAGAATTTTCCATGAGTAAATAATTACTTATAACTAGACACTTTCTTTTCTCTCTATAACCCTAAAACACTCAATATTAAAACAATAGTAAAATTAGAAGAGAGTTTTGAACAGTTTTTTTTTTTTTTTTTTTTAAGAAGGGAAAAGTCTATTGAAACATTTTCTCACTTCTTGCTTCTTATGTTTAAAAATATGAAGTTAAGCCAGGCGGTGGCGCACGCCTTTAATCCCAGCACTCGGGAGGCAGAGCCAGGCGGATCTCTGTGAGTTCGAGGCCAGCCTGGGCTACAGAGTGAGTGCCAGGAAAGGTGCAAAACTACACAGAGAAACCCTGTCTCGAAAAACAAAACAAAACAAAAACAAAAAAAAAATATGAAGTTAGCATGATGAGGAGCTGCATTTCCTTCCAGTTAACCTGAGGAAAATAATCCTTCAAGTACACTATTTAGACACAGAAGTGCAAAGCCTCAATATAAAACACTCAGAATGTGATTTGAAAGCTTTAATTAAATCTTTCTGATGTGATCAAAATCTGCAATCACTGTGCTGTCTTTGAATAAAGAAATGGTGTGACAGGAAGTGAGCCCATCCCTGTTGTGGATGATTCTGTGGTCAGCTGCATGTGTATGCCTGGCAGGTGAAATCCTGAGACGAATTCAAGTGAAACCACCTTGTCTGTGGGCTCAGCATGAGCTCCTGTATCTGGTTGTAACGGGTTTTACATGTTCTGATTTTTCAGAATTTGCATGCTATGTTTACATTCACATACATTTTTGGTACGTGTTTCTTTTTGCTACAGGGTCTTTGAGAGAAAAAATCTATTCCTTTCAAGTAGAGTTGTTAGGAAAAGGGCTGTGGCTACCCAGTGTCAGATTCAATGACCCGTTTTCTAGCTCTTGGTCACTATTACATGATGAGTTTCTGGTTGCTCATTTAAGGTCTATGGTAGCACTTTCTTCAAGTCAATTGAGAACTTCTCTGTAAGAACACAGGAACGCTAGTGGGGAAGCCTGAGCCTGGCTGCCCCAGGTACGTCTGTGTCAAGCCCCCAGCCTGCTTGTGATCAAGCAGGGTTTCCATTACTTCCTGGGAGCGTCTTCAGTTACAGAAGGCTGTCTTTCCCAAGGAGAGAAAGCATATCACCCTTTCCACTTTGCGTTAGATGGAGAGGCCCTGGGAGGAGGGGGTGTCACACAAGCAGAGTCCCACACCACTCATGTCCTGTTCTCCCCTTAACTGTGGTGTCCATTAACCCTGTCGTTTCTATCTTTCTTCTGTTTTTTAAGTGAAGGAAATCTGTAAAAAGAATAGCTTCAAAATAATGAGGGAGAGGAGACAGCCACTTTGAACACGTTTGTGACCAAAGCTGCCTATATTTTCACACTCAGCCAGATTAGCTTACGACTCGTGCAGCTCTGCTCCTTTAAGCCTTCAGCTCCTCGAGGTTAATATTAATCATTACTCTTAATCTTACCATGTCTATTTGTATTTCATCGCTGGTGTGGCTATCGTTGGAGTAATATTAGGGTGAAATTAAAACGCAGACTTGTACAGTACTGAAATGGTTGACTGATTCTCAATGCAATGTGCTGTTTTTCTTGCTCAAGAAAATAGAAATTTTATGAATGATACATTTAAGTATCTAAACCTATTTCCTTTACTAATGCTTCTAGGTCTAGTGTAAGAGGAATTTATGAAAGCCTGGGGTGATTTTTGCTAGAAGGTTTCATTTGTGGTTTCTTGCTTGTTGACATTTAAATCTTGATATATTCTGTGTGATCTTCTAGCCTTCTGTATTTCTTCTCTAGAAATTAGACAGACAATGGTGAACTGTCAGGAGACGTTTTCTCTAAAAATATAATACAGAAAACCCTTCGTGTTCCTTTCCTTGTATGGGCACTGTTCTCAGAAGCTCAGTCCTTGATATTCTCTACCTGTCTGTGTACACTTTGTGCCCGTCCGGGGTCCATCCTTGCTGGGACACTGTCACTCAGGTGGGTGCTTATGGCCTGACCACAGTGCTCATAGCAGCATCCGTGGACGCTCATGCACTGAAGCTCATAAGCAAAGCACAGACCTGCGGTTCAAGCCTGATCTCAGAAGCATATTTGTGTGGATTTCCTCCTTTGCCCGGGGGACTTGCTCTGGGGTTGAGAAGTAGAGCAATTTCTGTTGGAAAGTTCTGTTGAGAAGTGAAGCAACACTGTAAAGCAACAGAGAGTCTAGTGGCCAGAACCCTTTCGATGTGGGATTTCAAAAGCTGCCTTCAAAGCTATAAGGTCACATCTCTAGGGCAGCTCAGACAGCTGTCGTGGCCAGCTCATCCCTTGTCTTCCCTGACCTCTTCTGTCCTCATTTCATCCATAAGTAATGTCTGGAGTTTCATGATGGCCCTCTGATAATGTAATTATTAGGGTCCAGCAGAGGGCCAGTTGGCCAGATGAGTGTGGCAAGCACTCTCTCTCTCAGACACCCTTAGTGCTTGACAGATGGTCGTGTCAACTGTGTTTAAAGATACGGTGTGTGGCTCCCTTTGAGGGCCCTGTAATGCTGAACCAGCCAAGTGGAGTGTACAAGAGAAGATCCAAACAGCAGAGATGATGAGAAACCTCAGAACCAGAGTGTAATTGGAAGGTTGTGATAAAAGGACGCTGGCAGACAGAGGCTGAGTAAGTCTGCATTGTCTCCAGAAAACTGGCCTCAGCAGTAGTCTTTTCGGCTCGCTCTGGTCACTTTGCCCTGAACCTAGGGCTCCGTTCCCCTTCCCAGCTCTCATGTCTCAAAGAAAAGTCCCTTAAATTGGTCATACCTCTCTTAGATTTCAATCACCAGATCTTCAGCAGGACATCCTTCTACAGGACCCAGCTGCTCAACTGCCCAGTCCCTGGCAGCCATGCTTACTCACCTTTCTTTAGTATCGTTAGCCGCCAGTCACGGCTTCTCAGCATGCATCAAGAGCTCAGCACCTCCAAAACACACAAGGCCTGCATAGTCAATCCTTGAGGCCAGTCTGTCTGTGCCCACAAATTCATGTTCTGTGCATGGTTTCAGAGACACAGATGTCACAACAGACTACTTACTACCCTAGTGGCATAAACTTAGTCTCATCTCTACAGAGTGATGGCCACTGATTTTAAAATACAACAAGAGAGGAAACTTGCCATTGTTTGCAATAGATTGTCACCTCACCTCTTTTAAGCCACTCTATTAAACAATGACAATGATTTTTTCTCCCTGGCTGGTTTTGTCACTCACTGTGGTTCACTCATTCAGTCTGTCATTGGAAGAATACATTCTAGTCAGTGCTCCGTGCAGGTGATGACAGAGGGAAGCAGTGAAGAGGACTCTGTTGGTGACTGTCCTCATGAAGATCACAGGGCACAAGGGAGGAAGTATGACCTTTCTCCCATGGATTGTGCTGGACTCTTAGAAACTGAGATACTTTTACTCAGAAAGAAGCCTCGGGCCCTCAGCAGGGTTCCTCAGACCTGCCCTCAAGAGCTGAGGTCAAGGAAGGAGGTTCCTTCCTCTTGGTAGAAGTTACTTTGGTGTCTCTTTTCTTCATCCCAGTCCGGAGAATCACATATGTCTTAAGTAGCCTCCTGGTACCAATGTCCAACATTCCTTCCACACAGTCGTAGCAGTCATAGCTATACCAATCACACACACACTCACACACACACACACACACACACGGTATATATATTCACACCAAAGAGATCTATAGACCACTCTTTCCCTTTGTATAGGCTTTCAGTTGGCTTTTGATGCCTGTAGGGAAATTCTTAAACCCCAGTTTGGCCTCTGAGGCCTCGTAACATCTGCTCCAAAGCCATTCCTTAACCTCCCGCCCCATCTCATCCTCAGCTTGGCCCATCCTGACATTCTCACTGTTCCTTAGCACTGCTACTTGCCCAGGACCTGAGGGCCTGCCCACCACATCTATCCAGCTGATGAGCTTCTCCTTGGCCATTCAAGACTCTAAACCCAGAAGTAGCCTTACCACATGTGACCAGGTAGGAGGAGCCCTTTCTTCCTCGGAGACCCACAGAACCTCTCCTTCCTCCTCTAGACATGATGCTGCTGGGTTTCTGCATAGAGATACCCCACCCTACTGGGCTGCAGTCTGGAGAACAGAGCTGCATCTCCTTCTCCTCCCATCAGGGACTGAACAAAGTCCCTGGCATGATACGGCTTGTTAGAAGAACAGATGCATGAAAGGGAAATTGACTGCTGCGGGGTCTTGTGTCTTCAGTGCCCCCTTCAGTCATTGTTTAAATGAGCTCGGTAATGAAGTCATCTCATGGATGAGTCGAGAGCATGCAGACACCTCTGGCACAGACCACATTCCCTATTTGGAAGAAGTGTCTGTGGGTGCTTTGATTGTAGTGCCTAAGAACACGGTATGGCATATGAGCAGGTCACTTCTTAAGCCCAGAATTTTTGTCCCATTGTCTCTGTTCCCCCATTATCAGCAGTGGGAGAGACCTCTGCACAGAGTGCTGGTGGCCTTTACACCCTCCGTCATTGTTTCCCTGGGCTCAGAAGAAGTACAGCCACACTGGAAGATTGTTTCCCTGTGATGCCAAGATGTTTTAGAACAATGTTGTGATGCTCGGTCGCACCTACTACCACCGAGATAAGCCCAGAAGTTAAATTATGAAGCAAACGTGAAGCTTTGAAGAAATTTTTATTTAATCTGTATTCCCCTGTTTCATCTGCACATCCATCCAGCACAATCTGCATCGTTATTAGCCACATCAACTTGCCTAAAAAAAAAAGTAAAAAGTAAGACATCTGTGTTATAGCATTAATATATTCAAAGGTTTTTACTTTCATCTTGCAGGCATTAGCAGTGTGTAAATGTGGTGTAAGCCCAACTTCCAACAGAAGTAAGTTAGCAGAAGGAAAATGTACTCAGGAGCATAAAGGAGAAGAGCTTGCCGAAGAAATAAAAAGAAAACAAGAAAAAAGAATGTAGGAAAGGTATGTTTAGGTGGAAGAGACAGCCAGGTTGGGAATTATGCAAAAAAGCAGAGATTTCTGCTTAAGTCGAGTGTTTTACCTATTGCTGCTCCACAGCTTTTTTCTAATTGCTAACACAATTTCTAAGGCACCCAGGCAGCCCCTAGCAGTGTGCCGAAGGTGTGTTTGTGCTGCTATGCCCTCTGGCTTGGCTGCCAGCCTATTCCCTCAGATCAGAGCCAGAAGGCAGACTGTTTTCGAATACCGATCACCTCACCCAGACCTGATCCTTTGAGTTCCTTTTGGCACCCATTCCTTCTGCCAGTTTCCTCCTCTGTTCCTCTCTTTTCTTCTGAAGTTGACAACAAAGACATCCTCAGGGCCCTCCTTGATGTAAGACCACTCTTGATGTTATTACAGTGTGGTTTTTTTTTTTTGTACCCTAAAGTTGTGCTACTTTTATATTCAGCTAGCACAATATTTGCACACCAGAAGATAAAGAAAATGTGAATACGTTAGACAGAGCGATAGGTTCTTTTTAATTTGTGCCCGTCCATATTTTTTATGTGAACCTTCTCTTCCCTGTCACTCATCTACATACCTGATCAGAACCTGAAGATGTCCCTTTATACACAATGTTACTTCTATACCTTAAATTGGCCTGACCTGCCACTTTTAATTTTAAAAAATATGGCTGTATGGGATATAGATGAATATGGAATTTCTATGAAGCACTAAACTTTTGAACGGTTCCTGTCCTCTGTGATAGTGAGTTTTAAAAGGGAAATCTCCAAAGAGCTAATTAGTAGACAAGTAGAGCTCGGCTGAACAAAGCTGGAGAGACAGCAGATAACTAAAAGGACTTGGCCATGGCTGACAAGAATCAAAGCCCTGACAGAGAGCTGCCAGTAACCTTGGTCTGCTAACTGACAGGGACAATAAAGAAAAAAAGAACCAGCCCTCTGAACCTGAGGGAGAGCGGCAAGTGGAGCGCAGACTCTCTGAAGAGCACATTTCTCCACCCCCAGGAAATGGTGATCTTCCAGCAGACAAAACCAAAGGCTTTGACTGCCCATCATGACTCCAAAGCCAAGCGCTGGCTTCGAGTAACACTCATGGAGCAGACAAGGAGGCCTAGGAGCTTTAAAAGTAACTCAGAAAGCTCTAGACATGTGGAAAATATCTTTCTGGGGTCTGGGAAGAGAGGCAGGATGCTTCTGGAGACCAAGGCAGAAGGACCTGTGACAGGTAGCTGCTGGAAGGGAGCACTTGACCACTTAAAGAGTCTAGCAGTCATCAAATGTCATTGGAAAGAAAAGGAATGGCCTAGAAAGGAATTTGGGCGTGCAAATTAAAAAGGAAGTTGAGACTAAAAAAAAAAGTGACATCAAGGGCCAAAGTAGTTCCTTGTTAACAGAATTCGCTGTGGGGCTTGAGAGGTAGCTGAACAGTTAGAGTGCACACAGCTCTTGCACAGAACCCAAGTTCAATTTCAGTTCCTAGTGCCCTTGTCAGCTGGTTCACAAGTGTCTTGTTACTCCAGCTCCAGGGGATCCTGTGCCCTCTGCTTGTCTCCATGGGAACCTGTGGGGGTGGGGAGACACTAAAACAGTGAAAGAAAGAACATTTGCAAGATGCCAGTTCTGTGTGAGCCAAGGGCTTCATTCTACAGCTGCAAGGTAGAGTGGAAACACAAAGTAATGGACTTAGGAGGAAGCATCTCCAATTCCCTAGGAAAAGAGAAGACGGTGAAGTAAGTTTGGATTAGGGTTGGGCACAAGTAAGTCTCATGCTAGAATCCCAAGGACACAACGTCTAGAAAGAAACTGGTTCACTGGCTGATCTTAAAACTTCCTTGTGTTCATGACATTTTAGCATATATCTTTAACCTAGGATGAACTATGCTTAGGAAAGAAGCCTACCCTAAAAAAAAACACGATACAATTACAGTGAGGGAGAAACTCGAAAGCCAACTCTTAAAAACCATTGCTTTGAAACTCCAGTCGTTGTAACATTCGTTAGATGTTTTTCATTATCCCTAAATTAGGTCTTAGCTCCATACATGTTCTTCCGACTCTATATTTACCCTTCCATGTGGTACTGAAATCTAAATTCTACAGACAAATTGCACTCGCAGATGTGACTGCAGACTCCAGGGATGTTACCTCCAGGAGAAGAAGCCACCAGGCCAGGTGAGACTTCATAACTACAGACCCAAGGGCTTTTCTTTAGAAAGAAAAAAAAAGGGCATAAATAAGATTAAATTCAAGGAAGATGAATTTCCATTTTCTCACTCAGCTGCCAGTGCCTATAAACATGTAGCTAACAAAAGAGGAACCTGAAAAAGAGAATTGTATGTTTTATGTTCACCAGAATGGTGTCTTCAAATCCTTCCTGCATAGTAACACTCCTCCCACAAAAGAGCATTTTGGCAAGTTAAAAAGTGTGGCTTCACTCACAGTCAGTCACCCTTACAACAACAGAGCTCAACACCGAAAGACTTGCTTCCTGGAAAATCTGTCCCATACCAAACTGCGGAAAAAGGAATAGCTTTCTCTTTTGATTTATGCTTGAGATTCAATATCTACTTTTGGGGAAAATGAGTGTATACTAGGAGAGACAGTATTTTTGAATATATGTGTTACTACTTAGAGCCGTATGTCAGTAAAGCCATTTCTAAAGCAGGCAGCTTAAACGCTATTACAAAGCAGGGATTTGATTTGGAATTCTCCTTAATCTACATCTACAGAAAAAGTAAGGGCTTTCTGTGTTTACTTGGGAACGACACTGCTAATTCACCCACAGGAGAGCAAATTGTGAGTTTATTTTCTCTTGAAATGGAAAAAGATGAGCTATTTTTGATGAGCTATTTTCAGGCTAAGCTGGGTGTGTGTTCTCCATTACTCCTGTGTGGTTCTTGATCAGGAGCTGTAGCGATAGCAGAGACCTGGGAAGTGAGTCTCTAACACCAGATCCGGGGAGGTGGGAGGAACATCAGCTTAGCCCTGGATCTCTGTGAGTTCAAGGCCACACTGGAAACAGCCAAGCATGGTGACTCACGCCTTTAATCCTAGGAAGTAATGGCAGGAGGCAGAAAGGTATTTAAGGTGTGAGGACAAGGAACTAGAGCTGGTTAAGCTTTTAGGCTTTGGAGCAACACAGTTCAGCTGAGAGGCATCCAGTTTGGGGAAGCAGGATCACCTGAGGAATTGGTGAGGTGAGGAAGCTGTGGCTTGTTCTTCTTCTCTGATCTTCCAGCATTCACCCCAATAACTGGCACCAGGTTTGATTTTATTAATAAGACGTTTTAAGATTCGTGCTACACTTGAGTCCTGCCCCTTAGTGTTAATGGTAGCTCAGTGTGCATTGCTAACAAAACAGAACCATAGAATACAGTGTTTTCTAGGCTGCACGGTGCAACTCAATATTGACTCCCCTTCAATTTTCACTTTAGACTGGAGAAGCTGTTTTGTTTTTTTACAAAGGACAATGTGGCTTTTAGTTTACAAAGAAAAGGGGGGAAAGCAAGGTTAGGGTCTAGCTCAGTAAAAAGAACTTGCATGTGGTGCTGGGTTCAGTCTTCCACCACCACTGCAATAATAATAATAATAATAATAATAATAATAATAATAATAATAAAGCATCAGCAGCAAAGGTTATACGCCTATCTTGTGATAATTTAATATCCACGGGGAAATTCACTAGAAGATGTGTAATGCCCTCCTGGACTCTGAAGTGCTCTCTGCCCTGGCTTGTCCTAAGCTGCCAGGAGAGCCTCTTCCCATCTTTCCACTGCAGAAGCTGAGATAATCTCCCATTTCCTTCATTTATGCCATTAATACAATTGCCAGCATAGGAAAGTGATGTTGATGTGATCATCAGTGTGCTTTGAAAGGTTTATAAGGTACCTGCTGCCTCCATGTAGCTCAGTGGAAACTATTTTCCTGGACATCAAAATTCATTTACAGAACCACCAGAAGACAAAAATTCCAAACCTCTGAAATCAGTGCAAGAAACACTTGACAAGAAATTTTTTTCACATTTTTTTTTTTACAAATGGAAGAAATCAGACCAAAAAAAAACCTGTAAAGATAATGCTTCTAATACACCTAGAGCTATGATTGAGGTATCGCCTAAGCAGCCATACTTAAGAAGCACATTTGCCTTCTTTCGTGGTAAGTTGTATTCTGTCCTTGGACATATGAAACAGGGGATCATGATTCTCTATGATTATTTTCTTACTTTTATGGCACTTTGTTCTATAAAAGAGAATAAATAAAGCAAAGGTACTGAATATAAACCTGTTCAAATTAACTTTAAAAACCAGGTTGAATGAAATCAAGTAGTTTTCTAAAAAAGTAGTTTTCTAAAACTTGCTAAATTCAGCTAGATGTTTGTTGTGTGTAAAGGAAATAATTAACAGTAATGTTGCACCTGAAAATTGGTGGTCAAATTATATTTTTATCACAGTTATCCAAGTTATAGCAACATCACAGAAATAATAAAGGCTATGTAAATAAAAATAACAGAAACATTGTCCAACATGGTAACAAATATTAAAATTTATAATATTTAACTTAGAAACTCATGTTTAAAGTGCTTGTGGAAACTACTGGTTTGGAATAAGTTTTAATTAATTATGTCAGCTGTTCTCAACCTGTGGGTCTTGACCCCTTTGAGACTGCATATCAGGTAGATAACCTGCATCTCAGATATTTACATTAATATTCATAACAGTAGCAAAATTATAGTTATGTTGTAGCAACAAAATGATTTTATGGTTGGAAGTCACCACAACATGAAGAATTATATTAAATGGTCTCAGCATTAAAGGCTGAGAACCACTAAATTACATTAAATAGCCAGTCAATATTATCATGTGTGTTTGTGTGTGTGTGTGTGTGTGTGTGTGTGTGTGTGTGTGTGTGTGTGTAGACAGATAGGTAGATAAATAGGTATCTATTTAGCCTGAAAATTATTTTAAAATTTTCCCATCAAATGAGGATTTTCTAAACAATTTTGGTGAATAAT
The DNA here is from genome assembly GCF_949786415.1 of Peromyscus eremicus. Lineage (NCBI taxonomy): Eukaryota > Metazoa > Chordata > Mammalia > Rodentia > Cricetidae > Peromyscus > Peromyscus eremicus. The sequence continues at coordinate 118,276,956 of NC_081420.1, forward strand.
TCTCTTACTATAGAATGACTAATTCCTGGTTCATCTTCTTAAGCCAAGATTTGTATGTTCCCAACCATTGTTACTATATGACACAGCCTATGTCCTCATCCACTGCTAAGTTATACAGACATGACTGGTGTTGACCTACTTCACTACATATGTCTTTAACCAGCTGATGTAACATGTTGTGAGGCCATTCAAAGAAGGAGAGTCACTCCAAAATGTAATTTTAGGCTCTCTGGTAGCAGGAAGGAACAGTTTCTGTGAACTTAACCTTGAACCTCTATTCTAAAGCATATTTACTGATTGATACACAAAGATTGTTTTGGGGTTAAAACAAGTTCCTCATACCAAAGCCCCTGTGATCTATCCTGTATGTTCTATGAAGGAAATCATACCCCCACAACTTTAGTTCTTATTGTACACTGTTTGCAGTACTATTTGCAGTACCCAATAATGCAAGACACTCCAGGTGTGCCAGTATAGTCTTGTGATCAAAGACATGCAATGGATGGAAAATTTCAAAAAGCAACTCTATAAATCACAGAAAACAATCACTGTCTCTATCATAATTCTTTGAGGTCTACTAGGTACCTTCAGCAAACACAAACACATTCTCCTGTTACCCTGGTCACAACTATTCTATCTTAATGTTTAGATACATTGACTCTCCTAGATTCCCGCTACATTAACCTGAATATAACAATATTTTTTTTTTTTACTTTTTTGTCAGTTTTATCTTCCAGTAATATGTTATTAAGTTTTTCACACAAAATATTACCATCCTTTTCTTGCTACTGTTATTTAATTTTTGACTAATAGTAATTGCTGGTGGCCTACAAGATCTGCTGTAGAACACATTAAATATATACACCCAGAGTGACAATCAAAATGTTTAACAGCTAATCTGATGTAAGCATCAGCCACTCAGGGTAAGTACCTGCTGGGTATATCAATAAGGATGCCAACCATAAATATTTACTTTAACTAGTCTGTCTAAATACCAACTGAATGCATATTGGCCCTATACATAAAAATTTCCATAGCTGCACTCATTGTGGAAAATAGAATGTGTATCAATAACAAACATCTGCTGAACTCTATTTGTGTTTGTGGATATATATATATATATATATATATATATATCCTTTCTGCTGCTGTGATAAGATACTCCGACAAAAAAAAGCAATTTAGAGGAGAGAAGATTTGTTTTTGGCTCATAGTTCCCAAGTCCCCCATGGTGGTAAAGACGTGACAGGGAAGTATGGTGGAAGAACATGTTCGCTATCACAGTGCATTCCCAAACATGGCAGGGGAGGGGAAAGAGAGAGGAACTGGCTCAGTCCTCAAGCCCCAGTGAAGGGCGGCTCCTTGAGGCTCCATAACCTTCCCTATGGCGCCACCAGCTGAGGACCAACTGTGCAAACACTTGAGCCTGTGGGGAGACATAGAATATTCAAATCACCACAGTGTATATGCCTGCATATTCATAAGTGTGCATGTGCATGTGTATATACAATCTCTAACTTCTAAGACACTTCTCCAAAGCATATCACTCCAAAACTCATCATTGCATTAGCATAAAGGTTTAGAATAGTCTTCGAAAGGTATTTTATTGGCAGTTAAAATTTAAATATATTCTTAGCCAAAATTTACTTTTATAGTTTAAAAAGGGATAATAGTGTCCCTGGCAGTGCTATCATTTCAGGTCTTTGAAGTCTAAAATATGGTATGTTCAATTTCTCAGCATCAATCGTCTGGGTTGTGTTGGTGGCTGTTTCCTTACCTCTCTGTGACTGGGTAGGTCTCCCTTTCCTAACTTAAACCCCTTGTAAAGTGGTGCTTTCTGGTTCCAGTGTCTCTCCAACAGAGTAAATGAAACCCACACCCTATTCCGGAACAGAATGTGGCCCTTCAATGTCTGTAACAGTTATGTTAAATCCTCACACATTTCCTCATCTTCTCAAAACCCCAAGGCACCACACATTCAACTCACTATACAATCTTCAATCTTGAGTCAAATACAAACCACGCATTGTCTAAAATTTTGAATGTGCTCTGAGGCTTCTGTCTTGTATATTTCAGGTGTGACTTCTGTCTCAAAGTGCTTTACTGTGCGTGCTTGGCAGTGATTTCCCCATTTTATAAATGGCAAAAACAGACAGTGTGTTAGAGTAGTTTCATAGTCACAGTTAAACCAAGATTTCCTGACTCCTGATTGGTCTGTGAGGCTCCTCCTCATGATTCCAGTGCATCTTCAAACCTTTAGCCTCCTCAGGGAGCAACACAGCCTTTCCCATTTTTTAGAATCCATTACAAAATCACATTGAAAGGTGAAATCAGTACATTTTTATTTTTTTAAATGACAATAATTTCCCAGGATAACAACCTGGTATCTTCCCATACAATGACTTCAGATTTCACTTCTGTAGGTGAACACATCACGCTTCCTTTAAGTAATTCTTTTTTGTATTTGATCATCACATTAACTGACGCATTCATCACAGATTTGATTAAGTTAGCTCTCGACAATGGGTGCACTCAGCCCTGGGTTGAAAGCATTGTAAAAGCCAGCAGCTGTTCTGTGTAAGGGGCTAATTATGCATAATGAGTGTCTAATTTGAGAACAACACAAAGCACATTTCATCTAATCAGCAAAGAAATTGACGTGGCATACACAGTGCATCTCGTTTGAATTTGTTGACTGACCTCACCAAGTGTAAGGGCAATGGGTGAGGGAGTGCTGTTCTCTGCTCTCAGCTCAGGCACAGTGTTCTTGTGGGCAGGAACGGACAAGCTACTCCTTCTGGGAGATCCTGCATGCCTTGCTATTTAACCAGGAATTCCTGGTTCCTGAAAGCAATGACAATTGCCACTGAAGGCTAGTTGTGTGCTTACTTAGTAAACCAGCAAAAAGAAAAGGAGAAACCAGGACTGTGGCTGCAAACTTCCCCTTTAACACCACGTCTCCCACTTGTGAAAGTCATGTTTGAAGAAAAATGATAAAATGTATCTTTTAAGCCTGACTATTTTTTAATACTGGTGTCAAAGCCTTCCTTAAATTTCAAAAATAATTTCCAGGAAACAGCATCTGTTTGTACTTGGTTCTCAGTGTAAGGCAGCAACAATGCATATCCAGTGTAAGGCAGCAGCAGTGCATACCCAGTGTAAGGCATCAACAGTGCATACCCACTGTAAGGCAGCAGCAGTGCATATCCAGTGTAAGGCAGCAGCAGTGCATATCCAGTGTAAGGCAGCAACACTGCATATCCAGTGTAAGGCAGCAACACTGCATATCCAGTGTAAGGCAGCAGCAGTGCATATCCACTGTAAGGCAGCAGCAGTGCAGCAGCCAGTGTAAGGCAGCAACAGTGCAGCATCCAGTGTAAGGCAGCAACAGTGCATATCCAGTGTAAGGCAGCAGCAGTGCATATACAGTGTAAGGCAGCAACACTGCATATCCAGTGTAAGGCAGCAACACTGCATATCCAGTGTAAGGCAGCAGCAGTGCATATCCACTGTAAGGCAGCAGCAGTGCATATCCACTGTAAGGCAGCAACAGTGCATATCCAGTGTAAGGCAGCAGCAGTGCAGCAGCCAGTGTAAGGCAGCAACAGCGCAGCATCCAGTGTAAGGCAGCAGCAGTGCATATCCAGTGTAAGGCAGCAGCAGTGCATATCCAGTGTAAGGCAGCAGCAGTGCATATCCAGTGTAAGGCAGCAACAGTGCACATCCAGTGTAAGGCAGCAACAGTGCAGCATCCAGTGTAAGGCAGCAACACTGCATATCCAGTGTAAGGCAGCAACAGTGCATATCCAGTGTAAGGCAGCAACAGTGCACATCCAGTGTAAGGCAGCAACAGTGCAGCATCCAGTGTAAGGCAGCAACACTGCATATCCAGTGTAAAGCAGCAACAGTGCAGCATCCAGTGTAAGGCAGCAACACTGCATATCCAGTGTAAGGCAGCAACAGTGCAGCATCCAGTGTAAGGCAGCAACACTGCATATCCAGTGTAAGGCAGCAGCAGTGCATATCCAGTGTAAGGCAGCAACAATGCATATCCAGTGTAAGGCAGCAGCAGTGCAGCAGCCACTGGCAGTCCATGCCAGCTGTCCATGCTGTGCTCCCTTCTGTACATGCAGTCCATGAGAGCAGAGACATTTCCACCTAGCTGATCACTAGCTTGTCACGGAGTTAGCAATCAAAAGATGTGATCTGGGGAATGAGGAGTGGGTGGAAAGAAAATCAAACAAGGTTGTCTGATTGTTCTGAGCGATAGTTGTGAGGACAATTTCTTATTATTTTAACTTATTTATTTACTTCTGGTTTGAGTGTGCTCTGTGGTATGTTGGTGTGTCACGGGGGACAGTGAAGGACACTGGGTAGATAATCTTCTTCCATCATGTCTAGCCATGTTTTGCCCTGAGGTAGTGTTTCTCACTGAACTTCTGCTCACAGTGTTGGCAGGCTGAGCTCAGAGAATCTGCCTGTCTCTGCTCCCCAGTACCAGGATTGTACATACAGCCATGTCTGCTTTTTTATGTGAGTATTGTGGAATTCAAACTCAGGTCATCATGCTTACAGAGTAAATGTTCTCACCCACAAAATCATCATTCTATGCCTGGTTTCTATTTTTTTTAATCATTTTTGCCTTCTGTAGAGATAAAACATAATCTACCCCCATGGGGAGGTGGTGCTTTGGATGTTTGAATCATTCCCACCCCCTGTGTGAAATCTCCACGTGAATGTTATGACCAGAGGAAGAACACACACATTTGAACTGTACAGTTCAACCTATTGTAACCCAAGACACGTAACATACAGTGACCTCAGGTTACTTGGCTATAAAATGCTTATAAAATATATAAATATATATAAATATAAAATATATAAAATGCTTATATAAAAGGGACCGATGAAGTAGTTAGCATAGAGCCTCTGCAGGGGACTATGAAGCCCTGGGTTCAGTACCCAGCACTGAAAAGGGAAATGAAACTCACAATAAAGAACTGTGCTATAGGATGATGTGATGAGTATCCAGTCTATCTACCGCTACTGTCAGATACAGAAGAGGCCTAGTTTGCGCATCACACTTCTCTTTCTTTAGGGCTATATGTAGACAACTACCAGACTCGGATTGAGAATGTGAGTGAAAGAATTCTTAGTAGTACATTAAATATAAGGTGTTCTTGAGCTCCGCTGTAACCTGTGGACTGTGCATCCTTCTGCTGTCTTCACCTACAGCTTTGGAGTGCCCGTCATCTCACGTATTTGCTCCAGCCTCTTTGCAGAACGTGTAAACTGGTGCCTGCCTCAGATGGACTCATCACCCAAATCAAACTTAGGCACATGGATGTGACTTTACAGCAAGAACATTGTTATTGAAGGAAGTCATCATTAAACCCAACTGGCCATGCTACAGCCACATTAAAGTCACCTGAGATGCGCTCATCGTGACAGGATAATTGTAAGGGTCAATAGAGGGCTTAAAGGATGCAGGGTGCACAGATGGCAGGAGGGTGGAAGACAGGTGTTGGAACAGACACAATTTCCTACTAGGTCTGTCTAACCCTATGATTCTCCATATATTTTTATTGCCCCACAAGCTACACTTTTATTCATATTGGTTTTGCAGATGGCCATTGAGGAAACAGATAAAAATGACAGTGAAGTGTGTTTAAATTATTAAACATGACATTGACATGGGCTGGTCTAGCCAGTGCAGACATAATTGTGAATATGGTGTCCCATTGTGATAAGAGGCCCCAAGAGTTGAAAGTCATCAGTGGACATGAATTCTGAAAGGTTCAAGCAGTTATGGCTGCCAAAAGAGAATCAGAAAATCACAAGAATTCTATCTCATCCCTTTGTCTGGACCCGACAGCTTATCATCTGCTCTTGTCTTCATTACCACTAGAAAGAGGGGCATGTGTAATAGCTTAGCTTATAAAACAGTATATAGGAATATGGAAAAATAACAGTAAAACTGGTCCTGCCAGAGACCACGCCTGTCAACACTTACTCAGCCGTCTTTAGAACAGTAACACTGACATGTTGAGGAGGTTGTCGTGTTGACAAACACACGGGTTCAGTCCCCACCACTGCACCCACTGGGACATGACTACGATCCCAGCTCCGAGGAAGTGAGAGAAGAAGCACAGTTGAGTCTTACCTACAGTGAACTCAAGGCCAGCCTGGGCTACGCGAGGCCCCGTCTTCAAAACCAAAAAAGGTGTGCACGCATTCTTTTGTTCAGAATAAAACGAGACAGGTGAATAACAGGAAGGTGGTGGTTGTTCCCAACAGGCTGGCTCGGAAGGAAGCAGAGTCAAGCGAGGAGAGAGCCAGTGGCCCTATCTGCTTTACTTCATAGAAGGTGCTAAATTAGCTGGGCGGTGGTGGCGCACGCCTTTAATCCCAGCACTCGGGAGGCAGAGCCAGGCGGATCTCTGTGAGTTCAAGGCCAGCCTGGGCTACCAAGTGAGTTCCAGGAAAGGCGCAAAGCTACACAGAGAAACCCTGTCTTGAAAAACCAAAAAAAAAAAAAAAAAAAAAAAGAAGGTGCTAAATTACTTCTCTTTGGGCCCAACTGCACAATTCCTTTTCCCTAGAATCCTTCCTAATGGAAAAATGACTGTAAATCCTCGGCTTTTAGTAGGCAAGGAGAAGGTTTCAATACTGACTCCCCACAGGGCACAGGACGTCCGCTGATGGTTACATATCAAAGACTCAGACCCATTATCACCATCCAGACCATCAGCGTGCCAATATTCAGCCAGTGTGGATAATGCTATCCTGGGGTAGGGAAAGGGCTCTCTCTTTCTCTTCTCTCTGCAAATAGTTTGCACATAGTTGTGTAGTGAGCATTGCATATGCTTACCTGAGGCAAACTCCTTAGGCTTGCAAACAAATCCAGGATGTGGGCAATAAGAATCTCATATACTCATTCAACCAATAGAGTTCATGCTTTTTATGTGATAGGACTCGTGGCAGACACTGGGGAAACAGTGGTGAGCAAACATATGTATACATAGCTTCTGTTTCCAAGGGGCTGGTAACCAGCTAGGGGCCAGAGAAGCACATGAATAGTTATCAAGTAGAAAGTGTAATTGTGTGAATTGAGAAAAATGGGAGTAAACAATGCGAAGAGCACATGTAACAGTGCTTAGGGACAGAAAGCAGAATTTATGTTGAGACAGGAGGCCAATGGAGACTAGGGAGGATGTCCTAGGCTGATGGGAGGACAAAGTAAAGTAGTTGAGGTGGGACGGACCTCAGTTTATCTGAGAGGAAAATGAAGATCAGTTATTTGAACATAAGGATTATGTGCCTAGAAGCAAGATTGTAGCTGTCCTTATAGGGATTTAAATCATTCCTTGTTTTATGAGGGAAGTTTGTTTATATTTCCGTGAATGAGCACAGTCATCCTCACGTTGCTGAAGAGAGTGCATGGCATAGCAAGGCAGCACTGGGGAGATTCCAGCAATGTCACATTAGTCTATGTGTTCTAGAGGATAGTGGAGACAGACATGTTACATCCACATCCTTGCTTGTGGGGACCCTCAGAGGCTTCCTGGTAAGCCTTACTCAAGGTCAGAAAGTCTGAGCTTGCTTTGCCCAGCAGGGCTGCATATAGGATGATTTGGCTAAAGACGTGGTATCAGGTGTTTCGAGGGGTCTACACTTGTTGGTACTTTATACCTTGACCTTAGAAGGGGGAGATCTTTTGTCCCTCCCTTGCTGATGCATAAAAGGCCCATTATGAATAAAGTTGGGGCAACATGGTATTGACCCAGGGCCCTCCTGAAACCATACTGTATCTCTATCTTTCTAGTTGTCTCCATCTGTATTTCTAATACTTCTTCATTCCTCTCTCTTCTCCCCCAAGAACCCTTTGACAGGTCAGAGCTGGTCTCCTACACTTGCTGAAGTATGGCTCTATGAGATACATATAGTATAACTGTCTGCATGCAATAATAGTGTGTCTATAATGAAGCTAACTTTCATTATCATAAATAATTTTAACTACAAGAATAGTAATTTTATTTTATTTGGATCATTCATTCTTCCTCACTTGAGTAACTCATAGTGTATTTTCTCATTAGCTTAGGTTGTCTTTCCCAATTGGCTGTCTCAGACTGGCCAGTAGACTCATCTGCTTAGGTTGTCTTTCCCAATTGGCTGTCTCAGACTGGCCAGTAGACTCATCTGCTTAGGTTGTCTTTCCCGATTGGCTGTCTCAGACTGGCCAGTAGACTCATCTGCTTAGGTTGTCTTTCCCGATTGGCTGTCTCAGACTGGCCGGTAGACTCATCTGCCCTTCACCGCTGACCTGCTGTGCTCACTCTCCTCTCTGGCCTTCCCCATTCCTGTCTGCTTTGTCGTCCGCACCCCAGTTTCTAGCCCTCTCCCTTGCTCATTTTCTTTTCTGTCTTCACTGATGTCTTCTCTAAGGAAGCTGGCTACTTTTCACAAGAGATGGAGGAGCAAATCCTCCACTTACCCCAATGTAGATGAAGCCCCTGCTTCTAATGATCCTAAGCGACACTGGATGAGGCAGAGTGCCAGGTTGCTGGGAAAGCTTCCTCTAGGCTTTCCCAATTCTAACTCCTTTTCTAAGAGGATGGAATTTTATTCTTGAGTTCTTCCACAATAGTTTCTAAGATCTAAGAATTTGTCAACAGAGAAGTGAATGTTCGTACTTTTTAATATATGAGCATCATTATACACATAGGAAGTTGAGAAATAACTACAGTCACTTAAATGAGGGGGTCATAGAATTTCAGAGGTGGATATTAGAACAATTTAAATAGCATGTTAGTTTGAATGTGTAATTAGATGCTGCCTACCCAGAGGCAGCCTGTGCCAATGAGATGAAGTGGCGGAGCCCATCTGGGTTTCCTGGTAGCTTTATCCAGCAGGTCTGCATAAAGAGGGCCTGAGTATCAGGTGTTTGGAAGGGTCTACACTTGGCTGTACTTTGCTCCTCCTCTTGGCATTGTGATAAAAAGCCCTTTGGAATAAAGTTCAGGGCTGGTGGGTTGAGACCCAGGCCCTCCTGAGGCTATCCTGTGTTTTCTGTCTTCCTCTTGTCATCTAGGTAATCTCTTTCAAACTGATATTTCTCACTTCTCCCTACTCAAGAGTACCCTGGGTCATAAAAGTGGCGGCTGGCCTGCCACAATGAAGGACAGACTCAAGTTTAGAAGACAGGGATTAAATAACAACAGAAGGGAGTGGAGAAGACTCGGTCACTCATGATGCCAATGGGAAGGTGTCAGGGAAGAAAGCCACCAGCATGAAGCTTGTCAAAAAACCACAAATGATATCACTTTGCATCTGGGTTTGTGGGAGTGTTGAACCAGGTATGTCTAGCTTTGACATCAGAGATTTTGTCCCCACACTCACAACTTTAGCATCCAAGTCCCCAGTCCCAGAAAAAGGAATATAAAGGAAGACATGGATTAGCAGCCATTGTGAGTTACCCAGGTGAGGAAGGATGAATGATCCAAATATAATACAACGGTGAATCCTGTGATTTAAATTATTCATTCACTCATCAGTGAATCGTTAAGCTCTTACTATGTGTTGGACATTGTTCTTACAGGAGAATAATAGAGTAATAGGATGGTGTCTGTCCTTGGGAACTCTTCATTTTAGTGTATGAGGTTGATAATAAGCCCTCAAACACATATACTCCTGCTACTACTAGTTTAACTGGTAATGATAATAACTAATACCCATATGACAGTCATAGTTGGCTACACATTATCCTTACTTTTTACATATATTAATCTGTTGATGCTATCATAATTCCCATTTTACAGATCAAGCACACTAGGTAATATACCCTATTTAAGGTTCCATGGTTCTAAGTAGCATGGTTATATGACAAGAAATAAAAGCCGGTGCGTGCTGCATTCATATCCTGCCAATGGTGGTGGTATATAATTTAGAGTTGTAACATAGCCTTTGGGATCTGGACTCTTGGATCAGTAAGTCACTAAACTCCGTGATGTAGGTAAGGAACCCTATTTATATTGGAACTCAGTCTCTTATTTCAAATAGAGATGATAAAGCTAGTTAGATAGGTTTATGTAAGTATGAAGTCAGACTACTCCGTTATGTAATGTGTGAGATCTCACACTGTCCTGCCATATAGTAAATGTCAAAATTAAACGCTGAGATTGGAAGCTCAGCAACAGCAGAAAAGAAAATAAGACAATTTGCGTGTGGCTGGATGTTTCTAGGAGAGGAAAGAACTGTTTCCTTGAGGATGTAGTGATTCAGGGACTCAGAGGGGAGTGTTAGATACACAGAGCCCTCCAGGGGAAATAGACTCTTAAAAAAGGTCCAGAAGAAGAAGAAGAAGCAGAGGGTCCCCAGGAAATCAGAATCAATGAATGCTCAACAAATGGACAAAATGGTAGGAGCTGAGTCCTGGGGCTCAGCAGACTGGAACATGACCCAGCGGAACACAGAGTTGGAAGGGATCTTGCCATCCCTGCAAGTCCTGGAGCACAGGACTGCAAGTGGCAGGTGGGCCAGCCCGGGGCCTTGTTACTAAAGGTTGTTTCACTTGGCAGTGGGTAGCTGGCTCTTTGTACAGATCTAAAGAGAACTCGGCCTAAAGCGATGATGCCTCTTTGCATTAGTGATGCCTCACAATCCTCCCTTGTGTTCCCTTCAGACCCACTCGATCCAGCAGGAACCAAGACCAGATTTCCTACTACCATAAAATAAAAACAATTAATGTTCACAATGTGAGTTTTGTTTATTTTCTTTTTCTTACAATTACATTCTAGGCTTATTAACAGTTCAACTTTATTATGAGCAATCCAAAATGAGCAAGCTGATTGATCTTTAAGGACATGTTTTTGGTTGATTATTTGGTATATGGGCAAAAACATGGACCTTATGATGCCAGAGTGATTTTGTTGGTCAAACAAAGAGACCTCCAGAACCTTGACTTTTGGTCAAAGTGAAAATAAAACTTCATTAATGTGGAGCTAGGATGTATGCGGGAAAGGCAGGTAGTGGTCATGGCTTGAAAGTAGAAACAAGCTGGGGATGGTGGTGCACGCCTTTAATCCCAGCACTCGGGAGGCAGAGGGAGGTGGATCTCTGTGAGTTCGAGGCCAGCCTGGGCTACAGAGTGAGTTCCAGGACAGGCTCCAAAGCTACAGAGAAACCCTGTCTCAAAAAACCAAAGGAAAAAAAAAAGAAAGTAAGTAGAGACAAATGGGGTTTGTGCTAGATTTAGCAAATACTGTCTTCTAACATTTTTAGGAATTCATTTAGCCTGTTAGGTATCCTCCTGAAAATGGTAACTGGGAATTATTAGGGTCATTATCAGTGAATTAGACTATGAGATATCTTTATCAGGGCTGGCTTCTAACTTACGCAGGTCATTTAATCAAGAGAAGATAATTTAATGCTGTAACTTTATGGAGGTAGGAGGCAGACCTCAATGTAAATTTTATATTATGTTATAACACATGTGCAAATTTAACATTTATAACACCCTAATGAAAAAATTTACAAAGAAACATTTTGTCAGACTATCCTTGATATAATTTAGTACAATAGAAACATACAAGAAAGTTCTGGGGAAATAAAGTCCATGTAGTTATCATTATAAATATTACCATGTTTCATGTGAAACCTTTCATTGGACACCTAAAAGTGGTTGCTGGTAGGACACATTAATAGGACAACTTGGGCTCTGTCCTTGTTCTATAAGGTACCCAGTCACTACTTGGATCTTTCTCAATGACCTGAAACTAGAACTCTTGAGTTTTGTATTTTCACAAGGCTTGATTAAAATGCTCTATCCATTTTAGTTAAACAAACTTCCTGAGACAACATCGAATGATGCCTGTTGTGGCTGAAGCCTACAAATTGCATTACATGGCCTTATCTGGCTTTATAATACTTAGAGTACATAGGTGCTCACAAATATACGAGTCTATCAAGAGACCACCTTAGTGGAGTCAGCACTCTTCTGGTTTCTTTGAAGTTCCTGTGCTTTGAGTGAAGCCACACTGACCTATAATCGATGGAGAATCAACATTTGTTAGTGTTCTGAAGCATGGGCCTGTGGGCACAGTTACAATGAGAGGTTCAGAATGGTAAAGAGCACACAGAGGAAATGGCTATGTTTAAAGAAAAAAGGCTTCAGAGCCACCAATCTGTGTACTTTTAAGCCAGGATATAGTAGAGAGTGCTTTCCAGAAAGACACACTTTGGAATCTCTCAGTAGGACAAAGGGAATTGTATGCAGCATTGGAACAATGATTGTTGCCTCTTGACTATAAAATAGTTTCACAGTAATTTTTCAACATTTTTGATAAGGTTGAAGCGAATCAAAAGTACCTTTCCCTATTTTGAAAATATTAAAAAGTATTTGGAAAACCATGTCTTTCTAGAATCTGGGTAGAATCTAACAAGAAAGCTTTTTGTCTTTGAAAGAGTTATATAATGCATGGATAGAACACCGAGGCTTGGTAGATGGACCTTAGCCGATAGTTACTCAGTACTGGTGGAGTTGACACTGAGCAAATTTTGTTGTGGTTGTTGTTAGATAAATGAAGAACTTAAGTGAGCTATAAAGAGGAGGAGAATCTGCATTCTTTTGGGATTTGAGGGGAATAACAATGGACACAATCTCTTTCTTTTAACACTCTCTGGGACTTCAGTATCACTTTAACTGACTCTGTACTGTGAATCATGCTCTCTCCACCCAGGCCAAGGCCAACAGCTGGATATCTCAGGCACAATGGCAGCACACACACACAGAGCTTAGGATGTTCCCCCCCCCCCAGGTTCTTCTTCCTACCCATTGTGATTTGAATATAAAGTGTGTATATTGAAAGCTCAGACATTGAAGACTTAGTCCCCATCTCGTGCTTCTCTTGTGAGATGATTGGATCCAGAGGGTGCTAATTTTAGCCATGGGTTAGCCCTGGCTAGTCATCTTTAGCTGAATGGCTATTAGAAGGCTCTGTGCAGTTGCAGGAAGGGGGTCAATGGGGGTCTGCCTTGGAGGGTGCATTTTGTTCCTGACTCTTTCCTTTGCTCTCCCTGCTTCCTGACTGCTGTGAGACCAGCAGCTTTCCTCTCTCCCTTTCTTCCTTACCACAGAATCAAAACCAAAGGAGCCTGACAGTGTATGCTGAAGCCCCTGAAACCATCATCCAAGAGAAATCTTCCCTCCTTTGAGATGTTTTCCTTGGGTACTTTGTCATGGCAACAACATCTTGACAATACTTTACGGCCTGACCTCTGCCAGGGCTCCACCCAGTTCAGTGTCTGTTTTCATGGCTGCGATGACACATCTGATAGAAACAACTTCAGAAAGGAAATGTTTGTTTGCTTCATGCTTTAAGAAGTGATACAGGGGGCTGGAGAGATGGCTCAGTGGTTAGGCGCATGTACCGCTCTTACAGAGGACCTGAGTTCAGTTCCCGGTACCCACATCATATAGCTCTGAACTTCCTGTAACTTCAGCTGACCCCTGACCTCTGACCTCTGCAGGCACCAGCACTCAGGCACTCATACCCAAACATAGACACATCACTAAAAATAGTAAAAATAAGGAAGTTTTTTAAAAGAAGTGATATAGTCCATCATGGCAGGGAAGCATACTGGCAAGAGTGTGAGCTGGCTGCCCACATTATATCCATCGTCAGGGAGCAGAGAGAAGAGGAATGCTTCCTTCCTCCTCCTTATTCCATCTAGAGCCACAGCTTATGGGATTGTATCATTCACTTTCAGGCTAGATCTTTCTGTCTCGGTCAAGCCTCTCTGGAAACACCCTTGCAGACATGTCCAGAGTCAGGCTTCTAGGTGATTCTAGATCTAGTCATGCTGACAGTGAAGATTAGCCATCACACCTACACACGATGGTCAAGTGCTCCCTGTAAATCTGACTGAGTTTCAGCCCTTTCTTTGGTCACACAAGCTACCATCGGTGGAATTGGTCTCTCCCACCCAGTGTGGTCAACCTAGGCCTTCAGACCCAGCTTTCTAGTCTCAAAGTCAACACAAAGGTTGTGACACTAGTCTCAAGTCCCAGACCACTTTCTGCTCCTCAGATCATGACTCCGAAATGGCTGAAGTTCACAGGGTTCCTTACGTGCACATGTGACCGACTGAGATGTTCTTTCTGGAAGCTTGTCCTTGTTTCCTTATAAGGACACAGCCAGAGCTTGAAATTTCAGAGCCCTGATTCTTGAATTAGTGAGCTAGAAATAAAAGGAAAGCTGAGGCTCAAGCCAAGTTTCCCAGGATGTCATGACACTCATTGGTGCTCTGCAGTGAGTGACTTGAACACAGGCAGTAGACTGGGGGCTGAGCATTTCACCCAGAGTGTTGCTAGGCCCCATGCTGACATTCAGAAACACGCTGGCCAGCAGAGCATACTGTCCTTTCCTCATTCATAGAAATGTCAATAGTTTTCAGGTCTGCCCAACTGCCTACCGGAGGAGAAAATGGAGCCAGCCTTAGCCAATAAAGTGTGTGTGGAAGTCTAGACTGAAATCCAGAGCCCAGAAGGCCTGCTGCGGTCCTGTGTGGTCCTCATTCATAGACAGTGTTTGCCCTGCACTGTTCTCTGCTCACTATGACTCTGATTCTCTCCCCAAAGACTGAGGTAAGGATGAATCACAAGGCACTCCATGTAGAAGAGAGCAGGTACTGGAATCTAGTGCCATATTTCCTGGATATCAAGTTTGATTTTGCATGTGTGACTCAGAGTTGGAGACATTTTTTTAAGCTCTCCTCAGTTTCTTCCTTATAAAATGAGATGAGCCGGGCGGTGGTGGCGCACGCCTTTAATCCCAGCACTCGGGAGGCAGAGCCAGGCGGATCTCTGTGAGTTCGAGGCCAGCCTGGGCTACCAAGTGAGTTCCAGGAAAGGTGCAAAGCTACACAGAGAAACCCTGTCTCGAAAAACCAAAAAAAAAAAAAAATAAATAAAATAAAATGAGATGATATACTCAGTAACCATTCACTGGGCTACTTCTCTGGGAAGGGAATTATTTTTGTGGCTGGGAACATAGCCATAAACAGACTAGATAAAGTCCCATCCCATGCCACTCCCCTCCCTCACACATCATCTAGTAAGGTAGAGGGAAGATAGACAACTCGTAATAGATTCATGTCACGACCCATGACAAAAAAATAAAGTATGGCAAGAAATAAAGAGCTCTATAGAACAGTTTAGGGATCAGAACTGTGGTCACTCAGGAGACGACACATAGAACAGTTTAGGGATCGAACAATCATGGCTCAGGAGATGACACACAGAAAAGTTTAGGGATTGGAACAAGCATCACTCAGGAGATGACACACAGAACAGTTTAGGGATTGGAACAATCATTGCTCAGGAGGTGACACACAGAACAGTTTAAGGATCAGAACAATCATCACTCAGGAGACGACACACAGAACAGTTTAGGGATCGAACAATCATTGCTCAGGAGGTGACACACAGAACAGTTTAGGGATCAGAACAATCATTGCTCAGGAGGTGACACACAGAACAGTTTAGGGATCAGAACAATCATTGCTCAGGAGGTGACACACAGAGCAGTTTAGGGATTGGAACAATCATTGCTCAGGAGGTGACACATAGAACAGTTTAGGGATTGGAACAGTCATTGCTCAGGAGATGACACACAGAACAGTTTAGGGATCGAACAATCATTGCTCAGGAGGTGACACTGGAGCAGAGACCGTGATGAGTGTACTGCACGACAACTGGAAATGTTGCTACAGAAGAAACAGAGGAGCAAAGGCTCTAGGACTGAGGAATGCCTGGAGAAAATGACAGCACCTACCTAGTAAATGAACTTGTCTAGATGTTGTCAGCTAATTAGTGCATTTACACCTCAAGAACAGCCTGATAGGGAAATGATTATTGACTAATGTCAGTTGTTAGTAGGAAAAATTGCTTCATATATTCTGGCCTTATAGTTCATTCATCCCCAACTCCAGCTGTCTTAGTTTTGATTTTTATTGCTGTGAAGAGACATCATGACCACAGCAACTCTTATAAAGGAAAACACTTAATAGGGGCTGGCTTACAGTTCAGAGGTTCAGTCCATTATCGTCATGGTGGGACATAGTGGCATTCAGGCAGACATGGTGCTGGAGAAGGAGATGAGAGTTTTACTTCTTGATACAAAGGCAACAGGAAGTGAACTGAGACACTGGGCATATCTTGAGCATAGGAGACCTCAAAATCCACCCCCACAGTGACACACTTTCTCCAACTAGGCCATACCTACATCAACAAAGTCACACCTCCTAATAGTGCCACTCCCAAAGAGCTTATGGGGACTAGTTATATCCAAACTACCACACCAACTTAAAAACATCTTCTTGAAGCTTGGGGACACTGCCAGCTGCTGAATTCTACTAGGGGTGTAGGTGACATGTTAGAGTCTTTTGCACACCCTATTGTCTCCCTGTACCTCCTTAAATCTACTCCTATAGTCAGAAGATTTCCTGTGTCCCAGCCTGCTGGTGGTTGGGACAAATCTCTCCCACTCGCATCCCCCAACTAACACAGATGCTAATATTAATTATAACTGCACAGCCATGACTCAAGCTTTTTGCTAGCTAGCTCTTATATCTTAAATTAGCCCATAACTATTAATCTATGTATTGCCACATGTTCCGTGGCTTTACCTGCATCCCACTACATGTTGCTCCTTGGGTGGCTTGCTGACATCTCCCTCCACCTTCTTCCTGTCTCTCCCTTTGAATTTCTAGCCTTTCTCTAAGCTGCCTTGCCATAGGCCAAATGGCTTTATTTATCAACCAATCAGAACAACACATATTTGTAGTGTACAGAAAGATGTTCCCCCATCACTTCCCCTTTTCTATCTAAACAAAAGGAAGGATTTAACTTTAACATATTAAAATTATATATAGCAAAACAGTTATCAAGCAAGAATTATAGTTATAATATCTAGTCTATTTGTATTTGGCAAAATTAAAGAAAATATTCTATCATCTATCCTATATTTGTGAGTCTAAACTTTTAAAACTAATTTATCTTTTATCATAACCAAGGAAAATTATAACTATCTAGTTTTCAACTACATCAAAGACCCCAGAAGTATATAATATTACCTAAGTAAACAGGAAGAGCATTGTAAGCAACTTCCAAAAAAAAGCTATCTCTGTCATTTCCTGTCCTCCCTGGACAGTCATCCAAAGTTTCTCTGTAATGTTGGGGCATCCATCTTCAGCCTATAGGCCTAGAGTCTCTCAGTTGCTTTTCTCTGTGTCCTATAGAATGTTTGGCAGTCTCCTCCATGAAGCAGGAACCTGAAGGACCATCTCATCTTGCAAAATTCAGTGGTCACCTTCCTATGGGTCCTGTACGTCCAGTTGAT
Organism: Peromyscus eremicus; assembly: GCF_949786415.1. Lineage (NCBI taxonomy): Eukaryota > Metazoa > Chordata > Mammalia > Rodentia > Cricetidae > Peromyscus > Peromyscus eremicus. The sequence continues at coordinate 118,294,355 of NC_081420.1, forward strand.
ACAACATTGTCAAGCAGTCCAGGCAAGAACAGTTTCTTGCCCAAATGGTTATTTTGCCAAGAAGAAAATAAACTCTATATGGAGTATCTTCCTCTTTGAAGTAAATTTGTGTAGCCAGGAGCAGATGTGTCTCATTGTCCAGGAAAGTCTAAGTTTTTAAAATATTTTAAATGCCATATTCTGTAGGTCTTTGAAGTGTTTGAAGATTACCTGCCTAATTGAAAGGTATCTATGTATATCTAGAAAACTTAACTAACATGAATATGTTTGATTATCATAGATGATTAACTATCAATCTGTATTTTTTAATGATACATTACAATTTTAAATGAGTTGTCTAAACATAATACCTTAAACAAGAGTAAAAATATACATAAAGTATAACAAAATTAACTTTAAATTTGTATCAATAAACTAAAATCCATAACATTGTAAAACATTTCAAACAAGTTGTTACTCTTTAAAAATAGATTCAATAACCTACCCTATCATCCTATCATATCTATACTATCTCCTTTTCTTCTTTAGAAAGAGATTGCTTTTATAATCAACCCCCTTTAAGTAAAAATAAACATTTATAAACAATATTTTGGGAATTTGGGTGTAGTTTCTCATACTACTTCCTGCTAGTTGTGGGCACTGGTAATCTTATAGGGATCCTGAGAACATTAAGAATTATGGTCAAGTCCTGACTGGAGTAGTCTGTGATGCTGCATTGTCTGAGCCAGTTGTCCTGAAGCTGATTTTGGATGTTGGATCATCTGAAGACCTCTCAGGGAATCTTCCTGGAGCAATCCACAAGTTCTGTCAAATGCAAATGGACTAGACATTGTTATTGTATTTATTGCTTGTCTATATTGTATATAGTTATTGTACTTATTGTATATAGTTTTTCTTATATTAGTTATAACTTAAAAAAATTTTATTAGACAAAAAAGGGGAAATGTGGTGAATTTTGAAATGTGGTGATATTTTATTTGTGCTTTGATAAATAAAGTTTGCCTGAAGAATCAGAGGAAAAAGAAAGCTATTATAAGTAAACAAAGCCCTTAATCCTATGACTTAGCAGGCAGGATCTCTGTGTGTTCAAGGCTACACTAGGGAACAGAGCCAGGTGTGGTGGCACACGCCTTAATTCCACAGCAAGGTAGACAGGAAGTAACTCACATTTGGAAGCTGCAGAGTTGGTGAGGTATGGTTGGCTGGTGGCTTTTCTTATTTCCCTGATCTCTCTAAGGCTTTCACCCCTATATTTGGCTCCGTGTTTTTTATTTAATAAGACCATTTAGAAATTCGTCTACATACTCCACCTTCTGTGAGATCCTCAGCACCAATATTACCTGTGTAGCCTCCTAAGTCCAGCTTGTTGTCCAGCACAGTGCTAGGGATTTGGGGGGCAATAGTGTGTCTTGAAGGCAGATGTCTTCAAATGAAAGGCAGTTCCAAACATGTATTTCACCAGGGTTTATAATTTTGTCAAATCAATACTTCCTCTCTGAGCCTAAAGAGTCCCATAGAAAAATAAAGGCACAAATGTGAGGGAGAGGCCATTGACCATTTGTCAGCCCAACAGTTTTTGTGAAACAAACAAAAACAGAAAAACCAAAACAAGCAGCACCCACCATTTGAGGCTGACACCTCCTCCTGCCCAGTGCTGAAACACAGGGATTGTTCCAACTGAATCCATTTGTTATTTTCCACTTGAAATAATTATATTTGCATGTGTCTAATCTTGTCCATATCTGCATAAGTAGCTGGCCAAAAATGACCTCCTGGTCATACCCTGGTGTAGCTGGGCACACATGATGTTACTGGGTACATTCAGGAGCCTTATTTAGTTAGGATTTCTTATATGACTTTGTGACCAAACATCCTTATGTAAGTCCCTAACATGATTTACCAATCAGTTTGTATTACTAAAATGAAATGCCCAAGGTAACTGGCTTTACAGGGAGAAAAGATTTGCTTAGCACCAATCTATAGAGGCTCCAAGTCTGAACCAGATGACCCATTGGCTTGGCCTTAGATGAGTGTAGCAGATGGTGGCACATCATGGCAGGAAAACACAGAGGACCAGATAGTCACATCTCAAACCAGAGAAAGACCAAGACGCTAGCGTCCTACAGACAGTGACTTTGGAGGGTGAACCTCCAATAAACTAAATGTCTCCCCCTAGGCTCCATCGCCTGAAGGCTCTACTCCCCCAAGGCAACACATGGACTTTCAAAGGCTGCTCACAACAAAACACAACGTGTGGCCTGCCGTGGCCAATAACAACAACTCAGCGTCAACAGGCATCTACTGGAAAGTCATTCCTCTCATTTCAACATTGCAATGGTTTAATGAAGCCTCGCTGCTCCATAAGTCAGCCAGTTGCAAGGTCACACCTCCTTCTGACACCCAGGTCAGTGTTCTGGGTCTCTGTCCTTTCTAGTTACCCTTCTGTGAAATTCTCCCTGCTCTCACTGTCTCTGCCATGTTAGTGGAGGTTTGGCCACTGCCAGACATTTCTGTGGTCTCCTTTTCCCTGCCCTTAATTTCAGGAAATGACTGATACTCTTCCAGGCCTAACTTTGTCCCAGGTATAAGCTTAGCTGTGCCCCAAGTTCCTTCCCACCCTCTGATGACAGGAAGAGCTGGGCTGGATGCTTCAGTGAACCTCAGATGCTAACTTAGAACATAGTGGACTAACACAGAGGGCTTACAATAGCTGTATTAGAGTCCTCAATCCAAGCCCCTTCTAAGAGCCCTAGTAAGTCCAAGCTGACAGCGCCCTGATCTCTTAGTGCCTTTCTTCTATCGGGTTACAGGAAGAGTCACCTTACAGCATCAGCAATGGGAAGTCCTTGCAAAGACCTTTTATATTCTGATTCCAATTTTTTTCTTTTCCATAGTTCTGAAAGAGGACTATTATTGAAAATGTAATCCTGGGTTCTATGTCCACCTGGGGAATAGCTTCATGTGTGTCCAACATGGGGTAGTTCCTTGTTGACTTACAACACGTGGGGCAGATAGGAGTTGTCTCCATTTCAGCCCAGTTTCTGACAGACAGGACATAAAGACTGGCTTTTCGGACCTTCCTGACGTTCCTGTCTCTGTTTCCCAGCTCTGCTGTATTTTGTCAATCTTACCACTGAAGTCTCACTGTGGTGAGTCCTTGGGGATCAGTGCTATCACATCATGCTTTGTCACTTGTTATGTGTAGGTGATGAGACTGGAACCAGCATCAGGTCGTGAATAGGACATCCCCAGGATTAAAGTTACCCTGTATTGGTCCAGGCTTGCCTGTCTTTTATGCTGAGGACATAGTAGTCTCCATCCGTCAGGCCAATGCCACTCTCTTCATCAAGGGCTATTCTCGGCAGTTCATTAGCTATCACCATCTCTGACCTGTCTTTTGGCTTTAAAGAGGGCTGATCATATGTGCAAGCCTCTGCCTTCAGACCAAAAAAACCCAAACAACAACAAAAAAGTTATAACATTTATATTTATTTATATGTTTTACTTAGTATTTCTTTATACTTAACACTCATAACCTTACATTTTTTATTTATATTATTTTTATTCCTTCATATGTTATAATCTTCTTCCACATTAAATTAGAACTTTAAAAACAAGGATGATACCCTAAAATTTTTTCTCAAAATGTTCCAAGTGCATACAAAATATGAGTTGAATATTGATTTTCATCATAATTGATAGAAAATAATTGAAAATTGAGGAGCTGGCACAAATAATTCAAAGATGCCTTTTAAGATGTACATCTTAAATGACTTTTCATATGACCACTATTGTTCAGGCACCACGAGGTCAGAGCTAATAATCCTGCACCAAAACCTCCTTATCTTTCAAAACAACAGAAAAGAGAGCAAGTCTCAAGCTCACAGGTGAATGCTAGAAAAAAAGAAACACACCCATAAGGTTTTTAATAACTTGAAAACAAAGCCAGTTAAAGTAGCACCATGGGGCTTCTGGGTACTAATTTTGCACACATTATTAGATGGTCAAAATGCTGACACTGTCACTAGATGTTTTTATCGGTTCTTGATATAAATAAATGGACAGCAAAGGCCTGGCCATTTAAAATGAACACAGCTTTTGGCTTGATTTTGGAGATAACTTTTTAATTACAAAAAGCCAAGTCAATATCTGTTTTTGAATCCTTACCTTAATGAAGTTCTTTTGATACACACACTGAATAAAATGCTGACTGGAATGCCAAGGTGTTTCCCCTGCACCTTGTAAGCAAAGCTTTCTGAGAGCCCGTGTTACTTTTTGATTATAAACAACCCGTGTTCTGTCTTGTTCCTTCACGCTTTTTTAAATTAAAAAATATATAATGTCAGGCAAAGTTAAACCTATTTCAGAGACACTAACATTAGAGAGGCAAAGAGCTTCTTGCCACAAACCATCGCCATGCCCTTAAATGACATGAGCTTGATCAGCGTTGGATGCTGATGTGGGGAACTGTACTGGGAAGTTGCTGCTTCTTTCCAGGTACTTAAAATCCCCTGGAAACTTGTTTATTTCAGCAAAGGGCCCCCACCTCCAAATGTACCCGCCTGTCGGGAGCTGTATTTAAATGCCTCTGCCAAATGAAAGGCTCCTTTCATGCCATTGCAAGGCCTGAAGTACCAAAAGGGTAAATAACTTGAAGTATCAGTTTTGACTGACTTGGCTTTGAACCAGGCACAGCCTGTGTGAGCAGCTGCTCGCCTGCCTCTCCACCCCTCCCTCCCCGACCTGCTAATGTTGGTGCTCGTGATAAACACCTTAATGCACTGGATTAATGAGTTAGAGCCCAGAGAAAAGGACTAAACCCATAACTTTTCCACAAACTTAGTTAAATGTCAAGGTTTTTAAAGGCCTAGTTAGCAAGTATATTAGATGAGATATGTCAGTTTCCCAATTTACCACTCTGACTTGTCTCTTGTGATTCCTCATAGCCTCTAGCCATTCTCCTCTTACCTGAGGCATTCTCCAGCAAAAACCTGATGCTTCCAGTCATTCTGCATTCCTGTGTTTCTTCAAAAATAATTGGACAGGCACCTTTCCATAAACAATCATCATTAGTTTTATACGGTACACAGATAAGAATACCACACAAACACTCTTCAATGCAATGTCTTGAGCCAAATAATAATAATTTGGCTCAGGCACCACAGATGTGATTGACAGAGAGGCAACGCACTTAGCACTCTTCCAGAAGGCTCTAAGAATGAGCTCCTTGATGCTCAGAAAGTCCTGCTCCCAGAAAAGTGACACAGCCATTGACCACTGGGTCTGTTGCAAGTCAAGAGCCGGTTCAGCTTCCGGAATCTATGATTAAAGTCATTACAGGAGCTGTCAGCAGACAGGGAGAAATGCACACTGTCACGCGGAGCAGCTGTCTGCAATGCTAAAGATTTCCATAGCGTTTAACACTTTAAAGTGGGGATCTTAACGAATCAACCTCGTTTGCGAAGCTGGAAACTTCAAGTAGTGTGTGTGTGTGTGTGTGTGTGTGTGTGCGTGTGTGTGCGTGTGCGTGTGTGTGTGTGTGTGTGTGTGTAGGATTAGCCCCAAGTTTCTTTGAAGTTTTGTTTATTTGCTTCTGTTTTTGAGGGCTTTTTTTTTCCTTTTCTTTTTTGTGCTTATGGCCATAAGTACAAAGTTTATTTAAAAAAAAAACAAGAATATATTTTGAGTATCTTCTTTTAAAAGCAAAAGTATCAAATAGAAAAAGACAATGGAATGAAAGATTACACGAGGCAAAAGAAAAACATGATTTGCAAGGTTTCAGCAGCAATTTTCATATTAAAAATCTTCACTATAATGTTCAAGTGAGTGTGGTACTTCCAGTCCAATGATAAGCCTGGGCACATGGGTAAGCTGCTGCTGGATGTGTGTTTTCTAAAGTCAAGGTGACAATTGTTGACTCACACTGAAGGTTCACTGCTATGCTGTAATCTATAGTTGGGCAGACATCCTACTAAAATGATTAACGGAGTAGCAGCTTCTGAACCCATTAAATAAAAACCGTCTGGATTCTGAGTACATCTAGTGAGTGTTTATCAGCATAGTTGCCGGTGAGCAAATGGAAAGGTTTAGAAACTGCCACACACCAAAGGAAGCGAAGGAGACACACGATGGCTACGTGAGATGCACTGTCCTGCCGGGGATCTAGGGACGGAAGCCAGGCATGAGGAAGAAGTGATCGAGCTTCTGGTGAAGTACAGCCTTCAGGGGGCTTCCTTCACTGTGGCCAACACGCTCAGCTCCTGCAGCTGTCCTGGGTCATTTGAATACCGAAAGCCACTTAGTTACCTAACTGAAATTCAGGTTTCACTGGGTCACCTGCATTTTATCAGCTAAACTTGATCACTCTGACAGTAATAAAAAATATTAGCAGTGGAGGGAGCTCTTAGTGGTGTGTAGGAATGCAGTAAGAATTTGGCCACTTTCTGTAAATCTAAAATTAGTCTAAAATGCATTTAAACTTAAAAATTATATAGGAAATATGTAGCCCAAGAAATACATTTTTGCTTTAATATTTTAGTTGGAACATTTTATGTACCTAACAAAGATTAAAACCTGACACCAGCCTAAGCTTTGTGGGTTTTTCCCAGTATGTAATCAAGTTTTCAAAAAATAAAAAAATCAACAACAACAACAACCAAAAAGAGTGTACCTTAACCCATTTTCTAGTGAGAGGGGAACTTGACACAATAATACTAACAGTAATAGTCTATTTATTTTTCCCCTCTCACCCGCTATGCCTGGGTTTGACATTAAGAATATTGTGTTTGATATTTTCTGCATTAACAGCCTCTTCAGACTTTGGTTCCGTTTTACTTCCAGTCAGAAAGATCAGAAAAAGCTCGAGTGACACAGTGAGAAACTTTATCCACCAAAAGAGACATTACCCATTCCACCAGACTGCAAATCAAAGAGTGTCTCTTAGGCTGCTTAAAAATTCATTTTAAAATCTGATCCTGATTGTACTTTTATGGTAATTTCTTACCATCAATCATCCTTTTACCTTTAGTCTCCGAGTCCACCGTTCTCCCAATAGATCTCATTCACTCCAGCTCATTAGCATTCTTTAGGAGAGAAAACAGGGTGCAAAAGCCTCACAGAAAATGAGAGAGATGGAAATTTCCCAGAAAAGTCAGGTTCACTAGGAAGCAGACCTAATGATATGTTCTGATCTTTCTTCTTCTTCTTTTTACTTTCTTTCTTTTTTTTTTGATAATTAAAATATGGGAGGAAACACAAGTCTTCCCCAAAAAGCAAAATCATATTTCCTCTGTGAATAAAATAGGTGTAATCTGCATTCAATTCCTAATTTTTTTACCTTATAATTTTTTAGGGTTCTGACCCTAAAAATTGATTTTGTTATTTTGAAGTATTTTTAAACTCTCCAGAACTTTCTTTCACCCTGTGATGTTTGCCTGCACTTCCACGGAGCTGTCTGTTCATTTGTTTTTAGTAAATGGGACTTACCGGATGGGGAGGAGCAACACACAGCCAGCTACAGCCAGCCAGAGCAGGCCCTTCTCTAGGCATGAAAATTCACATAGTGTTAGGGAAATCAATATTACAGCTTTGGTTATTACTCTCCATTCGGCAATGATTATTTGCCTGCTCCCACTTACCAATTAATCACTGGAAAGGAATAGCGTGAGCCTGTGTGTCAGCCAGAAAGCGCTCGTGGCAAGCGATTGGATTTCTATCATCCAGTTTAAGCCAAGCATTCATTCAGCCTTTTCAGCATGATTTCATCTTACTAACAATAAATGTTATATTTTTGCTCCATTGATTTGAATGCTGACTCTGGTGTAGAGCATATTTCTTAATGCAACAAGAAATGCAGTAGATAATAAGCCCCAGCAACGCACACAGCTCAGCCTGGGTACATTTAGATAGGAATAAAAAAAAAAAAAAAAAAAAAAAAGGCCATTAAGCACAAGAGAAAGAATCATTTCCCTGAAATCCCAAGTCCGGCTGCATCATCACTTCCCATGTCTTTAACAAAATGTTGCCAAAAACCACAGAATGCCAATAATAGCAATAATCCTTCCAAAATGGGTTGTTACCAGCAGTTAGTGACCAGTTTCTTAGTGAATGGCCTGAGGGGAAAGACTTGAAGAAAGCTGTATTCACTATTTCCTCTCAGGCAATTTAACTGGATGCATTAAACTGTATTTTCCTTGGGATTTCAAAATGTTTGTGCTCTGACAAGGCACTCGTCTGAAGGCCTTTGATTAAATCCGCGTCTCCACACACAGTCTTGGGAAGTCCAGCTAAGCAGAACCTCTATCATGGGAGAGGGATAAATTAAAGACTCTCAATTAACACTCTCAATAGCAATCTGAAATCCATGAAAACATGTATGCTGATACAATCATCCGGGGCTGCTTAGTCTGAGTCGTTGATAACAAGTCAACCCTCCATTCATTCATATCTACACGGCGATGATGGCCCCTGGCTGCCGACCTCCCAGGGTTCGTGTGAAGATCAAAGAAGATTGTTTGTGGATGAGTCTGAGAACTGCACAGTGTTCAGCTCAGCACCATGAAGCCAGAACTGCCAGGCAGGTCCTCTTCAGCAGTCGTAACCAGTGTGCTTTGAGGGGGCTAGCTGGAACGAGTCAGAACTCATTTAAAATTATGTTGAGAAATGGAAGCTTTGAGGCATTTAACTTTGGGGGCTTGTAAAACAAAACACAAACCCATTTTCTTTTGAAAATATAAGAAATTTTATCAGCTGTCCTAAGGCATCTGATTATTACAGGATAGCTTCTATTAGAAATCAATTATACTTAGAAATAAATTATTCCTAGGATGCTAATGGACTCAGTCCCACAGAATGGGGGCTTTGAAAAAATTACAATGGATTTGAAAATTCCACCTGCGAATAATAAGAATCCATACCAGATAAACTACCTGATCTTGTCCTTAGGAGTCTCACGTAAACGCTTATAGAAGTTGTTAATAAATGTAGGAGTTGCTGGCAGTGACATTTCAGGTGATGAGAGAGAGGGTATGGCCTCATTGGAATAGTCACAACTATGCCACAATAGTCATAGATTTGACAATTGCCTCTGAGGAACTTCAAAACAATATTTCTGTGCAACCTTTTTTTTTTGAAACATTGTCTTTCTTGATCATGTCTAAAATAATTCCTTCTCCTGATTCATATTTTATATAAAATTAACATATTAAAATGAAACATGACCGCCAAAATACTTTTCTTATTTCAAGGCATTAATTGTAGGTTACATGTCTAGATTGAAGCTGAAATGTTCTGATGCTATTTATACATCAATCATAAATCATTCAAAAACCTGAATAGGTTACATAGCATTATTTAATTCATCTACTTTCAGGGCCTGTTGGTGTTAAATAAAACATTTAAAATAGTCACTAATTGCAACTAGTAACCTAACTATAAATAAAGGTAAAAATTAATGGCATTGCAAAAAAACATAGCATGTCTCAGTATGACCTGTTCATACTCGATGAATCCAGTGCTAGCCTGGATTACAAATACTTTTATGTGTGCATGAAAGGAAAGGTAAAAAGCATGTTTTCCCCATCTTTACATATGTATCTATATCTATATCATGTATAGCTATATCTTTATGTCTATATCTACATCTGTATCTATGCATATTGTATTGAACTAGATTACATATTATACATTATACTTTCTGTGTGAAAAAATAATCAAAGAATGTAATTAGAACACTATTTAGTAAGCTTATCAAATTGAAATTACACTTTGAGGAAAATCAAATATATGCTTGAAATCAGAATTGCCTCCAAAATACTAATAGCCAACGTTCAGGCCAGTCTAGCATCCAATTTTTTTAAAAGGGTGCTAGGAAAGCAATGGAGGGCAAAGTCTGTTGCCCATGGCAAGCATGTTAGACAGTGACAGACTGATCACTCTTCTGAAGAGCCTGGATGGAAATGCAGATGCCCAAAGCCATTTGACAGGGTGATACGGCAGGATGACGCAGCCCTTGTGGGGCAGAGGGTTTGAAGCTCTCACCATAGGAACAGACTTGAGCTGTAGCAGACAAGGAAGGCTGGATCAGCCACCTTCAACTCTGCTAGGCCTGTTTGCCCTGAAATGGCCAGATCTTGGAGAGCTGCTGTAATTCTCAGGGTCCCAGACAGGAAGAAGGAAGCCGTCTGTAAGTGCAGACGTGGACTTCAGATGCAGAGGAACCACTCTGCTGCTCTTCAGGGTTTGTGGACAGGTCCAGCCCTTTGACCTGCCAGTTCATGGCTTAGGAAAGCGATTTGGACTGGAAATCCATCATGAATGCTGAATTCCATGGAAGGCAGATAAGCAAGTGTTTCAGGATGAAACCTCTTGAAAGAGTACAAAAATAAAGGAAGGCAATAATACTAATTTAAACTTATATTAATTTTATTTGATGTGGTACTAACTTCTTTCTATTAATAGAAGGGTAATCAAAAATGTAAAAATAATCATAGAGCACAAGTTCTGGGTGGGTGGTGGGGACAACTCTAGGGCCTGTGTGGCTGCCCTTGAGGGATGCTGACCAAGAAAGCAGCTAGCTCTGCTTGTCATGCTGGGTTCCCCTACACGTTGCTTCCTGCGTCTGTCAGTATGAATGTTATCCCCAGCTACGACTGCCTCCGCTCCACAGTTTGCATGCAACAGAAAGCTTAGGCAACATGCCTAAGACAGGAGCCTACCCAGTTAGTACCATGCTTTAAACATTCGCCACTCCCCAGAGCCTCGTGGGCAGGGCGGGCACTTGGTTCTTGGTGCAGCAATGCTGAGTCCTTTAGGGGGGCGGGGCCTCGACAGCGGTCCTTATGCCACGGGGGAATGAGCTTCAGGGAACTGTAGAACTCCAGTCTTTTCTCTGGCTCCCTATGTTAGATGTGATCTCTAAATATTTAGCCAGTCTAAAGTATTTCATCACACAATACAATAATTACACGTGTAGACGGTAAATGACAAAGGCCCCTCCTTCAGACACAGTGCTGGAGCAGCTGCCACAGATTTACTGAGGGTCCCAATTCCATGACATAAGGCATGGAAGACCACCTGCTGGAAACACATTGCTACTTTTCTTGATTATAAAGGACCTGTTCCTACAGCTGTAGTTTAGTCAAAGTTAAAGCCTATAAGCTTTCAAAGTGAATATTATGCAAATACATCAGTTCCTGACCTATTTTTCTATTGTCTCAGCTGAAAGACTCTTTGAAAAGAGTGTTTATATCTCCATTTATTGTTTGCTTTGCAATAATGGAAAAATTTAAAAGGCCGTTTCTGAAATGCTTTCTTAGGAACCGAGCTTGTAAAATTCTTCCATTCATCACTTCCTAATTTGCTTTTTTTTTTTCAGTGTTACCATATTTCCTGGTGACACATTTATCCAAGGAGTCTGACACCAATTCTCCCTGACTGCTTATGAAAAAGAGAGTTGTAGGCTAGAGAGATGGATCAGTGATTAAGAGCACATGCTGATCTTGCAGAGCACTAGGGTTCAATTCCCTGTACTGACGTAGTGGATCACAACAGTCTAGTCCAGGAGACGGGATGGCCTCTTCTGGTGTTCACAGGAACCAGCGTGCATGTGGTGCACGTACGTACATATAGGCAAAACACTTACGCACAAAAGATAATAAAATGAATAAATCCCCAAACAAAAATAGAACAACAAGGACAGGCACAAGGCGCTTGCTCGCCCCATGGGCTCATCAAGCTGAAACAGTGTGGAACACTGGAGACGTTCAGTCAAACAAACCATTGCAAATGAGTTCACAGAGTGACATCTGTCGAGAACTTCTGGGCAAATGCCACAGATGTGCTTACAGCTCTCAGGGACAGAGCTCAGGCGTCCTGGTATATTTCCTTGCTCAAATGAGGATGCCCTAGCCATAGCCATTAATGCAGGTTGTTCTCAGCACTGTGTCTGGATAACAGACAATGACTGTCTTACTTACAGTGTTCTGCCCAAAATGTATTGACATAACTTAAAGTTATCAACAGAATTCTCTCCACTAAAACTTTTCAACCCTGTATTTTATTTTTCATAAGCTCCCTCTGCATAAGACTTTAATACCAACTACCCAATTAAGAACCAAATTATTTTGAATTTCATATTTTAATCATTTTATATTATGACTTTCAATAGCTCTTCAAGTTAAATAGGTTTGAGAGTCACAAGGTTGCTTTCCCAAAAAAGCCAAATTCCTTGCTAGAAACAGCTAGATGCAGTATTTAATCAACTGTCAATAACATGAAGTTTTCAACACACAGCCCTGTGTTTCCTAGCCACATCTCTCAGAGTGGTAAGTCATTAAAAATGACAACATATTTTCAGTCAAATAGATATCTAGAGAAACCTCTTCCAGAGAAATTTCGAGAAACAATTCAGGACTCTTTTGCCAGGCCCTGCCATGGTCTGGCCTGGACTCAGGCATCAGGACAATGGGCAAGAGAATGACACCCTGGCCACCTTCTTCACAGAAGGTTGTAAACAGCATGGGCATAATTTCCAGATATTTTTGTCCAAATGAACCATGGGCTTGTGAGTCAAGAATGGGCCATATTATAAATTATGAAAGCAGAAAATAACAGATAGAATTTTATTGTAAAATCCATAGAAAGAGGAGAATGTCTACAGGAAAGATTTACTTTCCAATAAAAAGGAAAGAAAATGATCATTACTCCTCAAAGAATTTACACAGGAATTTGAAATCAATTTTCTTCATTTCTAGGAAGCTCTTTAAATTGCACCTAGCTTTGGATTTTCGTAATTGTCTCTCTGTCTCTCTGTCTCTCATGTGTATGTGTGTGTGTGTGTTTGGTTAGTTTTTAGATTTATTTACTTATTTTATGTGTATGAGTGTTTTACCTGTACACATGTATGTGCACCATGTATGGGCCTGGTGCCCCCTGAAGTGTTGAATCTCCTAGAACTAGAGTTTTAGAGGGGACGGTCATGAGCCATCGAGTGAGTTTTGGGAACTGAACCCAGATCCTCTGCAAGAAGAACAAGTCTTCTAAAGTGCTGAGAATCTTCCCTAGGCCCCTGTGTGTTTGGGGTTTTTGTTTGTTTGTCTGTCTGTCTTTGTAGTTCTGGGAGCTGAACCCATGACTTGAAGCATGTCAGACAAGCACTCTACCATACAGCCCTGGGGTTTAGAACAGATTCTTAAGTCTTGTCGGCTTTACTTTGAGGAACACTGTGATTTTTATTTTGAAATCCTACATTCAATTTGTGGTTATGGGAATGGCTGCTCAGTTTTTGGTTGTGAAAACAGAGGTTGGATGAAAAGGAGCCACCTAAGGAAAGGAAGTAGTGGGGTGGTGCCGCCACTGGGTGCTAGGATTAGAGTCCCCCAACACAAGACACCTGAGTACCCCATTCAGTCTGGAGCATAGATTATTGGGTAAACTGCAACCTAGAGCGGTGCTAGTCACAGCAGACACACACGGGAGCTTCTATTTCATCTTCAGCTGGCTGTAGAGATGGGGAAAGACTGTTGATAAGATGTAGTCAGCCAACCGGCTGTGGAGATGGGGAAAGACTGTTGATAAGATGTAGTCAGCCAACCGGCTGTGGAGATGGGGAAAGACTGTTGATAAAATGTAGTCAGCCAACCGGCTGTGGAGATGGGGAAAGACTGTTGATAAGATGTAGAAAGCAGAAGTTAATGGAGTGAGGGCATGTTATAAGCAGAACATTAAAACTACTGAATAGTTTTCTTAGCATTAACTTTTAAACGTTTGTTTTGGTGCTTCTGCTATGTAATATTTTAGTATCTTTCCTACAAGTGGTTTCTTGGAGTGGAAGGTTTTCATGTTGAAGATGCAGTGGAAATGTTTTGTTGGAGAATAGGCCAACATTTATCCTTCAGTGTGACATTTTCACCTTGCCCTACATCTGGAACACAGTATCTGGTAATTCTTACTAGATGATAGAAAAAATGAATGTATATTGTTCATGTGGGATTCTGCAGGGTGAAGGATGGTAAGGTAGAATTCTCTGTCTCTCTGTCTGTCTGTCTCTCTCTCTCTCTCAGGACTATTTGGAAGAGAAAGGGGAATAGCAGAGTGGATAAGAGGAGGAAGAAGAGGGTAATGGGGAATGAATAAGCCAAATTTTGTGATATAGTTGAAAACTTCTGTAGCGGGCAAAAAGACGTTCACACAGCTAAGCACTGGAGAAGCCAGGAAAGTTAAACACACAGCTCACCTCTTCATTGGAGTGAGGTTCACAGCTGATCTTTGAGGTAGTTTTACAACCTGGTGATCCTTTGCTGTCTGATGAGACAGGCTAACATATCTCCCAGAATTTATGTTCTTACTTATCCCAGACCTCTCCCCCTAAATCTGAGCATTGCTTTTAGACCATAAAACTCACTCTTAGGAGTGAGGTCACTTGTGCCTTGCAACAGCCTAGGTGACTTCTGTGTTATCTTAGGGTGGGGCTAATCCTGACACTCACAGGCATTATGTTTACCTTAGTCAAGCTCCCTAGACCCCAAATCTTGAGCATTATCTGAGTCAACAGTACCCATTCTTGTGAAAGAAGCCACATGGGCTTTGTGAGAAATCTCAATGTAAACATGTCTGAGAATCTCACCGTAAACTATTAACTGAGTTAACTATTATCTGAATACTTTTTTCAAAAAATTGTGCTGTGTCGTGTTTAAATATGGCTAACGTGAAATATCTGGGCCAGACTCTAGAAGTCCTGCTCCAGCCCCGGTTACAATAAAATCGGGTTGAGCCGAGTTCCATTCTTGTATCTTCATCGTGGATTGATTTTTCTCTGCCTGCTGTAAAGTATGCAGGGGAATCACCACAAACACTGCCACTCTAAAAACCACTGCTTTATACAATAACAAAACTGCATCTCAAATTCGTGTAATGTCCTTCTGTCTTTCTGCTTCCTTGGTCCAGTTACCAGCTCTTATGCAAACTACAGTGGCCGCTTACACATGGCCTTTCCTGCCTCCACTATTGCCTTTTAAAGTCCGGTCTCCATAGACAGCCAAGGTCAGAGTCATCTCCTCACCTGGCTCACACAGGTCCTGCCTCTTTGGCACCTGCCTGACCTTCCTTCATTCCTTACTGCTCATTGTTTATGTTCTTGTTACACTTGGCTTTGTCCTAATCCTTCTGTGTGCAAACTTGCCCCCACCTCAGAGCCTTTGCCCCAGCCATCTTCTTGGCGTGTTAAGCCCAGACACTCACAGAACACCTTCCTTCTTGTGGAGTTCTCAGCCGAAGTCTCTAGCAAGAAGTCTCAGCTCTCGGATTATTTCAACATGCAACACTCAGTGGCATCGTCCATGTTCTTGTTGCTTTTGTATGTGTGCAGAGGATTGAACCCAGGACCTCACGCATGCTAAACAGAAGGATACCCCGTGCTCCCTAATTTATTTTATTATCTAGTTCCTCACTTTCTTTAAAAGGCAAATATCATGACAACTTATTTAAATGTCTCCAGGGACCAGGACAGTTTGTAATAGTTCAGCAGAGGATGACTGAAAACCTGAATGAACAAATGAGAGAGAATTCTGACAAAGAAGAGCAGAATGTTTTGGGGGTTTTCTGTTTGTCTGTACATGTCCCAGTGCCAAGAATAATATAATGACTTGGGGGAGGGGGAAATCAGTTAAACAGGATCTTTTTTACTTTTGTATCAAAAGGCATGCTGACGACTTCATTAATGCTATTCCTCCTATCTGGTGCTCGCATCTGATATATCTGAATTATATTTGCAAAGAAGTACAGCATACAAGAGGCATCTTCTTCTAACTTCTGACTTGTTGCCTGAAGTCTGTGGGGTTTCAGAGTGATTGTTCCCATCTAGTCAGGGTGGCTTTCTGGGAATCAAGTTCAAAAAACTGTTGGCAATCCCTGGCTCGGTCTGGGGCTAGCAGATTATTACTTACAGTGGGGTAGGAATTGACAATGGACTGGAGGAAGGAGTGGGGATGCTGAAGTGGGACTTTTTCCACCCCTTCTGGTTGAGAAACTTACTCAAAAACTTCACCAAACATCAACTTCACCTGCCTGGAGTTGTTACAGGAAGTCTATATGCTGAGGACAATGTGCCGGGCCTAATTGGGACTTTCTCAGAACTTGGGGAAACGTGAGTATGGCAGGAAGATGCTAATCCACCACAACACTGCACACACAGGAAAGGCTCCCTTTATTCCGCACTGCCTCCTTCCTTAGCTACTCGAGGGAAGCTATCCGCACATGCAAAACTTATCAAAATTTAAACTGTCTGGCTACTTTTGGAAATGAGCTACAGAACTCCACTAAACAAACAAATTCTCCCAAGAAAATAAGACAGTTGGTAGAGATTGCTGATGCCTCTCCACATAAGGGCAGGTCCAGCCCTTGAGCATAATATTTGCAGGTGATTCAAAGTAAGCCTACCTAGACTGGAACCCTAGGGACCCGCAGCTCTCTCTATCAACCCCAATCTCCAATTTCAGCAGAGTATCCCTTAAGCCATTTCT
This sequence comes from Peromyscus eremicus, assembly GCF_949786415.1. Taxonomy (NCBI): domain Eukaryota; kingdom Metazoa; phylum Chordata; class Mammalia; order Rodentia; family Cricetidae; genus Peromyscus; species Peromyscus eremicus. Next base: position 118,310,872 of record NC_081420.1, read on the forward strand.
GACAATTAACAGATAGAAAGTAAGTAAGCTTCAGGAAATGTCTGGTTCCCTGGTTGAGGGAAGAGACAGAGTGAGAGGGAAGGTTTTCTGTTGACAGGGCCAGTCCCGAAATCATTAAGACCCCTTAGGGTCACTATGCCGGCCATCTTTGCTTTCCACGCTTCACTGGGGTGAAAGCTTGGGGACAAGGCACTTCACCAGGTTACAAAGTGACTCCAGGCTTTGAGTTTGGTCTCATTTTGTTCACTGACAAACAGTGAGAAAAGAAGGGACACACAGGTTGTAAAAGATAGATCCAACCCCCTCGTTTGTTGTAATTCATCATGGCCCACCACAAAAAGACGTTTCACTGATGAACCCTGGTACCTACAAGACAGCTCTATAGATATAAAGCAAGAAACACAGACAGGCATACCTCAGCATACCACTCCTTCTCATTTGGAAAGCAGCTGAAATAAACTCACAGACTTTACCGGGCATCTGGCCCTACTGGAACATTTGAATTCTGTATGATGGTCTGGTTTTCTGGAACATTTGCTGATCACTTGCCAGTTGGGCATTTTATATACATTTGCTTATTTTCTTCACAACAGCTCTGAAAATCAAGCAGACCCATTTAAGAGACAAGGATGAAGCTGCAGAGAGGGCTCAGTGGGTAAAAGTGTATGCTGTACAAGCATGGAGACCTGCACTTGGATCCCCAGCAACCCCTGTAAAAGGCTGAGTGTGGCCTTGCAGTACATGTAACCCCAACATTGAAGAGAGTAGGCAGGGAGATTGTTGTGTCTTGCTGGCTGTTAGCCAGACTCGCTCCCATTTCAGTGAGAGATCTGGTCTCAGGAACAACACAAGTGATAGTGCAGGACACGCAATCTTTCTGTGTTCTCTGCAAGCACGCACATTATTACGTACACACGTGCACACATCATATACATGCACCATGTTCATACACTCACCAAAATTTTAAAAAAAGCACATAATTCAAAAAGGCAGTGCTCTAATGAATAGTAAAATGCCACTTATTTGTTGTTTTCAGAAACAGACTTCAATGAAACTCAAAATGATGTGTTGTGTTGTGAGACTCAACCATTTCACATGTGACGATATTTAGCAAAGTGCATTGAGAAGGACAGGGAGGAAGAGAGAAGCAGTCCAGACTGAAAGGAGGTTTTTAGACAGGAACTTGAACCCTATGTATAACATTAGGACTTTAGAAGGCTCAGCAACCTCATAGACTAAAACAAAACAAGGCTCTGACGAACAGTATCTTCAGGACTACACACCACACAGCTACTTGTTGTTCACACGTGTTTGCTTTGATTTGTGTAAACATCTGATCTCAAGGGGGCAGGAGCTGCTGTGTGGTACAGCTCCCTGTTTGTGTCCCTGCCATCTCTCTGTGGACGATGCTTAGGACAGGGTAGAGTGATGTGTCCTACCAGGTTCCCCAGAAGCGATTCTTTGTTTATCCAGATTTCTTCCAGATCATCCCCAAAGATCTGTCTGCCTGTGTTTTAGTTCATCCATGTTTTATTTACGGTACCTCACTGAGACCAGGCAGTACAGAAAGGGACTTTGTGTTTTGTGACAAGCTCTTCTTTCAAGCCTTCATGCTCAAAGAGAATCAGCTACAAGGTGTCAGGCGACCTTCTGCTAAGACTTAACAAGCAAGTAGAAAAATATCATCAGAAAATGGCTTTGTTGGACGTTACCTACAAACAACAGAAAATGTCTTCATTTCCTGCTGCATATTCAAAATTAGAATATACTTAGTAAGAAATAATTCTTTAAAAATCACCAGGAAAGTTTAATTTTGCCCCTTGTAATATTTTCCCTCCTGGATAAAATTTATACAGAAGTACAGAATGGAATCTTTCATTTCTGCTATATTCCTCTCTGTAGGAGATAATGTCAGCCAGAGACATTAACTTCCTCCTTGTTGTGCATGTTAAAGTGTCCTCATTATCTGCCATGCCAGCTCTTAACTTATTTGAGAAGAAAAAAAAATAAGATCTCAGCATGAATCTCATTCAGACTATAGGGAGCCCCACGAACTGTGTTTAAAAATTCAGCAGAAAATGTCCTCATTCCATACATGACGCCCGAGGCCTTAAATTTCAGGGGCCACTTTCATGATTGCTTTCCCAGGGAATCCAGGAAAAGATGCTACTACAGGTGGCATTGTCTGCAGAGATGGGCCCCCTGATTAAGAATGCCGTGAAGCCACTGGCGGTCCTAGCTGGATTTTATGCAATTAATGAGTACTTACAACATCGTCTTGTAATATTTCTAGAACCAGTGAAACAGTGTGTTAGTCAAGTTTCTGTTACCATAACAAAACACTCAAGTTAACCAAACTTAAATTCAGGAAAGGCTTTTCTCTTTGGCCTCAGTGTTCCAAAGTTTCAGACAATAGTCACTTGGCTGTTCTGTGTGTGAGCCATGGCTGCTCAGTGTATCACAGCAGGGAGCACACAGTGGAGGTCAATGCCAACTTCAAGGAAGCTGGAAGAGAGAGGAAGGGGCAGGCTTCTGTTAACCCCTGCATGGCCATGTCCCAATGACCTAACTTCCTTCCCCTGTGCTCACTTACTTACTCAAGGTTCCGCAGTTGTCTGATGAGCTGTAGAGCAAGCCTTCAGAACATGGTCTTTGGGAGACATTCAGATTATAACAGCTGATCAATAGTAAAATAGGAAACATTATAAAATAGCCGTAGACACTAAACAGCCAGTTTAGTGGGGAAAAAAAGTGTGTTACCCTGGTCTGATGCCACATAAAACCGTTAGGTTTCAGACCCTTAACTGCTCTTTTTGCTGTCTCAGGAACCTAGCCAGGGCCAAACAATGTCTTTCTCCCTCCACAGTTGATAGGAACAGGTGCTGTGACCTCATATTCTTATGGAGAGTTCAGTCCTCAATTCTCTCCATCCTACTTGCTGTTGTGAACAACTCAAGCCTCTAATCTCTAGGCCAAAACAACCATGGATTGTAATTTTGCTTTCATCTAGCACTGCCCTGCCTTGTGACCCCTGCATGAAGGTTAGATCAGGCTGTAACATACAGTATGTAGCTGTGTCTCCCCCAAAGATCTGTGATTAATAACCACATATTGTCCTTTGGGATTGAAGGCTCTTTTCCTTCATCACACCCACCATGCTACACACAGTTGCTGTCTGTCATAATGAAGCTCCTTTCCAAGAAATGAAAGCCCTCCCTTTAAGACCCCATCATTCTGCCTCTGGTATTACACTATTTCTCTCCTAATATTTTCCCACTTCAAGGTCCAACCATGGCTAACCATGACTGTGATGCTATATTTCCTAATAAGCTCATATGAAAGGTAATTTTGTGTCAGCTCCTTTCCATGAACCTGCAGTAAGATATAACAATATTTGTCCAGCAACATGTTGGATTTCCATAGGGAGGACTCTGCTACTCTATGACAACGTCTGGGTTCTCAGATGCCCCCACTGTCAGTACTAAATGTGGAGACAACCGCCTTAGATATGTCCTCTCCATTCATCTCAGTTATCTTTGCTTCTGTCCATTAAGCATTGTAATATAAACTATGTTGGTAATTTGTTGTGTTTTTATAGAGCTGACTCTGAGAACAAGAGATGGTCCCTTTGACTTCCCTTTCCTCCTTAGTCCTGCCCTTGACCTCTCTCAAATGAATGTTTATCTTTTCTTTAATTGTTATATAATCATTTATATATATATATATGTGTGTGTGTGTGTGTGTGTGTGTATGTGTGTGTGTATGTGTGTGTGTATGTGTGTATGTGTGTGTGTGCGTGTGTATGTGTGTGTATGTGTGTATGTGTGTGTATGTGTGTGTGTGTATGTGTGTGTATGTGTGTATGTGTGTGTGTGTATGTGTGTATGTGTGTGTGTGCGTGTGTATGTGTGTGTGTATGTGTGTATGTGTGTGTGTATGTGTGTGTGTATGTGTGTGTATGTGTGTGTGTGTGTGTGTGTGTGTGTGTATGCAGATACATTCACTCTTAAATATATAATACAACCTGTTCAGTCCATATAATGCTACTTGTATGTATTTAATTTCAGGGCTGACCACTTGGTATTAGGTAAACAATGGAGGGTGGTTTCTTCCATAGAAAGACTGTTTCCTGTGCTTGGCATTCCTTAGTTACCTGTACCTCTTTGTCTAGTGTTGAGGCCTCACAAGAATTTCTCTTTCCGTCTTACCATATCTGCTGGTTTTGGCATTGTTCAGGTCTTGTTTGGAAATCATGTTGATGAGACTCCATGGTTATAGTTTCTCTGACATTTCTAGGAGATACAATCTCTCCGCAAACTTCTTATTGCTTTGCTCTTACAATATTTCTACCCCCTCTTCCTTAATAACCCTGAGCCATAGGTGCAGGAATTGTGCTGCAGGTGTCTCAGTTGACACTGGGAATCACAAGATCTCTTGTTTTCTGCATTTTGATTGGTTATGCTTTTCTACAGTGTTCTCTGACTGTTGCACAGTTTCTTTGATGAGGGGTGAGAATGACTATTGTCTATGGTTTTAAAGATAAACATTCAGAATGTAGTTAGGGATTATTATGATTTAGAAGTTGTAGGTTCTTCTCTCAGAAGAAATTATCTACGGCTTTGTTAGCCCCTGGTAGTTGGCTAGGTTTCCAGTGTCTGGCATGATTTCCCTCTTGTTTAGTGTGTTTTTAGTCCAATTAGAGAGCTGTTGGTTACAGCCAAGGCATGTGTGCCACTACTGAAGCATTAGGGTTATCTAACTATCCTGGTCATTGTTCCGGTTCACAGATATCATAGCTGGACAGGACTATTGGCTTTCAGGTAAGCTCCAGTTCTCCTCCTCTGGGTTCTGTAACTGAAGTACATGGTGCCTTGAGCAATTGGAACACTTCTTCCCTTCAATCACTTGGAAACAAGCAAGGCCAACAGCAACAGCCTATAGTATTTTAGAAGTCTCTTGGATAATCCTGATCAACAACTCAAAACTGCTTCTCACACCTGATGTTGGCTTTTTACTGGACATACTATGGCTCTTGGGGAGCATTGTCAGCCCAGAAGGTGAAGTCTAATTCAAAATGTTCGAGACTTCTTCTGTACCAGTTCTCTCTCTCTCTCTCTCTCTCTCTCTCTCTCTCTCTCTCTCTCTCTCACACACACACACACACACACACACACACACACACACACACACACACACGCTCACATGCACAGATTACATGTATTCGATATCATTTTAGGTAAACAATAATATTATTCCTTATGATGTTTTCAGACATACTATCATTTTATACTCCTTCTATGTGTATCTCCATCCCACCTCCCTAATTAAATCCACCACCCCTATTTTCCTCTTCAAATCACTTGTACCCTGTCATTACCTAGGGAGCTTTTAAACATCCTCACTTTGATTTAATAAGAATCTTAGGGAATTGGATGCTTGGACAAGAATCTTTTAATTCCTTAAGTGATTCCAATATGCAGCAGAGTTTAAGGGTAAAGGTCATCATGCCCTTGTCATTGAAAATACAGTGAGTAGCTTTTTGAAACTGAAGGACCCACCCAGAATTTCTGAGTTACCAGATTAATTCTAACAGGATTTTCAGATGATTTACATACAGACCAAATTTGAGACCTAGGGCTGGAGAGCTAACTCAGTCAATCAAGTGGTTGCCATGTCAGCATAAGACCCTGAGATTAATCCCAGGCACCAATTTAAAAAGCCAGATGTGGATATGTGTATTGGAACCACAGTGCTGGAAACTGACTAACCAGAGCAGTGGAATCCTGGCCCCAGACCCCAGTCAGAGACCTTCCTTCAGAAAACAAGAAGAATGAATGGTATTTGAGGAATGACATACAAGGTTGATCTCTGGCTTCCACATATCTACCCATGCACCACACACACACACTCACACACACACACACACACACACACACACACATATATACACACACACACTTACACATACACACACACATACACACACATTCACACATATACACACACACTCACACATACACACACACATACACACACATACATACACACTCACACATACATACACACTCACACATACACACACTCATGCATACACACACACTCACACATACACACACACTCACCACATACAATTTAAGAAATACTATATGTACATTTGTTATAAGCACCCTTGAGCTTATTATGGACACTCAAATGTGAGTCACTTTGACTTACGGCTGTTTTTATTATCCATAAGGACCCTACATGAATCCTGACCACCAGCAGTTCGAGACTTCTGTACCAGTTCAGATCAGCCCCGTTTGGTGTTCTGGGAGTTAATTGTCCAGTGTTCTTTCACCTTCCTCATTTCCTCAGCCTCCATTGCTTATCTGAGGCCACATGACCGACGAAGCAGCCTCCTGTGAGCTGCTGGAGACAGCCACCAACACCGTAGGCACTGAGATGAGCAGACAGTTCTCCAGGAGACTCAGTGTGCAGGACACTAACACGTCTTACGGTCCTTCTTGGACAATCTGAGTCAGTGTCTTAGGGTTTCGATTGTACTGATAAAACACGTGACCTAAAACAACTTGAGGAGGAAAGGGTTTATTTCCACTTCCCTGTCCCAATCACAGTCCACCACGAAGGTTTAGTCACGGAGGGACTCAAGGCATGAACGCAGAGGCGAGACCTAAAGTAGGGACCATGGAGGAACGCCGCTTACTGGCTTGCCCCTTATGTGTTTGTTGTTCAGCCTTATGTTTTTATAGCACCCAGGGCCACCAGCCCAGGGCTGGCACTGCCTACAGTGAGCTGAACCCTCCCATATCCATCATCAGTGTACCACAGGCTGGCCCACAGGCCACACTAGTGTGCTATTCTCTCAGTTGAAGTTCCCTCTTCCAAAATGACGCTAGCCTCTGAGGTAGCACACTCATGTTCTACCTATAAAAAGTGACTATTTTGATATTCCTTTGTTTTTGCTGTTGAGGAAAAGTCTCTCCAAGTAGCTTCTTAGCCTTATATTAATGATTCTCCTGCTTCAGTTTCCCAAGGGCTGGGATATACATGTGTTCTCTCCCACACATTTCTTGTTTTGGTTTTTGTTTGCTTGTTCAATTTTTTTCTAACATTGAGACCAATTTTGTAAAGTGACCAAAAAACATTTTGGTCACTTGAGGCCAATCAAGGCCAAAGTTTACTTGCTGTAAACTTGGTGCCTGAACCAAGAGGATAGGGTCAGAAGTTGGCAGCTAAATACTGTGTATATCCCAGTTCTAGTCTTGACAACATGCAGGTGTAGTCACAGTAAGAAATATTTTAGGGATGGTAGAGTATATGTTGTTCAAATATGGAACTACTCCTTTAAACACAGAACACTACCATGCTGCTCATTACCACTTATTCGTGGCCCTTTTCTCTGGTTCAGTGTCATTACTACAGCCCGTTATAAGCCACACATTTGTCTTTCTCTCTGTGTCTTCTACATGACTAAGAAGAACTCTGTGTCCACCTAGTCATCAGAATGTTTATCCTGGGCAGAAATTTGCCTACTTTTACAATAAAACATTTTGAGGGATTAAAAATGTTGACTTGAGTTCCCTGAAAGGAAGAATATGAGGTGCTTCCTTTGGGATTTGAGTCTCTGATGGAGGGCTAGCTCTCCGTGGCCCTCCATGTGTTCTAATAGTTTTTTTTTTTTAATAAATTTTGTTGCTAAAATGTAGCATGGTCCAAGTTAATGGGTGTTTACTTTCTACACAGTTTGTCAAGCTCTCCTCTTCAAATGCAACAATGTGCCGAGTGGAAATTTGGCAACACTTCCAAAACTGTAATGTTATATAATGTTAACATATATGTGTGTACCTACATACATACATATACACATACAATGTTAACATACATAAAAGAGTCTTCTGGGAAACATGAGGACCTGAATTCAGATGTCTAACAGCCACATAAAAACTGGACTAGGCTCTCTGGATAAGCGAGACAGTTGTTTAGCTTGAACTGTTTAGGAGGCCCCCAGGCAGTGGGACTGGGACCCGTCCCTAGTGCATGAGGTGGCTTTTCGGAACTAGTGCCTAGGCTGAGACACTTTGCTCAGCCTTGGTGCAGGGAGGAGGGGCTTGGACCTGCTTCAACTGAATGTACCAGGCTCTGCTGACCCCCCAGGGGAGACCTTGTCTTGGAGGAGGTGGGAATGGGGGGTAGGCATGAAGAATTCTGGGTAAAGGAATTATAAAATAGGTATTATGATTTATGAGGAATAAATTGAACATTTATAGAATTATTTGAATTTTATAAGATATGAGCATTTTATAGTCACATATCAAACACCTAAATTATTTAAATTTTTTACATTTAATTTAAACTTTTCTTTATGTGTATGTGTGTGAGCCTGCATGTGTTTATAAGCACCACACATGTGCAGGAGCTCACAGAGGCCAGAAGAGGGCATCAGATCTTCTAGAACTGGAGTTACAGACAGTCGTGAGCCACCACGTGGGTGCTGAGAACCGAACCCAGGTCCTCTGGAAGAGCAGTAAGTGCTTCTAAGAGCCGAGCCGTCCATCTCTCCAGCCCTCATTCAGTTTCTGAAACTCAGGTTTTTCAAGTGTAGACTGGGAATAATCAGCGTTAGATGGAAGAATAAATGAGGTGATTCATACAGAAATTACACGTGGAAACATGTGGAATGTTTTAAATAAAAATCACAATCTTTGCTATTGTTCTTAACCTTGCTTATCAAAAAATAGGCCCTATTTTGTTCTGAGCAATTTTCCCAGTACGAATCACTATTGAATCATTTGGTTCAAACTCTGTCATAACTGAAAGGATTGTAACTACTGCAGCTCCTTAAAACTTGGATTAAACACTAATGAGTTCACACTTAAAAACAAAATAGGAGAAAATGTACAGAAGGGAGCTAAGTTGACTGTGAAGCGCCTTCCTTCTCGCTTCTGCATGGGAGCACCCTGAAACCGTATAGAGAGGCTGAGGGAAGGCTGCGGCAGCGGCGGAGAAACCGCTCCAGAGGGGCGACTTCCACCGTGTAATTGCTAACAAGCCACAGGTGCCAAGCCCCACGAGTGGATAATAGCCTAGTTTTGGGAAGAGAGATGACAGTTCTTTACCCATCATTCATCCCAAGGCGCGCCTGTCATCTCTCATCGAACAGAGCGAGTTACCTTTTTATTAGTGGCTTTGGAAATACTTTCACAGGGAAGTAGCAGCCGAGCTGCCTGTGAGTCCACAGCGGCTGGATGGTGGGCGATGCATCTGCCGGGAGAGTGAATCTGTGCTGATGCTCTTCCTACCGGAGGATCAGGGACCGTTTCCTTCCTACCTGCCGGCCTCTCACTGACCCAAATGCCTTTTTTCCTTTTCACTTCGTGGTCGCCTCTGTCTCCTTGCCCATTCCCACCTCCTCACCTTGAACTAAAGGATTCTCTGGGCTTAAACATGAGATCCCGCTGATTTTGTTGGTTTGCCTGCTAATTTAGTCTTAATTTGAAAGGAAAATTTTCAACTAGTTCACCTTGCCTGAGCCTTACAGAAACACTCAAGGCAGAATGCACAAGTGTTACCTCCTATGCTTACAGGAGACCGAGTCTGCGGCTACAAGCTGGGCCATGGAAGTGATAGAATTTGACAAGAGTTGGCTCTTCTGATTTACCTTCCAGCATGTGCTGAGTGCCGGGACTCTATCATGCTCTTCCAATGTAATTGCTCCTGCTTTATTCTTACCACACTCTTAAAACCCATTCTTCGAGAGGCTGGAGAGATGGCTCAGTGCTAAGGAGCACATAGTGCTCTTCCTGAGGACCTGAGGTTTACAACAGTCCGTAACCCCAGCTCCAGGGGGGATCTCATACCTTTGACCTCTGTGGGCATTTGCATTCATGTGCACATACCCCCCCTACACACATACACATAATTAAAATAATAAAAATAAATATTTCAAAACAAACAAAAAACATTCTTTGAGTCCTTTCATGGGCAAATCACCTGTACCCAAGACCTCACCGGCTCTTTGATCTGTCTCTGTGGTGTGGCATGTCTTGAGCTCCCAGCCCACAGTGTCAGCGGCTGCCTGATCAACAGCAACACCGGGTGTCACCCAGACTGTCCGGCACAGACATGGAAGCCATTCCGTCCTTTCTTGTCGACTCACTGCCTTTCCCGCCTGTCCTTCCAGCCGCATGCCCCATCTTCCTCATATTCTAGCGACCACTCCATTTCCTGAAAAACTGTTCTGATGCCCTTGTCTCCTTGAAGCCACGGGTCCCCAAGTCCTCTGACACCACCCCTTAGTCATGTCTGCATTTGTCGTCACCTTTCTCTGCTGCTGCTTTACCAAGTTTTCATGGAAGCCTTCATCATCCCAACTGCTAAACCACATGTGGACTTTTGATTCTCTTTTGTGTTTGTAGAGAGACTGTATCCTTCTGAGGTGAGGACGGGGAGTAAAAGAGGGAGTGTTCTTCTCTCGTTCTGTACTAGTCTGCATAATAATAATGGCAGCCATAATAGTAACCACCAAAGTGTCCAAAGTGTGTGTGTTTTCCTATGCTCTCTCTAAAGCATTTACACATTTTTAGTTGAAAACAAACTTTTTTCATACAGTATATCCTGATTATGGTTTCTGCTCCCTCTCAGCCCTTCCCCACTTCCTCTCCCATCTGGATTCACCTCTTTTCTGTCTCTCAATAGAAAACAAGTCATCTAACGGATAATAATAAAATACGATATAATATAATAAGATAAAATAAACAAATTCATATGGAACAGAACAAACAAGAGGAAGAGAGCCCAAGAAAGGGCACAAGAAACAGATATAGACGCATGCACACACTCATTCACACACTTAGGAGTCCTAATAAACACGAGGCCAGAAGCCATAATATATACTGAAAGGGCCTGTAGAGTAAAATAAACATATAAACAAACAAATAAATAAATGAAAATGGAAAAGTTTAAAATTTAAAGAAAGAAAGAAAAAACCCTGACATGACATTATGAGACAAGAAACCTTCAAAAATACCATTGAATCTGTTTTCTGTTGTTGGCCATCTACCCTTAAGAGGAGTTTATTTCCCTAGGGAGACTTCCTTGGAGAAAACTAAATTTTCATTTGCAAGTGGTTATCAGTTGGAGATAGCTTCTAGGTTGGGGACAGAGGCTTGTGTCCATTTCTCCTTTCAACTCTAGGACTCCATAAGGTGCCGTCCCATGCAGATCCCGTGAATGCTGCCTCATTTCAGTGAGTTAATATGTACAACGGTCCTATTGTGTTTAGAAGGCTGCCTTTCCTTGGTGTTCTCCAACCCCTCTGGCTTTTACACTCTTTCTATCTCCTCTTCCACAGGGTTCCTTGGGCTCTAAGGGTGAGGGGGATTTGAAGGAGGCATCCGGTTTGGGGCTGAGTGTTACAAGGTCTCCCAGTCTCTGAATATTGTCTGGCTGTGGGTCTCTGTATTTGTTCCCATCTGCTGCAGGAGGAAGTTTTCCTGATGGTGGCTGAGCAAGGCACTGATCTATGAGTATCGCAGAATGTCATTAGGAGTCGTTTTATTGCTATGATCCTTTAGTAGAACAGTAGTATTTAGTTTTCCCTAGGTTCCTGGGCTTTGTAGTCTCAGGTTCTTGGTCAGCCAAGCAGTGTGAGGTAGGGGTTTCATCTCGTGGGGTGGACCTCAAGTCAAGTCAGATATTAGTTGGTTACTCCCACACACTTGGTGCAGGATTGCACTAGCAGGTCTTATAGGTGGAATATCGTTGTAAATCACAGGGTTTGTAGCTGGGTGGTGTTTACATTTCTCCTTTGGTAATGTGCAGAGTACCTTCCATTACCAACAACACTGGTCCGTAGTGGTAAAGGTTCTAAGTAGTCCTCAGCTTGACTTCCATGTTCAATGAACTGTATGGGTATTGTCCTCATCAGTGGGGCCTTGCTGTCAGCTTATGGAGAGCAGACTACAGGGGCCGTGGGAACAACCTGGGCTGTTTGGGGGTTCCATGGGATCCCTTTGGCCAACAACTCAATTAGATTCAACTCAGTTCTGGTACAGGAAGTTTTATTTGGTGAGAAGAGATATCAAGTTGGGAATCTGTCTCCCCGTGTTATGGCAATTTTGCTTAGATGGCCTTCATATATATGTATAGATGAATAAGTTTCTACTGTTTTAAGCTTCCATCTACCACTCAAATGGCCCTTAATTTTAGCTGTCTCTCCCCATATTCCTCCACTATCCTTCTCTTTCCTCTCTCTCCCTGTTTGAACCTCATTGCAGTCCCCCACTGCTGTCCATCCATAACTACTTATTTTATTTTCCCTTCCTAGGGAGATCTATCTACCCCTGCCCACAGTCCCCTACTCTATACCTAACCCCTGTGGTTCTATGGATTGTAGCTTGGTTATCATTGACTTAACAGCTATATCTACATATAAGTAAGTACAGAGCACATCTGTTTTCCTAGATGATTTTTTTTTCTGGTTCTATGTTTGCCTGCAAATTTCATGATTTTGTTTTATTTTTTGATGGCTGAGTAATACTCTATTGTGCAAATGTACCACATATTCTTTATCCATTCTTCTGCTGAGGGACACCTAGGTTGGCTCCAGGTTCTGGCTATTGTGAATAAAGCCACAATGAACATAGCTGAGAAAGTGTTTCTGTTGTAGGATGGAGCGTGCTTTGCCCAGCAGCACTATTGCTGGGTCTCGAGGTAGATCAACACCCATCTTCCTGATGAACTGCAATGCTGATTTCCATAGTGGGTGTACAAGTTTTCACAGTTACCAGTAATGGATGAATGTTCTCCTAACTCCATATCCCTGCCAATGTGAGTTGTCACTTGTGTTATTGATCTTAGCCATTCTGACAGGCATGTTTTGATTTGCATTTCCCTGATGGCTAAGGATGTTGTATATTTCTCTAAGTGTTTCTCAGCCATTTGGGTTTTCTCTTTTGAGAACATTCTGTTAATAGCCATATGTCATTTTTAATTGGGTTATTTTTTCTTGATATCTGTTGTTTTAGTTCTTTATATATGTTGGATATCAACCCTCTATTGGATGTATAGTTGGTAAAAAAAAAAAAATCTTTTCCCTGTGGCTTTGCTGAAATGACAGTGTCCTTTGCCATGCAGAAGCTTCTAGGTTTCATGAGGTCCCGCTTATTAATTGGTAATCTTAGTGCCTTAGCGGTGTTCTGTTCAGAAAGTCTTGTCCTGGACAAATGAGTTCAAGGCTATCTCCCCCTTTCTCCTCTATTAGGTTTAATGTATCCTATAGTGGGTAGCCATTCCAGCTTTGATCTGGAAGTTCCAACCCCCATTGAGACTTCGGCAACTGTCACGCCTACAAGGCAGGGCCAAGGGAGGCGCCTGGGGACCTGAGATCTGGATCGGCGAGCGCTCTCTCCGTTCCGGGACCCTGGATGGTGGAGGTGGACCAAGCAGAGCTCCAGAGAACACCGCTGGACTGTGATACACCTTCCCCAGACCCCGCGACCTACCTATCCCTTAATTTGTAAGTTACGCCATTAAATAAATCTCCTTTTAAGTATGTGGAGTGGCCTTAATAATTTCACCAATAGTATCCGGTTTTACATTGAGGTCTTTGATCCAGTTGGAGTTGGGTTTTAGCAGGATGATAGGTATGGATCAATTTGCATTCTTCTACATGGTGGCATCCAGTCAGACCAGGACCATTGGTTGAAAATTCTGTCTTTTTTTCCATTGTGTATTTTAGCAGGTTCCCATAGGTGTGCAAATTTATATCTGGGTCTTCAATTTGATTCCATTGATCAATGTGTCTGCTTGTGTGCCAATATCATGGTATTTTATTACTGTATCTCTGTAGTACAATTTGAGGTCAGATATGGTGTTACCTCTAGCAGTTCCTTTATTATTCTGGATTGTTTTAGCTATCCTATAGTTTTGTGTTTCCCTAATGACACTGAACATTGTCCCTGCAAGATCTGTGAATAATTATATTGGAATTTTAATGGGGATTGCCTTGAATCTATGTATTTCTTTTGGTGGAATGGCCATTTTGATGATATTAATTCTACCGATCCATGAGCATGGGTGATTTTTCCACCTTTTGAAATAGTCTTTAATTTCTGTCTTCAATGTCTTAGAGTTTTTGTTTGTTTGTTTGTTTATCACAGAAGTCTTTTACTTGCTTGATTAGAGTTACCCCAAGATATTTTATGTTTTTTAGGCTATTGTGAAGGGTGTTGTTTCCCTTATTTTTTTTCTCAGTCACTTTGTCATTTGGATATAGGAGGGCTACTGATTTTTGTGAGTTAATTTTGTATTCTATTACTTTGCTGAAAGTGTGTATTAGTTGTAGGAGTTTCCTGGTGAGTTTTTAGAATCACTTAAGTATACTACCATATTATCTGCAAATAAAGAGACTTTGACTTCTCTCCTTCAAACTTGTATCCCCTTGATCTCCTTCTGTTGTCTTATTGCTGTAGCTGAGACTTCAAGTACTACATTGAATAGATATGGAGAGAGTGGATAGCCTTGTTTTGTTCCTGATTTTACTGGAAATTGTTTTGATCTTCAGTTGATGCTGGCTATGGGCTTCTGTAAATTGACTTTATTATGTTGAGATATGTCCCTTGTGTCCCTAATGTCTCCAGGGCTTTTATCATGAAGGGGTCTGTAGATGTAACCAACTGTCTTTTTAAATAAGAAACACAGAACCAATGCAAAGAAGAAAGCCAAGAGGTCAGAGCTAAGAGCTAAAACCTTACTCTTCCTCCTGCAGTGGTCCTACCTCTCCGAACCAGAGCTACCCCTGTGTTAAAGTCTTTATATAGAGTTCCTGTTCTGCCTTCTCATTGGTTGTAAACCCAACCACATGACCGCCTCATCACTGCCTGTCTGTATAGACCTCCAGGTTTTCTATGATTAGTATTGAAATTAAAGGCGTGTGTCTCCAATACTGGCTGTATCCCTGAACACATAGAGACTTACCTAGCTCTGCCTACCAAATGCTGGGATTACAAGTGTACATCACCACTGCCCTGCTTTCCTATGGCTTGCTAATAGCTCTGACCCCGGGCAACTTTATTTATTAACATACAAATAACATTTTAATACAAATAAAATATCTCCATATTTCCCCTTTTCTATTTTAATAAAAAGAAAAAAGGAAAAAGCTTATAACTAACATAAGAAAAACTATATACAAAAGTACAATAACTATATACAATAGGGGTCTTGGATTTTGTCAGTGGCTTTTTCTGCATCTAATGTGGTTTTTGTCTTTCAGCTTGTTTGTATAGTGGATTATGTTAATTGATTTTCATATGTTGAACCATTCCTGCATCTCTGGGGTGAAGCCAACTTGATCATGGTGGATGATATCTTTGGTGTATTCTTGGATTCAGTTTGCAAGTGTTTTATTACTTTTTATTTTATTTTTAATTCTTATTTTATTTTATTTTAATTTATTTTTATTTTAATTCTCTTTCTTCGTTGGGTCTTTATGTGGTTCGGTTATCAGGATAACTTTGGCCCCATAAAATGAATTGGACAATGTTCTTTCTGTTTCTATTTTGTGAAATAATTTGAGGACTCTTCTTTGGAAGTCTTGTAGAAACCTGTGCTTTTTTTGGTTGGGAGACTTTTAATGCCTGCTTTTATTTCACTAGTGTTAAGTTTCAAACCTAGGACAAATGGCTGAGGTGTCTATTTAACATATGTAAGCTGGACCTGGCCACCAAGTTCTCCCAGTATCCCTCAGTCCCTACCTGTTACAGGGGTATGACTCACATACCCCACTCTCTACCCTGAACTCTCCAGCCCAGAGGCTGGACTATCCTTCCTCTAGAGGCTCTTCCCTATATAATCCAGACATTTTGGTTACCCACCCTTTTTCTACCTTTGGCCTCCTGGCTGCTGCATCTGGCCACCACTCTTCTTTCCCTTATCAGCCTGGTCATATCCACTCCCAGATGTTCCTGCCTCTGACTGTGCTCTCCCACATATCTATAATACAATTCTGATGTATGACTCTCAAAGCTGTTTCTAAAACTCAACTCACAGTCTTATATTCAAGCCTTCCCCATGATCTGTAAGACACTTAATATTCCAGAATCATTCCTGCTTAAATTCAGCATAACAGCCTCTGTCTTCTTCAGCTGAACCATATCCATAGAATCACAGCTTACCATAGTGCCTATTGACACTCTTCAGTCAGTCCCACCCTACTCATAGTATCACAGCTTACTGTAGTGCCCATCCACACTCTTCAGTCAGTCCCATCCTAGCTCTAGAATCACAGCTTACTGTAGTGTCCATCCACACTCTTCAGGCAGTCCCAAGGTTCCAACACAGAGGGAATTCCCACCTCTTATGAACATTTATCTCTTCTTCTCTAAAGACTTGTTCTCAAAGTTTGCTGCACATGAGAATTACTCAGGAAGCTATTCAAAAATCTGGTAGCCACGTTGTGCCTCTTACTAATTCAATCATCATCTCTTGAGCAGTGGAGCTGGGAGGCTACCTGGACACTATGGTCTTAAAAATTTCTCAGGGGAGTCTGGTGTGCCAGTGTGCAGCAGACGGAGAAGTCAGTTTGGACATACTTACTGGCCACTCTCCTGCTATCCTGAACAGTTGAGGGTGAGGAAGAAAACAATATGCACTAGAATATTTTTCTTTCACTTATAACAACTCATTCCACCAAGATACAAGTAGAGAAAAGTAACTAGAAAATAAAAAACTTAGGCTCATTCTAGCATTCAAATGACTTCTGACTTGAGACAATCACAGTTTCTAAAATGTGTACAACGGAAATGCTGCTCATCTTAAACAAGATGTGTTCGGTCAGTGTTCGGAAACAAACAGGAGTCACTTTCAAACTTGTACCAACTGTCTGGAAACTGTTTTGTAATCAGAGGGTCCTACATTTGTACACAATGAATGTATTCCCATGAGAGTAAATGGCTAGTTTATAAAAACATGAAGTTGTATTGATTGTTTATACAAAGTCCAATAAAGCATTCCAAAATGATAACAGCTATAGGTTACATTTTTCATGTTCCCCAAAGGTTCATGTGCTAAAGATTTGGCCCACAAGGTGGCTCTATCGGAAGATGAGGGACATTTGAGAGGTGAGACTGTGAGGAAGGATGTAGATCATTGGAGGTGTGCCTCTAGAGTAGATTATCAGATTTGGGTCTTCTCCTTCTTCTCTCCTTTGTTTCCTGGCCCTGCCATGTGCTCCCACGATGATTTGTTGCTTTGTCACAGGCACAGAGTGATGGGGTCAACAGGTCATGGACTGGAACACCATAAGCTGGGAGCCAGAACACAGCACTTCTTTTCCTACACTGCTCATCACAAATCTGACTATAACAATGACGAAATCATTAAATAAGCAGAAAGATCCAGCACTGTGGTGAATCCAGGCACCGTAGACCCTTTGCCTTCAGCCCAACGCTTCAACACTGTGCATCAATCTACTTGAGAAGACATATGCATTTCTAGATAGGCACTAGGCAAACACCAGCATCAAAAAACATATATTCTCTCAACATCTTTTCAACTAAAATTATATTTGATATTTTGTAAGTTACAAGTTTTCAATCTGCACATAGTATAAGCAAATAGAAACTTAAAATAGCATCAGGCATCTGATTGGTGTAAATTGGCTAGCCAAGGACCAACAGAGACTAAAAAGGAACTTGGGGTCAAGACAGAGTCCAAAAACTTTGACATCATAATCACAAGTAAAAGTTAGTACATAATTTGTCTCAAGAAACGTTTTAATTTACTAATATGAAAAATTTCCACAATATAAGAAAATATATAAAAACACATCAAGTTAAAAATTCGTGTTTGTTACCTGAAATGTCAACTTAATCTTTGAGTTCTTGGCCTTATTGAGGTAAATTTGCATATAGTAAAATAAACATGTCTAAACGTTCTTCAGTGACTGTGACAAGTGCAGACACCTGTGCAAGTCATACCTTTAATGACATCACCAATGTTCCATTTTGTCAGAAATTCCACTTAAGTTCATAAGCACTTAATTACTGTCCACCCAAAGGAAGCCACTTTGTTATGAGTCCTGACACTACAGAATGGTCTTGCCTGTCTTAAAACCTCGTAAGGGAGTCACATAGCTAAACCCTCTTTTATTCTGGCTTCTCTTGTTCAATATGGTTTTGAAATTTGTCGATGTTACTGAGTGTGCCCAGTAGTTCATTTCTTTTTATTGCCAATTTATATATCATAAATAGTCCATTACTTATCTATCCTTAAACTGATGTATATTTGAATTGTTTCCAGTTTGGAATGTATATAAACATTACCACAAAGAGTCCTCACACGTTCTCATGGACACATCTTCATTTGTCTGTAGTAAATGCATCAGTTGGTGTTTTGGGTTGTGAGACAGGTCATTAGTTTATCTGAAAAAAACTCAAAGGTTTCTCCAGAGTGGTTGGATGAGTTTGCTTCCCAGCTAACGATGGATAAGCATTCCAGTGGCCGGATGGCTTCATGGATTTGTTTGTCATTTGCTTTATAAAACTTATTACTTCTTTTATTGAGTTGGAAGCCATATTTTGTTATAGTTTTAATTTCTGTTTCTCTGACCACTAGTAACATTAAGCAGTTTTTCATTTATTTGTTGGACATTTCTGTACTTTTATTTGTGAAATGTGTTTAAGACTTTTGCCCAGTTTTTAGACTGGGCTATTTATTTTTAATAATTTACTTATAGGAATTATTTTTATTTCTGAATGTCTATTCTCCTTTTTTGTTTGAGACAGTCTTAACTACATAGCTCTGGCTGGCCTGAAACTTACTTGTTGACCAGACTGACCTTGAATCTCAGAGATCTGCTTGCCTCTGCCTTTCGAGTGCTGACATTAAAGGCATATGCCACCACTCTCAAACATAAGTCTGTTTTAAACCTATGGCACACACAAATGTTCTCACTTCTCATGGCTTGCTTTTGTGTTTCTAAGTGTGTCTCCTTTGTTTTGTGTGTGTGTTTCACATGTATCTGTTGGGTGCATGTGGAGGCTAGCCCACAAGCTCTGGTGTCATTTCTCAAGTGCTGTGTACTCTGATTTTTGAGACAAGGTCTCTATGTAGGCTGGCGCTCCTGAACCTGATGAGGTTGGCTGGACAGTGAGCCCCAGAGATCTGCCAATCACTGGCTCCCCAGTGTCAGATACCCAAGTGCTCACCACTGTGTCTGAGAATCAAACTCAGATTCTCATGCTTGCAATGCTCACAATGCAGCCTTAGTTCAGTTCAGTCTATCCAGTCTTGAGATATTTCATATCACTTCAATTTAAACTTCTAGCACAGTTCCATCATTAGTGGTATTGTTATAAACCTAATTACATCCAATTACTTACTTAACAGTTGATTGGTTTTAAATAAATTAAAATGCAAACCAAAAAATCCCAATTTATCGTTGTGCTCCCAATTTCCAGTATTTTTCAGAACTTCTTTCATGTAGAGTCATGTTTCCATATTATATCATGTGCCTGGAATGAACTTTACCGTGTACTATAATTAAAGTCTCGTGTTGAACAAGGCTCTCAGATTTTCATTATTTGAAACTGATACATTTTTGCCTTCATTTTAAAGATGTTTTTCCTTCTTAAAGTTTCCATATTCACCACTAGGGCCAAGCCGAGCATCAAGCCTTTACACATCAGCCTCTAGGAGACATCCAGGTCCACACTGTAACAGAATGGAAGTTATGCTGACTGGTTAATCCAATTTTGTCAGTATTATAAAAGGTCATTTAGTAAGACACAAAAGTCAAGTACTAAAAGCAGTAGGGGAGTTTAGTCTCATCCCCTTTCAATTATTAATATCCCTGAATATGACTACAGAAAAGCAAAGCAAATTGTGTCGTCCATCAAAACTCCATTATTTTGTTGTAATCACTGGTCTCTTCTGATTGTAAGCAAGAGCCTGAAGGCGTGTTTGCAAAGCACTAAATTATAGTGACCTTTCCCTCCTTAGCATTATTTTTATGACTAATGAACAACAAATACAAATCTCTAATTGGTTAATAGCTGTCTTTTAAACAATTTTGTTTTTAAAAATAGAAAGCAGAGTGAAATTCATTTGGGGAGTTCAACATTTAAAATGTAGTTTAGATTTCACTTAGCCTGTGGAGACCTGTCGGGGCAGAGTTCTGCCTGTCCTCCAGAAGTAAACTTAACTGGCTAAATGATTTTTATTTATGTTCAGCAGGTGGTAAATTGTGCTTCTCTGGACCACTTTGCTGAACACGTCAAGTTCGAATTTATGTGGGGCACTACAGCCTAGCTGTGGCCCCTACCAGTTATCCTTGAAGAAAAGTTATTTACTTAAAAAGTGCATTTAAGCAGTAGCTACCATCACATAGGCTAGCTTGTGAATAAGAGCCATGATTCTGCAACTACAAAACTGCTTCAAAAATTGGAGGGTTGCTTTATTCTCTAGAAGATCTTCAGAGAGACATGTGGAAACTCTAAGCCGCAGGATCATAGCGAGTGCTCTGTAATCAGTGTGTCCACGATCAGCTCCCTTCTTTTCTCCCATGTCCATTTCACCTGTCTCATACTGACGGATTGACTCACTTTTATTTTGTTGCAAAATATTTCTGTATGGAGAGGATAACCACATGTTCCATCTTCAGAATTCTGTATTGTTTTCAGTCTCCACATTCCGTCTGTTGTTCCATTTACTCTTAGCAGATCTGAGAAGAGAAAGAAACAAGGAAAGTTATCCCCACTTCCCACACATAGAAACAGGAGTGGAGAGGTGAAGAAACGCCTCCAGGGTCACGTGGGTTCGGATGAGCGCCCAGGTAACCTGAGAGAAGCACTCAGTCACCAACTTAGCACATATAAAGAGGAATTTTATGGATTCTATATTCATAGAAATATGTATCAAATTTAGTAATTAATCTCAGTGGACATGCAGCTGTATAGCATGTAAATTTAAATATAAATTATCATAATTATCTTTCAAAGATGTGGCTCAATGTATTCAAATTTTAGGATGGGACATAAAGAATCAGAAATTAGCCTTTCTTAAATTGATTTGGCAGTTGGGCCTCTGACATCAAGCACCAACATGTCTCCTAAAGTCAAAGGGTGGGAAGAGAGATTCTTAGAATACATGTGACATAAAGGCAGAAGTGGGGGCTATCTGGGAAAAGGACGGGAGGCAACCAGGGAGGGTAAAAAGCAGGACAGAGAGTGAAGGAGCTGGATAATGACATACATACATAAAATGCCATAATGAAACCCATGACTTTGCATACTAATGCTTCAATTTAATAATTTGAATTTTATTTACAGCCAATGTACTGAATGCAATTTGCAGTAGATGATTTTAATTCCTCAAAGAGATAAAAATTGATATTCCTCAGTCTCTTTTACGTGTAGACAGTATGGCAAGCTTAACTGATTGTAACTACCAATCAGTGCAACTTGCTGAACTTTAAACCGAGTCATGATTCTTTCCCATCAAAACTCAGTTGGAAGGGCTTGGCTTGCCCCGCTCCAGCAATCTCCTCTTTTGATCTCAAGCTTTCTTTAGCTTCTCTGTCTCTTTACTAAGACCCATCCTTCAGCTTATTCCATTTCAAAGAAAACTTCCTTCCAGGCTTCATTTGCATGTTGGTGAAGCTAAGTAGTAGACTGGGCAGCATAGAAAACACAGGCAAATAACCAAATGTGACCCATGAGCTTCATGTTCTGGTCGTTTATACTATGGAGTTGCCTGTGAGAAGCAGAAGCTTTGTATGTCCCTAAGTTTCACCATAGAGTCAGATTTCATTAGCACTCAACTGATATAAAGTAATTCAATATTATAAATATGTCCACCATGTATGAACATCCCATTTTGCATAAACTGCCTTGTTATACCAGGACCATTTGACAATCAGTCATCCGAAAGAGGAGTTCTGTTGCTCTTGGCGATGAGCTAACATGTAGTTTTTCCATAAAGTCACCACAGTGTTCAGCATTCATTGTCTGCTCATATGGTAGTAAGGACTGCACCCAAAAGAAAAAAATTACAATCTTTTCCATGCCATATTTGCTACTGTAAATCACTGAGAATATAATTATAAATAAATGCCCAAGCCCACAATCGAGTGCCCACTTTCTCAGAAGAGAACTGTCAGAAGCATTTGTTGACAAGGCAGGTGGTTAGCTAGGGCTTGGTGGGAGGCTGGATCTGCCTTTTGCTCAGTTCATGTAATCAGAGACCAGAATGTTCTTAACCTTTTATGGGTGAATGAGCAACAAATTAGGAATTTCTAATTGCCTTCTCTCTGAGGGTCCTCTCCCAACCAAGTAGCAAAGGTATTAGCTGCAAAGTGTTGCTCATTGAGGGTGATGTTAACTTGTTGTGAAATTAAGAGCGCTTTACCTCAGAACAGCTTCAATAGCTAGAGGCATAGAATGTGAGAAATGGACTGCAGGCTGTAATAATTGCTGGCTGCCCTGGGACATGGCTTCAAGGCCAGAACAGTCACGGCTCCATGCAAGCACATCTCTAATTATTGAAAAACCTGTGTAGTGCCTCCATGTTAATCAGTCTCTCAGAGACCTTGGCTTTACGTGGTTAGTGCAGATTTATGGCATTTTCTTTTCCTGTTATTAAAACTGATATTTCACAAGGAAAAAACTATCTCCAGATAACAGTTAAAATGCAAAGTTTCAGTCATAAAAGAAAACTACAAGATGACTCTGAAACTATTCCACAGAGAAAGTCAAACAGGGGGAAGAAACAACACATCAAAGTCAGAGGGAAAATTCAAAAATAGAAAGGCATGACTAAAAAAGACTCAACAGTTGGCCCATAGAATCAAGAGGTTATAGTGTAATTAATTTAAGTGCTTGTACAATTATGGAAATAAACACTTCATGCATAAATGCAAACTGAATTATACATAATTATGAAAGTACCAAACTAATTGGAACATTTGAATGAACATAACAGAAGCCAAATTGCCTCTTAAACCAGTGATGGGGCGTTTTGTGTACTGTGCGCACACATGGCACATACTAACTAATAATGGAAGGCAGAGAATTTGGACACACACCTCCCTCAAGCTAGGGTTTGTTTTTGGTTTTGGTTTTGTATCTCTTGCATAATGCACACATGTTATAAATTAAATATCATGAAGTTATACAGAAGAAATAGGGGGGTAGGTCCTAATGCTGGTGCCAGGTTTAACTGACCAATTGATGACAATCGAGGGGGCAGTGACTCCAGTCCCGACTCAGGCCTCCCTCCCACTCTACCACCTACCGTATTCTCAGTGGTCCAGGCTCACAGGTGGCAATTGTTAAGAAGGCTGAATCAGCAACCTAAGGCTGTGAGGCAGAATCCACGCTCAGCTGGGAAGAGGTGGATGGAATGTGTGGTTTCTCAGCAGCTCAAATTTCAGCTTGTTTGGACCCCTGCAGACCACTTGCAACTCTTTAAAAATTTGTTAATGTACATCTTGCTCTGTGTCATTTTATGGCACCAAATATTTATGATTTCTTGGTACACGTAGGCAAGCCTTCTCTTTGAAAGAAAGAAAAACAGATGACATCAGCCAGAATCTTTTCATTTTCCATCTTTCATTCAGAAACAACATTCTACAGACTGAGTCTGGCCACTGCTTGACTTCAGAAAAGCTATGAGGAAACCACATAACGTTATAACTGTAGGCTGATGATATTTTGTTAGTTCTCCAAGTGGTAAGATCTTGTTAACCCAAATTAATCCATTATTACATGCAACTAGAGTCTCCAGGACATTCCCAAGACATGGGATAAGGGATTTGGTTAGTTCACATTAGCACATCACTGGTTTGTTGGACTCTACATGTGCGAACATCACTTTACCATTATGAAAATTGTTGCTGCATCATTTCTAGTCTATTGTCTATATACTTCAGTATCCCATGGTCCTACTGTCCCACTGCGGCAACTTTCATTTACACATGGATGTATGTGGGTGTGTGGGGAGGTGGGGAGGTGTATTGCTAGCGTTTAAGTGAATTCTAAACATGAGCTCTACTACCAAGTCTTGAACTCATTCTTTCCATCTATGCTGTCTACAACCTCCTCATTCTGATTGGCCATTGTTGCTGTATCATTTGTGACAATGTCTGCACTCAATAAATAGATAAATAAATACCATATGCTAATATTCCCAGAGAGTCGTAGGAACACTCCAGGGATATTGTCATTGGGGTGTTCACTGATTTAAGGTCACATATATTTTATCCCATTATGAGAATACTTCTCTTTTCCACTCTGGGTTACACACTGATATTAATATAAATCTATATACCTATGTCTTGTGGAGCCTTGTTAACATAGCTCTTCTAGGTTTAAAAATATGGCTCAGTGGCAGTCTTTACCTAGTATGAGACCTTAGATTTGACCCCAGGATGAAAAAGGAGGAGGAGGCAGGAAGGAAGAGAAGGAGGAGGAAGAAGGGAAGGAAACTTTTTTTTCCTTAGCTCTTTTCTTCCAGCACTCTTCATATGGGACTCAAATCCATACCTCAGGAAAGGGGTTGATGGTAGTATCAATAGACACTTAAACTATGAGTCTTTTGACCCCGCCCCTTTATTTGGGATCTCCATTCTGTGCAGCCTGGTTCTTAAGAGCTGCCGTCTGCATACCTGTGCTCCACTACATCTGACTTTCAGACCCAGCGTGGCACAAATACCCAGAATCTCTGTAGAACTGATAATGAGGCAATGGAAACTGGATAGAATTTGGCTTCCAGGATCAGGTACAATTTAGATTGTAGCTGCAGGTCTAGCTTTACGTCAAATATGCAGAAGCATATGGGGAAATTCCTACAATCTGCTTTGCCTCTGCATATGTATTCACAGGCTTGTGCATACATGAACACACACATGCACACACATGGTGCTAGAAAGAAGGAAAAGCATTTCGCTTTTCGAAAGAGCTCTCTGGGAGAATGTCGGTGTTGATGCCAGGTCAGGTGACTAGGGGGTCACTGGCCTACATGATAAACCAGGATATCAAAACCAAATACTGAGAGGCTGGAGTCACAAGGCAAAGAAGGAGAAGCCACAGAACTATCAAAGCACCAGGGTCAACTAGATCTATTGTTTTTAAGATGCAATCTCTTTGTTAGCCCAGGCTAGCTCCAAACCCTCAGTGCTCCTGCTCAGCCTCCCAAGTACTGGAGTTACAAGCTTACTACTCAGCTTTGAAGCAGCCTTTTTGGGGTTTGAATATTTATAGTAGTTTTTTGAGTCTCTGTAGTTTGCCCAGAGTCACACACCTAGTGAACTTGGACTCTTGTCTGTGTGAATCCAGAACTGATTCAGAGGTGGCAAGCCAGCTGCTGGGGGATGTCTTTCTGTACACTGTGAATATGTGTTGTTCTGGTTAGTTGATAAATAAAGCTGCATTGGCCTATGGCAGGGCAGGATAAGGTTAGGTGGTACATTCGAACTGGAGACAAGAGGAAGAAGGTTGGAGTCCAGGAGACGCCAGCCTGCTTCCCAAGGAGCAACATATAGATTAATAGAAATGAGTTGAGTTAAGTTATAAGAGCTAGCTAGCAAGAAGCCTGACCCATAGTCC
The DNA here is from genome assembly GCF_949786415.1 of Peromyscus eremicus. NCBI lineage: Eukaryota > Metazoa > Chordata > Mammalia > Rodentia > Cricetidae > Peromyscus > Peromyscus eremicus. Next base: position 118,336,476 of record NC_081420.1, read on the forward strand.
ATATAATTTGCAATTAATATTAAACCTCTGAATGATTATTTTATAAGTGGCTGTGGGACCTCAGAGCCAAGCAAGACTGGAGAAACACCAGACCATGGGCCCGGGTGGGACTGGAGAAATTTATAGCTATAGCCAGCAAGTCATGCTCCTCCATGGTCTCTGCTTTTCTTCCTGCCTTGAGTTCTGGACTTGGCTTCCCTCAATAATGGGCAGTGATCTAGAGGTGTGAGCCAGATAAACCCTTTGCTGCTCAAAATGCTTTTGATCAGGTGTTTTGCAACAGAGGATATCTGTTGTAACCAGGATATCAAAACCAAATACTGAGAGGCTGGAGTCATAAGGCAAAGAGGGAGAAGCCACAGAACTATCAAAGCACCAGGGGCAATTAGATCTACTGTTTTTAAGATGCAATCTCTTTGTGTAGCCCAGGCTAGCTCCAAACCCTCAGTGCTCCTGCTCAGCCTCCTCCTGCAACAGAGAGCAAACTAGGATGGCTAGCAAATGTATAAGAGATCAACCCCCAGTGCAGTGGCAGCTCTCAGTGAAACGGAGACACATGTAGTTTGGTGCTCAAGGGAGGTGGCCAGCCAAGGAGGACAGATGCTTACCCTGCCTTTGTTTGTATGTAAAGACAACTAACCGGAGCTGGTCTAGAACAATGGAAGGAGGTGGCTAATATAAGTATGCATAAGGAGGGGTAGGAAAGGGACCAGATCGTGCTTTTGTGTTATTAGCTGTTTTGTCAAAGAGAAAACTGAGACCACAAGAAGATTAGTAAGTGACCTAAGGCTGGCACTGATACCTACTTCTCACCGATTTCCAGACTGTGGTAGACAAATCCTGAGAGTTTATCTGGATATAAAGACTCAGTGTCCCCAAGTTCAGTCTAATATAGCAGTGGAAAAATATGATTTCTCTTAAAGAGATAAAGGCAGCTTTTGTTGTTACCACATATGGCCTTAGGTACTAGATCTTCCCTGTTCTTGTTCCCCAAGCCAGTAGGGTGGAGCTGGGGCTGCCTGGGATAATGGTTTGGACAGCATTCAGACCTTGGAAAGGAACTCTCTAGGCACCCAGACTTACAGTCAGATAACCTCTAGTTTCCTCTGTCTTAGTTATAAGTACATCTCTTTTACTCTCTGGATAACACATTTTCTATCCTACTTAAACAGTAAATGCATGGACTGTTAACATTTCATTCTATAAATGTTACATTTTAAACTCTCCTCCTGTTCTGAGCTTATTTTCCCTTTCATTTACATTTCTCTTTAATAGACCCAATATTGTCCATTTAAGTGAAATGAGGCCATATTCTAACATCAGCATCCTACTTATTTTTTTAATGAGATTTAATTAACTTGAATAAAATGTTTTCCTTTCTATTAATCTATATTATTCTTAGACACAATCTCTACTCTTGATTACTATGCAGACAGCACTTTATACAAATTATTTTATTTAATCTCCTTCCCATTGTCACGTTCCAATTACTAGCAACCTCATAATATAAGTAAATAGAGTGAGACTTAGAAAACGTAGTTGTCCTGCCTAAGAGTACACGAATGGGAAGGGGAAGGGTAGAAGGCTAACTGGAATTGGAAACGCCTGTGTCCCTTTGAGCTAGAGATTTGTGACTGCCTTTCTCACTCCCTTCCTAAAATTTCCGTCCATTTCATTGACAGTATTTTGAAGACTACCATCACCTATTATTGCAATAATAATGGCTATAAGTGAAGAATTGTAGTTTATAAGTTTAACAGTTAGTTTTGGTTGCCAATTTGACTGGATTGCAGACTGCCTAGAACCTTGGGAAGGCACACTTACAGCTGACTCTAAAGGCAATTTCAGAGAAAGCCAATATGTGGAGATGCAAACTGAAAAGGGAGACTTGTGAATGTAGACCGTGCCTTCCAATGGGCTGAGGCAACGGAGGTGGAGAGCTCACGTGTCTATGCTTGTTGAGTGCATGTGTTTTCTCTGCTGCTCAAGGACATCAGACTCCAGATTCTTCAACCTTTGAACGTGGACTTGAATCCAAATTTCTCCAGGGAGTGTCCAGGCCTTCGGACTTGGATAGATGTTGTACAGTTGAACTTTCTCTTCTTCTAAGACTCCTAGTTTCTCCATTTGAGAATTTACAGACTCTCCTGGCTCTGCAACCTTCAGAAGGCACTTTGGTGATCTCAGTTTTGTATCATTTAGAATAGTCTAGTAAACACCTTCATATATTCTGTTGGTTTGGTTCTCAGGGCAATCCTGATTACTAATACAACCATGTTCCTTTCTCAGATCGAGGAGTTCATCCATGAGCTCTTCGAGTGGTTTTCTGAGTCCAGCCCTTCTCTTCATCCTCCTAAGTTACTGTGTGTACTTCCATCCCTGCTCACCACTGAATTTCATCTCACTCCCCTCCTCCTCTCCAGTACAGGTTGAGTTCTCAGTATGGATGTTCAGCTGTGACGTAGTATATGATTTTTAGACAAATGCATTTATTAGCAAAGAAGTGGCCTTGGGTACAGTTCTTAGACCCCAGTGTTTTTACTTTAGGAAATCTCAGTTGGAATAGGGCAATGAGGCCAAGAGCTATCACTATGTGGGACTTCACAAGCTATTGACAGACCCTTTTACTTTATGACATTGTCTGCCTTCTGGACCCAAGCATCTGCTTATATTCTTAATGTTACACATGATTGCTGGCAGAGCTATGCCCTAGTGGTTTTCAGTGGACAATCAATGGGCAATATTTTAATTTAATGGTTCATTGATTTGAATAAAAAAGAGCTCTCCCATGGGATTTTAGAAAATTGAAAAGGGTAAAAATAATATATTCCAATAATAATAGGATAAATGTATGCTAAAATAATCATCTTATCTTGATCACATTAAATGTTACAGCTCCAAATGAATACAGTAAGCATCTAAAGATTCTTTTTGAGCAGATAGCCAAAATATTAACAGATATATGTAACAACCCTACAAATTCTGGCTCAGCAGCTCTCAAGTAGCACTTAGCTTTCTATATGAAAAGTAAAAACAATTAAACAGATTTATATGTAAAGAAATACGTATCCTGGATCTGGAAGTACTGATCTCCTAGGGACCAATTCCCAAGAGGTACTTTTTGCCTTTAAAAATATGTTTCAATCAAACATGGCCTTCCACTAAAGAAAGTTAAGTAAGGGTCCACACTGGGTGAGAAGAGAGTGCTTACTTATGTCTGAGGCTCTTTACGTCCAAGGTCTCTGCCTGCCTTTGCCTCTCCCTCCCCTCTATTGCCAGGAGTCTAGAGCTAGGGATGGACCTGCTGCTACCTACACACTAAGAAGAAGCCTAGCTGCTGAAGGCCTGGCCACTCACCACGTGGGCAGTGCTGCCAGCTTTATACAAGGAGGGACACGCTGTCATCTGTTGGCAGACCAAGGGAGCATGCAGGCATTAGGTCTCGCTGGTGAGATGTGTTCTGTTCGGACTAGGGAAGACATACCCATCTCCCTGAGTTATTCTAGTTGCTAGAACTGTGCATAACCTTTTCTCCCATGTCCTGGTTTAGGTTTGTCACTGGAAAAGTGGAACGAAGTGTTTTTATCTTTGAATTGGGGATGTTCTCATCCAGTGTCCCCTGGAAGGTAGGAGAGGATTAAAACTTGCCTTGATTTACTTTATTACAAGTTCCATGAATATTGAGGAAAGGCTCATCCTTAACTTCGTTTTGGAAACTAGAAAATTAGGATTTAAGATGAACATCCTGTCGTAACTCCCTGCACTCCTCACCTGGATTTGTTGCCATTTAAACTGTTCTTACGAATGCAGATGTCAAAGTGAGGACTTTATTCTTGGAAAGTCAAACCTGTTTTTCTCAGGTCACTTCTGATGAAAAAGGATTAGGAAAATTTGTGAGTCCTCAGAGTAATTTTGCATACGAGCCAGGCCAAATCAGAAGGAATATGTTTGCCGGGGAAAGAGAAGTACAGAGAGACATTTAACCACCCCAGTTTCACTTTCAGTACTTCCAGCTGTTTGTTTAAGGACCCTCACAAGGAGTCATTTCATTGATTCTTGTTTTCTTGTTTTTGATGTCAATCCACAGGCACGGGCACTAGATGGGGATGGGTACTATGTGGGCACGGATGCTAACAACAGAAAACAAAGAAGGGCCTTACGAAACTGGCAGAAGGAAATTGTATTGTATGAGCATAGGATCTCTAAGTCCAAGGTTCTCCTTGCTAGAAATGATGGCCAAGATCATAAGTCAATGTCTCTTCCCATATAAATGGGAAAGCTGACCACCAGTGAGGTTAAATTGTGTGTAAAATGTATTAGTCACACTAGAACCAAGGTGAACTAATTTTCTCAGCTCAGTCTTTTCCATTTGGTTTCCACATGGAAAGGATATTTTTAAACAGTTATAGTATCAAAATAAATCTTCTCCTGTATAGTAGAAGCATATAGAATATAACATATTTACTCTCAAAGTAAATTAATAAAATAATATTTATTCATATGTATGCCCTATGAGTGACTTTATAATATATAGTACACAGCCATTTCGGCTATAACTTATTCAAAGACAATCATTTGGGGGTTTAATTTAATTTTTCTTGATGCTTTTTAGTTCCTATGTAGAGTCATATGCTACACGATTGTATTTGGGTCAACAATAGTCCTTGAAAATTACTGTGGTCCCATGAGATCATATGGCCCAATGATGCCGTAGCTGTCTTAGTTTGTATGAGGACACTGTACAATATTTGCACGGTAAGAAATCAGTAAACAACGCATTGCACAGAATGCATTCCTGTTACTAAGCAATGTGTGACTCTGCACGACAAAGCTCCCTGAATATGATTACAGCGTCATTCTGTTAAGGTAAGAGTTTCTAACCAGTGACACGCTCCTTGGATGTCTGATGTCCTTTTTGTCTCCCAGGTCCTAGTCCCCTCCCTGCGTTTGTCTTTGTATTTGCATTGTCTTATCACGTAGATATTTTTATTTGAGATTTCTTGGCCTGTGCCAGGTATTCTTCTCCATGGTCCCCAGCGTCTTGTATCTTGTTTTTAACTTGGCCCTTTCTTTCCTCTCTTTATCAGATGTCAGCTATTGTGCCTCGGTATTTTACCCTTGGGTGCTTCAATTATGCATGAATGAGATCCGCCTCACAGTCGCACGTTCCATTCCTAGTCTAAACAACCGCATGCAGAACGGAAGTCTCTGCATTTAACTTGAGGGACTCTTGCTGGTGGGAGGTTCATTTGGGCTTCCCGGGTTCTCTCTCTTAGTAGCAGGTTGGGGACCTTCAGGAAGCAGTTCTGCTCTGCATTTACCTTGTTCTGGAAGTGATCACACTTTCACATTGGGGGCTTTTCAGTCTTTACCTCCAGATATTCGAGATGAACCATTATTTGCCCATTGATGTATTTGCTCCCACTGTGGCTGTTGGGAGTTCCGTCCAAACAAGGACCATTTAACTTAGCCACTCATTCTCTGAGTCCCAGATCAATGAAGAATGTCACAGCAAAGCTGTTAAAACCTCACTCCTCTGTGAAGTCCATGGTTGGAATCAGTCAACATTTCTCAGGATTTCAAACTTACCATGTTTTCAAGAGGACAGGAAAAGGGGGAAATGCCATCTTTGTTAGTGTTAGGGGGTTTACTGGTAGTTGACTGTGGTTGGAGTCCTTCTGTGAAGTATCAGTCTGCTCTGGCCAAGACTGTATGGGAGGGTTCAGCTCTCAGCTCACTTCTGACTGAAACTTTCTAGTCTGTCCCATAAAAGACACTCTGAGTAAATAAATAAATCCAGAAGTGAATGAATAGAAAGCATGTAACAACTGTGACAATAATAGGAATTATTTTAGGTGGGGGTTGTCACTCATGTCTTGTAATCCCAGCATGCCAGAGGCTGAGGAACAGGATCATGAGTTTAAGGTCAGCCTGAGCTATATAGCAAAACTCAGTCTCACATCAACACAAAAAAGAATTCTTATTCTATGCCTTTTAACTATACAGTTTAGACTGATGAAATAACTCTAAGGTAAACAATAGAATTCCTGACTGATGAAATTTGAAGAATTGAACTAGCACAAATTTAGGGATCTTTATCTGGAGCACTATCCCTATAAAAATACTTTTGAGTTATTCATTCAAAATATTTTCAATATCTTGATGTCATCTTTATATTAGAAGGCTTCAAAGCTATTTGTACAATTAAAATAATATGCAAATTAGAGACATACAATATCAAATATAGTTTTACTTGTTTAAAGATAGACTCATAGTCTAAGGGATTTCATTACTGGACAAACATAAACATAATAGTGTGCTTGCATAAGCTAATAAATCACTAGAAGATTTATTATTATGGGACCAATTGTTACATGAGTATGTGGCATGTGGTTGTATCTCTTGGCTTGATTAAATGAGATGGAATATACCACACTTGGAGCCTCATTGAGGTTTTGTTTCCAGACCAATTAGTGGTTTAGCTCTTCTTATTCTGTAGAGTGCCAACCCCGACCCATGTTGCATAAACAATCCTAATAGCCAATCTACAGAGCATCATCTAGTTTTTCCTACCAGTGTGTTTAGAGGGGAAATGAGCCCTGAGGCAGAGTGCTACGTGCAGTGCCCCAGCTACCCTGCCCTGTGGCATCCATCAGAGGTCATCTCTAACAACTTGTGTCAAGCACTCCAGCAATGCCATCTGGTGCCAGTGATGGAGAGCCCACACTCTGAAGATGACAGTCCCCAAATATCCATTGCACAAATGTACACTCGAGCAGCATCAGAGGAGGTGTGACCAGAATTTGGAAAGAGCAGCATCAAATACAATAGGGAAAGTGCGTGAAGGCCAGCAGGTCCCAGACTTTAGGGTTTCATTAGACAGAAAATATCCAAAGAAAAGCCAATATAAGTCTGCGGAATTTTAATCACAAACTAAGACTATTAGCATGCCCCTATCCCTTTTATCATTAACTTCTGGCACCGTAGAAAGCAGGACGGGTTAATGTAACACCACAAGGAAATGGTACAAAAGGTAGCATTTTGGCAACTCCAAAAGTGAGCATGGTGCTGTTCTCCTTTGCAGCTCCTGAGGTAGATTGTCTTGGGAACTCCCTCTAGAAGTTCCCTGGCTCATTTCCTTCAGTACTGATCTCTTGAGGCTTTGACTGAAGTTCTCACAGCTCCTTCAGTTCTGTTTGGGTGGAACACAGTGAAAATGTTTGTATTTTTGCTGCATCTTTTTTATGAATCAACCGTGGACTGCCCTACCCCTTGCCCCAGGCTCCTAGTAAAGGGTTTGCGCTATAGCTTGTGTTATTATTTGGGGAGGATCTAGAAACATTAGGAGTTGGGGCCTGAATGAAAGAAGTCTGAGGACAGGTCCTTTGGGATCGTATCTTACTCAAGTCTCCATCCTCTACTTTCTGTCCATTATGAAGTACAGCCTCTATGGTCCTGCTGCCATGATGCTCTAGCTCACCGGAAGACTAAAATTGATGGCACCAGTAACTATGGACTGAAACCTCAGGAAATGTGAACCAAAATAAATTATCTCTAAAACATGTTTTCCCATTAATCACAGCAGTGGAAAGTTCATCATAACATAGTCCTTCATAAACCAAATAAAAATCCATGGACATGCCTGGGGTAAGCATTGAAAAGGCCTTAGCAAGTTTAGCAGTAGCTGGCTATTTTGCCTTGTTTAAGTCCACGGACAGAAGCATCAAAAATTATGTTAGAAAACAGAAACTTATGAAAACTGACCCAACACAGAGTATTGTTCGTCTTCCAGACAAATCCTTTCAGAAGCTTCATTGTTATTCAAACTGGTCAGTCACTGTTCTTGGGGGTATGCATTCAAAGATAATGAACCTGTGAAGGTGTGATTGGCAGTGGCTCTAAGGGGACATGGATGAGTTACAAAGTACATACAAGTCAACAAAGAGACGGCTCTAGTGGAGGTAGGTATGGGACGGGATGAGGGGCACCCCTTCAGGGAAACATGCTTGAAAAAAATCAACCCATGCTAACAAAGACTGGGTATGGGAGATGGGATTATTAGTTAAAGCGTTTTAATGAAATGTACAGACCTGTGTGCTCTTAGATAGATAATTCATGTGCAATTTCATTATCTCTCAAGGTTTAATTAAATATTTGCCTTTTGGCTAATCAGCAGTAATTAATAAGAGATTCTTACATTCATATAACATATAAGAAATGTTGGCATGGCCTCCATTGGTTGTCTATTTGGGAAAAAAAAAAGGTAAGCAACAACACAGGAGAGGGTGGGCACAGCCAGAATTGAGAACTGGAGCTTTAGTTGGGGTTCTCCAGAGAACGGAACCCATGGGTTCTGGGGTGTGTGTGGGAACGTGGTATGAGGCTCTTTAAAACTCATCCCTGATTTCCTGGTTCCTGATGGAGGGCTCCTTAGGCTCCTGTGAAGGGGATGCAGAGAGTATTTTGTTAGAACATCTGCTCTGTCACTCTTGTTTATGACACAGAGCTCCTAACTCTTCAGAACTACCAGAGACAAATGCACTTTATGACAATGAGGCCACTCACAGGCCGCCAGAAAGAGCCATCATTGGAAGCTCAGGACCTCCAGGAACTTACCCTGAGGAAGAGGAAAAGCTGAAGACTGAATAATAATAATGCTTGTCTGTGCCTACTGTGATGATGCCTCAGTAGAAATCCCACAGCCATTGGCTTTGGAGAGCTTCCTTTTGGGTACTAAGAACAAATCGGTGCACAGCCCTTCCTGCTTAGCCTCTGCATCAATCCCATCAGGCTGCACTCCAATTTCCTTTTGTAACTCCCCCCCCCTCTCTCTTTCTCTCTCTCTCTCTCTCTCTCTCTCTCTCTCTCTCTCTCTCTCTCTCTCTCTCACACACACACACACACACACACACACACACACACACACACACACACACACATACTGTAAGGAGGGAAGAAGGGAGAGAGAGAGAGAGAGAGAGAGAGAGAGAGAGAGAGAGAGAGAGAGAGAGAACCTGTTAGGTTTTTGTTGTTGCTCGTTTCTTCCTTCTTAGCAGTACTGAAGATTGAACCCAAGATCTTTCATATTCTAAACAAGTACTCTACCATCTCCAGTTCATTTTATATATTTATTTTGAGGTAGGGTCTTGCTAAGTTCCAGACTGACTTTGAACCCACTCTATAGCTCAGGCCAGTTCTGAATTTGCAATCCTCCTGCCTCAGCCTAACAAGCAGAAGAGATTACACTTGTGTGCCACCATGGCATCTGTAATAATCTAGTGGGTTTAAATGAACTCTTTCTTTGGGCTTTTGGATATTCTAGCAAAGGACTGAATCAGAGTGAGTGCTGTGGGAACCTCCAACTGATAGCTGATTGGTCAGCTATTCTGGACGTGTAACTGGCATTTGAAGCAGGGAGAGAATTGAGCCCTCCTTAGCCTGTCAGGTCTAACTATAACTCTACATAGATAGTAGATAATATCAAAACTAAATTCAATTATAAGATGACCAAATGATTTCTGCCAAGACTTGCTTGTTGGCAGAACCACCCTCCCATGGAAGTGTTGTCGATTGTAAATGTGTTCAAAGTATACTGGGAGAAAACATCTTGGGCTGCCTCCTATAATACATATCAGATACTTCTGCCTGACAATATGGGGTAATTTCCTTTCCTCAAAGTGTGTTGATTTAAATGTTTATATCAACTACATTTAACATGCCATCAATAACAACTTCTAGATTGGTATTTGACCAAATATCTGGGGACCATGACTTACCCAATTTAATATATACATAAAACCACAAATTATTCATAACCTGGAAAAGAAAAGAAGAAATGAATGTTTATTTTAAAACAAAAACAAAACAAAACAAGAGGGGGGGTTGAGCATATGCATATTCTAGAAGTTAAAATAATTAACATTTTGTAAATAAAGTCTCTTCTGTAAGTGTCCCACTCTCTATATAGACTTCAGGGAAGAAATCTGACTGGCTGGGAAGGCAGGAGTCATGGAACCATCCACACTCTCAACCTGTGGTCCCGGTTTTATGTGCAGACATGGACATGACAGCTGAGACATCCACACTCATCACCCAGGAAGGCCTAACGCTAAGGTAAGAGAAGGGTACTTGTTAAAGACACACAGAACCTAACGCTAAGGTAAGAGAAGGGTACTTGTTAAAGACACACAGAACCTAACGCTAAGGTAAGAGAAGGGTACTTGTTAAAGACACACAGAACCTAACGCTAAGGTAAGAGAAGGGTACTTGTTAAAGACACACAGAACCTAACGCTAAGGTAAGAGAAGGGTACTTGTTAAAGACACACAGAACCACGGGTATCGTTTGTCCCATAACTTATAAAAAAAAAAACAAAAAGATGATGACTTTTGAATCCTCAGCCTGGTGCCACCGTTCCCTGTCAGGGAGATAATTGTGAGGGTTCGTTCTCTCCAGGGAGGGAGAGAGGCTTGAGTTTCGCCCTGTACATTCAGAGAACGGGAAACCACTTGGCAATTCAGGAAGAAACTTGGAGTAACACTCTCAGACTTGTATCGTTGTATGTTAAAACAACTTGATGTTTCATTAAAAATAACCTAGAGAAGATTGATTCTTCAACCTAGTGCACAGGAAGCCAAATTGGGGGAGGCAGGAAAACCAGGTGGCCGTGCAGAGCTCAGACAGAGCAGCTCTGATTCCGACTTGCGGTTTTCAGAATTCTCAGAAGAATCTACAACTAAAGAGCTTACAAAAACCGCTGGTGACTAAAAGTGGAAACTATTGTGCGGCTGCTGAAGTGCCGGAGAGGTGGGGCTCTGGCTTCCTACTGAGACCCTCTCTCTGCAGGGACCTACTTAGTGAAAACAGGTACTTCACCAGCATGGTGACAGCAGCCATCGTGTTGAAACCAGGCATGGGCAGCAAACGTTCACTCCTGGGATGAAATGTCCCATTCTGTCCTCCAGGGACCGCTACCCTGGCTAAGGCAAACAGGAGAAAATGGGCTGGACTTCACCCCTCACTTCACATATCTCTTCCCATGGACTTTAACCCTGGGCTGATGTACACATGGACTCTAACCCTGGACTGATGACGTACACATGGACTCTAACCCTGGACTGATGTACACATGGACTCTAACCCTGGACTGACGTACACATGGACTCTAACCCTGGACTGATGACGTACACATGGACTCTAACCCTGGACTGACGTACACATGGACTCTAACCCTGGACTGACGTACACATGGACTCTAACCCTGGACTGATGACATACACATGGACTCTAACCCTGAACTGATGTACACATGGACTCTAACCCTGGACTGATGTACACATGGACTCTAACCCTTGACTGATGATGTACACATGGACTCTAACCCTGGACTGATGTACACATGGACTCTAACCCTTGACTGATGATGTACACATGGACTCTAACCCTGGACTGATGTACACATGGACTCTAACCCTGGACTGATGTACACATGGACTCTAACCCTTGACTGATGATGTACACATGGACTCTAACCCTGGACTGATGTACACATGGACTCTAACCCTGGACTGATGTACACATGGACTCTAACCCTTGACTGATGATGTACACATGGACTCTAACCCTGGACTGATGTACACATGGACTCTAACCCTGGACTGATGTACACATGGACTCTAACCCTGGACTGATGTACACATGGACTCTAACCCTGGACTGATGTACACATGGACTCTAACCCTTGACTGATGATGTACACATGGACTCTAACCCTGGACTGATGTTACCCTGAGGCACAAATACGGTAGGTGCTAGACAGATTCGAGTGGTAAATTGGATCTGCCAGTTTTCTTTCTTTCTGATAATGGGGGTAGTACCAAGTTCGCAACAACGTGAAACCAAAGCCCTTCTCTTATTCCCCTCCCCATGGAGAAGGTAGAGATCGGCTATCCTGTTTTCTAGCAGAGACTGAGAGAAAAGGAATGTCACCTCTGGTAGAAATGTACAGAAATAGAGAAATAATCTGGTCTCTATTCTTCCATAATACCCAGCCTTCCTATAAAATCCACACCCCTTTACAGCCAGGAAAGAGACACACTCTTTTTTTTTTTTTTTTTTTTTTCGAGACAGGGTTTCTCTGTGTAGTTTTGGTGCCTTTCCTGGATCTCACTCTGTAGCCTAAGCTGGCCTCGAACCCACAGAGATCCACCTGGCTCTGCCTCCCGAGTGCTGGGATCAAAGGTGTGCACCACCGCCACCGCCGCCCGGCTGAGATACATGCTTATTGAAGGTCTAGTCTGTGTTCCTTCCTCCACCATCGCACACGCTGAAGATCCGTCCTCACACACATTCCCCGACTTTTACTTGAACGAATTACCGAACTCATTAAGCTCTTTAGTGGTGTAGTGCTCCTCCTCGTGATGGAGGTGATAGAGTCTTCGTGGACTACACTCTCTACCTTCCCTCTAAGAGCTTGCTTTGCCTTAAGTCTGGTTACAGGTCTAGAGGCAACTACTGGTGGGCCTGGCATTTCTTTAAGGGAAAGTCATTGCTGGTTTGGCAGACCATGAATGGTGAATTTCCTCTGTCAGAGGTGAACAGGGGATTATTTCAGGAGGTGGGGGGGGGGGGGGCGGGTGGAGAGACTACTTCCTCAGGTGAGGTAAACCCTTGAGAATCTGAGGGTGATAGAGCCTCCCACACCCACCCACCCCACGTTGCAGGATCCAGTTCTTCACCTGTTAACGCCCTTACTTTAACCACAGACACCCTCGAGGCTGGGACTTACATTTTTGCTGTAATTCAGCCATAATGAGGGCTTCAGTTTGGTTTTCTGAAACTTGAGCTCTGTGGCTGCCGGAGAGAAGATCCTCTTCCAGGGCACACTTAGACTGCTTATGCACCTCTGGAGCAGGTCAGTTTTCTCTCTGAGTTCTCTGTTTCCCTCACCACTTTCTGAGATGTGGAAGCTGGTTTATTTGATCACAGAGCTCATTCCTTTCCTTTGTCAGTTTATGCAGAGGTGCTAACCAGCATCATCATTTGGTAGTGACAGGAGCAAGGAGAGCATCCAGGGAAGGATGACTCAGTGGTGGTCACAGGGGGTCTTAGCATTCCAGGAGTAAGACCGCAGGCCTGACAAGGGCAGGAAGGGTGTGTTAACAACAAGATGACTTTTTGTTTATCTCTTTGAGGTAAGGTTTAACGTATCCAAGGCTCACATCAAACTTGCCATGTAGCTGACCCTGGCCTTAAACTCCTTAACCTTCTACCCTTCACTCTCAAGTACTGTGATTACAGGCATGGAACAACCTTGCATGACAGAAAATCACCCTTCAAGTGTCTTTGTCCTGGGATTTTGGCTATATTGGTGTGAACTGAAGAGCAGCACTTCAGATTGCTTCTGGAGACAGAAAGGGGAGGGGTTGTGAATGTGCAGAGCGCATTAGGAAGTGGGAAGGGGCATGTGACCCTCTGTTCTCTTCTCTGTGTCCGCTTGTCTAGTGGACAGGAGGAAAAGACACAGAATCATGGGAAGAGAAAACTCACCAGCCATACCACTTTTACTTTCATTACCTTTTGTGATAATGAAATTTCAGCCCATTTTGGAGGTCTTTTGAAAGTTTAGAACATGGGGGAAGCCTTTGATCTTCAGATGAATGCACCAGTGCTCAGGTGCAGTTACATGGCGCTGATTAGTCACTCTGGGTTCTCAACATCCCTTGCTTTCTCTTTGTGGCTTTTTTTTTTTTTTTTTTGGCCATTTCACTCCTCATTTGCATCTTTATAAGAAATAAAAGAGGGAATACAAGAAGATAAAACTCACATCAGTTAGGTCAGATTACTTCTCTCTAATTTTGCTACGGGGAAAGTTGGACATTTTGACTAGAAAGGCAGTTTGGAGCTAGGTGTGAATTTCAATGATCGGTCTTGTCTGTCAAGGAGAGGACATGCTGCCTTTACAGTGTGTTGGGGAGAAACTCACCTTTGTAGGTGTTAGTCACCTGGGTTTAATCTTCATCACCAAAGCTGGATGATCATTTCTCTCTTTGGACCTCTTTATTTGGTTACAATTTGGCTAAACGTTCTACATTTGCTTAGAAAAAAAAAATACCCTGTGATTTAGTCACTGGCAGTTAAGGAAATTCATTTGCAGCTAAAAGTCACCTGCCTAGTCTCCTTATGACCATGAGTCTTTATTTTATATGGAAACTCATTGGAAGGTAGAGGAAATTCCAAGTTATAAAACAGAGCCAGAAATCTGGCCTTGCTTCTCATTAGTTCCCTGTTCTTTCCCTACAAACCTCCAGACAGATGCTATTTCCATGCCTCAGACTGTGTGATCTTACATGGCCTCCTCCTTGTTCTCCATGCTGGTGCTGGATACATAACCTTTATTGTGAATATATATCCATGGAATTCAGGCGTTGGCTACCAAGTCTATATCTCAGCATCTCTGGACTTCAAAGCATGCCAGCATTAACTGTTATTCTAATATAACTCAAACATTTATTCTCACATAACTCTAGCTCTTATCCTACTATAATGTAAGCATATATTTCTAACTCTCTTAATACATTATTATTGTTGTTTCCCATTCTTATTTTTTGCTATGGGAAATCTTTATCCAGATAATGCAGCTTTGGTCTGTGGTCATTTTCTGGATATTAGCAGAGTAGCTGCCTCTGAGTTTGAAAATTCATTTGTCCTAACATCATTGAAAGCATGAGATGTGTTTCTTCATATATAATCAGTGTTCATAATCAATTGTCAGAAAGAATTGGAGAGATGGGGAAAATACTTTCAGAGTAATGCATTTAAAATTCATACTCTTAAATATCAAATGGTCATTTGCTATATGCTATGAATGAGAATGATTTTGTTGGATTATAAGTCACATGCAAGGTAGTCTAATTTCTTCCATAAAAACTATTTATACTGGATAACTCTCTTTATTCTGCTCCAGTTTTTGCCATCTTACAAAGTATTGCTATTGCATTCTCAAACACATTTTCACTGATTTTTAAAATAATTATTATGAAATTAGACATGTCTGTATCTCTCACTGAGAACTGCCAGTGGCTTCGTCCGGTTCCTCGTTAGGCACTGAGCTCCTGTCTCCCTCTTTCCTATTCCCTTTCACTTCCTCTCCCATAGACTCTTTGTTTTCACTCTCTCTCTGAAGAGAGATATTGAAGTTTCCAAAGCTCTCAGACACACACCTCATCCATGTGCCTTGAGAAATAGTTAGATGCAATGAAGAGAGCTTGATATCTTTATAATGATAATTTAATGGCTGTTCTACTTGATGTTAGAAAATTCCTCAAAGTAGTCAGGAAAAGATTACAATGTGTGCAGTCATTAAGAATATCTGATAGGCATGGTATGAATCATAGATTAAAATGTGTTCTGACTTAAATTTTAAGCATTAGCTTAAACAATTCTCCACAGAATAAATAGTATCTTGACCTAGATTTTGATTATTACCTTTCATTCAATCCCAAGAAGACCTTCAAGCCCACTTGCCTGAGGCAATCCTAAGCTCCAAGTTTTTCACATTCATGAAAGAAAGATAAGAATCACTCCTGAGAAGTAAGAAATCCTCCAGTATGGGAAAAAGTACAGCAGTGTGGAGTTCTCTCTTTGTGTCTATTACCAAAATCAATCACACTTTTGTAAAATCTTAATTTATCATTACCAATTCATTTGCCTCTTTAACCGTAATCCATGTTAAACTGCCGGCCACATGTGCATGTCACTAGAGCTGATGTGCAAGACAGTGCTGTGGTTAAATGTCTGGATATCTCTAGAATTCTTGTCGAAGCCTGCTCCGGAGGGATTATGTGTGGGGCTTTGTGGGAGGGCTAGCATGAATGGAATTAGTGTTTTCCTACAAGAGGCTGGAGGGCATGTTACATTCCCTTCCGTGAAGTGAGCATCCACAGGAAAACGTCACTGTGAACCCAGAACGTGGTCCAGCAGAAGACACTCGGTCTTTGTGTTTTATCGTGGACTTCTCAAGCTCAAGAGTTAAGAGGAGAAAATTTGCTTTGTTTATAAACCATTGCCTTTTCTTTGTTTTATTTTTAAATATAAACGTGAACAGACTAAGGCTGAGGCCACTGTTAGAGTAGGTTGAGATTCAATAATCCCCAAAGATACAAACCAAATGCCAGAGTCCTACATGTTGAAATCATAAAGCCAAAGTCCCCAAATTCTAAAACCCCAGAAGATGAAAACCACAAAATAAATTTAAAACACTTTTACAATTCTTGGTTGCTTTTTTTACTCCAGTTCTTTTATGATGCAAAATTCACCAACCCTGGCCCATTCCTATCTCACAACACCATTTTCTCTGTCATGCTGCTCTGTTGTTTGGGGCCCATGGAGACCTGTTGTCCATACCTCATACTACAATACTGTGACTGGATAGCAGCATGGTGTGTGCAACCTTATTCCACTGTGCACACAATCGCTCATAAACCAGTCAGAAACTTTGCTGTCTGCCTTAGGCAAATGTGGACTTCGTTTCAGTAAATCCTCTTGGAATTCATCAGCTGGAAGGGAGGCTAGAGTGGTTAAATGGTGACATCTTGAGCTGTACTCCTAACTCTGCCATATAACATGGCAAATTCACTTCTCTGAATTGTTTGCCAAGTACTTTGGGCTGAATGGAAAAGCAAAACTTTATTGATACACTTTGAAATTCATTTGTAGATGCCACAACCACACCTAATTCCAAGTTTGTCATGGTTTAGAGATTCAAACAAATTCACTGCCTTGGGCAATCTCCACCAAATCTTCAAAAAAAAAATTATACAGTACCTTGTTTCTAACTGTCTTTAATATATAAACAAATTGTTAAGTTCTAGAGTTTTCAAACCCAACATGAATATGAATTACATACAGTTGTTTGCTGTGGGATATTGTTCTGTATGCTGTGAATATGTATTGCTCTAATTGGTTGATAAATAATAAAATGCTGATTGGCCAATAGCCAGGCAGGAAGTATAGGCAGGGTAAGCAGACAAGAAGAATTCTGAGAAGAGGAAGAGCTGAGTGAGGAGACGCCAGCCAGACACAGAGGAAGCAAGATGACAAGTCAAAACTGAGAAAGGTACCAAACCATGTGGCTAAACATAGATAAGACTTTTGGGTTAACTTAAGTGTAAGAGCTAGTCAGTAATAAGCCTGAGCTAATGGCCAAGTAGTTATAAATAATATAAAGCCTCTGTGTGATTATTTTATAAAAGGCTGCAGGACTGTGGGTGAGAGATTTGTCCCGACTGGCTGGGACACAGGAAAACATCCAGCAACATTTGGCGTACCAAAAATGGGGCTCTCAAATTTTCATAAGGCCTAAAAGAGCTTCAAAAGGGCTTCTAAACACACAATAACGGAGCCAAAAACAGCCTTCTATCTCATGTCTAATGCGGGTCAAGAGATACCATGGCGTAGACTCGAGCTACAGTATGGCAGGTTCACAGCATGTGGGCTTGAATGCAGCATAGTGGATTCCTGCCACTGTACACAGTAGTGTCTGCAAGCTGTGCAGCATGGTGCATGGTGGATATAGCATAGACTCACTGCTTCACAGAGTCAGCCATGAGCCTGGTTCCCCCAGAGATGGTGGTAAACGTAGTTCTGCCATGTTTGAAAGCTGAGGTGGGTGGAGCCAGCAGCCAAAGTTGCTATTTCAGTCCTAGTCATGCTACAGTTTAAAGCAATAGATTCACAATAAGATAGATTCAGATGGGATAAAGCCTAAACAGTTTACAGTATGTGTAAAAATGTATGTAGGCTTGGAAGAGAGAGGAAAAGGAATATAGGCAGTTATATAGAGAAATAGAAAGTTTTAAAAAATAAAGTCCTTAAAGAGAAACTAAAAGTATTATAAAAAATAAGCCACATAAAGATGGAAATCACATAGAGAGTCTAAATTATATTGTCTTTGAGATTTTTAACTGCAGAAAGACATTTAATTTAAAGGCTGCTCAGTTAAACCAATATATATATTTTAAAGGTATCTTGACTTCAAAATTTGGATCTAAGGATATGTTGCTTTGGAAAGGAGGCTCTGCTTTTGTTTCCACAGGAAGCAAGAGGTTATGGATTTGTCATCTGCAAGATGGCAAGGCAAAACTGAGAAAAGTTACCAAGCCATGTGGCTAAACATAGATAAGAATTTTGGGTTAATTTAAGTGTGAAAACTAGTCAGTAATAAGCCTGAGCTAATGGTCGAACAGTTATAATTAATATAAGCCTATGTGTGCTTACTTTGCGGATGTGAGTGGGAGAGATTTGTTCCGACTGCCAGCCAGCCAAGACACAGGAAAACTTCTGACTACAGTTGTTAACAGCAAGAACAGTGGGGACAGTTTTGAAAGGGCTCCCCTTCATCAAAATAAGACACATGCCAGGTTTGGGTTTTGGTTTTTGTTTTTTGTTTTCTATGTTACATTTAATTCAATTAATGAAGTCCTTGGGCATGATTCATTCATCACTTAGTGTTCCTTATAACCCAGGAGAAGCCTCATATCAGCAAGTCTTTGGACTAGAAAGTCACCAGGCTGACTGGTGACTTAACTCTTCAACTATATTTTCAAGGAGTTTAAAACTTTTTATTGAGCATTGTTTAGCAACAGTTATAGGACATAGTACACACTGGGGAAACATTCTGAGGCAAAGAAGTTATTCCCCTGCTTTCTGCTGAACATAGTCCAAATACAAAAACACATTTGAGCCTACTAGTAAGGAAGAACTCAGGGTAAAGCACACAGGTCAATAATCTATACCACCCATTTACATCACAGGTCTATGCCCCTTAACTCTTTAACCGTGTGATGGCATGTCTATTAGCCATCTTGGATAATACGGGAATTATTACCTTTTAGTACATTTCAACTTTCTGTAGAGGAGTTCCTGACTTGATGTGTCTGTTTGAGGCTTGCTTGGCTGAATAAAACACATGGGGGCTAAGTGGCTTCCTTGATGGAGTCAGGATTTGACAGTGATCAATTTTGATTTTTGGGAATTTCTCAAAGCATTGTATTTAAATGATGATAAGGAGATGAATTCTGATGTGCCTGCTTTTAAAGTTTCCAAACAAAGCTGTCTGGTCATCTATAGACTCATCTCTTTAGTTTGAAAGGTTAAGGCTTCAGCAAATTTTCAACTTATCCTGACATGATTTCTTTGGCTACTTTAATGATAGAGTCCCCTGAAGGTGGATTATCACCCATCCTCTTCGTTTGGGTGAATATTTTAAAAAGTAAGTATTCTATGTATTACACAAAAATAAACAAACAAAAAACCCAAATGGTCCTCTGTACACTGATTAAACATAGATTCTGCCAAACAACCTTCCAGTGGAGGGGTTGGAACACCAACTCAGCCATATAACTTTCAACCTACAATTTGTCCTGCCTACAAGATGAGCTTCTGTAAAAGTGGCACAGAAACTGCAGGAATGGCCAACCAATGACTGGTCCAGCCTGAGACCCAGGCCATGAGAGGGAACCCACCCCTGACACTACCTGGAGTGCCAAGACCCACAGGCTGGACGACCCAGAGACCTGGAATAGAACCAAATACAATTGGAGAAGGAAAAATTCAACATAATGATACCTAACAATATTCTGCTGCAGTCATAGATTGGTGCCTAGCCCAATTGTCATCAGAGAGGCTTCATCCAGTAACTAATGAAAACAGATGTAGACCCACAGCCAAACATTAGCTTGAGTTTGGGGAATCCTGCAGAAGAGGGGGAGGAAGGATTGTAGGAGTCAGAGGGGACAAGGACACTGCAAGAAAACAGACAGAATCAACTAACCAAGGCTCGTAGGGGCTCACAGAGACTGAACCAATGACCAGGGAGCCTGTATAGGTCTGAGCTAGGTCTTCTGCATATATGTGACAGTTGTGTAGCTTGGTGTTCTTGTGGGACTCCTAACAGTGGGAGCAGGGGCTGTCTTGGACTCTTTTGAGGGTGTTTGGGACCCTGTTCTTCACACTGGGTCATCTTGTCCAGCCTTAATACAAGGTGAGATGCCTAGTCTTACTGAAACTTGATACGTCATGTTTGGTTGATATCCATGGGAGGTGTGCCACTTTCTGAATAGAAAGAGGAGGAGTGGATGGGGGGAGGGGAAGTAGGGGGGAGGACTTCAAGGAGAGTAGGGAGAGAAAACTGCTGTTGGGATGTAAATAATGATATCATTAAAGATAAGTTCTGTTTGAGTAACAACTTGAGAATTTCCTCAATATTTCGAAGAAGCTGTTCTCATGTGGAAGATATACTATAGACTCAAATTTTCTATTCTGTTAAAGGAAGCAACCATGAAAGGCTTTATTTGTTCAAAGTAATCTGTGTCTTTTGATGCAAACCAAAAACCAAAAGCAAACAAAAAAATCCCAACACCAGTCAATACTTGAAAACCAACAGATCAAATTTTAATATAGTTTTTTACAAACACAAACACACAGACAGACAGACAGACACACACACATACACACACACACACGAAGTGTTGCCAGCATCTGTAAGCCCATCCTTCTTCAGGAGGGACACAGCTTCCTATCTATCTGGTTACTGCTCTTGATCCAACTACTTCCCATCTAGTCATGACACACTAAGCCAATACTTCTACCACAAGTTCTTCAGACTCTGCGTCTTCCACTTGTTTATTCGTTACATCCTGTCTCTTTCCCATTGATCTGAGACTTGAAGAATTCATGCATCAGCAGCATCCTCTGAACCATGTACCTCAGATCAAGCTGCATCCCTAACTCTTTTTTTTTCTTTTGGAATATTTTTATTGAAAATAGATTTTTATGTTTATATACACATATTTATGTTAGGAAACTCAAATTTTTTAGGACTTAAAATGTTCCTGTTTTGCATTTGTTTTAATAAGGAAGATGCACAGTTGATATGCAGTAAAACCTATAAGCCCTTTTCCATACAGTTCTCTGAGCTTGGGCGATAGCATCACTTTTATTTACATAAAACGTAAACTTCACCATTTACACTTCTAAGTACTTAGTTTCATCAGTTTTGACAGCACAATGAAGGTTAAGGAACATTGTAGTCTTCCCCCAATTCTCTCACAGGGCCTCCTCATGAGTCAGGACTCCATCCATCATACCCTGTCCCTGGAAGCCTCCAGCTGTCCTCTGTGTCTATATTTTCTTTCCTAAACTGTCACATAGGTGCAGTTATCATTACATAAGTTGTAATTGCTACTAGGAGTGTGGATACGGATCTAGATGAAAAGTTTGGCGTGTGTTGGATACTGTACTTCTGAAGTCCTTTAATTTCCCCTTTTTAATTTATTTTTTTTGCCTGCCCCTTTCATTAGACATAGATTCTTTTCTCACACAATATTATCTGAATACAGTCCCCTTTCTCTACTCCTTCCCGTTCCTTCGCTCCTCCCCTCTCATCTAGATCCTCTCCCTTTCTGTCTCTCATTAGAAAGAAACAGGTTTCTAAGAGATAACAACCAAACATGACAAAATAAATTGTAAGATAAAACAAAACCCATCGTATTGAAGCCCGAACTCTATTTTCAGTGGAGAAAGTCAGCTGTAGATCAGAAAGTCTACATGGTGAGCAAGGAATTAAGACTCAGGTGCCCTGGAGGATGGAGCTTTGGGCCTCTACAGTATGCATCAGTATGTGACACGTGGCCACGAAGCTGGACTTGCCTTTGGAGTCGGCCCTGGCTTCTCTGCAGTAGGTACTCACTGCTGGTAGGTGCTTGTCAGAGTCTGGCTCAGCTTGTGCTTTTCTCCCAACCAGTTATGACATCATCTCTTCTAGACAACTTATACTTATTGAATCTGATTATACACTCACTTCGTCTCCCCAAACAACTAAGTCTTTATAACCATAAGCCCCCAGAGGCAACACTTTATAAGACAGTTCACACTTTGCTGTCTTCACAGTCTTGCTTACAATAATTGCTCTTTTCTCTCTTATGTTTTCAATTTCTATGTCTTTCAGTTTCACCCAAAAAAAAACTTTTTTCTCTTTTTGCTGCTGTAACCTTTTAGGCACATATAGCTTCTGTGAACTCACTGAGTATGTTGCTTTTTACCTCATTAAATAATCATCTGCTTGCTAGTTTTGGTGGCACTAATAGGGTAAAAATAAAAGAAAATATTTTCATTATAAAATTCATCAATATTTAGAAGAATACACTATTGGAAAACACTCATCACTCTCTATCACAATTTTGACTTTTTCTTTTGGAGCAGAAAGTGATGGAAGAGACTACGGAAAGTCTGAAATAAATCCATCAGATGTCAAGTTTCTTGAACATATTTTTTTGTTCTCCTTGCAGAGTGTTGGAGCAGTGAGCATTCCAGGAGTTTCTCCTCTAATGACTTGCGGAATGAACTGCCCCTGTTGATCATGCCTACAATGGTAGTTTATTCTATCTTCAACAGCATTGCTTGTTCAATCCAATCTCTTGTTCCAAATTCTTTCAAAGGGCGTTATGATTTGATGAGTTTTAAAATCTATATGTGTTTCAATTGAAATCCTTACATTTTTCTATTAGGAACCAGAAGGAAACATCAAGGGGCAAGACTCTGCTAACATACAAATATGCTTCTTCTCTGGGCATTTTGTGCAAAATTAAATGCAGAAAGAAGGACCTTTTATTTATAAGCTCTTATTCAGGCTAAAATCTTACAGTAAGATAACTTATGTGCTTCAAGGATCTCTTTTTTCATCCCCACAAAAAACACCTTTCATCATCTCAAAAGTAGTTTCTAAATAAACTATAAAATACATTATTTTGGTTGTCAGGATTGACTAAGAGACACACTGAACAAGTAGAAGCACCCAGAAACTTTGGAGGAGAAAAGAGAAAATTCCAGCGGTGGAAGGCAGGCTGCACAGGTATCTGAGAATGTTCCTGGAGAGCAAATGCATTAGTAAAGACTCACTGATGTCAGGGGAGCTGCATGAGCATCACATTCATGATGTGAAAGGCATGCGATAGTTTAGGTGCATGTTCAAATTTTCAGCCATAAACAGCTTGAAAATCATACTGACTGCGACTATCACTAGGTGCTGTCCTACTTATGAATGTGATTTGAAAATGTAGGAGGAAACTGCTTACCTTCTTTGGGTCCATTTCCATCCATGATACATGAAGTTAGTGGAGCATAATTATTAGGGCCATAGAATATGGAAATGAAGGCCTAAAAACTATGTCTGAGCAAATCCCAGCTCAATGGCTTCCTGCTGGAAAACTGAAACTATATGAGAGTTATGTACACATTACACTCCTGTAGGTGAGAGTTATGAACACATTACACACCTGTAGGTGAGAGTTATGAACACATTACACTCCTGTAGGTGAGAGTTATGAACACATTACACACCTGTGTGGCTTCACACAGCTGCTGCGAGGCACTGTTGCAGAGGAGACATGAAAAAATGTCTACTTGCCCCAAACAGTGAATCAGTGACAGACCTAAGTAATGATACCACCAAAGTCCAGTTTACTGAAGGAATAAGCTTATGAGGATTACTTTAAAAAGTATAGAAAAGGGTTATGGGAACAGAAGCAACTCATAGTAGCATCATCAAAGCCCACCTCAGCATTGGTAATGACCCATGGAAGCCAGAAACTTAGAATTCACTACACAATGTGACGTTCAGTTGGTTTCTGTCTCTTACGGGCTGCTCTGCTGGTCTGAGAGTGTCTCTCAGCAGTTCTTACTGCTTATATCAACCTGGAGAGGGAAGGACATTGTAAATCTGGTCAGTTTCAGGAACTTCCTGAAGATATTGAATTGTTTACTTCCTGAGTATCATGAGTTCCCATATAAGATGGAATGTTTCCATTCACTTTAGAATGGTGTTTCTCAACCTTCCTAATGCTGTGACCCTTTAATAGAGTTCCTCATGTTGCAGCGACCCCCCCAACCATGAAATTATTTTTGTTGCCGCTTCATAACTGTAATTTTGCTACTGTGATAATAGTAACATAAATATTTTTGAAGATAGAAGTTTAATGGCTTAAAATGCAAGGATTTTATCTAAAGAGATGTCTATTTGAAAGAAAATTAAGAGAAATCTGAAGCAGGCCAAGAAACTGATACAATTTTGACTCCAGTTGGAAAGGAGAGTAAAAGAAAGGGAAGTAGGTGTTTGTTAGACTCCTAGTAGGCAGGAGAAAATCACAGGAGAGTCCTTAACCTAAATATGGCCATCGCAAGATGCCAGGGTGTCTTAGTACCCCTGCTGCTCATGGTCACTGATTAGGAAACATCTAAAGGAAACCAAGAAGCAAGACATTCCCAACACAGTTCCTAGGCTCTTGGTTAATTACATTCCTGGAATTACTTACCTGTGGAGAACATTCTCATGCCCAATGAAACAGATAACAGACACTCACTATCTTACTTTCCCAGGAAATTACATAATTGATAAAAATTTTCATAAAACAACTAATGTTACTTTTTGGTTCTGGATTTTAATATCTAAAATTCTTCTCTTCTAGTTAAATTACTGTAGTCTGAAGATGTCCCCCTTAACTCATGTGTTGAAACTCATCAACAATATGATAGTACCAAGCAATGGGGCTTTAAAAGGGTCATTAAACCACAAAGGCAGAGCTTTCATGGGTGTGAGCATGGTTCTCATAGCAGAGTATGAGAGAGTGGGCTCATCTTGGAGGCAGCAGTCAGGTCCTCACCACAGACTAAACATACTTACACCGTGGGCTTGCACCTCTCAGCTTCCAAATGTAATTTATAAATTTTCTAGTTCTGCCTTTTCTAAGAACTAGAAGACCAAGAGAGGTGCTAAACAAGTTTATGTGACATTCTTTTACATTCTTTATGGCTCTCAAAAAATTTTTTAATAAAATACATAGCTTCCTCATTATCACAATAACTGGGGTGGGGGCAGGGATTAAAATAGACAACCACAATGGAAGTCAACAGTACTGAATTATCCCTGATATAATGTCCTTTTTGCTTGGGCTACTCCAATCAGACATCTGCTCCCAAGCTTTGCAGGTCAGGTCTGAAAACTGCAGTGTACTCAGGGCTCCATTTTAGAAAAGGCTTTAACCAAATTTACACATGCTGTCCATATTAGTTACTTTTCTGTTGCTGTGATAAAAGAGTGTGACCAAATATACTTAAGGAAGAAGGGGCTTATTTTAGCTTCTGGTTTCAGAGAGGATACAGTTCATCATGGCAGGCAAGACATGGCAACAAATAGGCACAGCAGCAGGAGCAGGAAGTTGGTGGATCACATTTCATGTGTACATGGGAAGCGTAACAAGAGAACAGGAAGTGGTATATGGCTGTAAAAACTCAAACCCACCCCCAGTGACGTACTTCTTCCAGAAAGACTCCTCCTCTTTGCAAAGGTTCCATAACCTTCACCAAAAGCACCACCAGCTGGGACTAAGTGTTCAAACATACCACTTCATTCATGGTCAGAATGTAATTTTCAAGAGAATCTAAATATTAATCTACAGATACTTTCAATTAACCAGCGTCATCTCCTCCTATCAGTTGAGGAGTCTCTACACAGAAGAAAATGAAGGATGTGGTTGCTTGATGATCACGAAATCAGAGGAAACAAAACTAAAGAAAGACAGTGATGTAAGAGGAAGCTTTGGAGAAGGCAGACAAGGTCTCTTCATCAAATGATCTTGTAGGCAACCGAGACTGCCTGTAAAGAAACTTATAGTTTCAAAATGTTTTATCTCAAAATAATGACTTTAATTCAGTTTTTGCAAGAGTGTTCATAATTCTCCCATATCTGGACTATAAGTAGTACTATAATATCACTACTTATTTTAATTATAATACTAAATAACTTACTAAGTTTATACACACACACACACACACACACACACACACACACATACATATGTAATGACAATCAATGAAAAAAGAGGGTATGAATTTGAAAGAGAGTCAGAAGGAGTACATGAGAGCATTTGGAGGAAGAAAAAGGAGAAGTTATGTAATTATACTATAATCTCAAAGATAAAAGGAAAAATTATATGCTACAACATATTCATATTTCTAAGTAAATTAGTTATTATATATTCATGTCTTCATGATCTTTGTTATGTTGTCAACATTGTAGTGCTCCATTTGGAGGCTGGTTGCATCTTCCACAGCTTTCTGCCTGGTGTTAAGTGAGCTATGTGTGTCTATTATTTTCACCTCAGTGTTCCAGGCATAGTATCTCTCACTTTTCAAGGTTTGAAAGCTCACATCGCAAGCATCATCCCTTCTATCCAGGCTTCTGTGTAGCCCAAGGCTATAATTGTATGGCCCTTCCTCATAGTAGTGATTATGAGGCCATCTTACAGCACTGTACTGCACTGTGGCCCCAGGACTGGTAGGCTCCAGAGAGGAGCATCTGCAGCAATGATCTGTCCCCTGCTGAATTCTGGACTAACTAATTGTGCAAAGTGATGAGAAGCATATGACTAGTGGGTCTTGAATGACTGATGGGCCAGAGATTGGTACCTAGGGATCAGGAGTTGATCACCGATGAGTTCTTTGGAGACCTTAAAGAGGTAATTAGTCTGGAACAGAGAGAATTAGGAACCATTTGGGGATCTGGCTGGGAAACAGCTAAAGCCTATAATTTAGGCCATTGGGAAAGCAAGAGCATTGCAGACCTTCCTGCTGCTGGTACAGATGAGTGATGAGCTAAAAAGCAAAAATGTAGACTACTCCTTGATGTGAGTTCCTGGAAGACATACCTATCCTAATAGTCACTTGCATTTGAATGAAAAAATAACCCCTAGAGGCTCAGGTGTCTGACAACTTACTTCCCAGTTGGTGGTGCTGTTTGGGAGGTTATGGAATATGGGAGTCTGTTGGAGTCCAGCTCCAACCTGTCAAAAGGTTCTTGAGGGGAGAAGAGAAGAATGAGGAAGTATCAGATAGAAAGTCAGAAAGAGAAGAAAAGAAAGACAGAGACAAAGGATAGCTTCAGGAGGGCCCTGGGTCAATAACCAGTCACCTCAAGGTCTATTCCAAAGGGCTTTTTGTGCAATTGCCAAGAAGAGAGACAAAAGACCTCCCCCTTGCAAGATCAAAGCACAATGTACAGCCAAGTGTAGACCCCTCAAAACACCTGGTACCCACAACCATGGCCAAATCATCCCATCATGCAGTCCTGCTTGGTAAAGCAAGCTCAGACCTTCTGACCTTGAATAAAACCTCACTAGGGAGCCTCTGTGGGCCCCCACGCATTCCCCCTTCTTTATAATATAAAGTTTGGCTGCCAGCCTCTGGCAAAAGAGGGTGCAGAGCTTAACTCTTTGCAGCTCTCAATCAGCTTTCCACTAAGAGGTTGCAAGTAGCTGGAACAATCACAGCAATACACCTGTTTGTTATGGCTGCTATACCTCCTAGTAGAGGATGATCAAGATGGAATGTCATTTTTGAATGGGTCTAAGATGATTATAGTAGTCTTAGCACACCAAGCCCTTTTTTAAATCAATAAACTCCTGAAGCAACCATGTCATTAAGGTCTCCTTAGCATCACCACTCCATGGTTCATTAACATTAGCAGGATAACATCATAATTCTAGTATGATTACTATACACAATTACAATTCTCACAAACTTACATCCAAAAGCAAACTCTTAATAGAACTTTTTGCATTTCTTGCTAACAAAACATAGGGTACATTAACACATGCTAACATTATCCATACAAAGAACAAGAAAATGTTTTTTCATTTGAGCTGCTCCAGTCCAGCAGCAAAAACTTTATCCCAATTCCTACTCATCAGTACATTTTTTTAATTAAATAGACTGAGGGATATAACAACTTCCCCTTTATATTTTTTGAAGCTTCATCTTAAGCCTGGGTAGAAAAAATAAACTCCTCCATTTCTACATAAAACAGTTCATAAGTCATCATAGTTCATAATGTATATAGATGTGTAGGTAAAATCAAAACTGTTCTTCTGCAATTGAACCACTCCTGTCCATTCCATTTCTGAAGTCCGAAAAGTTCAAAAAGCCAGTTCTGATACCGGTATTAATGTTCCACTGAAAGCCCAAGATCAGGGCCTGGCTCACCAGCTGCACTGAAGTCCTTGTATAGCTATCCAAGTCATAATGAATCTGAAGCAAAAGCTCCAAATATGAAGAGTCTCATTACCAAAACTTGTTGTAGTTCCCTTGTATGCAACAACCCAGTTCAAACTAGAGTCTCTGAAACCTCACTCTCAGCTACAGTGGCACTTTCCGGCTGGTAGCCTTCCCTTAGGAAATTCTCTTCAGGGCAAAGTCTGCCCATCACCCGTCACAGTAGCTGGGCAGATGCAGACCTCTGGAAAGAACTCTGTGCAGTCAACGTGAACCAGAAAGTCATCTTTCAAAGGAGCCATGCATTTGTTCGCTGCCAACAAACAGAAGCTGCATGGCTTTGGCTGCTTACTCCGTCCCATTTCATCTTTTTTACAGTCCTGGTCCAACTGCACCTCCCATCTCTGGCCTGTCTGCTCAGGATCTCTGTGTCCCCAGAAGGTATGGCCAGCTGGGCACACTCAGACACGGAGGCACCTGTTCTCTGGCCTGCCGGGTGCACACCCCATTGGCATCTTTATCTCTTGTGCAACGGTCAAGGTGCCCTGCACACTCACCCCACCCCCCAACTCTCCAGGGCATTCCTCACTTGGCTCTGGCCAAAGGGGACTCTGGCTCCTGGTGATAGACCTGCTCCATCTGCAGAGGTCCGAAGTCTCTGCTGCGCTCCCCAAGCCACCTCCACTGCCTTCCATTCACCTCTCCTGCAGCATCTCTGCTTGGCTCATCAAGGTTGAAGAGCGTAGCCTCTAGCCATGTCAGTCCGGCTCTTACAAGCACTCTGGCTGACCGTGCTCTCCTCACCATGGCTCCTCCATGGCAGAAAGTGTGCAGACCCTTGCTGCTCATGCTGGCTTTCTTGGCATTTGCTGCCTGCCATGTGATGATGCCCCACGGGTCTCATTGATGCTGATGCTAGGTCAGCCGCTGCTCCTGCTGCTGCTGCTGCTTGAGGTGGGGGCTTCTGAAGCCACTGCTCATTCTGGGACTGCCAAGTCCACAGTAGCTGCTCGGTCCCAGATGCTGCTTCTGTGTCCCAGGTCCCGTACTGCGGAAAACCTACTCTACTCTAAGTTAAACCTTCTATTAAGCCTAAGTCTTCACCATATCCCTAGACCTAAAGAGTATATTTCTCAAACTTCACCAAAACTTTTATGACTTACTTATATTACAATTTTAGATCTAACTTAGTAGATACATTGTAGCACGAATCTTAAAGGGTCTTATTAATAAAACAAACCTGGGGCCAGGTATTGGGGTGAATGCTGGAAGATCAGAGAAGCAGAACAAGCCACAGCCACCTCACCTCACCAATTCCTCAGCTGATCCTGTTTCCTCAGACTGGAAGCAAACTTCCAAGTCCTCATCCAAATGGGTCTCAGCTGAACTGCTGCTCAAAAGCCTAAAAGCTTAACCAGCCTCTAGTTCCTGGTTTTCATGCCTTATATACCTTTCTGATTTCTGTCCTCACTTCCTGGGATTAAAGGCTCACTTCTTGGGATTAAAGGCATGAGTCACCATGCCTGGATGTTTCCAGTGTGGCTTTAAACTCACAGAGATCCGCATGGATCTCTGCTCTCTAAGTGATAGGATTAAAGGCATGTGTGCCACTATTTTCTGGCCTCTATATCTAGTGGCTGTTCTGTTCTCTGACCCCAGATAAGTTTATTAGGGTGCACAATATTTTGGGGAACACAATACCACCACAGATAGATAGATAGATAGATAGATAGATAGATAGATAGACAGACATACAGACAGATAGACTTGCTGCAGCCTAACTCCTACTATTACCCTGTTATTTATTTACAGTTTTACTCCCAAAGAAAAGAAAATCACAAAACTCCAGTTCATTATCAAGCATGCCCACTTAAGCTGCAGTGTTCCTTCTCTTTTATCCTCCGTACCCAAGTTCCACGTTTGTGCACCATATGTGGAGTCTATAGGATGTGCAGCCTTGCTGGAGAAAACGTCTCCGTGGGTGCTGGCTCTGAGAGTTCACAGCTTCACCCACTATCAGCTCACTCCCTCTGCTTTCGTGTGCAGTTGAGATTGGATGGCTTAGCTCCTGAGCCTGCTGCCACGCCTGGCACTTGCTGCTGTGCCTCCCTGTCATGATGGACTCCTATCCCTCTGGAACTGTAACCCAAAATTAACACTTTCATCTATAAGTTGCTTCTGGTCATGGTATTTTTTTTTCACAGCAATAAAAAAGTAACTGATACATTATCCTACCCAAAACCTTATTTGTTGAAATAAAGATGGATGGATTTAGATGTTCAAATTCAATGCTTAGCACCATTATTCCATTTTTTTCCTTTATACATCTATTTCAGCTTACACAGATACCTTTATACCTAACAAATTGTTTTCTTGTGTGGTATATTGGGAGTTACAGTAGGATTTTTACCAAGTGTGATGTTTCTCACTTTTTAATAACTGTCCTTGAGAAAGACCATTATATTCTACATCTTCTTTCTGAATTTAGAGTTCCCCTTGCACACACAGTTACAGTTTTTGTTGGTTTTGGTTTTTTTTTTTTTTTTTTTTTTTTTTTGTCCTTAGAAAATAAGAAGCTGCACTTCTGCATTACATCAAGGAAATACTAACATGTTTCCTAATATTTTTGAATGACATTCATGGATATATGAGTAGCTGGATAGATTTTCACATGTCTATGTTTATCATCATGCCAAGATAGGGTGGCACTTGAGCATCCTCCAAACTCCCAAATTTGAAAAGCTTGTTCCACAGCCTGGGACACTGTGGGAGGCTGTAGATCCTGGGACACTGTGGGAGGTTGTAGAGCCTGGGACACTGTGGGAGGTTGTAGAGCCTGGGACACTGTGGGAGGCTGTAGAGCCTGGGATACTATGGGAGGCTGTAGATCCTGGGACACCGTGGGAGGTTGTAGATCCTGGGACACTATGGGAGGCTGTAGGTCCTGGGACACTGTGAGAGGCTATAAATCCTGGGACACTGTGGGAGGCTGTAGATCCTGGGACACTATGGGAGGCTGTAGATCCTGGGACACCGTGGGAGGTTGTAGATCCTGGGACACTATGGGAGGCTGTAGGTCCTGGGACACTGTGAGAGGCTATAGATCCTGGGACACTGTGGGAGGCTGTAGATCCTGGGACACTGTGGGAGGTTGTAGAGCCTGGGACACTGTGGGAGGCTGTAGATCCTGGGACACTGTGGGAGGCTGTAGATCCTGGACACTGTGGGAGGTTGTAGAGCCTGGGACACTGTGGGAGGCTGTAGAGCCTGGGACACTGTGGGAGGTTGTAGAGCCTGGGACACTGTGGGAGGCTGTAGAGCCTGGGACACTATGGGAGGCTGTAGATCCTGGGACACCGTGGGAGGTTGTAGATCCTGGGACACTATGGGAGGCTGTAGGTCCTGGGACACTGTGAGAGGCTATAGATCCTGGGACACTGTGGGAGGCTGTAGATCCTGGGACACTGTGGGAGGTTGTAGAGCCTGGAACACTGTGGGAGGCTGTAGATCCTGGGACACTGTGGGAGGCTATAGATCCTGGGACACTGTGGGAGGTTGTAGATCCTGGGACACTGTGGGAGGCTGTAGAGCCTGGAACACTGTGGGAGGTTGTAGATCCTGGGACACTGTGGGAGGTTGTAGAGCCTGGGACACTGTGGGAGGCTGTAGAGCCTGGGACACTGTGGGAGGCTGTAGAGCCTGGGACACTGTGGGAGGTTGTAGAGCCTGGGACACTGTGGGAGGCTGTAGAGCCTGGGACACTGTGGGAGGCTGTAGATCCTGGGACACTGTGGGAGGTTGTAGAGCCTGGGACACTGGGGGGGTTGTAGATCCTGGGACACTGTGGGAGGTTGTAGATCCTGGGACACTGTGGGAGGCTGTAGAGCCTGGGACACTGGGGGGGTTGTAGAGCCTGGGACACTGTGGGAGGCTGTAGATCCTGGGACACTGTGGGAGGCTGTAGATCCTGGGACACTGTGGGAGGCTGTAGATCCTGGGACACTGTGAGAGGCTGTAGATCCTGGGACACTGTGGGAGGCTGTAGATCCTGGGACACTGTGGGAGGCTGTAGATCCTGGGACACTGTGGGAGGCTGTAGATCCTGGGACACTATGGGAGGCTATAGATCCTGGGACACTGTGGGAGGTTGTAGAGCCTGGGACACTGGGGGGGTTGTACACAGCCTAATGGAAGGAAGTTCTGTCATTGGAGACATGCCCTTAAAGACTAGAGACTAGTCTCTCCCTACCTCTCTCTTTGCTTCTCCAATGCCATGAGGTGAACAGAATTTCTCTACAACACACTTCTGTCATGATAAACTTACTATGTGACAGCAAGGCTAAAGTGATGGGGCCAGGTATCCATGAGCTAAGACCTCTGAAATCATGGACCAAAGCAAATCTTCCTGCTTGGAGGCTGCTTGACCTCAGGTATTGATCACAACAAAAGAAAGCTGACTCCCATGTGTGTACACACAGAACTAAGGTTTAAAGATAAGATCTGGACACATATTCAAGCATTAGTTTGTGGAGATCAATCTCCACTTGGAGAAAACATTCCTATTATAATTGTATCCATTTTGGAAAGGCACAAAAGTATAAGTAAACTTTCAAGAAAGCACATTTGAGTGTTCGAGTTCAAATGGTATTGTTTTTAAGCTAGCAAATTTATCAAAGAAAATAGAACTGCACCCAGAAAAACCCAGAAGCAGGAAGATGCTAAGCCACCACAGTAAATTACTTTAATACCAAGAGGTGTTCCTAACATAAATAGTAAAAGGCGACTGGTTCTTTGTACACTTTGTACATTTTGAAGAAAAAGCACCTGCAATTCAACTTCAAACCAAGGATTAGATGCCAAACAAGATGTCAAATTAGATTCCAAAGTCCTGACAGGTTCCCAGGACACCTTAGTGGGGAGAGCTTTAAGAAAATCATTTCTGAGACTCTCAAACTTCAAACGTGCCCTCTCCTAAGACTGAGGTCAGCATTGTGCCACCGGCCTCTCTTTCGCCCACCCCCTTTCCTTCTTTACAGTCCCACCAAGCAGTACGACAGTGGGAGAGAGCCTTTACTGACTGTGTTTGACCAGATCTCAAATACTGTTTTGGAAGTTCTTTTAAATGCAAAACGTTCAGGACAGTTACAAAAGTGCCACTCACACCGTAAACCTACAGAGGTCTTTACACTCGAGCTTAGTGTAAAAATTACTTTCAAACATCAATAAGCAAATGATTTGTTTTACCTTCAAATAACTGCTTCATTGCACTGTTTATGGTAGATCAATAAATATCGACTAGACTTCTCCATCTGATTTAGCATACAAATCCAAAATGTTTGAACCTCAAATATTTCAGGATAGTTTCAGTCTGGTCAATAACATCCCAAGATATGGTACAATATAAATAAAATCCTTCCGATTCAGCCTTTTAAACTACTGTTACCAAATCTCTGTGGAATGATAGAAAATAAGTGTAATTATTGTGCAGATTCTTTGTTGCCATTTCTCAACTAAATTGTAAGGGTTCAACTTTTACTTTAGGAGGAATATAGTACTCTAAAATGCTCACTGTGAGCAAATATTTTATGTCATTAACGGCTTTTTAAATTAGATGTGTTTTTAAATTAGATTTATTATTACATTTGTATTATTTAATAGTTTCTTAATTATTATTAAACTAGTACCCTTTCATAATAAGCAAAAACATCTCTTTAGCTGGTGTCCTGGTGTCCTAGCCTCCTTTCTTTGCTGACAGTGACAGAAGCGCCTTAGGGGAGAACAGGCTTCCTTTCTTGAATCCCAGGGTAAAGCACATCACTACGGAGACACTGAAGCAGCAGGAACTCACGCATCTAGTTCCGTCCACAGCCAAGGGCAGAGAAAGAACGATTGTGTGCGAGCTTGCCAGTGCTCAGTCGGTCCCCTCCTTGACATAGAGCCGTCCTCAGCCAGGGTGGGTCTCCCTACATCAATTAAACCAATGAAGAAAGTGCCTTGCAGGCACACCACAGGACAACTTTATCTTGTCAGCTCCTCATCAGATCTCTCTTCCCAAGTGATTTATCAGAATGAATGATACTGTGGGACTACTTGCTAAATCACTGTGAAGCCAGAGGCAGCTAGCAAGGCAGATCCTAAACAAGAACCATAATTTTCTCATGAGAGGGTACAGCTCCAAAGATGGTGAAAGGCCATAATGCATATCAGGCCACCAAAGGTAAAAATGGGCAAGTAAGGGCCAGTGAGATGACTTTGCAGGTTAAAGTGCTTGCTGCCAGGCCTGGTGACCTGAGTTCAAGTCCTAGGACCTACATGGTAGAAAGAGAGAACTGACCCTCACATACATACACAATACAAAATGTAAAAAGGTTTTAAAGGATCAGCAAAAATAAATCCAACAACATCAAAAATAGAGAAGCATTTTGGTTGGATGATAAAATTGTGACAAATTGACTTCTACTTTGTAGTGTCCAGCCATTTAAAGATCACCCCTTAACAAATGTCGTTGAGATGGAAGATTGCTGTATCACAATATGCATGGAGGACACCTACTATTTCTTACTCTTCTGGTCTTTTAAATGCCTATCAGTGTGGTGAGCCACCAGGATGGTGTGTGTTGGAGGGTGAGGGGCAGGGAAAGAGAGAGAGACAGAGACATAGAATTAAGTCTCTTATAGTCTAAATTGCAGAACAAAAAAGCCACAGTTGACAAATTACTACTACACTGGAAAATGAAAGTAGAGTTAGCCCTGCTAGGTAAAAGCAAATTGTTTTCGTCTTATCTGTTAACACATAGGCGGTAACAGTGTGTGCTGCATGACTTTGCTCCATCAGAAAGGAGCTATCAGAAACTGTAGCACGACCACAGTCACTGTTGGGTTAGCCAGTTTCTCTCCATCTGCTTTGTCTGGCAAACCTGAGTATTATACAGGAACACTCGAGGAATTATTAGTTGCTATTTTTCAAGTCTGAATTCCCCCAGCAAAGCAGTATTTATTTTACATTTAATTTTTTGAGAATTGCATGCATGATTGCTATACTTACATCATATCCAACTCTTCTCTCCCCTCCAACACTTCCTATGCCCTCTCCCTCTCAAATTCACACTCTCTTCTTCTTTAATTGTTATTCTCTCTCTCTCTCTCTCTCTCTCTCTCTCTCTCTCTCTCTCTCTCTCTCACACACACACACACACACACACACACACACACACACACACACACACGGGGAGGGGAGAGCAGGTAAATAGAATTATCTAAAAATAGTACATATGATCCATAATGCAGTCTGTGGACCCAAGATATGGTTCTCTGAGCAACTGCAAATCATAAAATATACTGTAGTTGAATCTGCCTAAAGGAAAGAGATAAGAATCTGAACGGCTGGGCCTGGGAACTCCAGGGACCAAGGTAGAATCTTATACTAAGATGGACAGAGTCGGAGGGTGGGCTGGGGAGAAGGGGAGGGGGCGGGAGGGGGGAGAACAAGGAAATCCATGGCTGATATGTAAAATTAAATTATATTGTAAAATAAAATAAAATTAAAATTAAAAAAAAAGATGGACAGAGTCACAACAGTGACTTTTTGTCAGTAATTACCTTCTAAGGAGACCACTGCTTGTATGGAATAACTGACAAATATTATTAGGCTTTTTGCTTTGGTATTCAAACTTCAAATTCCAAGGCATGGCATGTGGATATTCAAAACACAGCTGACATATTCCCACCTGCCCTTGAAGCTTAAAGTGGCCATGTGACGAAGCCCTTACTGGTGGGATAAAGCAGGGATTTGTTCTTCATCTTGGGATGAGTGTACCATTATTCTCCTGTGTGTGCATTCCTCAGATAAAATGCAGATGTTGTGACTGGATTGCAAAGACCATCTTGAGAATACCCAGTTAAGCTGTAACTCAGAGGCAGGGACTACTTTTTCAGTTCTGTTAGTGTTGATTTCTGCTCCTGGCAGCTGAACCCACTGATTATCACTATAGCAGCCAAGGATAATAGGCTATGTAAAAATGTCAACATTAAGCAAAGAAAAACTTTCCTGCAGGCAAACACGATTTATAGAAAAAATACAGCCTTAAAAATCTGATATATTCAGTGATAATTGAGACAAGATTCTGTTCATGAAAAAGAATCTATTAAAAACAGTGGCAAAGCCCCCTCCCCTGGCCCCTGCTGACCATCAACACTTGGGACAGGTAGGAGAGCAGGAGAGCTGTCCCTGACCCTCATCAGCTGCAGCACTCAGGAAAAGGCAAGCCCTGCATCTTGCCTGGGCAACACAATAGAGCCAACCCTGTGGGTGCCCCAATAGAGTCAGCTCCAAAATTGTGAGCATGGGAGAGATGTCCCAACTAGCCATCTATCTTGTGGTGGCATGGGCTGGGGAGAGACACTCTTCCCCCCCATCAATCCCCACCTCAGGTGGAAGAGCTGGCCCTGTAGTCATAAGAAGGGGAGAGTAGTTCCTGGCTCCCACCAGCTGCAAACAGTTGGGAGAGCAGGCCCTGCACCTAGCCTGGGCAGCACAATAGAGCTAACCTTGTTGGCTCAGGTGTAGGTGAGCCAGCCCCAAAGTAGTGAGCAGGGAGAGTTGCCCCCATCACCAATCCGTCCTGTGGTAGCATGGGCAGGGTAGAGTTGCTCTCTTCCCTGCTCCCAACACCCACCCTGCCTATCAATGCCTGAGGCAAGTGTAAGAACTGGCCCTAAGGTCACAAGAGCAGAAGAGCTGTCCCTGCCCCCTACCAGATGCAACACTTGGGAGAGCAGGCCCTGCACCTCACCTGGGTAACACAATAGAGCCAACCTTGTTGGCAGAGGTGTGGATGAGCCAGCCCCAAAATTGTAAGTGGGAGAGCAGTCCCCACTACTCATCTGTTATGTGGCAATGTGGGAGGGTAAGAGATGCCCCTCTTTATCCCTCACCTATTTACCACCTGCAGCAGATGAGAGAGCTGACCCTCCCCCTTACCAGCTGCAGCACTCAAGAAACAGGCCCTGCCTCTCACCTAGGCAGCACAGCAGAGCTGGCCAGTGGTCAGAGAGGAGGGTGATCCAGCTCTGATGTTATGAGCAAAGGAGAGATGTCCCCATTACTCATCAGATATGTGGTAGCATTGGCAGAGGAGAGATGCCCTCTCCCCCACCTCCTGTCCATCAATACCTGAGACAAATGGAGGAGCTGGCCCTGGGGTCAGAAGAGCAGGAGGGCTGCCCCATCCCTCACCAGCTGCAGCACTCAGAAGAGTGGTCCCTATGTCTTGCCTGGGCAACACAATAGAGCTGGCTCTGATGTTGTAGGTGTGGGAGAGCCCATCCTGAGACCATGAGAGCAGGAGAACCAGCCCCATCTCTCACTCATTGCTGCTAGAGGTGAATTAGCTGGGGCAATGCTACAGAGCTCACCTTGGTAGTGAGAACAGGGGAGAACTGGCAGGCGGACCAACTCTACAGCTGCCCAGGCCCAGATCCAAGGTTATGACTTGGCCTGTCCCAGCATCCACCCCATCTATGATCTGCTGGAGCATGTGAAGGGACCTGACTCACAGATCCAAAGCTGCAGGATCTCCACAACACAGAGCAACAACAACATACCCAAGAAGAGTCTCAGTGAGGGCCCAGCATTGATAGGGTAGTAGAAACCAGAAGCCTTGAACTAGACCAATGACTCTTTGCAATGAACACTTGCAAGCAAAGATAGACGAACAAAGGGGTTTACTGTGTGACTCACTGTGTCACACTGCAGCTCCCATGATGAGATTTTAAATTTCTTCCCTTTTTAACATTTTTTTCTCATTAATTTTATTTGGGAGGTGGAGGCATGCAGGGGCAGAAGGCAGATGCAAAGGGATGAGGAAATGAATGGGGTTAAGATACATGATGTAAAAGGCACATAGAATAAATAAAAAGAAAAAATAGTGGTAACAGAGCTCAGTGTTAAGAGTGTGCACTTGGCATGTACAGAGCCCTGGATCTAGTTCCCAGCACCTCCAACTAGAAGGCTATCCTGGATCAGCACCATATGCCTCGGATAAAGGCACTTATCTCTAAGCCCCAGGAACTTAGGTCCCACAGAATGAAAGGAGAGAACTAAATCACCCAGGTTGTTCTCTGACCTCTACATGCATGCACACACATGTACCCACTTAGGAGATCACATACAAAGGAGGCACAGGAAATGGGTTTCGGAGTTCTCATCACACATGCTGGGGTTAGGAAAAGTAAAAGATACTTTCTAAGTATCAAGAATGTTTACTTTCCCAATGGCTGTAGAGAAAAGAAGGACCATGTCAGCCTGAAAGAACTCAAAATGTCTAGAATATTCTTTCTTCAGTGTTGCAAGGGGACACATTCAGTAAAACACAGGAGTCAAACAAGAAGGATTCAGGAAAGGTTTCCTGCTGGAATTGATGAATAAGGGTCAAAACAGCATTGAGATCTATTATGGGGAGTGGCTAGAAGGTAGCGGCACCCACTGGAATAGTGGAGCTTCTATTAGGGGAGAGTTTTGGCATGTCCTAAATACCTGTCTCCAGAGCAAAGATCAGAAGGCACCCTGGATGTAGCAGGTCAGCAAGAGCTTCAAATGGCCATTTGTATTTGCCCCCATCCCCTCTTCGAATTCTACATGAGGAAGAGAAGAAGTCAATTGGAGGAACTTCTGCCTATGCTGCCATTCATTCGTTTAATTCAAAACCTGTGTGAACATGTACCACACCACAGTCCCCAGCCTCTGTGTTACTACAGGAAACTAGACAAGAAGAAGGGAAAACTAAAGCCCACACTTACAGTGAGCTCTCACTCTCAGGGAAGATGGGCTCGTAGAATAAAGACATCTGTAAGTAGGAGTATAGAGAGATTAATTCTGTGTGGATAAAGAAGTCCCCAGTGCTTCCAGAAGGGCCCAAGCACCTAGAGAAAAGCAGTGTCTGAAGCCTCACTTGGAAGGAATAGTTTCCTCTTTACTTTTTGCTTAAGTCAGTTTGAGTTTTCTGTCATTCGCAAAGTTCTCTGACTGCATTTTCTAGCTCTAAAGAAACTTATGCTCAGAAGGATGTCACAGAACTTCCAGTGAGTTGGGGACAGCAAGCATGGGAATAAATCCAAAAAGACAGGGCAGTTTTCTAGACCTTGGACTAAGAGGTGTTTCATTACCTAAGGCAGGAAGGAGAACTCACAAATCTCCTGTGCAGAAAGTCTACAGAGAACAGAGTCTGGGAGAGAATTCCCACCAGTCAAATGGAGTTCTACTAAAGTGATTCTGAGAGCGGGAAAATTAATTCATGAGAACAGAGGAGGACCTCCTGGAGGAAGCGCTGGCTATAGGTAGTCACAATGGTCAACTGAATGTTCACGAGCAACAATTGAATGCACTGTCTACACTTAATTGGTGGAAATAATACAGTGATTTATTACAGAACATCAGATGTGGGAATGAAAATGTGGCTATGGCTGTATGCTTATACTCTAGACAGAATCAATGTATGATTGGTAAAATGATATAGGTGGGCAGATTGCTGGCTAACTCAAACAATATATGACAATGGGCAATCAATAAAGCCTTATTTCCCAGCATGGTTTTATGGGAGAAGCACAATAAGCTCTGGCCCTGTTCTATGTATGAGAGAAAGTGCAAGAAGGCTCACTTTTTAGTACATTGTGGTGGTTTGAAAGAAAATGGCCCCCAAAGGGAGTGGCACTATTAGGAGGTGTAGCCTTGTTGGAGGAAGTGTGTCTGTGTGGGGGCGAGCTTTAAGGTTTCTTTCTCAAGCTTCACTCAGTGTGACAGTCAGTCGACTTCCTGTTGCCTCTGGTAAAGATGTAGGCAGCACCATATCTGCCTACACGCTGCCACACTCCTCATCAGGAGCATAATGGACTGAACCTCTCTCTGAAACTGTAAGCCACCACCTCGATTAAACGTTTTTGTAAGAGTCGCCATGGTCATGGTGTCTCTTCACGGCAATAAAAACCCTAACTAAGACATACACACAAGTCGCAGAAAAGACAGAACAATGACCCAGTAGGGAAACATCAAACTCCCAAGTTTCAGAAATGAGAACAAACAAGGACAGAGTAATTTTAAGGGACCCTAGGCTTCTTAGCTGGTCACAGCTCAAAGTCGTGTTATCTTTCTGGAGATAGTTTGGCAAAGTCATCTTTGTGGATGTGACATCCCGGAGGCCGAGGAAGAGGGCAATGGCTGCTTTATTTCAGTAAGAGTTTCATCAGGTTAATAGGGATCTTGGATGCCAATCTGTGGGTTTTCCATCAATCTCGTGGACAAAGGAGAAATATTGAAAAATCTTGAGAAAAAGCGATGCCCAGAAGGAAACAACTCAAACTCAAGGTCCTTGGATTGTGGAGATTTCTCTCTGGCGGGTCCACTTGAGGACTCAGCTCCTCCGGCAGGTCACGCCCACTCATCAACAAACCTCCCCCTCCAAGCCCTGCCCCCATGCTCAAAGAGTCTTTGAGCTGCCCAATCCCAAAGCCCATTTTAGCCTAACTCCGCCCCCTCCCGGCCCGCCGCGCCCCTCTGTTTCCCCGGGAGACGCTCTAGGCGTCCCCCGTCTGCACCTAGCCAGGCCACTGACCTAGGGAGAGGCCAAAGAGCGCCCAGCACCCTCAGGAGCTTCCTCAGGGGACACAGCCGCAATTGTCCCCAGAGCCAGGTTTGTGGGACAAGACTGGGAACAAGACCTGGCCAGCTCCTAGGAGAGC
This sequence comes from Peromyscus eremicus, assembly GCF_949786415.1. Classification (NCBI taxonomy): domain Eukaryota; kingdom Metazoa; phylum Chordata; class Mammalia; order Rodentia; family Cricetidae; genus Peromyscus; species Peromyscus eremicus. The sequence goes on from NC_081420.1 coordinate 118,377,308, forward strand.
GAGCTGCTCTTCCTTCCCAGGACCCCTTCCTCCTGCTTCCTGAGGTCTACCTCCAGAATCAAGCCTCTCCCTAGAGGAACGGAAGGCAAGGCGCTCTTCCTGGCTCGAGACCACCTGGCCCGTTAAGGAAAGACAAACAGATGTGGGAACAGGCACACCAGGCCTGCTCAGAGGTGAGTGGATACAGAACTGAAGGCACTCTCTGTTTTCAGTTGTTAAAAAAACAGCGCTATCTTACAAACCTGAGAGAAAGAACTCCTAAACCACGTTTGAGTTGATCTGCGTCAAAACACACAAATTTCTACTGTTTTGTTGACTTAGTTTCACAGCGACTAATTGGGACGTTTCACTCTTTAGCTCATCTAAAGATATATATATATATACTGGGTACGTAGTACTTTTACTAATTCACTTATTCGCCAGTCTGAGTGAGTTTTGTTTCTTGACTTGGGGAGCACAGAGGAATTATATTACTGAGTAATTTTTTTTCTCTTTTCTTTGCTGTTGCAATTGCTTCTGAATTTTCAGATTGGCTTCTGAGGACCAGAGATCTGCAAATGTAAGTGGGATGAAATATGACCTACCTTCTACTTGATGCTTTGAGTCACTAATAAATGTCAGGAGGTGGGAAATATGTGATTACTGTTTACTTCACAACCTATCCAATTGTCCATCACAAGGTGCTAGGAGTGTCCAGAAATTTTAAACTTATTTATGTGAACTTGTTTTTTCACTCTTGGAAGGAGTGTAAACAAATGTATCCCATAGTTTCTTTCATCTTTCATAGCAGAAGAATTCTTACATAAAGTGCTCTGAATCTTAAGAATGATATTGTGTCATTGGTGGGAAAACATTTATTTTAAATTCTCCTGGTGATAATTAATAACCCTGTTTGCTGGAGTTGTTGGTTTTATTTCTCTCACCTCAGTTTTCACTGTACAGTGATTGGACCTGGAGATGTAGTCATTCAGACACAGTCGCTCTCTAAGCAGCCTCTGTGGACAGTCACCTGTCCTCTTTGTGGTTCCTGTTGGGGACATGTCACGGGGAGTGGGCGGGAGGGTTACTCTTTGAAGTTTCACTTGGGGGCCAGAAACAAACTCACACCGTAGGACACCGTCAGCCTGACCCAGAACGCTCAAACCTTTCATCCTCTGCTTCCTCATTCTCATTTGTCTTTGTATGTGGGGGCCAAACGTAGAGGCTGTACGTGCGGCTGATGTGAGTGCCAACCAGCAGATCAAAGAATGCACCAAATCTTTTCTGAATACCAACTGTGGAATGGCTCCGGGCGGCCTTTTGATCTGTGTCTCAGCCCCTGTGGTACCACACGTAGCAATGCCCATTCGCTGGCACTGGGGGTGGGGGGGTGGGGCTGGGCCCTCCTAACGCACTGCACACTGCGTTAGCTGGGTTCCAGGGGCTCAGCACATCTTGGTACCAGCCCGAGAGGTAACTTCCTTCTCCCTTTCCTGAGTGATTGCCTTCCTGCAGCTTTCTTCTTGGGGTAGACCCTGATGGCCAATGGGTTGGAGGTGGCTTCCATTTTTGCTGCTGACATGGGCAGGTGGTGCACAGCAGGAATGGACTAAATTCCTTATTACTGAGTCGAGGTTAGAACACCAAAGGCTGGGAATGGTGGGAAAATGGCTCAAGTCATGTTGACAGTGAACAAGAGGCTTTTGTCACTCCAAAAACAAAACCAACCCTGAAATGATAGCTCCCTAAAAATACTGGCATTTCCCCCCACTACCTCAGTTCTCCTCAGCCCCTATTACTTGTGAGAAAGCAGCTACTTCCTACTTTCATAAATGTCAGCATAAACAAGACCATACTTATAAGGCATGAGAGAGAGAGAGGACAGTTACTTAGGAAGATAATTTGGTCCAAGATCACACTGAATATTGAGTATATTTCAAGTCCCACATGAAGATGTAATTCAAAATACACACTATATATTGTATAAATAGATGCAGTGGTGATCACACATTGATTATGAAAAACAAAATGTTCTTGCCTAAAGCACAGGCAAAGTAGGATGTGGGCTAGAACAAGGAGAGAGGCTGCTAGACATCCACACTAATGCTTAGCTTCAACTTTCCAGCACAGATGGGTTGAGCAACATTTTTCCAACATGCAGTTAATAACTTTTTTCCCCACTTTATAATTCAGCTCTGACCACCCCTCATTCAGAGTTTGTGCCTTGAGGCTTGCCAGCAGGGTTTGCAATACTTACATTAAACTAAATTTAAGAGTAAAGGTGTTCCCGCTGCTCATGTTCTCAGATCAGAGGAGAGCAAAATGAAGGAACTGGCAGCTGAAACTTTAATGGTGGGAAACGTTGACTTAGAATTTGAAAAAAAAATCGCAGTTGATCTGTGTGACAAAGAAGACACATTCTTTTCCATGGATATTATTTGCATTTGATTTCATTATATGCCTGTATTTCCTGGCAAAACTCAGCTAACTCACTTGGTTTTGTATAATATACTGGAAGGCCACTTTGAGAGGTGGCGAGGTTTATGCACCTTGATGGGGTATGCTGGCCATACTGGACCTTCTGGAGGCTGCTCCATCTGCCTGAATGTAGATGAGCTTTCCCGGCCTATGAGAAGCTCCTGGGTGAATCTTTCAATGGCTTCTGCAACTGTGCAGACTCCCTCGCTTCAGTGACCATTCTACACTGCTCTGAAAAAGTAGAATGGGTCTCATGATGTGTGCACTCATGGGATGTGGGTTGTGCTGAATGGAGTTCATTCACATTTATTCTGCAACACTGAATACTCTGGAAGAAAGGCTTCATAGATTCTGGATTAAGCTTCTGGAAATCGGGTTTGGGGAGCCTTTATATGTTCCTTCAAACACATCCATGAGGTTTTCCCTACGTAAGTCAAAACTTCTTCATGCATGTTATGTATAAGACTTTGATTGAATACATTCTGGGCATCCAGATAAACCAATTGGTTGATATAACATTTGATCAAAAAAATCGGATCTTTTTAAGTTACAAGAGAGTTAAGTCATTATATTATGAAGTTATCCCTTGTAATAGCATTCACTTCTGTTGCTTATTCTGCAAAATAAAACAATACTTTGTCTTTAGACTGTGTGCTTTAGCTGCATATTATGCACAGACTGTGAAGATTCATGTCATTAATCAAGTCTGCATAAACAGGGTAATAGGCTTTTAGTGTACTGAAAATAAAATACTAACCTGTATTTAAATTATCTCTTTAATTATGCAAAAATATTTTAGTCCAATGTGATAATCCTTTTTAGGAATGTGAGACCAATGCTATCAATATTGCCTTTCATAAGATTTCCTTCAAAGTTTAGTGTTCCCTCCACCTATGCCCAGTCCCATAGTGACATGCTATTGTAGCACCCCACTATGTGGATGGTTTGACTACATCTCTCAGCTCTACTTCCTCCTACTGACCTCTCCTGCCAGATTCACAGAAGCCTCCAGAGCGGCCTTTCTGCAATCTAGCATTCCTTTCCCTATGACCTCTGGAGAAGCTACTTTTCAAAGTGAAGCTGAGATTATTTCACCCCAAAGGAAACAGGGTGGATCCTGATATCTGGAGGATCTACAGTAGAGAGAGTACCCAAGTCAATCTCATGTCTACAGCAACTTCAAGACTCTGCCTTCCTAAATTTTAACTTCTTTGCCTTCTTGTATTTACCCTCCACTATAGCTTAGCATTTGTGGTGTATTTTTCCTACCAAGTCTTTTTATTGCCATGGCGTGGTCTTTTTACTTTGCTTATGTAACTGGTATCTGCTTTTCTCAATATCCACTCTCATAATGGAAATTCCATGAGGTCAGAGATCTTTGGTCTTTTTGCTGGATGTTGTGTCTTCAGCACCCAGGACGTGTCCATCACAAAGTAGTGGCTCAGTGAATAATCTGTTGACCATTCAAGGCCTCACTTGATAGTTTTACTACAGATCACACAGGTGTAAAATGCTGGTAAGGAGTGATCTGAAGCTTAGATGCAGCCTTCCAGGGAGTTGATGAAGGGTAGGAGTCAAACCTGGTGCACGTGGCAATGACGGCATCAGGAGCATCTGGTCTTTTGAATGTCTCTCTGTTTAAGTGGAAGGCAGACTCTGCAACTGAGAGCCTTGTCAGAGTGGACACTGTCTCTTACTGTAGGTCCTCCAGACACCAGGACCCACCTTGCTTACTTTTCTTGTCTTTGAAACAAGGTTTCTCTATGTAGTCCTGGCTGTCCTGGAACTCACTTTGTAGACCAGGCTCACCTTGAACTCAGAGATCTGTCTGCCTCTGCTCCTAAGTGCTGGGACCAAAGGCGTGTGCCACCACTGCCTGACCCACCCTGTTTTCTTTGGGGACAAAGTTCCAATAACTTGACTGGCATTCCTTTCTCAATGCTCACAACTATGGCATAATGCATTTCAGAAAAAGGCTGCCACCATCTCTCTCATCCCCCTGCCCCATTCTCTTCTTGAAGTGTGACTAACAGTCTCCCTCAGGTAGATGGTTCTGTATTCACATGGCCTGGATCTGGACAGGCATGTCACTACAGGAAGTGATGCTGTGAGGACTGTGGGCCCAACCTAAGAGGGGTACTTGCCTTTGGAACCCTATGTTGTCCCTAAGAAACCCTAAGACTGCTATACAATGAGAAAACCCAATGTATATGACCACACTACATGCTTGTGCTCTGGAAGACAGCTGTTTGGGGTCCCAGCTGGTAGCCCTTACCACCAGATAAATGAGTGGAGATGAGCTCTGCCCTTAGTTGGGTTCGTGAGCTTCTAACATACAGAAGAGGTCTCAATAGTTTGGGGGAGAAAAAGCTACCTCTTTTACACTCTGTCCAAATTCAAAGAGAAAAAGTGGTTTTAAGCAACTTTTTTTTGTTTGTTTTTGTTTTTGTTTTTTGAGACAGGGTTTCTCTGTGTAGCTTTGCGCCTTTCCTGGAACTCGCTCTGTAGTCCAGGCTGGCCTCGAACTCACAGAGATCCACCTGCCTGCAAATTTTAAAACTAATGCATTTTGAAATGATTTGCTATCTGATGTGTTTTAGCTATCTGCCTCGTCAAGGAGGCTGCCTCTTCACTGAGAATCAGTCTCAGCATCTATCACTTTAAAGGGAAGCCTCTGTTTGTGAGTATTGAGGTAGCTAGAGAATAGCAAAGTGTGACGTATTCTCAAATGTTGATTGTAACAGAAAAGTAAAGCATGAATCCTGGAACCCACAGCTGTCCAGAGAATTTATCCTTGCATTGCACCCACGTCCCTTAACAGAACTATTTACAAAGCTGAACTGTCGAAAATCCATTTATGGATTTTCTCCTAAATCACTTTGGGGTAGAGATACAGAACATTGTCCAAAAGACAGACAGTAGAGAGAATGAGAGATGCAGCCTGTGGAATTAACTCTCTCAGTAGCATTCCTGTGTAACAAAAGCAATAGCTCGACATATAGAGGTATCCTCATCTCAGACAACACATAATACATTGCTAATAATGTCTTGTCTTTATTGATTCTTTGAAGATTTATCCTTTTAAAACAGCCATTTCTGCTTACATTTTGCAGTCTCCAATGACCACCTTTCCCCCAGTTCCTGTGACGAGTAAAAAGCTTACAGTCTTAGCCAGACAGAAGCTGCCATGCTCGTCAGTAACAATTCCAAGGTATGCATCCCTACTTCTCCTTTCTCATCCTACAGGGTACAATTCCTGCAGTCGTGGATGTCAATAGCACATCTTAAAAATTGCAATTGTGTAAGGAAAAGAGATAATACATTGTTATAGTCAAATATTCAAATTCACTGTTTAGAAAGTCTTAATGAGCCTCACTCAAATATAACCAGTTTTTGCCAAGCTGGTAGTCATTTAATCATTTTATTTCCTGTGAAATTATTCTATATTTTCTACAGAATTTCAAGATGTTTTCTTTTTAAAATAGACACAGAGGTAGTAAAGCAGACGCTTTGGATGAAAACACACGTGGCTTTTAGCTTTCAAAGTCTCCGACACTGACTTCTGTTTTGGGGAGCTGTGTCCTAATAGGATGCACGCTTCCTAGTAGGTAGATTGACAGGCAAGATTTAGCTCATGAAATGAAATGGAATCCAAAAATGCATTCCCATACTACTGCTACTGAGGAACAGCTACCAAGCTACTGGAATTGTCACAAAATGCAGAAGAAGAAATTGATGCATTTATCATATTTATGAATATTAACAGATACTGAAATACTTTGAAGTTGCCATTTGTCAGTGTACTGACTTTTAGAAATACACATATTGCTTATACCTAGAAACAATTTGCATACGTACCTTTGGCTATTTTCTTTTTGTGCATTTGTGTCAATTCCTGCAAAGTATAACAATCAAATTGTTACAAGATTTCTTTGTTCTCATATATCATTTTTAGTATTTCTTAGAAAGACAAAGCCCCTGGACCAAAGCAAATTCATAACCAAACCAACACAAACATTCTTTTAAAATTGCAAATCAAATACTTTATTTTAGGAAGCTAAGAAATCTTTCAATAGTGCATGCACACATTCATGTATATGTTCTTTAATTTTTGAAATATTTACAAAATTCAAAAAGCTTCTTCTGTCTGGCTTTTTTTCAGTGTTTAAGATTACATATTATTTTCGAAGTGAGCAATAAACACAACTGATTGTCGCTTCCCTAAAATCAAATGGATTTTAAAAAAGAATCTTATTAAAGAATCTTACTATTTAGGGAAACATTTTTACAAACATTCTTTAATAAAAATTCTGTAAATGAAACATGACTATTTGGGGACGTTTAGTAGACTACACACTGGGTTCTGAGAACTTAATGCATATTTGTTTTTACAAATGTAGAGGGTGATAATAATGGACACATTTCCCAATAAAGTCTCTTTTAACTTTTTTGCATCTTGAATCTCAATAATTTGAGATTTATGTGCGATATAAGAAAAAAAAACCCACAAGCAAGTTCTTAGTAGGGCATGATGGGGCACACTTGGAATTGATCAGTGCTCAGAGACTGAGGCAGGCGGTTAACAAGGACTAGGTGCCAAGTGAGAGTTTATGAAAAAAAAAACAAAAACAAATAGAACAAGTGGAAAACATAGACCTTTACAAACAGCATTCCAGGGAAAACTGTGCCAATAATTGGAACACACATGTTTAACACATCTGTATCAAGCAGTAGTTCTTGACTCAAGGTCTTGTACCAAAGAAAATAGTGAGAGTCGTACTGCAAATCCCACAATGAAGTGGAAGACCGTGCAAGCTTTGAGAGAAAACACCACGTGAGCACATGACCTGCTGCAATATGTAGACATGTCTCCCTTTATTCATTAGATCTACTCTTCCCTATCTTCTTACCTTCACGTTTTTGGAAATGATCCAAACTACTTAAGGTTAGAGCTACGGTTCACCACAGACACCACTGTCTGCGGAACGCAGCTTCTCTCCTGGTAGCGTTGTTCTGTGTTTGGAAGCTTTTCAGCTTGGTCAGACGGTACTTTATTATTTCTTTCCATTTCATTTAGGGCTCAGTTGATCAAAGAGAAAGATGACATAGATCATTACCTGGAGCAGAATTTCAAAGGCCTGTCGAAGGAAGAGGTTGCTGCGTAAGTCTGACCCTCTTAACGGCACTTTCATATAAAGTTTGTTTCTTTTGTCTGGATTCTTTCTTGGAATTTCAATTTTCCCGTGCAGTAAACTTTTTTCCACTGGAACATGGCATTTAAAAATTAAAACTGGTATTAAATAGTGATAAGTCACGTCTATTGATCTTACACACATCAAAGTCTTTAATTTTTTTGGCTCTCAAAATTCTTATATTTAGCAAGATATTATACTAGCACATTTGCAATATTGAGTTAAGTCTGAGCCATTAATTGCTTATTAATCTCCATTTTAGGGTATGTTGCCTCTGTGGAGAAGAAAAGAATTTTCAGAAAAAGATGTATATTTTTTATTGGTGATTAAAAAATGAAAAATAATTCTTAGTGGTATATTTTGTTCCCTCTGTCCAAAAACCCTCAAAAATGTTGATGAATAGCAGCTTGTTGTTAAATGTAAAATTATTTCTAAGTTGTCTGGATTTATTCTTTTAATGAACAGTATAAACACTGCTATTCTATCATTAACCAGAATCTAATCTATGGGACAAATAGCAGTATGAGAAAAAAAATATATGTTAGAGGGATAGAGAGACATCTTAAAGAATGGCCAGACAGGCTTAAGTTGGTCTCAGCCAGGTTAAGTCTTTAGGCATAAGCATTGAAAAACTGGCATCTCCAAAGGGCCCCACGTATCACACTGAATTCACTAGATTTCCACTGTAATGTTTAGTGCAAACGTTTTTAAAAGATTCCACCAGCATACAGCTTAATGCTAATTCAATCAAGAAATATGCCTAATGTTTTTATCATAGGTTTCATACACTGTAAAATTTTGTCTCTTAATATGTTTCATATGTTTGATTTGATGTTTGTCAATGTGAGTATTGCATAGACAAACAAAATAGCTCATCTTGTCAATAACTCCAGCACAGAATGGTAAAATTTATAATAATTGGACTGGGGGATGGCTCAGTTGACAGAGTGATTGCCTTGCATGCATGAAGCTCTAGGTTCGATCCTCAGCCAACATAAACCAGGCATGGTGGGAGACACATGCCTGTAAATCCTAGCACTCAGGAGGCAAAGGCATAAGGATCAGGAGTTCAAATTCATTCTTTGCTACATAGAGAATTGGAGGATTGCCTGGGCAACCTTGAGACCCTGTCTAAAAATAACTTTTAAAATTATAATAATTAATGTTACTTATTTCCACAAAGCTGTTCTAAAGAGTGTCATTTGCTATTAGGATGTTTGATTAAATGTTATTTGGATTGATGACTCATTGGCTTGCCTTGGCAACCTGTTGAACAAAATTAAAGGTCGTTATTGTAGGATACTGTGGTTACTAACTATAAGAAATATATATAAATAGTACTTGCATGATAACTTAAGTATAATTATGTCCAAATAACTTAGTTGGCCTTAAGTGTTAAGAATTAAGATAAGAATTAAATGTATGCTTCATAAAAGTCAACAAACTAGAAATTCTGTGCACCTAAGCATTATTCAATCAGGGCAGACTATTCAATCCAAGAAAGTACAAGATAGACTATGTTTATGACTTTTCTCTAATTACAGTAATAATATATTTTTTCACTAAGAATATCACCAAATTGATTTCAAATTCATGACCGTGTTACAGAAAACAGTAGCACTGAGTAATTCCTCCATATTGTATTCTCCTAAAAACAGACCATGCATGTGACTCAAGAATCTAATCTTATCTGCACAAAAGCCCTTTTTGCGAGACACTCAATGCAGGCCATTAGTATGGAGAGAGCTTGTACACAACTTGCTATTACGCTCTTGATTGATACTCATTCTAGACTACTGCACCCTAGACAAACTAATTGAATAACACATAAAAGAGAAAACTGATGAATGATTTCAGCATCTCCCAGAAATGCCCCAGCAGGTGCCAAGAAGAATTGTGCATATTCTATTAGCTGAGGAATTGCTGCATAAAACGTTTTATTAGCCATTCAACTATAAAAAGATAAATTGGTCAACAAACAGGTACTAAATACTTACCTCATATCTAATATGAGATTTTTCACATTGGGAGAGACAGTGATATTTTACTGTAAGATAGTTGACCCTATCCCAAAGTCTTAACATGTATTGGAGATATTAAGACCTATGTGCACCAGACAGCTATGAAATAGATAAGTGCTGCTGATGCACTGAGAAGTGCAGCCCAGAGACCAAGGGTAAAGCAGAAAGGACAGAGATGGCTGGATGAAACTTGTCATGCAATATATACATACGTGGTTAGCACACTAAAGTGATCAGACCAATAAGTCAGCGATAACCAGCACACAGAGTTTAATGTACAGTGACTCAAAAATCAATGTTCAAGAAGGTAGAGCACCATGTAAGATATGCCTCAAATCCTCCCCTCTACTGCCTTATTCTTCATTAGGATGCTAGACCATTTGTATATACTCACTAAGACACTTGATACACACTAGATTTAGTATCCCCTAATAGGCTGTGTTCTTTGTCTTGTCTCCAAACGACCTCTTATCACATGCCTCCAAATATGGCAGCCTACATGCATCTCAATGCATGTAGGCACTGTGGCTTTCCTGGTTGTGGTGAGTGGGAGGTCCCACTCTTGTTCTAAGCACTTCTTGATCCTTCCATCTCATTGCCTCCCACCCCCTCCTTCAGTACACCATAAAGTTCTCCCTTCCCATTGAATCAACAGCACTAGTGTTCAAACCTCCATTAATATTTCTGGTCTTCTTATGCAAGTGCTTTCTCACGCACACACACACCCCATCTTTTGCAGCGAGCACGAGCATCATATAAATATTTTTTCCAATGCACTTGAAGTGGCTATCCTTATGGATGTCTCTCCTTTTCCTTAGCACGCTTCCTCTCTGCCACACCTGACAGTTCTCCTTCCGTCTCATCTTGAGGACCACCTTCCCTGTGATTGGCAGTGTACACCACTCTTGTTTTGTTCTTGTGGCTTCTGGGATGTCTTGTTGGATGATTTTCCTCCAGATCACATCACCTCAGCCTCCTCTGATGACTGCATCTCTTGTTTTCAAAGTCTCAGTGGAAAGAAAGCCAAGGGCTCTGTCCTAGGCCTGCTTCTCCAGCCATCATCTCAATGGATGCAGTCTTAGCTGTAAACATTAGCAGCGATATCATAGCTGCTACACTGGCAAATCCAGCACTGAGCTCTCCAGGCTCCAAAGTTTTACATTCACCTACCTCTTTGATATGGCTACTAAAGATACAGAATACACATCACAAGGTTACAGCAACTTGAAACTGAAGTCTAGGTTCTCCAATGCTCCTCTCCCACACCCCACGCAGGATTCTCCCTATAGCCATTCCCCAAGGCAGCCTTTACCTTTACCATGCCCAATGCTCTCCATCAGATGCAAGGTTAAAATATCTCCTGAGCCCCAGTACTTCTCCCCATTGCCTACCCCAGTCTTGCCAAGGTCTCAACACAATCTTCTAGGTGCTCTTCCTACTCTGGAGTACTCTTGTGTATATTCTGTTTCTACCAAATCTAGTGAAACTTAAAAAAAAATGATGAAGACACTCCTTTCTCTAAAGCTTTCTAAAGAGCATCTCACTGCTTCTGTGATACCTTTAAACTCATCTGGCCTAAAGCTGGGTGTAACTGCAGCTTTGCTGGCTTCTGACTGGATGGCCCTCCTTTGGCCCCATCTGCCCTCCCAGTGTGGCTTTATTGCTGATGTACTTCTTCTCATGTGGTATGTCACTTTGAATGTGCCCATCCTTAGGATCTCTTTCCCATTTCCTAATCTGGTTTAAAAAGGACTCAAGCAGAAAAACTGAACAATTGTTACTGGAGAAATCCAGGAGAGGGTCAGATGCCACTCGTTTTGCTTTGAAATGGGTAGAATAGTTCAGAAGCAAGGACTTCGGGCCTTACCTTAATCTATATATACAGAAGGAATTTCAGGATGCTTTTTTTTAACCTTTGTTGACTTTGTTCTTTGACAATACCATACACGCATAATATGCATTCTAATTATTATAGCCCCTCTCTACTCTCTTTCTCTCTGCCATTTTCACCCTCTCCCTCCTTCCCAAAAGTCTCCTTCTTATTCTCATGACTTAGTTGTTGTTTTGTTTGAGAGTTACTGGGTTTACCCAGGATCATGTGGGTCCGTGGCTCTGGAACTGTAGCTGAAGCCTGGCGGCTTCTCAGTGGGCACACAACTGAAGACAATGATATCCCTTCCCCCAGAATTCACCAATGGCCAGTAGTTCATGGAGAAAGGATAGAGTCCTTTAAACTCTCCCATGAGTGACTGTTGAGGGGCCCAGTCTTGTGTTGTCCCATTGCAAGCGACCGTAGCTGCTGTGAGGTTATGACTGCATTGACTAACTTTGCCATGCCCGGAAGACAAATGTCATGGCCCCTCTTATGTTCAGCCTCTTAAATTTGTTCTGTTTCATCTGCGATGTCACCCTCCCTGAGCCTTAGACAGAGTATAAACGTTTTCTTCAGTGTTGATCATTCAACTATTACTTAGCCACAGCACCATGAGCAGCCATGTGCCTCTGCATTCACCACTAATTCATTGCAAAGAGAAGCTTTTCTGGTTGAAGTAGCATTGGTCTATGGGGATAAACATGACTATTTAGAAGGTAGTTTGGGACCATGACCATCTAGCTAATCAACAGTATTAAGCTTACCCTGAGGGCCTAAGGCATTTTCAGGCATGGGTTTTTAATTAGTACCAGGTTTTTTGCAGTATCAGGAATCAATTCCCTCTTGTGGAGCAGACCACAGCACCAGTCAGACAGTGGTTGGTTACCCTCCTCACACTCATTTTGCTTAATGGGTTGATGTTGTCAATCACAGGGTTCCCAGCTGGATAAGACCACAGACACACTTCTTCCCCAACAGCCTGTGTAGCACATTCCAGGATTATGAAGACAGGGAGGAAGCTTCCAGATCAGTTCCTGCTGGGTTTCTTTATACCTTGCAAGCAAAGAGTGTGGTATCTTCAGTGACATGATCCTAGTTCTGAGATAGGGCCTTTCACAGTCCAGCTGGCCTTGAACTGAAGCTGAGGATGGCTTTGAACTCTTGACTGGTCTGCCTCCATTCTCAAAGCACACACCACCATACCCAGCTTTTTTTTTAAATTTATGTATGTGTGTATGAGTATATAGATGAGCATGTGCTTACAGATACCTGTAGAGACCAAAAGAGGGCACTGTGGCTTTGGACCTCCTGAAGCTGGAGTTGTGGGTGGTTGTGAGCCACCCATTGTGGGTGCTGGGAGCTGAACCTGGATTCCCTGCAAGGGCAGCTAGCACTCCTACCACTAAGCAGCTGGCCCAGTCTCTACTTTATTAGTTGTTAAGTGTGCCTTTTTTTTTTTTTTGCTATATCTTAGATATTGCATTATTCAAAATAATATACCCTACATTTGCACTTGACAGTGATTCAACTTTATTACATAGGTCTACGTGATAGGTTTACTGATGGGTTTTTGGTTTTTGGGTTTTTTTTTTTTGATTTTTTCGAGACAGGGTTTCTCTGTGTAGCTTTGCGCCTTTCCTGGGACTCACTTGGTAGCCCAGGCTGGCCTCGAACTCACAGAAATCTGCCTGCCTCTGCCTCCCGAGTGCTGGGATTAAAGGCGTGCGCCACCACCGCCCGGCTACTGATGTTGTTTTAACTGATCTTTAACTGCTGGAAATTGGTGAACCAGAACCCTTGGTGCACTTTGGATTTTCAACTATGTATATTATCAGAATGCAGTATTGTTTTTCTAAAAGCACTTAAAATATCACGTATTATCATGTCTTAATTGCTCCGAGAAGCTAAGAAATAAAATTGTAATTTATAGATTCAAATAAAATTTGGGGGAGGCAGTTTTTGTAACATTGTATGTGAAAATACAAATGAGCAAAATCATTTGGGCACAGATAATGTTAATCTGCTCCGTATTATTTTCTGTTTCAAATCGGAAGCCCCAGCGCGTGGACAAAGAAGGTAGGTTGAGGCCCACATGATTCCTGAGATGCTGCTTTCTTTGGGGGTGTCTGACTTTGAGCCTCATCTGCAAGGCGTTTGTGGCCAGGACTGTTAGTTCCCTCATCCAGCTACTTTAGACTGTAACAAAACCAAGAACCAGGGCTGTGGTGGCAGCTCGGCTGGTGAGATGCGTGGTGCGCAGGCGTGAGGACCTGAGTTCAGGACCCCAGCACCCAGGGAAAGCCGGATGTGGCACCCACACCTTCAGTCCCAGTGGGGAGAATCCCTGGGGCCCCTGGCCAGCCAGTCTGGATAAACCGGTAAACTCCGGGTTCAGTGACGGTCAGTGTAAAATTTACTAAAGTCCCTTTCTGCTTCATTCTGAGTTGTGTAACTCCTGTGGTTCATAATAAATTAGCATTTCACTGAGGAGGCTTTCCTCTGGAATCTCAGAGCCTTCTAGACAGTCTTTTCAGATTTGCCGGTTACTGGCCAATAAGGTCCGGGGTTTGCACGTGTCGAGAGCAGACGGTGTTTAGTCCAGATTTAACTGTTCAGAGCATGCTGTGGGAATTTAATCTCCTCCAGGTGTGTTCGTCCTCTGGCCTGTTCATTATTGTCTGCTTTTGTGAAATCACTTTGTTTTCCTTTAAAACACTGTGCTCTGCTGTAAAATAATGGAATCTCTAAGGGAGTTGGCAAATTTAAACGTCTGAAGCAGTCAGTAGCCGAGTAAATGGTTGTATGATGGTGTTAAGTGAGGTTCGTCTTTGATATTGTATTCTGTCAGTATTAAAACAGAGAAGACTCGAAACTATTCACAACCTTTTAGATTTCTGATATGGTTAAAAAACAATTCCTAAAATATTGATACTACAACATTCATAAAAATATCAATCTCCTGGCCCACACATTTGCCATGCTGTTTTTTTATGTTGGAAAGTGGGGGTGTTGTTATAACAACCGCTGAACTCAGTGCTTAAAGCTCACAAGGATGCTTCCGCATACTCAGAGTCTCCGCGGAAATGGCTAGATCAAGGTCTTTCCTAGTCAGTGCAATTGTGTGTGTGTGTGTGTGTGTGTGTGTGTGTGTGTGTGTGTGTGTGTGATGTCTGTCTGTTTAAAAAGCACATTATTCTTTTTTGAAAAAAAAGTTTTATGTCTAACTATGAGAAATAATGAAAAGAAGAAAATTAAAGTGATACTTTTTTCTTTGGTTTTTAATTAGATTATTTAGAAATGTCCAACTTCCCTTCATCTGGAATATAATTATCAAGATACACACATGTGTAGTACATTTGTAAATATGTATATATTAGTCTGTGTGTAAATATGTATCCTTAGCCTTGGGCTTAAACTGATAATATTAATTTTCTACATACCACACAAAAATCATATAATAAATTTTGACCATTTTCTTCAGGTTAACAAGTATCTTAAAATTAAACACACCCAGAACACCCAGAAATAAGGAGACATATCCTTGTCTTCTTCATAATCCTCATACCCAGGCAAAACACAGCAGTCCTTTTTCTAGTAAGGCTGTAAGGAATGCCCCCACTAACTCAGGTGTGAGAGTTAGGCTGATCAACATCCTTTATAAATCTAGAAATGGCTCATGTAGGTTACTGCCTGGTAGAGTGCAAATCCATCACTGGCCAAGGCAGTTAACTTGGGAATTATATGAAATTAGAGGGGTTTTCATTGAATAAACTTGATTATGTCATTTTCCACAGAAACCTGTTTTTCCTATTTATAGATGATCAAACCCAATGAGAAAGAAACTTAACACTGAACTATCAGTTCGCAGAGCCCACCCAAGGGATCAGCCACCACTGCAAGGCGAAGGTGTCCTGGAATCCACTGGCAGGGCCGAGATGACGGGCACGGGAGACACGGTTCTCAGGGCGCTCCCATCGCAGCATGGGCAGGAAGTAAAGTTAGGAGGTGAATGTCTCTTTGTCCCCTTCCCTGGTCCCGAGACAGGAAAGGGGCAATGCATCTTCAGAAAATTGCAACAATGCTTTCATTTACTAGTGTTAGTTCTGCTCCAGCTTTTGATATGGAAGACTTTGATTGTTTGGAAATTAACCAGTGTTGATCTCCAGCCCTTCACTTAATTAAGTCTAATAAAATGTCCTTGAATTAATTAAAACTAATGAATTATATATGCATTTAGTCATTTATAAATTGACTAATTAATCACTATAGTATCTTCCAAAATTCTTAGGTGATCAATGAGGAAGAATTTTTCCAAATTTCTTTTGTGTGGACTTTTTTCTCATTCCATTTCTTGAGGGATCAAATGTTACTGGTCAGAATAATTTCTGAGGAGACTAACTTTTATTCTAAATATACTGGGAAATTTTTGCTATATTTTCTACAAGGAAACGATGTGAGGTGGCTTCACTTCAATGTGCACGCAAGACTGCTCTGCCCTGTGCATGACTTACTTTGAGTGGCTTGACCAGGGTGGGAATAAAGGAAATTATAAGAAGTGGTCTTATTTAGAATATGATAGAATGGACGTGGAATAAATAAAGGAAGAAGTAGATGACGAGCTGATTGGAGATTATGATAGAATGGACAAGGGAATGAATAAAGGAAGAAAGAGATGTTGACTCTTCTGAACCCATCTGAGCAGCTGGGGCAATGTCTTATTCCCAGCTGAGTCCCCAGTTCCTCCAACAATATGCAGCACACAGTAGGCACTCAATAAATAACCTTTTAAGTCAGGCTGCTCTTACCTAAGCCTCTCTAGTTAAATCCCTTCCATTCCCACTTTGAAATTTTTGTTGTAAAAATAATAAGAGTTACAGTGAGCACTTAAAATGTTTCAGGTATTGTTTCACGTAAGTCATCTGTAAAAATTCTTTTAATACTAGAAAAAAACTACCTGTCAGTTCCATTTATAACCAAGAATAAAAGTCCAGAGGCATTATCTTGACCAAGTCACCCAGATCATCAGGACAAGAGCTGAACTTGAGTCCTGGCGCTCCAGCTCTGTGTCCCACTGTTCGTCCTTGACACCACCCTGGCTCTGGAGCCACCCAGGCCTTAACCGAGTGCTATCCTTCTCATCTCCCATCCTAAGGCACTGCCATTCTTGCCCTAGACTGTGCCATGGTTCTTCTGTGTCAAGTGGTTCAGTTCTACCCAGGCATTTGGGGTTCTTCTGTAACCCTCTCGTAACCCTCTCGTAACCCTCTCCCATTACAGCACGCCAGCACCCCGCTGCCGTTTTGTTTCCTGCATGTGCTCTGACAGGATGGAGGAGGTGTGCTGTTTATCTGTGTAGCTACGGTATTGATGAGGACCACAGCTCACAGGTGGTGGTGAATCTGTGAGCTGGGTACCTGTGCTGTGCCTGGAAGGCCCGCCGTTCCCTCTCACGCCTCATGTACTTAGAAGCTTTCCCCTTTCCTCACTGTGTGAGGCCGCCTTTGCCCCACTTCCACCCACACAGTAGAATTCCAAGTGCTTGTTGCTGCTCACTGAACAGCTGTGACCACCATAAACATGTACTTTATTTCCCCGAGTATTAATATTTAATAAACTATAGATTGTGACCCATTAGAGAGCAGTAGTTGTGACCCATTAGTTTGGGGATCACAGCCAGCATTTTAAAACTAAAAAGAGAGTTCATAAAGTAGAGTGGAAGAGAGTGCACTGTGTTCAGTAAGGCTAGTGCTGGGAAGTGTACTGGAGTAAGG
This sequence comes from Peromyscus eremicus, assembly GCF_949786415.1. Lineage (NCBI taxonomy): Eukaryota > Metazoa > Chordata > Mammalia > Rodentia > Cricetidae > Peromyscus > Peromyscus eremicus. Next base: position 118,394,622 of record NC_081420.1, read on the forward strand.
CTTTAAGCCCAGACTCGGTACTTAGCGTTCAGCTTTACACTCACAAAGAATGGTTGCCTTTGGATAATTCATTTAACCTCCTCTAACTCAGCCTCCTCCAAGTGAGAGAAAGGGTCTCATAGAACAGCTCTAAGGATTATGTTACCATTTATCAAAAGAAGAATAAAGCACTGTGTGTGGCAGGGTTTTGTACTGTTTTATGTGTTTATATGTACTGTATGCACATGCACAGGGAGACACTTGGCAGTGAGCAAGCGTCAAGAAGGCAGGGGCCAAGCTGGAGAGAAAAATGGAGAACACACATTAGAGGCCAGGTTCCAGACTCCTACCATCTTGCACCCACCAACCTTCTTTCCTTCCTTCCTTCCTTCCTTCCTTCCTTCCTTCCTTCCTTCCTCGCTTCCTCCCACCTTCCCTCCCTCCCTCCCTTTGTCCCTCTCCCTTTATGTAGTTATACTTTTTATACACCATCGTTCCAGTGCTGTGGATTTCCCTTGAAGCTCCACCCCAACTGTATCATGTACATTTTTAAATGCCTGTTTTTCCTTTTCTTTGTTTGCTGCAAGTTTTGCTGATTTGCTTTGTCATTTTGAGCCTCCTTTTTATAAAACTAAAAAAATAAAAAATAGATTTAAAGTTAATACAGAGAAATATTAACATGAGAGCAGAAAACAATTGAAAAAATAAATGGAATTTATTGCTGGGTTTTTTTGTTTTTTGTTTTTTTTTTGAAAAGATGAAGAGAACTGATCAACCTTTAACCAGACTATTAAGGAAAAAGAAAAAATACGATGTGCCAACTTTCAAGTTTTGTTTACTTGTTTTGTCTTAGACTATCTATCTTAGACTTGTCTATCAAGTCTAAGAAAAAAACAAACAAAACTTGAAAGTTTTTCTGATTTGCTTTGCCATTTTGAGCTTCTTCAAGTCAAGAAACAGTTCCTAAATGCAGAAGTCCAAAGTCTATGTCATCTGAGTCACTACAGCCAGAGATAGGCTTGAGTGTCGGAAGACACGGGGCTGACACCACTGTAAACTCGCCACATGCAATAGCCACAGGAAGATGACCAGAAAACAGATCGAAATGTCTGAGGTGCACTATTCAGTGCAGATTGGCAAAACAGCATGTGCAGTGTATGTTGCATGTGTGTGCAAGACACCAATGTTAAGAAATGGGTTTCAAAATCTGCAATTAAATCGATTGTCCCCCAAATTTCCCCCAAACTGCAGTGCCTCTTACATTAAATGTCAAATTCTCACGTGTGCATTCCTATGCCTCACACACTCGTGAGCATATATATTCTGTGCTACTAATTTCTTTGCCTTTCTTGGTAGCAATGGCACAGCCCTTGTCATTGGCATAGTCGCAGGCAGTGCCCCTCTTTGTTCTGAATGTTTTTCTTGCATATGGCTATTTTGTATGGATTTTAGAATTATCTTGTCAAGAGTCAGGAAAATGTCACTGGATCTCCAGCAAAGATTTCACCAAATTTAAATGTTTTTCTACAAGAAATGATAGCATTAAAATCTTGAGCCCCCACACCAACAAGAACTGCTGTTTTCAGCAGTGCTAGTGGGCACAGTGGCAGACAGCACTCCTTCACATGCCTGGCTTGGGAGTATGCTAACGAACCACCAAATGTGAAGGGCCTTTTCCATGTCTTTTTAATAGATATGTGCATTGTCAACAAAAGTTTCCCTAATTTCTACTTTTCTTAAACGTTATGGGTTTTTAACATTACTAAATAATTTTCTGGTGTTTTCTTTTTTGTTTTTGTTTGTTTGCTTGCTTGCTTTTTTTTCCCTGAGGTGATCATAAATTTTGCTGAAGTGACCATAAAGTTACTAGATTTTTTTTTTAAATACTGAATTCTGGGTAAACCCTACTTACATGGTGTGTATTTAATTTGCTCTCTCTCTCTCTCTCTCTCTCTCTCTCTCTCTCTCTCTCTCTCTCTCTCTCTCTCGTGTATGTGTATTATGTATGTGTGTGTATGTACATGCATTTTCATCTAAATTATCTTGTTAACCTGTAATCTTCCTTTCCCTGCCCTACAGTTTTATAGATAACATTGGGAGCCTTCAATCAGGTAATTATACGACGAGTGTTGTGAACATCATCTAAACATAAAATAAATGATAGCGTGACTATAATTAAGGCTGTGCTGCCGCCGTGCACAGCTGCATCGGCTTTTGTACTCCTGCTACTGTTTCAATTCTTGATAAGATTCGAAGCGACATCTTTGTCTTTTTATACAAGAAGTTGTCTGTTTTCTGAGACCACCATACCTCTCTCTGTTTTGTTATTTTCCATTTTCCTCTTGATGTTCCTCTCTTGCCCTTTCTTTGGGCGTATTTCCTTGTGTCTATTTCGTTAGGATTGTTTCTGTCATCCTGAGTGGAAAGCTGCTTCCTCACTCAGAACAGCTGCTCCCGTTGTCTCTTGGGTGACGCTTCCTTTCGACCCCGAGGCTCCCTTCTCGGGGTGTGATGTTTCAGTATCTTTAAGATCCCAAATATTTTAAGTTTACATAAAGGGTTTTGCTTTGAAGCACTGAGTAAGTTGGAGTTATATTTATGCATTTACAGTGAATGGATTTGGAGTTTGCTTTCTGTTTCTCTCATTCAGAGGGAACGGGGGTTGAGGAGGGAACCTTGGCTTAGACAGCATGCTGTGCACGATATCAGTCTATAAAATTTCCAGTGTCCATAGTACATTCTAGTATGTAGTCAATTTTTATGAAAAATTCTTGTGCATTTGCGATATGAATCCATATTCTACATTCACTCACTGAACAGTTGGCAGACACAGCTGTTGGCGTCTGGTCACCAGCTTGAATCTGTTATTCCCATCAGCCCGGGACTGTGTTAGCCAAGCATTTTTCTGCTACCTCATCTGTAAGTTTCTGAGATAAAATTCATTTGGATTACTTGTCTTCATTGTTCTGTTGATTTTCTACACTCTGAAGCTATGGCATCTGATACACTTTTTCCAGTGCCACACTTCTCAGCAATCAAACCATTTATAAACCTCCGAGTCTTTGTTTTTCTCTTTGCATTCTGTTTTGTGTGATATTGAAAATGCTGCAGATGCTGCATGATTTCCTCCTGTTAGCATTCTCAGTGTGGTGGGGGAGCAAAACGCCAGGAGAGACACCGTCTCTGCCCAGTGCCTGTCTATCTTATGTGGGTTTTGTTTGTTTGTTTGTTTGTTTGTTTTTAAGTTTGAATTCAGCACTGTTTTGTATTCTCAAACATACCTCCTTCTTATTTTACAATATTCTTATTAATGCATTATTTGATTTTTAAATGTTGTTATTCCTAACTAGAAATTTTCCTAAATGTTTGTGATAGCTGCAGTAAGGACAATATGGTGCTTAGGATGAGCTACTTATTCCTAGATGCTATTTGTCAAAGCATCAGAATGATCAGTTATATTGTTTTTATCAGTGTAGTTTTTACCATTTTCTGGAAGTTTGATCCTCCATGCACACTGCCTGTGAGGAACCTCATTTCTCCATTCATCTGTGTGGTACCCATCTCTTTGTAATGATAAAGAATGTGAAATATGAAAGGTTTCTCCGTATGCCTTATAATTTTGTACTTATCTTATATGCCCTTAAGTTTGACAGGGGAAGACATATTCTTGACTTATTTTTCATGCAGGAGAAAGTTAAAGGATGTTTAATGAAAAGTTGTACATTGCTGTGGTAGAAACGTTAGAACCTGGCAAATGAGACCAGCTGTTGTCCTTGGATGTTTGGATGTAACACGTCCCCTCAGTTAATTTATCACAGGGTTTTTTTTTCTCAAATTAACTTAATTTTTAAAAAGGAAAAGGAAGAAAAGGGGACAATGGTGTGGTTAGCAGAGTACGGACGAAGATGGGAGGTGGAGGGAGGGAGAGACGAGACTTTACAGCTGATGTTTTTATTTTTTCATGACAAATGTCACCACCTCACTAAGAACTATCATAATATGAGAAATCAAAATTCCGGGTTTGCTATTTATTTTATACTAAAGAGAATGAATAACGTTTTGTTTTCATTTTTAAATTATGTTGTTTTCCTTTTGTGTTTTAAGGGTGTCACATTTCTCTTAAATACTTGTCACACATTTCCTGTCATCATTGAATGCTTTTTAAACAGCCTAAAGAAATATATGTGTGAGTGTGTGTTTGTGTGAGTGTATGTGTGTGTATGTGTGTGAGTGAGTGTATGTATTTGTATATGTGTGAGCATATGTGTGTGTGTGTGTGTGTGTGTGTGTGTGTGTGTGTGTTGGAAGCAGGAACAAGAGAACAGTTAGCACAAGACTGTAGGTGTAAAGAGTCAATTGGTTTACTTTTCCTAAGGAAACCTACTTGTGGAGTTGTTTTATGTGAAAGGTTAAAAAATACCATTGAAAAAGTTCTAATCAACTTTTGTACATTATGTAGAACTTCATTTTCTAAACTCTGCAAAAGAAAGTTTCATATTTAATGGGAAATCATGAATTATTCCATTTATTATCCACTTCCTCCTTTCAAAGACACGATCTGGATAAAAGGCGGGGTGAATAATTTCAAAAAATACAATACATTTTTAATGGGAAGGTGCAAACTCCAGACTCTCACAACTCCCAGCAAGAGTGCGAGAAACAGAATTTTATTTGCAAAACTCAGCAAAATCCAGCACAGGTGAAGTGTGAGGCTCCTGAAAACAGCATGGCAAGACCACACCCTCGTCTTAAGGTTTCCTGAGATTAGTGTGTTCTCCAGCTTTAGGTTTGTTTCATAGGTCACTCAATTTATGTGGAAAATTGTTGTTTTATTTATAAAGATGAGAACCAGAATAAAAGGAGTGGTTTTTTTTAGTTTGTTTTGAGAAAAACAATCCCAAATAATATGATTTCAAAAATTGTGGCAGACACTACAAATTATATTTAAAAAAATAGAGTGGATACAATATCCTGTGGAGTTTTATGCTAACACAAATTATCATATTAATTTACACAAAAAGAGTCAGATGCTGTAGCATGCTAACACTTTTGTGTGTTCATAGTCATGATATATAAAACTAATTTTTAATTCATACTCAATATTACATTAGGACACAATATAATAATTGTATTACTTACTCAAATTTCTTTTTTCTCACTAAAAGCCACTTTAAAAAATGGTTTTCTGTTGCCTTTCCAAGGGTTGAAAACTTCAGTATAATTTGGACAAAAAGAACATGAATTCATGTGGCTCCCCCTTATACCCAAAAGGTGTTCAGACTTGCGTTTCCTTCTAGCTTGACACTAATTCCCTGGAAAATCCCTTTCAAGTGGCATTCAGTTCCTTCGCAGCACACTTTGCCTGGCCTTCAGCACACACCACTCCTCTGTAAGTGAGCTTGGCTTTTCCAGGAAGGCTTGCAACTAGTTAGATCACATACAAAACTGGAAACTCACATAATGGGTTTTCTTCTAGTTTTTTATACAAAATTCCCAAAGAAGCTCTAAAAAACTGTGGCTGAGTTTGAGATTTTTTTCAGTAAAGGTGTATGCTGCTAAAACTCTGTGACAGCTTTGTGGATATCCGGTGCTGTGTTATAGTGATGGATGCGTGGTTGATTCTCGCCCAAACAATGGTAGCCACTGTGATTCAAAGATTTGACTGAATGGAAAGCACCTTTAACATGATCTATACATTAAAATACATTTATGTTGCTAAGAGAACTCTTTAAAGCCATTCAGAGGGCTGCGGTCCTAGGCTGCCTGCTGAATCAAACCCACTGTTCCTGTGACAGCCAGTAATTATGGCCAGCAAGACATTGTTGGATTGGTAAACGTCATTGGTCTTGCAAGAGTCACTGCATTGAAAGCCAAACATCAGTTCTAACAATTGAATATGCAACTTAACTTTTGTTTCACAAACAGAAATATTTTATGTATTCTAAAAATGAAGTCACCCGTCATGAAATGAATTCTTGTTAAGAGGATTCTTTGTTGCATGTTATAAAATGTTGTGTTATCCATCAAAAGAATTATATTAGCAATAGTCTCACAGTGAGTTCATCTTATTACTAGGTTTCTTAAAAAAATAAAAAGTTGTGCTTGGGTTCAATAAAATTTTTCAAATAATATTTTCAAATTTGTACATATACTATGAAGATATCGAAAGTTCGTGATTCCTACTTTATTAATAGATATGAATTTGTATTTTCCAAAAATATAGAGCAAAACTTGAATGTATAACAGTTTTCCAAATATTAATATTAATAAATTTGTAGCTGTTTAGAGAATTATGCAACAATTCTATTCAGTCATGTAGTAGATTTTACTTCTAAATTAGAAAGTTAATCTAGATACCTAATTGAATGTAAATCTGAGCAGAAATGAAATGTCCTACTGTATTAACATGCACATTCTAACTGTTGGCAATTTTTTATCTCCATTTTTTAAAGCTTACATAATGGATGATACCACACTTACCTGGGTGGTGAGTCTAACGAAATTTTTCAGAAAACATATAAATTAATACATTCTAGATGCTAACTAAATATTCCAATCTTTGTAAGAAACATTTTACACAAAATTATAACAGCATATAAAATCTATAATGGTACAATTTATAGCACAATACTTATACATTCAAAATTATTTTTAAAACTTTCTTTTAAATATATGCCCTTAAATTTCATAAAGAATCGAGATGGTGATTATGATTATGCCATGAAATTCTTACAATGTGATTAGTCATAAGTAAAACTATGTGAAAAGTTCTTTATTGAAATGTACGTTTAAAATATATGTAAGCTGCTGTGATTATATTATGTCTGTCACATGATGTGCATTATTCAGGTTTTGAAATGTCTAGAAGAATGAGTCATGTTAATCCTAATGAATAATTCTAATTGTAATGACTAGTCAAGATAAAAAGAGTTTTAAATTTAAGTATAGTAAAATTCTGCTTTTTGAGACAATAACATGAAACAGGCAAATTTAATCATATAGAAAATAGACAACATTGGTTTTTTGTAGTTAGTACATGTGCAGATATGCAATGTTGGTTTCAGAGAAACCATCATGGTTGGGAAGTGTTTGCATTTTCCTTGGAACGAATAGAAAATCCTTATTAAGTATGGGGTGCTTATGGCTGAAATAGCACCCTAGTTCTTCCCCAATGAGAGCTGACTGGTTTGAAAAGGTTGACCTGAGGTGCCACCTAATCAATGTGCATCTGAAGCAGTGGAGTATTGTTCCCTGATCCCACAGACAGCTTTATGCTTGCCCTTGTCAGCTGGATGAGGTAGATCGCCCTGAATAACTTTACATTGATATTATTTGTGTGCCACTTTGTTGCATACCAGTTAAAATAGTATCTGTATTAAGATGGAGAATCAAAATTATCAGATTTACATGATATGACTGCAGTTTGCTAAATTTCCAGTAGATGCCCCCAGAGACCAGTCAACTTATTGGAAACCCTCGTGCTTTGTAAAGGAAGGGATTTGTTCTTTCTTTTTTTAATGTTAAAACTTTGTTTTGGGCTCTATTTAGAAGTATGTGGAAGATAAAATAAAAGCACCAAAAATGTTAAGTCTCCATTCATTTAGTACTCTCCAGTGTGTATTATACATATAGGATGCTTCTCAGTCAGCATTAGTCACCTTTGTGACTAAGAATTACCAAAAGCTGATGTTTACATAATGAATGCCTTCATTGTTCACTGAAATTCTATCTAGTTTTAAAGTAAAGTCATTCTAAGTGCTGTGACTTTTTCTACCCCTTTCCTCCAGCTTTGTGTATTTATAGAGAAATGCTTTGTGATGTTCTGTGTTTAATTTTAGGAGAAAAATTTAAAAAAAAAATGTATTCAAACAGGCCCAAAGCACTTAGGCAATTGTTATCAGTATGTGTATGCCAGGAAATAACTTCTTTCTGTTTTGATCCTGTATAGTATTTACCTACATTAAAAAGAAGATGTAAGAATAGTGATTCACTTTATATTGTGGAAATTATATTAGCCAAAGCTGTTTCGGTATTCATTAAGTCAGTGTAATTATCCCGCAGGTGATTCCAATAACATTTGTCCCTCCAATATGAGTGTAAAATTGTTAAAACTGACACAGATAACCCACTAGTGGCTTATAAATATTAACTTAATGGAATAAAAGTATTATCCTGACTTTTGAAGAGCTCTTAGAGATATTTCGAGTTTATCTTTATCAGATTAAATAAAATTTTTATAATCTTGTTTTAAAGAATTTTTTAAATTCTTTGAAATCTTTGAATGTGAAGGTTTACTCTGATAGTGTAAATTCCAGTTCACCCCATAAAGAAATACATTAGATTTATTCCCCATATATTTGGAGAGGTGATAACGCTTAGATTTTGAAAGTCTACCTTTAGCTAACTCATGTTCATGTGCAGAAAACTAAATGGTGTTGCGGTGCCCATCTGTTTCACCCTTACCTTGTCCGTCTGTAGAAGGTGCGGTTTCCATTCTTTTTAAATGTTTGCTAGAATGCTTCCTTTATCTCCTCTAATGAGACTCACAGCTATCTAATCCATTTGTCATGGATGCTATCACCTGCCAGCCCCTCATTTTAAGGCAGATCCTCTGGGAGGCCACAGAATGACTCTGGTCACTTTTCCTGGCCCAGCATGAACACAGATGAGCTTCGATAAAGAGAAAATCATTCAAACTGAGATTGCAACACAGTTGCAGAATATGTCATTTTTAAATAAACAGTACAAATAAGCAGAACACTGTAGATTAAATATTTTGTATAACTGTCAGCCATGTGGGGAAGTGGAAAGAACTGTGAATTGTTAGGCAGAGGGCTGTGTGTGAATGTCGACTCTTCCACTTACAGGTTTCTGTAACACAGATATTTTAAAGGATTTTTATGTAAATTAAAATAGTTAACTAGATTGCCTTTAAATGGCAGGAGACTCCATGTAGATAAAACTAGATTCAATTTATTTTTTTCCTGTCGACACTTTATTTAGAATGAGTTGCTGACTGCACAAGTTTGGGTGTGAATAGGAAACTTCTAGGGACCTTCTGACAAGTGCTGCAAAAGCAGGAGCCCTTGCTTCAGACTTACTTCGTTTTCATCTGACTCTGTAGCTTCAACGATCTTACAGTCATCTACAAAGACGATCGCACCAGAGAGTGATACAATGGTTGTCAGGACCGCTAATGGAAACACATCAGTGTAATGTCTGTTTATCAAGGCTTCTTTTTTGACAGGAAAGTCAGGCGGAAACTCCAGAATGTTTTGGCCATAATGATCTGCGAAGTGGTTCCTGCTCGCAGCAACAAATGTGAACAGGCTACTAACACACAAAACTAAGGCAGCGAGCTTGTAGCAATATAAACAACTGGGTTTTTCATGGAGTTGATCTTAATAGCTGTTGCCCTGAAAACCAGAACTACAGTCTTCATCAAAATGGCCCCTAATAGCATATATTTTGCATGCTGAAGTTCAGGTGGAGGGGTCCAGGTGGAACTGATAGGGATGTCCACCTCTGTCTTGGTTACAGTCCCTGAGACATTAAATTCTTGAAAATAATGAACTTCCCAAAGTCCAAAGGATACAAACTGCACAACGTTGTTATTGAATTCCCACAGGCTCCAGTATGGGTAGGATGCAATTACTTCAAATATGAAGGCTGTTAAGGCGCTAAGGGGGCCACATAGCTTTGATCTGCACTCCTCTACTTTGGCAGATCTTCACATATGGATGTTGAGGCGATCCATTTGACAGATGCTGAGATCATAAATATCTTTCAAATAACAGGAATTGCTGACCAGAAAGGGCGACACACAAGAGGTGAACCACCTCTGTCTCTTCTCTTTAGTCCAAATGTTAGTGATTGTCAAGTGCAAGATAAATAACTCTAGAAATTTTCATGTTTCTATGGCCACCAGAGATGAATGGAAGATGATGAATAATGAACCAAAGTCATGACATAAAGTCTTAAAGGACTAGATGTTAATGCCCCTCTCATAGGTCAAGGGTTTTTTTTTTTAATTAAGAAAATTTTTTATTCATTTTATATACCAATCAAAGGTACTCCCTTCCCTCCTCCCACCCTTGGAGACCCTCTCAACCCTCCCCCCATTCCCTCCTACAAGAAGGTAAGGCCTCCCATGGGGAAGCACATCCAGTAGAGGCAGGGCCAAGCCCCTCCCCCTGCCTCAAGGCTGTGCGAGGTGTCCCACCATAGGTAGTGGGCTCCAAAAAGCCAGCTCATGCACCAGGGATGGATTCTGATCCCATTGCCAGGGGCCCCTTAAGCAGATCAAGCTACGCAATTGTCTCGCTATGCAGAGGGCCTAGTCCAGTCCCATGCAGGCTCCACAGCTGTTGATCTAAATTTCATGTGTTCCCACTAGTTTGGTTTGGTTGTCTCTGCAGGTTTCCCCATCATGATCTTGATGCCCCTTGCTCATAGAATTCCTCTTCTTTCTCTTCGACTGGACTCCTGGAGCTCGGCCGGTGTTTGGCTATAAATCTCTGCATCTGCTTCCATCAGTTACTGGAGAAAGGCTCTCTTGATCCAATGAGAGCTGGCAGATTCCGTGTCTCAGGAAGCCACTGGGGTTGCAGGGGGATGGGTATGTTTGGGGTAGAGCATGGGGTCTTGTAGATTGCAGGGTCAGGGAGCCTGCCTGCAGGAGTCTTCCCTGCTGGCTGGCAACTGGGGCAGAGCTCAATTTAGTTTTAAAATCCATTCTCCATCTACAGCTCCCATACGGTGTCTTAGTTAGGGTTTCTGTTGCTATGAGAAAACATCATGAGCAAAAAAGCAACTTAGGTAAAAGGGATTTATTCAGCTTTCCTTTCCACATCACAGTGCGTCACTGAAGGCAGTGCGTGCAGGGACTCAAATGGGAGTTGGGGGACCTGGAGGCAGGAGCTGATGCAGAGGCAATGGTGGGTGCTGCTTACTGGCTTGCTCAGCCTGCTTTCCAAGACCCCAGCCGAGGGGTGACACCACCTACAATGGGCTGAACCCTCCTACATCAATCAGTAATTAAGAAAATGCTCTACAGGCTTCCCTGCAGCCCCGTCTTCTGGGGGCATTGTCTCAACTGAGGTTCCCTCATCTCAGATGACTCTAGCTTATGTTGAGTTGATGCAAACATTAGCCAATGTGCCCGGGAAGCCTCGTGTACCTGCAGTGATAACATCCCAGAACACATTTTATAGATGGTTGGTGTGTTCATGAATGTCCCCACTTTTACTTCCATGCCACTTGGTTTTTGAGAGCACTCGCCTCAAATTCCATAATATTAAATTCCTTTGTTTCAGCTGGGTGATGGTGGAGCACACCTTTAATCCCAGCATTCGGGAGGCAGAGGCAGGTGGATCTCTGTGAGTTTGAGGCCAGCCTGGTCTACAGAGTGAGATCCAGGACAGGCACCAAAACTACAAAGAAAAACCCTGTCTTGGAAAACAAAAAAACAAAAAAAAACAAAAACAAAAACAAAAACCCCAAGTCCTTTGTTACTGGATATTCGATCACACTGTGAACCCCTAGTTTGCATTTGTGCTATTAAGTAAAATCAACCTTGGATCAGGAGGTGGAGCCAGCAACTAGTTGACAGAAACTAATCATAGAGAGTCAGAGGAAATCTGGAAGACAGATAGAGAGATGCACAGGAAGTTGTAGGGAGAGACTTTGAGGGTGGCAGTCTTTTTGGTTTGGCAGATCGCAAGGAGGCTCTCTTTCAGAGACACCAACGAAGAAGGTCAGCTAGTTGCGCCTCAACCTCTCTGAGCTAGCAGGTTTTCACCCCAGCCTCTGACTCCCAAGTTGTATTGATAAATAGAATGATAGAGATTTAGTTTAAAACTACATTTGGTGGCAGTGGCAGGCAGAGGATCTGGCGGGACATAAAAGTCTCACTGGGCCACAGCCTGGGAAGCTGGTCAGGAACTGTGGAGCCCCAATAATAATTACTGGCTAAAACAGCAGTAGATTCAGGTGCGGCTGCTGTGCTGATGGAGAACCATATACCTTCATAAAAGTTCCAGGAATTCTCATTTCCCACTTGTTTAAATTGTTCTTCTGATGCCTAAAAGCAGCATATTTTAGTTTAGACCAATATTTATAATTATTTCTTGTGTGTCACTGAATTTAAGGAGTGAAACATATAGGCTCAAAGAAAAAATTATTAAAATGACAAAACTCTATTGTCTTTATATTTTAAAAAATCATTTCCACAAAGCAAATGAACTTTGGTTATGGTTCTCTATTAAGAAACAGAAAGCTGCTGGGCATTGTTGGCCCACGTCTTTAATCCCAGCACTTGGAGGCAGAAGTAGGAGGATCTCTGTGAGTTCAAGGCCAGCTTGGTCTACACAGTGAGTTCCATGACAGCCGGGGTTACACAGTGAAACCCTGTCTTAAAAAAGAAAGAAAGAAAGAAAGAAAGAAAGAAAGAAAGAAAGAAAGAAAGAAAGAAAGAAAGAAAGCAAGCCTGGAAATATCAAACATACTGCTGAGAACTAACATACATTTTTACTTTCAGGTAACCAAGTCACTTTAGTAAATGAAGATTTGGGGTGGGTAAATAGCTTACATCAACTAGGAAAGTTTCAATAGGAGTCTATTTAGTAAGTTGCATTATTGTTTTTTCTTTAAGTATTTTCTTTAAGTGTAATAAGGCTTATTTCATGATGTATACATACACACACGAAAAAATATGTGCAAAATGAAAATGATGTGAGCATAGATACAGATACATATTGAAATATTGCCTTTTAGAACGTCTTTGTGAAGAGTGGACATTGAAACATTTGACATTTTTAAAATGTATATTAATTCTGTATTGTGGATGTTTGGAGACTGAAAGCTATTTCAGAAAAAACCTCAGTCTAGCCTTCTGAAGCACTTTCATGGTTTGGAGACACAAGAAGCAGAAACTGATCTTGACTAAATTAAGTGGGAATGACCTTATTGGAAGGATATTCGGTAACTAATTAGGTAGAAATTAGGAGAGACTCTAGTCCAAAAGGAAAGGCCAAGTCAGAGACCCTTAAACAGACAGTGGGTAGCAAGAACAGCCAACAGTCTTTCTGAGAGGCCACTGACACATTGACTGAGCCCCAATCCTGCTTACACTCTAAGTTTCTCAGAGAATATCGCCACTTTGCTAAAAAAAAAAAAAAAAAAAAAAAAAAAAAAAAAAAAAAAAAGCCCTGAATTCTTGACTCACAAAGATTTTACCTCAGTGGGACTAGTTATTTTCCACATACTTTAAAATGCTTCCAGCTGTGTTGGGGGGGGTAGGGGAGGAGCTCACTGCCAGCTGTGGAGAGGGAGCTCACTGCCAGCTGTGGAGGGGAGCTCACTTCCAGCTGTGGAGAGGGAGCTCACTGCCAGCTGTGGAGAGGGAGCTCACTGTCAGCTGTGGAAGAGGAGCTCACTGCCAGCTGTGGAGGTGGAGCTCACTTCCAGCTGTGGAGGGGAGCTCACTGCCAGCTGTGGAGGGGAGCTCACTGCCAGCTGTGGAGGGGGAGCTCACTGCCAGCTGTGGAGGGGAGCTCACTGCCAGCTGTGGAAGGGGAGCTCTCTGCCAGCTGTGGAGGGGAGCTCACTGCCAGCTGTGGAGGGGAGCTCTCTGCCAGCTGTGGAAGGGGAGCTCACTGCCAGCTGTGGAGGGGGAGCTCACTGCCAGCTGTGGAGGTGAAGCTCTCTGCCAGCTGTGGAGGTGGAGCTCACTGCCAGCTGTGGAGGGGGAGCTCACTGCCAGCTGTGGAGGTGGAGCTCACTTCCAGCTGTGGAGAGGGAGCTCACTGCCAGCTGTGGAGGGGGAGCTCACTGCCAGCTGTGGAGGTGGAGCTCACTTCCAGCTGTGGAGGGGGAGCTCACTGCCAGCTGTGGAGGTGGAGCTCACTTCCAGCTGTGGAGGGGAGCTCACTGCCAGCTGTGGAGGGGAGCTCACTGCCAGCTGTGGAGGGGGAGCTCACTGCCAGCTGTGGAGGGGAGCTCACTGCCAGCTGTGGAAGGGGAGCTCTCTGCCAGCTGTGGAGGGGAGCTCTCTGCCAGCTGTGGAGGGGAGCTCTCTGCCAGCTGTGGAAGGGGAGCTCACTGCCAGCTGTGGAGGGGGAGCTCACTGCCAGCTGTGGAGGTGAAGCTCTCTGCCAGCTGTGGAGGTGGAGCTCACTGCCAGCTGTGGAGGGGGAGCTCACTGCCAGCTGTGGAGGTGGAGCTCACTTCCAGCTGTGGAGAGGGAGCTCACTGCCAGCTGTGGAGGGGGAGCTCACTGCCAGCTGTGGAGGTGGAGCTCACTTCCAGCTGTGGAGGGGGAGCTCACTGCCAGCTGTGGAGGTGGAGCTCACTTCCAGCTGTGGAGAGGGAGCTCACTGCCAGCTGTGGAGGGGGAGCTCACTGCCAGCTGTGGAGAGGGAGCTCACTGCCAGCTGTGGAGGGGAGCTCACTGCCAGCTGTGGAGGGGAGCTCACTGCCAGACGGGCCACATCCAGCAAAGGAGCCTCCATCTATGGAGGCCCACAAAAGCGGCCCGGGATGATTGACTGGCATTTGCTTCTCACCCAGCGTGAGATGAGCTGCCCTCCCAAATGCTGCACCTACAGCCAGCGTTCGCTTTTCCTTATTTTTGACCCAGGAGGTCTTCTTCCCTCCCGTGGTGAGAGCCACCAACACACAAATGTGGCATCTCTTATTTCAGGAAAGGCTGGAGTTCCAACCTCCAGTCCCCGAGGCCTCCCAGTGCTGCCTTCTGGATTGCCAACCACATGTGCCCTCAGGTTCCCCAAACTGCAGTTAATCATTTTTAAGGTGTCTTCACATTTGCTTTCCCTCTTTAGAAAATGACCCGTCACCACTCTAAACACCTAGTCACATCCGATCTCCTCCTTCACCATAACATCCGGTCACCAAGCCACCCGAATCTTACCACCTAACTTCCGCTGCTGGCCCGGGCACCTCTGCCCGGTTCCAGCCCCACAGCCTCTGGTCCATCCCTTCTCATTAGGTGTGAAGTTCAGAGTCACAAACTCAAGACTGAGGAATGGAAAGTCTTTATTCTTTTATAACCTCAATTTAATTTCTGGCCCTGTGCCTCAATCCTCCCTTGTGTTAGTCTAATCCTGTCCCTCAGGTGAGGCCAGACCAGTGTGGTGATCTTTCAGATGGCTCAAAATTCCCAAGCCACTCCCCCCCCCCCCCGTTCTGTGCCCCTATAGTGGAAAAACATTGCACTGTGGGGGTCAAAAGGGAAGAGAATTCCTGGATCCAGCAAACGAAAGTATATGAAAGTTCGATTTTGTTTTCAAACAGTCAGAAACTTATCTTTTAGTCTATCTGATGTAATATATAGGACATTCTAATACTTTTTAAAAAAATCTTTTTTTTTTTTTTTTTTTTTTTGGTCTGGCATTGAATTTTAACTGAATCTTCTCTGACAACCTGGCAAGTGAGGGACAGGGTGTGACAGCCTTGGCCAGGGGCCTTGTGCCCATGTCTGCATTAACTACCCAGTCCCCACACTTCCTTTCTCTAGCAGGATTTTCTCAAGCCAAAGAGGCATTTGTTCCCTGACTCCTTGTGTCACAGCAGGGTGGCATTTGACACAGTCCTGACCAATGTGACATAAACGGGCATTTGCTGTTTTCAGGAATGCTTTTGTTTTCCCCACACATAAGGAAAGGCACAGCCATGCCACCCCACGCTCTCCTTTCTGCTCTTCTTAATGTAGCAGTGGACAGGATGTCTGGGGTTGCAGCAGCCTGAGAGTGCTCAGCAGGGGACAAACAATAAGAGAATCCACCAGGACACTCAGCAGACCTTCAGCTATGCACCATTAGCAACAATTAGGAGCTTTGATTTTCTAAGACACTGGGAGGTAAATTCTCTTACCTAAGCTATTCCTAAGAATAGGAATAGAATGTATTCCTAAGCTGGGGGGCCCTGCAGAGGTGACCACCTCTAATGCACCTGACCAAGCTTTTCCCATCAGCTCCACAGGTGAGCCATCCTGAGTTGCCGGATGCTTCCTGTTTCATGTCTGTCCCCGTGAGCAGTCTAGAAACAGCCTTTCTGCACACAAACCTTGCCACCCCTCCAAAATATGGTGGCAGGAATGGCGGCCCTCTCTTTCCAGGAACTTCAGGATGGCACACAGAGCCCCCGGGATGTTATCACACTCCTCTCATACTATTCTAGGTCCTTGAGAAATTAAAGGGCCAGCTGCCTTCTGTCTAGAATCTCCTGACGGTTGGCCATTTCCCCATGCACTGTGCTCAGGGAGGTGGGCAAGGAGATGGTGGTCAGCTTTGTGCCTTCAAGCATCACACCAGAGAGACGGGTACAGTTAACCCCACTATGTTCTACTGGACTTTGTAGGAAGTTGAATTCCACTTCCAGCTATTGTTTGAGGGAGAGAGGGGAGGAAAAGGGAACCTGGCCCATTCACAGTCTCTTCGTTAATGCTTCCATCCCGTGTCCTTCTCACTGGATCAGAACCTGGCAGGAAAAAGAAATCCGGTGCTGCTCTTCTCTGCCATGTGTTGAGAATCTTATCTCCTATCACATAGTAGCTCTTGACCTTCTGGTTTAGAAAGATGGTTTCTCTATTCTCTTTATCACCTAGCTCTATAATAGTCAGGCTGTCAGATGGGAGAGGACTGAAGTTCAAGTTCGTCTGGGATGCTCCTTCCAGACACTTCTCAAATGCAGCCGTGTGTATGGGGTGGAGCTCAATTGTGAAATGCTTGCCTAGCATGCTCCGTACTCCACATTCCATCCCCAGCACCACAATAATAATAACAATCTTCCGTTGCACACTATTAACGTGGCCCAGATCCAGACTCCTCAGCAGCTAGCTCTAGCACTACTGGCCTGGAGTCCAAACCTCACCATTGCTTGAACAACTTCATAGTCTCACCACACTTCCTCCATGCCTAAGGAGGTCCATGGAATAAGAAGCTCTTGGGGGGTGGAGGCTGCACAGTTGTGCTGTTTTGTTTTTGAACCTCCACAGGTGAATCTAAGGCATAGCTAGGCTAGAACCAACCACACTGGCTTTGTGTTTCCCAGAGTGTGTGCACATACTTCATCTCACAGCGTCCTAGGGGAGCCCCGCAATGCAGTTAGGACTGACTTTAATACAGGCTTTTACACAGGGAAAGAAATGGAACACAAAGAAGTCAGGTCATGCCGGGCTGGCTCCACCTCAGGACTTCTGATTCTGAGAGGTCAGACAGAACCCACTGTCACTCAACTCTGTATTTCTAGTAGGTCAGTTGTTCTAAACATGTCTAAAAATGCCTCCTTTTAAAGAACATAAAGTAATTAACATAAAATGTGTCTTTCAGCACCTAATCATTCTTTTGCTTTAACAATGACCACCACACAGCTGTTCTCCATAAGCACGTGCATTTCTTTCCTTTCCTTTCTTTCTTCCTTCCTTCCTTCCTTCCTCCCTCCTTCCCTCCCTCTCTCTCTCTCTCTCTCTCTCTCTCTCTCTCTCTTTCTTTTTTCTTTCTTGACTTCTTTCTTTTTCTTTGAGACAGGGTCTCTCTACATAGCTCTAGTTGGCCTGGAACTCACTATGTAGACCAGCTGGCCTCGAACTCCGAGAAATCTGCCTGCCTCTGCCTCCTGAGCACTGGCATTGAAGGCCTGTGCCACCACTGCCTGGCAGCACATGTCTTTCTAAAATAAACATTTTCAGTCATTGTTTATTATGTATCTACTTAGTTGTCTGTGTCCTCCCCTGAGCAGGTACACAGATTTCACGAGGGCACTGAATCTGTTTGGTCTAGAACAATCTGTTGGAGGAGGAGAAGGGACTATGGAGATGGCTCAGTTCTTGGGCACAATAGTTAAATCACTTGTCATGCAATCGTGAAGGCTGCAGTTCAGATCCCTGGAACCCACATGCACACCAAGTGAGTGTATCAACCTACCTTTAACTCCAGCTCAGAGTCTCCAGAGCCAACTGACCATGTCTGTGAGCTCTGGGCTTGACTTAGAGACTCTGCCTCAAAGAATAGGCTCAAACGCAGTCATGGATGACTCCTGACATTAACCTCAGGCACACATGTGCATTAACCTACACACACATGCCCACACATGCAAAAAGCACGCACATATGCACATATGCACACCACACACACAAGAAAATAAAAAGAAGAAAATAGTTCATCATAAGAAACCCAATAGGGGTTTGCTGAATAGATACATGAGAGAGTTGCCTGCCTCTTTATCTCCGCATATGAACCTTGAAGTACGTCTGGGGAGGTTTCGATTGGGTTTTATCTTTTAAGACAGGCTCATACTATGTAGCCCAGGCTGATCTTAAGTAAATAATCTTCCTTCCTCAGCTTCCTAAGTGCAGAAAGGAGGTGAATTTCTAACTATTTATCTACTTATTATTAATTGCATTATCAAGTCATTAATTTGATCTTACCTGTAAATGATTATGTAAATGTATATATTTAGTATGATATTTCAGTGATTTTTAAAACATTAAATTCAGAAGCATGATTGAGTGAAGTTTGTCAAGTTCCGATAATAGATCGTGAAACTACCTAATAGAGGAATTAAGGTTTTTTAATATTCAATAACAAGTTTCACTTTTATCTGATTTATTGGTGGCTGTTGGCCTTCTGGCTTGGTTGGTGGGTTTGTTTGCTCTTCTGATTGGTTGGTTGGTTTGAGCAGAGTGGTGTAAAGCTGGGGTGGTATTTGGAGAACTTTAATAGTCATGTAGCTTATTTGTCCTTTTCAAAGAGACCCCAGCTCTGGAGCTGACATATTTATAATGCAATCACATTAATATCACTATGTTAGGTAAGCACAAGGCATCCTTCATTAAACTGAAGCTTCTTGATTTGTCACAAAGCTCTCTTGACGGTTAAAAAAAAAGCCTGCTTTGAGTTCTGGTTTTCAGAGGATGGAAAACTCTCTGAGGTCCAAATCTGCCCATGTTCTGCTCATATTCCAGGCACAGGAACTCCTACAAGAAGAGCGTCTGTGTGGACATGCTGCGCGATGGCTACCACAAGTCCTTCACAGAGCTCTTCGCGCTGATGGGGCAGTGGGATGCACTGCGGCATGCTGCTGAGGTGCGGTCCCTCTTCTGGCTGCAGAGGCCGCTGGAGGAGCAGCCGGACAAGCTGGACAATTTCTACCACTACCTGACCAGGGCCGAGACCGCGGAGAGACAAGGTAGGTGCCTGGTGGCCGGGGATGCACCCCAGGGAAGATGCCGAACTGTTGCCGTGTGAATTTGATACATTAAGACAAACTACAATTCAAGCTGGTCCACTGAGTGGCTTTAAGGAGTAAGGGACTAGGCACCAGGCTGGCTAGGTACAAAGACATCCTGGCGATGTCACTGAAAGTCTGGGAAGACCGGGTACACTACCAAACATCTCCAGAGGTGTCCAACAGGCTAAACCTTTCCTGTCATCGAAAACAGTCATATCCTGATCTTTCTCTATGTGGGATGAATATTGGCTCTCACCAAGGAGTTTTCAAAGCACCATTACTTGAGACCCTCACTGATATCGTTTGTTTTATCTTAGCATTTTCATAGTAAGTTTTCAAAGTTTTGTCACTAGATCCCGTTGGTTGGATCATAAAATGATATTAGTTAAAAGACATGTAAAGCCTTTAATTTCCAGGGTGCTATTAGGCTGCACTCCCAATGCTTGGGTGATGGAGGCAGGAGGCTTTCCGTGAGTTTGAGGTTAGCCTTGGCTACATTGTGAGACACTTTCTCAGAAGAAAAGGGAAAATGATCCATAATCCATGACTGTGATTTCAATAGTTAATTTCTTATTTTCCACAGAATAATTTTAGTGTATTCCTTTGCCATATTTTAATATTTTTCACAAAGCTAGTACTGTACGTTTAAAGTATTAATTATTTAATACTTTAGAGTACTTAAGAATTAACTACTTAATCTCTGATATAGCTATATGGGCTTTGTCATTTAATATTTTTAATTCTGTGTCACAAATTTGACTTTATCATTTAACTAACATTTTTAGGTCTGAATTAGGAATTTGTTGTTTTCATTGGAAAAGTAAAAAGAAAATTCTAGAATTTGGCATTCCAAATTATTTTTTTTCCTCAACATTCTGAGTGAAAACACGAAAGGACTTATACAGACAAGAAAAGCCAGTGCTGTATGTGACGACGTGGCCTTTACTCGGTCAGTAGGTGATTCTGTCTACCCACAGCTAGCTACTGTGGACCATGAAAATGCAGAGCTCAGAGGAACAGCCTGGGTCCCAGTCATCACGAGCTTGATGTAGAGCAGGGGAAAGAGACACTGAAAATGAACAGCAGGAAGACTGAGTAAGGGAGGGCCCATCTGTATTATGGAAAGCATTCTAAACTGCAGAATCAACATGAAACAGTCTTTTGATGAACTTAAAAAATACAATTTAAATATAAGAAATTAACTATTATAAATAAGTATGCCATGTTATTACAAAACAAACAAAACCCAAGCCCCAAATTCTACTGTCAGAACAAAATCCTGAATAGATATTTACACAAGAAATAGAATTAGCCAAGATAAAGTCTGCCCATTATTTATTTTATAAAGTTCAATTTCATCATCAGCTTAAATTGAGGGCTTTGATTGAGCAGTATAAATGTGAGGCAGGTATCTGACCTGTGACGGTGTGTCGTTACCGTGCCAGTCTGCCATGGAGCATCTGCAGGGTGACGGGGCCGTAAGATGCTTAGGCTAAAGGAAAGTAACTACATGAGAAGAGAAGGACTTCTCTAACGGAAACAATGACAGAGTCCCAGCTTGTGACAGCGAAAGTCCCACTCATGTGTGTGAGAAATAAAGTTGCAGTTATCAAATGGAACAAAGTTACCTTTGCTCAAAACACCCATAGGGTTACCTTCTATAAGATGGTATGGCTTTTGCCTTGCTGAAATATAGATAATTAGAATTATTGCAGAAAGTATCACCTAAGCATTTATGTAATCATTGCTTAAAATTTTATGTAATTTTTTTCACCCTCCACACATTTATCATAAAAACTGTGATCTGAATAAAAATTGCCCCCTAAAAATGGAACTGCATGTTTGCTTCTATTAACTTGAATGAATCCTAAATTTGAAAACATGTGTTATGTTTTAAGGTGTGTACACGTGCATCTAGAATGCAGAGATCAGTCAGGGGTTATCCAGGTCCCATTGAGTGTCATCTCGGGGTGCAAGACAGTGATCCTGAAAGAACATGTCTATGAGCGTTTTCATTGCTTCCTCAGAAAGACCATCCACTCTAGGATTATAGTGAAGTTCATTTCATCAAATCTGTGGCAGAAAGTGTCATCTGTGGCAGGAAGTGTCATCTGTGGCAGTTCTCCCTCATCTGTGGCAGGAATAGTGTCATCTGTGGCAGGAAGTGTCATCTGTGGCAGTTCCCCCTCATCTGTGGCAGGAAGTGTCATCTGTGGCAGGAATAGTGTCATCTGTGGCAGGAAGTGTCATCTGTGGCAGGAAGTGTCATCTGTGGCAGTTCTCCCTCATCTGTGGCAGGAACAGTGTCATCTGTGGCAGGAAGTGTCATCTGTGGCAGGAACAGTGTCATCTGTGGCAGGAACAGTGTCATCTGTGGCAGGAACAGTGTCATCCGTGGCAAGAACAGTGTCATCCGTGGCAGTTCAGCCTCTAGATGTGCACAGCAGTAACCTTAGTTTTTTTAAATCAGCAAACACCACTTACTGCTTTATAGAAAAGCTGTTTTAAAGCAATCTGTCATTCCTTTCTGGGTTGTCGTCCCTTGTTAAAGTACCCGTCTCTGACACAAACCTCACGTTCTCCAGTGTGAATCCTCTCTGTGACACCTGTACCGTTGTTCTTAGTGTCCTGAGCCCCATGAAGCTGAGGAGGAAGTGCCGATGATAACTGCAAACTGAAGACATTCAAAAGTGTCTTACATTTGACTTGTAAGTTTTGGTCAAGGGTTGAGTAGCTTCTTAGCTTCTTGGCAACACTTGTTTAATACACACAAAATCTGTTTCACCCAAGTGGACTTTCACATGATGTAAGTTTCATGCAAAGTAGAAAAGGGAGGAAAACAATATCCAATAAAGGAAGTTTGGAGGACTCTGGGTTAATTAATCCTGGGCTTAAGCATACTTCGTAGTACTTATCATCATGTATGCTTTTGTGCATTGTGTTTTTTCACCAGTAGGGAAAATTAGCAAGAGTATTTCTTTAATTTACTTCACCAGAGAATCTCCCTTTTAAAAAAGCAGCCATAGCATCTGATCAAATAACAAACCCGTGATGGACTTTCATCTTCTGATCATGACTGTTGGCGGTTCACTTGAGGAGAACAGGGTACTTAGAATGTGAAGACTACAGATGTAGTTACAGAAAAACAGTTCAACTGATAGGCAGTCTTTAATTGTGGAATCCTGGGAGCTTCCATAACTAAGCTTTTACACTTTAAAATACTCTGTATACATAATGATGAGAATATTTTAAATTATAGTTTAATTTATTAAACAGAAGAAAATGTTTACATATACATTTGTTAACATAGAAAGTTGAGATATCTTACCCACTGGCAGCTGTAAACAGAAACTCCAATCAGTGAGTATGAAACATGTGATAAAATACACTTTAATGGTCTATTTACAGTAGGTAAGAAATGCACTTGTGCGGAGTTTCTGTGAAGAAGGTATAGGATTCACAAGTGTCTTTTGAGGGGCTCCATGGACAGTTCCAGCTGTGTAAGCGTAAAGATCTGAGTTAGACTCCAGCACCCAAGGAAAAGCTGGGCGTGCTGGCTGCTCTTATGTCAACCTGATGCACAAACTAGAGTCATCTCAAAGAAAGGAAGCTTAACTGAGAAAATGCCTCCACGAGATCCAGCTGTGGGGCATTTTCCTAATTAGTGATTGACGGGCGAGGGCCCAGCCCATTGTGGGTGGTGCCATCCCTGGGCTGGTGGTCCTGGGTTCTATAAGAAAGCAGGCTGAGCCAGTCATGGGGAGCAAGCCAGTAAGCAGCTCCCCTCCATGGCCTCTGCATTAGTTCTTGTCTCCAGGTTCCTGCCCTGTTTTACTTCCTGTCCTGACTTCCTTTGATGATAATAGTGATGTGGTAGTGTGAGCTGAATAAACACTTTCCTCCTCCAGTTGCTTTGGTCACGGTGTTTTATCACATCAATAGAAACCCTGCCACAGATGACACTTCCTGCCACAGATGACACTATGTGGCAGCATGTGTCTGTAACCCCAGCACTATGTGGGGGCAGAGACAAGAGGATCAGTGTGGATGGCTAGTCAGCCTACTCAAAACAAAACAAGAAAGCCTAGGCAGATTCAGTGAGAGACCCACCTCAAGGAAGTAAGGCAGCAAGCACCTGAGGAAGACAGCCCCTGTGGCCTCTGCAGGCATGCACATGGATGCACACATGTGCGTCTTAGTTAGGGCTTCTTCTATTGCTGTGAAGTTACCATGGCCATGGCAACTCTTATAAAGAAAACACTTCTTTGGAATGGCTTACTTACAGTTCAGAGGTTAGCCCATTATCATCATGACAGGGAACATGATGTCATGCAGGCAGACATAGTGCTGGCTACATCTTGCAGGCAACAGGAAGTCAACTGATTCACTGGGTGATATCTTGAGCATAAGAAATCTCAAAGCCTACGCCCATAGTGACACACTTCCTCTAACAAGGCCACTGATAGTGCCACTCCCTATGAACTTATGGGGGCCAATTACATTCAAACTACCACATTCCACTCCCTGGCCTGCGTAAGCTTGTAACAATATCATAATGCAAAATGCATTTAGTCCAACTTCAGAAGTCCCTGTAGTCTATCACAGTCTCAACAATGTTTAAAAGTCCAAAGTTCAAAGTCTCTTCTGAGATTCATGCAATCTCTTAACTCTGTACAACTTTGTTGACTGGAACACACTTCTTTGTCTTGGGCTGGTTCCACTCCCTGTTAGCAGCTCTCCTTGGCAAGTATCCCACAACTCTTCATCTCTAATATCTTGGGTTCTCCAAGGTAATCCAGGCTTCAACTTCACATAATGGCCTCTCTTAGGTCTCCATTCAGGGACACCCCTGACACATGCCTGGCCTCAGTGGCTTTATTCCATAACTCCTTTCTTCTGTCCTTAACTCTAAAGCCAGAGCTGCATGGCTGAAGCTGCTAAGATCTGCTGCTTACTGGGACTGGAACATGGGCGTCCTTGTCTAATTACATCTTCACCAGCTTTCTGTCCTTCATTGCCTAAGCTTGGCTGTCCTGAAACTGGATCTGTAGACCAGGCTGGCCTCAAACTCAGAGATCTGCCAGCCTCTGCCTTCCCAATGCTGGGATTAAAGATGTGTGCCACCACACCTGGCTTTAGCTTTTCTTTTGTTCTTTTTCACAAGCTGAAAAGTTAGCTGGGTAGGATCTTATCCTGAGGTCACCACTCTCTTTATTCCATTTCTTAATCTGTTTATCCCCTTAAACACAGAATTTGGCTCCATTCCACTTCCTGGTGCTCTTTTTCTCCTCAAAATTTTCATGTATAATTTACCCTGCTCAGCCTGCTCCTTTTATTATAAATCTTCATTAGAGTTGCCACTAATAACCACAAAACAGATCCTACACTAGGCTGTTTTGACTTTTTTTTCTACCAACAGAATTAATTCAAGACTTCACTTTAGACTCTGGCAGACTCTGGACAAGGGCAAAAGGCAGCCATTTTCTTTACCAAAATATTACAAGAATGATCTCTAGGCAGTGTACTAAAATTCTTCTCTGAAACCTCTTGAGTGAGGTAGTTCAAATAACCCTTAGCACCACTGTGTTCTCTGCTACTACTAGTATGGCCCATTAAACAGTGCTTCAAGTATTTCACTGCTTTCCTAACCCAAAGTGCCAAAGTCCAAATTCCTCCAAACAAACACATGGTCAGGCCTACCACAGCAATACACCAGTCCCTGGTACCAACTTCTGTCCTATTTAGAGTTTCTTCTATTGCTGTGAAGAGACACCACAACCACGGCAACTCTTATAAGGGAAACATTTAATTGAGGGGCTTGTTTACAGTTTCACAGGTGTAGTCCATATTATCATGGCAGGGAGTATTGCAGCATGCAGGCAGACATGGAAGTGGAGAAATATGAGAGTCCTACATCTTGCAGAGAACAGGAAGTCAGTTGACTCACTGGGCGGGATCTTGAGCATAAGAATCCTCAAAGTCCACCCCTACAATGACACATTTCCTCTAATAAGGCCGTACCCACTCCAACAAAGCCCCACCTCTTAATAGTGCCATTCCCTATGAGATTATGGGGGCCAGTTACATTCAAACTACCACATGTGCCCACACACATATATCTGACTCTTTACTCTACACACACATACACACACACACCACTCTCTATTCTCCACACATATACACACAAAGAAATGCTTTTGAAATACTGCAGTGACTTGGGTGATTTTAGGAGCTGGCTCTCCTGGCGATGAGCAGCTGGTGTCGGAGCACTCCGTGTGCAGTGACTGATGTTTAAAGGTAATTTAGTCCTGGCTGCAGTGGCTCTCTCCTACAGTGTCAGTTCTTGGTTACACAGAGGCAGGGAGATTGTCACAGGTTTGAGGCTACTGTGGGCCATTAGAGTTACAGAATCAAGGCACAGTTTGTTAACACACAAATATCTTTGCTCAAGTTCACTATTGCAGCAGCATTCATGAAACAGATCACACACACGCATACACACACATACACACACTTATAAATACAGATGTCACTTTAGGAAAAAAGAAAAATACAAAGATCCATGTAACAAATTACCAGAAATTTGAGTAAAAGGAATGGCTAGTGTGTACACATTTTCAATAAAGAAAAATACCCCAAAACAGAAGTATGGAAGTCTACTTTTTTAGCATTGTTGCAAACTTACATTTCTAGAAACATTGGGAGAAAATGGGAGAAGCATGTGTATCATTATAACACGAATTGCTAAAATGATCTTTCAATAAAAAAAAAATCCAAGGCCAGATATTGGTATAAATGCTGAAAAATCAGATAGACAAGGAAACAAGCTACTGCCATGTCTCACCTCTAGGACTCCTCAGTCTGAAAAGCCTTTAGTTCCTGTCCCCTCATGCCTTATATACCTTTCTCGCCCAACCATCACTTCCTGGGGTAAAGGTTTGTATGCTTCCCAAGCAAAGGCATGAGATCTCAAGTGCTGGGATTAAAGATGTGTGACTACCAAATACTGGGATTGAAGGTGTGTGCCACCACTGCCTGGCTCTATTTCTCTCATAGACTGAGTCAATCTCGTGTAGTCCAGGGTGGCTTTGAACCCACAGAGATCCAGACAGATCTCTGCCTCCCGAGTGCTAGGATTAAAGATGTGTGCCACCTCCAGGCTTAGTGGTGCATGCCTTTAGACCCATCACTGGGATATGGAATAGTCTCTCTCCTCCTCTCCCCTCTCCTCCCCTTTTATATCCCCATTTATATATATGAGACCACTGACACCACTATCCTCTTCCAAGAGAAACACATTCCTAACAGATACTGTCCAGTTCTGTTATATAAATAAGTCCTATTTCAACCAAGTATGTCTCAATTTCTAGGGTTTCAGCATTTTTGGAAAGATGCCTGCTGCTTGTCTCATATACACATCCCCTTGATTAATGTGATTATTTTAATAATTGAAATAAATGATGTTTTGCATTAGATTTAATTCAAATACGGCAGTAATTTGCAGTATCATGTGTGTCCTAAGCTGCATTTCTGATGCACAGTATGTTTTTTCCTCTTTGTAAAGAATACTATGAAGAAGTGTATAACAATTTGTACGCTCTGGCCTGTTACTTCGATAATTCTGAGGACAAGTGGGTGAGAAATCACTTCTATGGACGGTGTTTTAATATTGCTCAGCGGGTCAAAGCTGACGGTGGGAAGAAAGAAGCAGAAGCGCATGCGCACATGGGTCTTCTTTTCGAGGAAGAAGGTGAGTGGGCACTCTCTGGAGGTGTTGGTGTGGGGGCGGGATCCTGAGACCAAAACCGTGGAGGAAGTCAAGAAAAGGACCTGAAGGTGAGGAGGCAATATTGCAGTTAAAACGCAAAATCGAGTGGCTAACGAGTCAGTGTCGTTGTCCTTTGAAGGCCATTCCTTGCACAATCCTTTGCTGTCTCTGCAGGAGCAGTCAGCCTAGAACGGCCAGCGTGTCTTCCTGAGTCATTCCCACATCTTTTCTGCGTCCTCTACGACCTTCCTCAGGTCACCTGCTGCATCTTTTTATGTCTGTGGTGGTTCTCTTCTGTTTTCCTAGCAGCCCTCTTTGTCTGTTTTGTAATAAAGTTTCCACTCACAGAACTGTTGGAAAAACAAAAGGTTCCTTTGTGAATTTCCTAGTGCTCCTCCTCCTCCTTGGATCAAAGTATAAAAACTGTATAAATCAGATTCTACCTTGAGATTTTACAATAATTGCTGAAGGAATTGCTTCTTTAAAAGAACCGTGTATTTAGTGTAATAATAAGACAACCCAAAATCAAAACCAAATAACAAAATGGTAAGGATGCTGTTAAATGATGACTGATCAAGAGTTTCACATAGAAAGTTAAGAAACATATGAAAAGGAATATGCAGATAATATGCAAACAGTATGTAGGGGATGATTAAAATAGTTTATGAACCTGCTATTTTAACTCTACGGTTCTTTGAGGAGGTAGTCAAATTGATTATATATATATATAATATTATATATAATCTATATATATTTATAATATAAAAATAAATATATATAATTTTGTGGCCAGGATGATATAGGACTTTGAAACAAAATGAAATTAAAAATTAGTTTCTGTGCTCTGGGAAGCTGTGGCGAAGCTGGGTTGTACCCCAGAGAATGGCAGACACTACAAAGTGATGAGGGACCATGTAATATGAGCAGCACAGGGGATGCTGGGAAATGTCAGCCGTGGTGAGAGGTCCTGCAGACTGACTAGAGCGGTACATGGTGAAGTTGAGGGGTGTTGGTAAGACTTGGAGATTGCTGGGATTGAGACAGGTAAAAATAACGGTGCAGTGCTCTGGATAGGAAACAGCTGCAGGACAGGAGGAACACCCTGCTTTGAGAGGACATCACAGTGGGGAGGGCAGACAGAAACGGCAGCATTTGTGGTTTGAAGTTGAGCCTCTCTACGTTCCGACAAGGAAAGGCATGCCTTTCAAGTGTACCTGAGATGCCAACTCTACGAGGAAGGGAAAAGGAAGGAGGTGTGGCTAAAAAGCTGCCACCATGATATAACTCAGAATAAACAGCTAAGAGATACCTAAGAGGATTAATTGTCCCATTCCATTACAAGTACAGTTTATAATATCCCAAAATAGAGGGACAGTTAAGTAAGCAACTCTGTGCCACAAACTATCGGTCATGAGCTTACAACTGAGCAAAATTCATTCAGTATTCAGTGTTCCAGTGCATTATCAAATACTTGGTTTAGAGCCTAGTGCCCAGGGCAACACAGTGAACAAGGCCGAGTCCTGGTCCACAGGAAGCCCAACTGTTTCTGAATGTATAGTCCAGTATGTTGAGTAAATTCCAGCCCTTCACCTTGCCAAATGGACACTCTGCGCCCATTCCCCCCCTCCTGAGTTTTAGAATCTCTGAACAAGTTTTGATGACCATATTTATGCATCACTGACCTTACTGTTTCATTTGGTCATTCATTCATTCATGCCACAACTCTTGGGAGTGTCCCTTAACCCTACATGAAGCAGCACAGTGGTTGGTCATCTCACTGATGACAGACATAGGGGCTGGACCAATATGAGTGTGGGAAGTGTGATTCCAGTGGACTCCTTCAAAGTAACATGTGCAGGTCTTTGGATTGCTCACACTTAGATGTCCCACCCTTACATCATAGTAAAATACACTAGTATCTGTAGTAAAGTTCATGTTTGTATTTGAAATATTTCAAAGACTTTGCCTTCAAAGCTATGTTAAAGTTAGAGTCTGTTGTTAGTTTACTTTTACCTTTTGTCAGATGTAAAATTATGTCATCTGTGTTCTTAAACAGTGCTTGAGTTCTAGAACCACATTTTTATTGTGGCATGAACAGCCAAGCCAGTGTTGGTAGGGAGTCTAGAGCCTGGGTGCTTGGCGACAAGAACTGTCTGTGCAGATCCTGCAGCCTGGGGGAGAATTTCCACAAGAAAAGTAAACTCATAGACTGTCAATACATGCAGCTAGAATGGAGGGGGCTCACCTGGCTGTAGGGTTCCTGCTGAGGCCAAGGTCCTGTCCCTTCCACTCATCTGGCCTGATTGGTCCAGACAGGCAAATGGAGGCCCCACAGCAACATCTAGGCAACAGCTGTGCTCCGGGGCAGGTGGCAGCCTCCTGATTCCATGGGTGCCCCCATGCAGGTTTAAAGAGGATTTTAGCCAGCAGATGGCAACGGGCAGGTTGTCAGGGCCCAACCAAGCAAGCTATGGTTCAGGGCAGGGCTCCAGCTCCCTCAGGGAACTGTAGAGCAAATGAGGAACAAATGCAGATGCCATTGTCAGAGACTGGGCACATGGTTGCAATCAGGGGTAATGTGCAGCCCACAGGCACAAATGTGACTAGTTCTCATCCAGAGCCTCTTGGCTAAGTCAAACACAACAGAGACTCAAGTCCGCGCCTCTGCTCAGGATGGCTGAAGTATACGCTGTGCCCCGGCTCCCACTGGCTGAAGGGCAGGCAGGCTTTCCTCCGTGTAAATATCTGCAGATTTACGGCAGAGTAGTAGTCATGGAGGAATCAGGTGCTGACTAATTCTTATAGTAAGTCACTGGCTGCATCTTCTTTTAGAATCATGATCTTATCAGTAAGGATCTTATTGTGTAGCCAGGATGAAGGGGCAAGGAGTATTCATGCTCTGTCCGGTGGGCGTTGCAGAGAGTACTCAGATCCTGGAGCAGTAGGAGATGTGCTCATTAATTCTGGAGCAGTTCTTGGAGGGCCAGAAGAACCACCAGTCAGACCTAGGAGAACAAATGACCAGAGGGAAGTGCCATCTCCTCCCTTTGGATGAACTGAGACCAAGACACACAGCAAGATGGTGTGACATATCTCTATGCTCCCCCCCCCGACCTGACAGCACCAGCCTTTCCTCTGTCATCCTAAGATGATGGCCATCACAGCAGCGTCATTAGTGGGGGGAGAGAGGGGGAGAGTTGCAAAGCCACAGCATTGGTGGAGGAAACAGCAGCTCTTCCCTCTTCCCACTTTCAGTGACTTAGGAACTGATCCAAGCCTTGCTTTATGCCCACTAGACATAAGCAAGAAAACTAGCTTGTTTCCATGGAGCCTTATGGAGGTCAGTCTCTTTTTTGCAGGACTAGATTGGAAGGGTTAGCACTGGACAAGTTAACCTTCACTTCAGTCCACCTTACCTTTCCAAGTCCTGCTCCTTCTCACCCAGTTCCAGTGTGTAGCTTCCAAGGACCATTTCCTAGCATTCAGCAATCCATTCCACTTCACCCCAGACTTTGAGTCCAGCTACTGATTGCCGTAGGAGATGAGAAAGGCAATACAATGTTCTCTGAGTGATAATGTTGGGTGCTGAGCACGTACACAGAGACAGGCAGGGGAACTCTTGGAAGAAGAGCTTAAAAGGGCATATTTTCCAGTCCAGAGAACTCACCACCAATATGAGCAGAGAGACTGTGTTAATGTTAGATAGACTTTACAACATAGACCCTAAATTCTTCCAGGGACGGGGAAACTTTGGAAGAAAGAGAGAGCCTTCACGGTTGGGTCACCTCAGTTCAAGCCCTAGAATTGATTGTTAACTGTCTGCTATGAGATATCTTTCTGTACTCTGTGAATATGTGTTACCTAGATTGGTTGATAAATAAAGTTGCATTGACCTATGGCAGGGCAGGATGGAGCCAGGAGGGAAAACCCAAGAGAGATAGTGAAAGGAGAAAGGAGAGGAGAGAAGGGTCACCAGGTCCCTTCTTCCTATTTATTTATTTATTTTTATCCTGGCATGATCGGACTCTGGATGACTTGGGAATTGAACCCCGTTCCTCTGGAACATCAGACAGTGCTCTTAACTCTTAACTGCTGAGCCGTCTCTCTCCTCTTGGCCTGCGGCTCAGGCTTCTCACTAGCTAGCTCTTATAACTTAACCCACTTCTGTTTATCTATCAGTTGCCACATGGCCGTGGCTTACTGATATTTTCACATCTTACTTCTTCTGGCGGTGCTGGCATCTCTGTATAAGTCTCTGAATGGTTATTTTATAAGCAGCTGTGGGGCCGAAGGGCCAGGCAGACCTGAGAAAACTTCCAGCTACAACTGTCAGTCTGCTGGATAGATACAAGGTAATGTCTCAGTACAGATTACTTGGAAGCCACATGTCTCCAGGACCATCACAAAAACACACTAGGATGACCACCAGTTCATTCCTGTCTCATCTAGAACTGGAAGGCCATCCCGCCAGTAGTGGTAGAGGAGGGTACGCTGCTAAGGGACTGTCCCTCTGCTATTTTGATTTCATTGAGAAGCAATAGAATTTCCACTCTCTCTTATCCTTGTATGCTGATGGTGAGAGATCAGTCATCTTCCCCTACCTCCTCTATCATTTTTTTAATGTGTGAGTGTATTTTGGGGGGATGCACATGTGTGTGGGTGCATATACTCATGCATATGGAGGCCAGAGGTCAACCCTGGGTGTTATTTCTCAGGTTCCTTCCACTTGGGTTTGGAGACAGTGTCTCTCGTTGACCTGGAATGTGCTCAATAAGCTATACTCAAAAAGCAGCAAACCAGAACCCACCTGTCTCTGGATCCAGAATGATGAGGTTGCAAGCATGTACCACTGTACTCAGCTTTTTGTTTCTTTCGTGTGTATGTGTGTGTGGTCTGTGTGCATGTTCATGTGTGTGTGGGCTGGTGTGTGTGCACACACGCATTTTTTGTCTGAGGTTGATGTCAAGCATTCACCTTGATTTTTCTTGAACCCAGAACTCACTAATTCAGCTAGCCTAGTTAGCCATCTTATCCCAAGGACCGTCTGTCTCTGCCTCCCAAGCAGCAGGGTTATAGGAGGGCACCCGTGGCTACCTGACATTTACATGAATGCTGGGAATCCTAACTTTGATCTTCCAATTTGGGTGGCAATCAGTTTACCCACAGAACTATCTCCCAGAACCCATGAGCAACTTTCTGCGTGGGTCCTGGGGATCAAAGTCAAGTCCTCATGTCTGTATGGCGAGCCCTTTACTGAGTGAGCCATCTCTCAAACTCCTATTCCTTAATGATCATGAGGAATGTGTCCCCAACTGTGACTTTTTTATCATGAATTTTATAAGGGGCGGTATGGTTCAACTTCCTGTCAGAAAAGTAGCTCATACACTAGGTAACTCCCTTCAGCCAGTCAGTCTCTTGTCTGACTCTGTGTGTGTGTGTGTATGTGTGTGTGTGTGTCTGTCTGTCTGTCTGTCTGTCTCTCCCCCTCCCTCCTCTGCCTCTCCCCATCTTCCTCTCTCCCTCCTTCCTTCTCCTTCTTTTTCTCCCTCCTTCCCCTTCTCTCACACACAAAGAATTCTAGGCAATGAGCGCCTTAACCTCCTGCTGATTCCGGCTAAGAGTCATAGACTCTTGAAGGCAAGTCATTCTCTAAGTGGACACCTGTCACCCCAGTTTGGGCTCTTGAGCTGATGCTAGTTTGCACTTACTTGCAGAAGCGTGTTGCGTGTGCCTGGGTAGGTGATCAGTTTGCTGGGACAACTGCCCCGCTAGTAAGAGACCAAGGCAAACTATTCTGGCAGCACCTCGCTAGTGCCGTGGCCCTCGGAGAGGACTGACGCAGGCAGGAAGAACAGTGCATTCGCAGACCCTCTGTTTTATAGGCTACTGTATGATTCAGGAAGCATCGTTACCCTCCTGGTATGATCAGAACCCAACATAGTAGCAAGTGGACATGGCAGAGCCTTGATGCAAGCCAGCTGAGAATTCAGGATTTGTGCATTTCCCCTCCCCTGCATGACTGGAAGGGGCAGGAGGATTGGGGAAGTGGCTGGGGCAGAGACCTACACTTGCAGTCTTAGGGGAAGGCGCCTAGATAGCAAGCTATGAAGGCTTGCAGAGTTTGGAAAACACCAACCTCTCCTTACCATCAGAGAATGACAGGGTCAAAATCAAGATCTGCTGCCTCTAACACCCACCTGAAGGGTATCCGTGGAGCTTCCAAAAGACCGTGACTTTTCTGAAAAGCTAGCCTGCAGGGATCTTTGCATCCTAGATCCGGGGGTTCTACCTAAGAACTGCTTTCCTTAAAGAGAGGAATTGGCCCAATGTAAATATGTAACTGTGACGTCTACAACACACTTGAATAAAGGCCTCATACTGCAGAGGAAGACGAAGAGATGAAGGCAGTGTAAGATGGTGATGAATACAGACTCTCTAGGGAAAGAATAAACCATGATTGGAATGAAAGTAATAATCAGAATTATCTCCAGAAAGTTTTGTTGACCGTACAAGTATCTTAAATGAAAATTAAACTAGCTTCTCTGCTTCAGTCAAAGTTAATAAAGAGAGATCCATATATTTTGAAACGTCGTTGGAAGCCTTTTGAATACTACATGAAGAGAGCTATCTACCTACACGCAAAGAGAAAACACTGACTGTGTTGAGTCAGGAAGTAAACAAGGCTCTGTTTTCTCATTTCATCAACGAATACCAGAAGACAAAAGAGTAGACCCTGCAGAGTTTAGTGGGAGAAAAGAGATGGGGACACTGTGAGCCTGAGACCTGAGACGTGCAAGGAGGAACACCAGGCTACTTCCTGGTTCTCACACAAAGCCGCTGGAAAACATGTTTAAAGATCCCTGCTTTAAAAGCACCACGCGTGTGTAGTTTCCAAGTGTACTGTGGTCTAGAACCAAACAGGTCAAAATGAGAAATTCAAGACAAGGGAAAGCCTCATACAGAAGAACTAGCCATAAAAATTCAAACTAAGTGTCTACAAAGTTGAATTTACCAAAAAGAAGTTAAATGGTTTTAGTAGATGATACATAAAATTAAGTATAATAAAATAAAATAATTTTAATTTCCTCTTTATGATTTCCATATTTACCAAACATTTAGAAGTATTGTTGATTACTCCTCTAGCTTATTTTTAACACTTAAAAGACATACTTACTATTGTCCTTACCAGAGTGCAAAATGATTTTTAAATCTTTTAAACAAGCATCTATGAAAAAGAGAATATAAATAAAGTATAAATGGGAAATGTAAACATTAGCTTGCTTTTTCTAATTTATTCTAACCCTATATTTAGTCTAGCAAGTAAAACAGAAATCCTTTGAATGTTACTAAAATCAACTGAACCATTTTAATACAGTTTTATTCATTCTTTGAGAATCTTATACATGTCCAATGTGTTTTGATCATACCCACCACTCTAACTCACCCAGATTACCCACAACGTGTCTCCTTCCCAATGCCACGGCCTTCTCTTCCTTTTTAAATAACCCACTGAATTCATTTAGTGTTGCCTGTATAATCATGGGTGTAGGACAATAGACCAGTGCCCACACCTCCAAGGAAAATTACTCTCACTCCCCCAGCAGCCATATAGCTCAACTGCCCATAGTTCCTCAGGTACCAGTGAGGCTTCATGAGCACCTCCCTCAAATAGAATCACATGTATTTCAAAGGTCTGTTGCCAGCAACGATGTGAAGATCAGCTTCCCGGGGCTGAGTTGCTCAATGGGCGAAGTACATGCATGGAGCCCTGAGTTCAGCTCCCAGCACCCATGCCGAAGCTGGGCATGGCGGCATGAGTCCGTAAGCCCCGCACTTGGGGAGGTAGAGACAGGTGGATCCTGGAGTGCATGGCCGGTCAGCGCAGCTGAATTGATGGGCTTCACGTTCAGGGAAAGATTCTCTCAAAAACTAAGATGGAGAGTGATTGAAGGGTCAAGCAAGTCACCCAGTGTCAATCTCTGATCTCCACATGCACACATGTGCACACACAAGCATGTGCCTATAACACACGTGCATACACACACCAACCCACACACACCAAAAATTCAGTTTATCCTAAATATCACAGACAAAGAAACACAAGTCATTAGATGTGGTCCTGACACACATCCTTAGATTATGTCAGATCTACATTATTTTAAAATGAAATTGCATGAGAAACATTTTTTAAACGAACTATAAAGAACAGGTAGGATACATGGCTACATATTTTTTGGCTTCTGTGAGAAAAACCTTTCAAACAAAAAAACGAATAAGGCAAAAGGATGAGGGAAGCCTTTGTTAGCTGTGCCAAGTATAGGATGGGTTCAAAAGAACAGAAATCTCAGGGACTGCACTTGTGAGACTGCTGACATCAGGGCTGGGATGTGTCACCTTCTCTTTCATCTTGGGGTTAATCTTGTTTTTGTTATTTTTAAAAATAGATTTACTTCATTTTGTGTGTATGTATGTTTGCCTTCATGTGCGTATATGTACCACATGCATGCCTGGTGCCCGTGGAATCCAGAAAAGCACATCAGATCCCATGGAACTAGAGTTAAAGATGGTTGTGAGCCACCTTGTGGGTGCTGGTTCCTACACAAGGCCAGCAAGTGCTCCTAACTGATGAGTCATCTCCCCAGCCCCCCAGGGATTAATCCTAACCTCCAGTCCTGGCAGAAGGCTCATCAAAGCCACTCTCTGTGCTTAGGCAGGAAGTTCAGAGACCACACCTCCTACAGACTGAATCCAGAGAGGACAAGGGTTCAGTATTCCACCAACCAGATCTATCTCTGTCTAGAAGCAGACAGAGGGAAAAGGTCTCTTTGCCCTGGAGGTTAGAGGAGGGAGCAGAGATCTCTATTAGAAACAAAACTGAGAAATTTGAAGTGCAATTTTTAAAACTGGTTTTTAAAGACCCAATTCGAATGCATTAAACAAAAGTAGAAACTATTTTAAACCATCATATTCATGAATTAATTAATATTCTTAGGTAATGGACATTCAAATAGTGAGAAGAGCCACTAAATAGGAACCAAACCAAGAGAATAAATAATTGAAAGAAAATAATTCAGTTTAACCAGATAATAAGAAGCCAATGCTAATAATTTTGTTACTTTTTAAAATGTATATGTGTGTATGTCTTTGTGTGAGTTCATTTGCACCATGAGCATACGTGCCCTGGAGGCAAGTGGTGCTGAACGCCCTGGAGCTGTAGTCACAAGCACATGTGTGTTGATGTGGATGCTGGAACCACAACTGGATCCTTTGCAAGAGGAGCATGCACTCTTAACCAGTGAGCCATCATCCAGCCCCAACATGGCATATTTTCAAAAGCAAATCACTCAAAAACGTTGGTGGCATGTTATAAAAAAAATCTCCACGACGGGTAAGGTGACCACGCAACCTAAGTCAGAAGCTCATTTTTTAGTAAAAGGGGGACCTGTAAGTCCCTGGCCCTCATTTTGAGTAACTGTTGCCTTGCTTGCTGACCTTGACCTTGATATCCTCCCTATGCTAATTCCCTGCCGGGTTCCACCCTCCTGAATGCTTAAGGGAAGTTCCTTGTCTGTGTATCCTGCATAATGGGCACTAACAGCTTAGATGCAAGATTGTAAAACATCTGTAGCAAACTTCTGCCCTCCGGGGTTCTCCCATTGTGCTGTAAGCCTGTATTTAAGACCTCTTCCCTCCTTCAATAAACAGCATTCAACATAAATAAATAAATAAACAAACAAACAAACAAACAAACTTATCATACATTTAAAAAAAAAAAGAAAAAAATCAACAAAGCTGAGACCATCCCACAGTATTCTGACTTTCATGCAGTAGTGATCACTCACCCCATAAAGTAGTTTCCAAATAATAAAAGCATTTTTCTCCTTAAAAAAAAAATCATTTGTGGACCTGGAGAGATGACTGAGTGTTTAAGGATGTGTTCTATGATCTCTTCTGGCCTCCGTTGACACCTGCATACACATGGCATATGTCCACAAAAACACATACACACAAATAAAAACTTAAAAATCATAAAAGGTCAAAACTAAGAGAAGCATAAATAAGTTAACACAAAGCTCCATCCCCACTTCTCATAAAAATGCTTTTTCACCACAATAAATTAATAAGATGGCACATGTATCCATAGAAATCAGAAAACGAGTTAGGAGTAGATATCGTGAGCTCCGCCCTCCCCTTTAGAGACAAGGAAGTCAGGCTGCAGTGATGAAATGACGTCCTCACTTTCCGGAGTTAGTTAGAAGTGGAGTGTAGGAGAGACTCTCAGAGTGCTCGACTCAGCCTCTCAAAGCAGCTGCTGCACTTCTGAGTGTGATGCCACGTAAGCACAGAACCAAGGCACTCAATGCCTGTCAACTATCACCAACTTAAACCTCCATGTGTGAAACTGCAGGTTTCCATTGGTATTTTTAAACATCTATTCTGTGTGTGTGAATATACATATGACATAGCACATGTGTGGTATTCAGGGGGCAACTCAGAAGAGCTGATTCTTCCCTTCCTACACATGGGCCCTTGGGATTGAACTCAAGTTCAAGTGGGTGGCTTGGTGGCAAGCGCTTCTACCTGCTCAGCCGTCTCACCTGCCCCTCCAATTGTTACTTTTATTTCAAATGTTTATTTGCTATTTAAGGCCTCTCAAAATCAGTCTTCCTTTGCTATGTGATGATCATTCAATTTATACATGGAATTCATGTTTCTGGCACCTCAGTCTCACACTTTCCTACTCTATGATCCTGGGTCTGGACCTCTAGTGGTCTTCAGTCTCCATCGTTATCTCTTAAAACCTATCCTTTTTGATAGTGTCTCTGAGAGTTCTCAGCTGGCCAGTTTTGTTCTAACTGAAAAACAACAGAGAGAGAGAGAGAGAGAGAGAGAGAGAGAGAGAGAGAGAGAGAGAGAGAGCAGTCAGTCACCCTGCAAAGTGAGTTCCTCATCATTCTGCTTCCGTACCCTTCTCTAGAGGCCTCCTCAGTTGAGATCTCGTACATCTGAAGGGTTTTAAATCCTCTCAACAGCGCTTACATCTCTATTAATTTTTAATAAAATGAAAGAGAAAATAAAATGCCACACTAAAAACTGATATATCCTTTGCATGTCTTTTAGTTATTAAGGCTGTTTTTCTAATAAACTGGCAAATGTTATCCCATGACAAATAAGGAATTACAATGAAATTTCTATCAATTTTGATGTGACATCTTTGGTTATATTAAATGATTATATTTTTACCTTTTTAAGAACTGAATACCATGATAATCAACTTCACTTCAAATGCTAAAGAATAAAAATAAAACTACATTTATAACAGAATATATAATAAAATAAAAAGCCAAAATGCTAGGAAGGGATTATTTATATGAGACACTAAAGAGTTTTTGAAAGTCATTTTGTGTTGTTTTAGATACTATTCAATTGATCACTCCCCACATGATTGTACTATATGGCATGTCTAAAATGAGTATCACATTCTTCAAATGCACTGAGTAGATCCTTGACGTATTCTTTTTCCCAAAAGTAATAGCTTTTGTTACTTAAAGAAATCTTTGTCACTGTACTACATTGGTTTTCTGGGGCTTCCATAGCAAAATACTGCTAACTAGGTGGACTAAACAGCAGAAATGTGTGGACTCACAGTTTTGAAGCTTCGAATCCAAAATCAAGATGACCTCAGAGTTTGGGTCCTTCTGAGATCTGTGGAGAAAGGCCTGTTTCAGGCCCTCCCAGCCTGTGGTGGCTCAGGGCATTCATTGGTTGGTATACTGCACCTCCTCTTCACATCATCTCCCCTCTATATGTGACTGCCATGTTGAATTCAGGCTGCCACAATGTCCCTTCAGAACTGGACAAAGCCCCTCCCTTCCACTGTAGTTATATTCACAGGTACTGAGGATTAAGCACTTAGCCCCACAGAGGAGTCCTTGGAAAGCATGTGTTGGAAGCGTGGTTCCCAGTCTGTGGTCTATTGGGACCGGGAGCGGGGGGGACCTTTAGGGGTGGGCCTAGCAGAGGAAGTTAAGTGTTTGGCAATCTGGTTCTCCCTCTGAATCCTAGCTTTCCCTGCCATCAGATGAGTAGTCCTGCTTCAGCGTGCCCTCTCGCCCAGATGTTCTATCACATCACAGAACCCAAAGCAAAGGACCAACCGAAACCAGAGTGAAAATCACCTTCCCTTTTCTAAGTTGACTCCTCTGGTTTGTCACAGTGACCACACTCTAACACAGACCCATAACAAGTACGACTTTGAGAGTCTTACAGAGTGAGGAGAATATCATCAATGCACACTTTAGTTGTTCTGTAGCAGCAGAGATGCAGAAGCAGAGCAGTTTTGACATTTGTGCAAAGGATCTTTGAAAGATTCATTGTTGTTGTTGGTGGTAGTGGTGGTGCTGGTGGTGGTGGTGGTGGTCGTGGTGGTGTGTGTGTGTGTGTGTGTGTGTGTGTGTGTGTGTGTGCAGATACCCATGGAGGGAGAGTGGACATTGAATCCCCTGGAGCTGGAGTCAGAGGTGGCTGTCCGGCTGATGTGGGTGTTGAGACTTGAGTCCTGGAAAAACAGCAAGCACTCTTATTTGTAGAGCCGTCTCTCCAGCCCTCTTCATGTCTTCTTAATTGTCACAAATAACTATTGGAATATTATTATGAGAGTAATAGGATTAGTGAAGTGTCTGGTGCTCAGCTCATCACATTAACATCAATGAGGTAATTCCTGTGCTCCCTGGTGAACCTGTCATTTAAAGCATGGCAGTGAGGGATGCACGGTCCTGGAGGAAATCGGTATCGGGCTTGCAAACTCCAGCTCTAGTGAATGCATTTGGAATTTGAGAACATCTTCAGAGAAACAGAGTAGACGTCAGGGGCAGCTGCAGGAGAACGTGTCTGCGGGGACCCTGCTCTCCAGCGTGGGCGGCTGTACTTGCCCGTGGTGTCTCCCATGACATCTCCTGATGTTCCATCTCTGTTCTCAAATCTTCTGCCTTGTCAAGTGCTCCAAGTACCCTCTGTAGGGCTACACGGACAGTGTTCATCTACATGGAGGCATGTAGAAAGTTATAGAAAATGACTTCATGAGCCACTTTGGGAGCTTATGTCTTCCATGAAGAAGCAAAAATCTGCTCAGCTTTGTATTCAAGATGATCTTATCTCTTCTTGGAAACATCACATACATGTGGAACAGGAAGCACATAGAGCCATTGTCTCTGCCTGAGAACCTTACTGGCTTTCCTGGAGGTCCCTCATGTCCCACTTTGTTAGGCCATTGCTTGCAAACAAGCCAACAAGTGGAAGGAAGAGCTGTCCTTGGGCTGAGGTGGGAAAAGCAAGAGTTGTTTATGGCAGCTGCTTTTTGTGAGCTGGGATTCCAAAAGCTGCTGTCCAAGAAGAGGCATGATGTGAATTGCAGGGATCAGGAGACCTGTTTCCTAGAGAAGTGCAATGAGATGGATGTAGTAAGTTCTAAGTGCCCAATTACTTAAAACTGAGCTGGAAATAAGTGTGAAATGAATGACTCTTAGTGCCATATCGAATCTTCACATCAATTTAGTCCTTAGGCCAACTTGACACAAAGGAAGAAGTGAGCAATTTGGTCACCGCCGTGTGGTGTGTAAGTAGTTGGTCACCAACTTGAATCCAGAGTTCTTTATTCCCTTTCCTTTCTTTATGCCAAACTGCTTCTTCCAAGTGGTTTAAGAATAGAATTTGGGCCCCTGAGGTGCCTGCCCAGGAGAGCCTGCTTCCCATGGCAGCCTGACCAACTCAGCTGTCATCAGGCATGTCCATCCCCAACACCTACTCCATCTACCAGCTGCTAGACCACAAGGAGGAGTCGGTGCTGTAGAACCAGATCTGGGAGCGAGTCATTGTCACTGAAGATGAAAACCTGAAACATGGCTGTGATCAAAGAAGTCTCCATGATGGTCCAGGATGTGTGGTGCGTTAGAGACCAGAGGCCTTGAGCCAGACCAATGACTCAAGGCAATGAGTACTTGCATGTAGAGCTGTGTGGGCAAATATATATATATATATACTGAGTGACACACTGCCGTTTCCAATGCCACTGTGACTAAAGAATTTGCGATGGAGGGATGGGAAAGATGGAGGAACAGAGCAGTGCTTATTCTGTGGAGAGAGACTGAACCATGTTGATGTCCATAGGCCATGCTGGGCCCATGTTACTATGGAAGGCCATGCTGATGCTGTGGTCTGTGCCACCAACACATGAGGCCATGTTGATGCCCATGGACCATGATGCTGCTGGAGGCCATGCCGATATGTTGCCACCTGAGGCCATGTTGATATCTATGGCCCACATTGCCAAAAGGGGCCATATCTTGGTCCATGGTTCTGTTGCAGTCATGGCCCATGTTACCACCAAAAGCTTTGTGGATGTTTATAGTCTGTGCTACTACCTGAAACCATGTTGATGTCCATGGGCTGGGCTGCCACCAGGGACAGTATTGGTGTCTGTGGCCCATACTGCCATCAGTGATCATGTTGAGGTGTGTGGCACGTGTTGACGCCAGATGCCAGGTGAAGGTTCATGGTCTATGCTGTGGCCAGATACCATGTGGATGTCCATGAACGTTTTTCCTGCTGACTATAAAGGACACGGAAGCTGCTTCTGCTCTGGTATGGATGACAGCAGACTCTCAGTTGAGACAGAGAGACACAGAAGGCTTCTGTGACATTCCCACCCCCACCCCCAAAAAATAACAACCTAGACAGAAAGCCATTAAAGAGAACTGTAGATGTAACAGTCTTATTAAATAAGAAACACAGAGCCAAATGCAGAGTTAAAGGCCCAAGAGGTCAGAGCAATAGCTGAGAGCTGATACTATAAACCTTTTCTTACCCTTTGCTGCTGCTGTTGTCCTTCCCCTCAGAGAGAGACCTACTTCCTGTGTATCTGTCTTTTTGTTGACTTTCTGTTCTGCCTTCTCATTGGTTGTAAACCCAACCACATGACCTCCTCATCACTGCCTGTCTATACAGACCTCCAGGTCTTCTATGGTTGGTACTGAGATTAAAGGCGGGTGTCTCCATGTTGGCTGTATCCTTGAACACACAGAGATCTGCCTGTCATGTGATCAGGATTAAAGGTGTGTGCCACCATCACCTGGCTTCTGCTATGGCTTGCTATTAGCTCTGACCCCCAGGCAACTTTATTTATTAACATACAAATAAAATCACATTTCAATACAAATAAAATATCACCATAGAGAACTCTTAAAAACTGTGATAAGGATAAGGAAGTATACCTTATACAATAGAAGGATACTGGTGGGGTCAGAGGGGGAAGAACTCACTTTTCTTTAAGGGGCTGGCCACTGGGAGTTTGACCATGCTCCAATGACTACATGAACAATACAAATTGGACTTGTATTTTTTTAATCTTTTCATCATGGAGAGGCCAGAAAGGTGGGGGGCAGACCCTGGAGGACTGGGAAGTAAGGGTGATTGGGATACTTTATGTGATATTCCCAAATAATCAATAAAAATACTAGGCTAATAAAAAAGAGAGAAAAAGAATAGAATTTGGACAAGCAGAATAAGTCAGATGTATCTTCAATACACAGAATGACAGAGCAAGGACATTGGTATGTAAATATGCCATATTTTTCCTCACTTACAAGGTAAGTGATACTATTCCATTGTAAAGATGCATAAACTAAATGAGAGCTTGAGGTTTTTCTTTTCAAAAATGCATTTGCAGTTTTATCTTATTGCAGTTAATACCAAATGTAAGGTCTAGTTTCTTAACAGATAAGTTCATGAAACAGCATTGTAAGCTATAGGCACAATGCCCCTAGAGTGTCCAGGACTGTTGGTCTCCCATAGGTACAATGTCCTAGAGAGTCCAGGACTGTTGGTCTGCCATAGGCACAATGCCCCTAGAGTGTCCAGGACTGTTGGTCTCCCATAGGTACAATGTCCCTATAGAGTCCAGGACTGTTGGTCTGCCATAGGTACAATGTCCTATAGAGTCCAGGACTGTTGGTCTCCCATAGGTACAATGTCCTATAGAGTCCAGGACTGTTGGTCTTCCATAGGTACAATGTCCCTATAGAGTCCAGGACTATTGGTCTCTCATAGGTACAATGTCCTATAGAGTCCAGGACTGTTGGTCTACCATAGGTACAATGTCCCATAGAGTGTCCAGGACTGTTGGTCTCCCATAGGTACAATGTCCTAAAGAGTCCAGGACTGTTGGTCTCCCATAGGTACAATGTCCTAAAGAGTCCAGGACTGCTGGTCTCCCATGACTGAAACTTAGTCTCTGTTAGTTGGTGATCCCCTGGGTCCTCTGCTTCCCCAGCCCCGTTCTGCTTTTTCTTCCAGAAGTTTGTTTGGTTTGATTCCTTATGTACACAGATTTGCAGCTTCTATTCTTCTGTGACTGGCATACTTCCCATGGTATGATGTCCTCAAGGTCCATCCATGCCACATATTCAGGGTTGTCTTTAATTTTAAGCTTGAACAACATTAGCTGACAAGTAAAGCTGTTAGAGCCAGGAGGGGAACCTGTGTCTTCAGACACCAGGCTGTGTT
Source organism: Peromyscus eremicus (assembly GCF_949786415.1). Taxonomy (NCBI): domain Eukaryota; kingdom Metazoa; phylum Chordata; class Mammalia; order Rodentia; family Cricetidae; genus Peromyscus; species Peromyscus eremicus. The sequence continues at coordinate 118,438,177 of NC_081420.1, forward strand.
CCTTCCCTGCCCTCCACCACTTCCCAGTGCAGATTTTCAACAGTCACCTTGCAATGCTCCCTTTGGCTGTATTTTGTCCTTGGTCTATGCTTATAAAAATTATAGTAAGAAAAGGTGTCTGAAAGAGGACAGGCTCAAATAAAATTAAAAATGTAAATGTTTCGGGGGTTGTTGTTGTTGTTCATTTTTGTTTTCTCAACATGGGTTTCTCTGAGTAGCCCTGGAACTCACTCTGTAGACCAGGCTAGCCTTGAACTCACAGAGATCCACTGGCCTCTACCTCCTGAGTGCTGGGATTAAAGGTGTGCGCCACCACCACCCAGCAAGAATATATAAGTTTTATCTCATGTTTCAAGTCCTCTTTCATTTGTCCACTGGTCAAACAATTTGACTTCTTGCTTCCATGCTCAGCCCTTATCCAGCCCAGGAATCCAGTGTAATAAAGACACCATGCTGCAGTAGGCACTAGTGCTAAACCCTCTCATTCCTCAGTCCATGCTACCCTCTGGACTATCCAGATGGCACATTATAAAAGTAGTGTGTGTTTTGTTAAGGCTCAAGAGATAGCTCTGTGTCAAGAACACTTATTGATCTTGCAGAGGACCTGGGTTCGGTTCCCAGCACCCACATGGTGGTTCATAATCATCTTTATTTAACTCCAGTTCCAAGATGTTGATGCCCTCTTGTGGCCTCTGCAGGCAGTGTACTCATGGGGCACAGATACAAGCTTACAGGCAAACACTTGCATACATAAAAATAAGATAAATAAATGTAAATTTTTAAAAAGTGGTTCTTTACAGAAGCTAGCTCTCTGAAAATTAGTACAAATAGAGCCCTTCCAGAGATGGTGAGCAAAGAGGAAGAAGAAAAGGACTGGGCAAGTAAGTCAGTAGGAGCGAGAGGGCTTGGATGGCTTCCTATAGAAGACAAGGTTTCCTGTCCTGCTTGGAAACACAAGTGGGAATTAGGCTGCTTACTCACGGCATAACTCAGAACAGGGAGAACTGGTCTGGGGGTGGAAAGATTTACAAGACATTGAATGTGGGCATGTGACTGAATAAATTCAAAGGGAAGATAATATTTGCACACTACATGGGAGGAGCAAATTAGTCTGCAGCTGTCAGGCAGAGTGGGGAAAATCCATGGAAACTTTATATCTGTATATAAATACAAACTTTATATCTGTATATGTATATTGCACATACACGTGAGGAAGAAGGAGCAGATGTATTCCACGTGAAAAGTATATCATCCAAGAAAATTTTCTGATGGTTTAACTTCATAGGAAAGGCTAGTAACTGAAGAAGAAACAGAGCAAGTTTAAAGCAGAATCAGTGACTAACTCACTTGAATAATTGTAAAGTTCCATTGAATAACTTCTTAAAATTTAAAAAAGAAAAAGAAAAAGCAATTGCTATTCATTGAGGTACTACTTGTGTGTATTGGTGGTAGCACTGTGAATTGCTGAAATGGTTTTGAAATGTAGTATAATAATATGCAGGATTTCAGAATACTTTTATGAAAACACACAGCATGGAAAGGAATCCTTAAAAAATAGTGAGAATCAGAAGAAAACTACATTCACTCCTTACAACTGTGTAAAAAATATGAATGGGTATAGAAAAGATCCATGAGCAAAATAATTCGATTTTGGGTGATGGATAGTGTCATTGCTAGCAATATTTTAAGATTTTCAGTTCTGTTGATATGTTTTTACATGCATGTGTTTTTCTAGAAGCCGCTTTTCAGTTTTATTGAGTTCTATTTTCAAAGTTCCTTTATATCTTGGGCCACAGATCGGACAATTGTTACCATCTAGGTTTGCCCGGAACACATGGAGTCCCTGGGACTCAAGACTTTTGGGGATAGAATCAGGCAAGTCACTAGTAAACTTGCATGAACCGGTCACCCTAAGTAGAGTGTGGTATATTTCTAAGTCCTAGCATTTTCTTCCTGTGCTAATGATAATGAGAACAACTGTATCTTCATTATTTGCTGTTAACAGACTGTTGACAAGCATTATAGGAGTATTTGGGCTTTGAAAGACTTTATTCTCCTTCTAAATTGCCATCAATTTTAAAACTTGTTACAGTGAAACCTCCCTTACATAAGGCTCTTAGAGTGGCAAAGGCCTTTGGATCAAAGCATCTGTCTGTTCTTTTTTATTCTCACATACAATACATCCTGACAGCAGCCTCTCCTCCCTCCACTCCTCTCAACCCCTACTCCACCTCCCCTCTTCTCCAGATCCACTCCTCCGCTGTTTCCCTTCAGAAAAGAGCAGGGCTCCCAGGATATCCACCAAACATGGCACAACAAGATGTAATAAGACAAGGCACAAACCCTCATATCAAGGCTGGATGAAGCAACCCAGTAGGAGGGAAAGGGTCCCAAGAGTAGGCAAAAGAGTCAAAGACACCCTCACTCCCACTGTTAGGAGTCCCACAAAAACCCCAAACTGAACAACCACAATGTATATGTAGAGGGCCTAGTGCAGACACGTATAGGCTCCATGGCTGTAGTCTCTGTGAGCCTCTATGAGCCCTGCTTAGTTGATTCTGTGGGCTGTGTTCTCTTGGTGTCCTCCACCCCCCTGGCTCCTACAATCCTTCCTCCCTGTCTTCTGTGGAGTTGCCCAAGATCTGCCTAATATTTGGCTGTGAGTGTCTGCATCTGCTTCTATCAGTTGCTGGAGGAAGCTTCTCTGATGATGATTGGGCTAGGCACCCATCTATGAGTAAAGCAAAATATCATTAGGAATCATTTTCACTGACCTTCCCCCCACCTCCCTTCAGTCATATTTGGTTCTACCCTAGGTCTCTGGGCCATCCAGCTTCCAGTTCCTGGCTATCCAGGCAGTGTCAGGCATGTGATGTGAGCCTCAAGTTAGACCAGTTATTGTTTGGCCACTCCCACAAGCTCTGAGCCACCATTGCCCCAGCACATCTTGCAAGCAGGACAGATTGTACATTGAAGGTTTTGTGGCTGCATTGGTGTCACAGTCCCACCACTGGAAGACTGGCCTGGTTACAGAAGATGGCCTGTTCAGGTTCTGTATCCTCCATTATTAGGAGTCCTCACTAGGGTTACCCTCATAGGTTCCAGGAAGTTTCTACTGCGCTGTATTTCCACACTGACCCCAAATGTCCCCCAATTACAGTTTTTTCTCACATATTCTCTTCCTCCATACCTCCCTCTCCAACCTGATTCCTCCTGTTCCCATTCCCACATGTCCCAGTCCACACACAAAATCTATTCTATTTTCCCTTCCCTGGTATATCCATGCTGCCAGCTCCCTCTCCACCCTCCTTGTTATTTTGTCTCTCTAGGTCTGTGGATTGCAGCATGATCATCCTTTACTTTACAGCTAATATCCACTTATAAGTAAGTACGTATCATGCTTATCTTTCTGGATCTGGATTGCCTCACTCAGAATGACATTTTTTCTCTAGTTTCATCCATTTGCTTGCAAATAGATGATGTCATTGATTTTAACAGCTGAGTAATACTCCACTGGGTAAATATATCACATTTTCTTTATCCATTCTTCAGTTGAGGGACATCTAGGTTGTTTGGAGTTTCTGGCTATTATGAATAAAGCTGCTGTGAACATAATTGAGCAAGTGTCCTTGTAGTATAGTGGAACCTCCTTTGGCTATATGCCCAAGAGTGGTATAGCTGGGTCTTAGGGTAGGTAGATTTCTAATTTTCCGAGGAACTGCCATATTGATTTCTGGAAATGGGAGTGGAGTTCTCTGTCCCAACTGCCTGTTTCCAAATACTCAGCACCCATTTCCCAAATTACCACACAGAGATGTATATTAATTATAAATGCTTGGCAGATGGCTCAGGCTTATTACTAACTAGCTCTTACATTTAAAATTAACCCATTTCTATTCATTTATGTCTTGCCATGTAGCTGTGGCTTTACTGGTCCTTTGGCATCTTGCTTCTTAGATGGCTGGCTCTCATCTCCCTCAACTCTGCCCCTCTTTCTCCAAGTCCTCAGTTTAATTGTTCCACTTAATTTTATCCTGCCTTACTGTAGGCCAAAACAGCTTTATTATCAACCAATGAGAGCAATATATATTCACAGTGTACAGAAGGATCATCTCACAGCAGATTTCCACAGTGGCTATACAAGTTTGTACTCGTCACCAGCATGAGCTGTCACTTGTGTTACTGATCTTAGCCATTCTAACAGATGTAAGATAGAATCTCAGAGTGGTTTTGATTTGCATTTCCTTGATGACTAAGAATGTTGATCATTTCCTTAAGTGTTTCTCGGCCATTTGGAATTCTTCTGTTGAGAATTCTGTTTAGATCTGTACCCCATTTTTTAATTGGATTATTTGTGGTGTTGGTGTCTAGTTTCTTGAGTTCTTTATATATTTTGGAGATCAGCACTCTGACAGAGGTGGGGATGATGAAGATCTTTTCCCATTCTGTAGGCTGTCATTTTGTCATATTGATACTGTTCTTTGCCTTACAGAAGCTTCTCAGTTTCATGAGGTCTCATTTATTAATTATTGATCTTAGTGCCTGTGCTATTGGTGTTCTGTTCAGGAAGTGGTCTCCTGTGCCAATGCACTCAAGGATATTCCTACTTTCTCTTCTATCAGGTTCAGTGTATCTGGTTTTATGTTGAGGTCTTTGATCCACTAACACTTGAGTTTTGTGCAGGGGGATAAATATGGATCTATTTGCATCCTTCTACATATTGACATCCGGTTATGCCAGCACCATTTGTTTATGGTGCTTTCTTTTTTCCATTATGTATTTCTGGCTTCTATATCAAAAACCAAGTGTCCGTAGGTATGTGGATTTATATCTGCTCTTAAATTCTACTCATTTACCTGTCTGTTTTTATGCCAATACCATGCAGTTTTTATTATTGTAGCTCTGTAGTACAGCTTGAAATCAGGGATGGTAATACCTCTGGAAGTTCTTTTATTGTTCAGTATTGTTTAAACTATCCTGCATTTGTTTGTTTGTTTATTTGACCATATGAAATTTCAGATTGTCCTTTCAAGGTCTGTAAAGAATTGTGTTGGAATTTTGATGGGAATTGCATTGACTCTGTAGATGGCTTTGGGTAGGATGGCCATTTTTACTATGTTCAAAGCATTAGTCTTGAAAACATTAACGTATTCGTGGACACTGCAGATATCTGAGAGCAGAGGGTGGGGGAGTGGGGGGGGGGAGGTGGGTGGAGCAAAAACGAAACCAAACCATCTCCCAGAACACCTGTGAAGCTCTCTGTGGCTCTCCCGTCAGTGTAGCTGAGTCCTAGTCTATCTGTCGTACAGCTAAGCCAGTTCCTGGAGAATTTTTCTTCCTGCTTCATAGTTAAAAAATAAACCTCAGGACTCAATAAGTGATCCAGTTGTCAGAGTGCTTGCCTAGCATGCAGGAAGCCCTGGGTTCAACCCCAGCCTCCAGATAAGTAAAATAGTCAATCCAGACATCTGCCTATAAATTGCTTTTGGAAGTGCATCTTAAATGTCTTTTGGAGGAGAGAGTCCTGGATGAGTCTCTGTTTACTAGTGAGGAGGTGTGAAGAGGCACAAAACTATGCAAGCACCCATCTGAAATGAACCCTGGGGACTCCAAACTACCAGAGACCCAGAGCAAGTGTAGGGGAGGACAGGATGGGGGTGGAGGCATGGGAGGACATGGGGGGACACAGACAACAGCAGGACTATCTAAAACCCCTCCCCTGGGGTGGCTGTGTCCCCGACAGAGTCAGAACTGCCAGCTCTTTCTTCACACGCTTCATTTTTGCCAGAAACCCCAGGAATTAATTGAGGGTGTGACTACTACCACACATTTCCCAAGATCCACCTGACTAGGTAGTGCTGGAAACCGAGGCACTTCACAGTTCCGTAAATGTGAACTCAGTTACTCAAACTGTCTAAAGATACCAAAGGGTGCATGCTGCTGCTTCTGAAGAGATGGATTGTCCCCTTTTTGGATTGTGTCAGTTTATTACCCATCTACTCTGTGTACACACTCGTTAAGACCTTACAGCATTTAATGAAGAGATTCTTTTTAAGTATTGATAGCCAAGAGAAAATTATACCATGTTTGATCTGTGTTAAAGAATCAAAGTCCGAGATCTTTGAATGGAACTTAGAATAAAAATGTAATTAGGTTACATCCCTGAAGTCTGATATATCTTTAAACAAGACTGCAAATGAAACTTTATTAAAGCTTCAAATGAATTATTTCATTGCTTTTTTTTTAAATTCATTTTCTTCCCCTTTTCCTTTCATGTCTGTGTTACTGACACCGTGGCTTGTATTTTACCTGTCTTTTTCAGGGTGTTTTAATTATTTACCGCTTAACGAGTAGCACAGAGAGGAAGCCCTGCCTGGTGCAGAGGTGCTGGCTGGCAACAGGGTTTTCTGTTTGAAAGCTTTGCAAGGAGGCCTTGGCTGGCTGCAGCAAGCCTGCAGCCATCTCTGCAGCAGATAACTGCTCTGGGCCTGTGTTTCCTCCGCTGCTGAGAAGCAAGGCCCCCAAACTGTGTCTGCAGAGGTATTCCTACCAAGGACCAGAGGATAGCAAATGCTTTCCAATTAGTGTCTTCAACAGCATTCAATGGAAAAGGGACACTGCTCCATATCAAAGAAAAGAAAGAATAGAGAGGGAGGGGAGCAGAGAGGAGGGGAGTAGAGAGTAGAAAAGGCCAGGCATCAGTGGGGAGGGTTACCATCTTTTGGGGGGGGTATCATCTTTTGGGGGGGGTACCATCTCTTAGTCTGGCTGGTGTCGGGTTTCAGGGGAGCTCAGCAGGCTCTGTGAAAGGGTGATTGCATCCTGATGTTGAAGTTCAAACCTGAAATCGTCTTCCACAGGGGCCTTGCCCATGAGCAGCAAGCAAGATGGTCACTAAGGCTGTTACCACAGCTCTAAGGTGTGGACACATAGATGCTAACGCCTTGGGGTCAGATGAGGAGAGAGGGAGGGTCAGAGGAGAAAAAGAGGGAGGGGTGGGAGGGAGAGGGAGAAAGGAAGGGAGGGAGGAGGGAAGAGAAAGGAAGAGCTGTCAGGAGAGTCTTTTACTAGTGTGCCTGGCAACTACTAAGTGTCCAACTACGTGGTTTATCTCCATGCTCACCTAAATCAAACATCTTCGGTCTGTTTGCTGGTTTTTCCTTTGTAATATCCCAAATAGCATGTTCGTTATCTACCTAATGAAGGTGTGGAGGACGGTTTGCCCCCCCCCCCTCGCTCAGATGAACATGGATTGCAGGTAAGAGTGATACTATTAAAACTATGAAATACCACTCATTAGTGCTAAAGTCAGTATGGGACCCTTCTCTGAATACTTGTGTGCCTAACACTTCCCACTTAGGATGTCTGAGTGCTTGAACAGGTAGCTCAATGACTGGTACAGTACTAGCCTAGTACGCACAAATTACTGGGTGAAATTCCTAGGGTTTTTGTTTTTTTAATTGGTCTTAAAAAACTATAAAAGGGATTTTCAAATAAGGCACAAGCATGAAAGTAAAACAATATATTATATGAAGAAAACTGGAAGTTTTACAAGGTTTATTAATGAGAAGTACTAATTTCATGTGTACAAATTCTACAAATGTTTTACCTTTGTTTTTGAGATGGAGTCTCATATAACCCAGGTTGGCACTGAATTATGTAGCTAAGGCTGATCTTGAACTCCTGATCCTCCTGCCTCTACCTTCCAAGAGCTGGGATTACAGCTGTGTACTATCACACCAGGGTTTGGTGGTACTAGGGGTTGAACCCAGTGTTTTGTTGTTGTGTTTTTTTTTTAATTTTGAGACGATCTGATATCTTCAGCTTATGCATTGTTTAAGAGCAAAGAAACTGTCTCAGTCAGACCTCTTACAGCTGTGACAGACACCTGAGAGAAACAGTAGCAAGGGGTAACAGCTTGTCTCGGGTCATGGCTTCACAAGTTTCTCTGCTTTGGGCCCGAGGTGAGGTAGGACCTCATGTTAGAGAGGGCAGCTAGGAGCTGAGCTGCTCACTTCAAGGAAGCCAGGAAGCAAAAAAAAAAAAAAAAAAAAAAAAAAACAGTACGGACCAAGGGTAAGATGTATCTTTCCAGTGACCCTAGGGCCCTAATTCCTCCAATTAGGTCCCACTTCCAAATAATACTATCATAGTGTGAACCTACCAAGGGATCAATCCTTTGATTAGGACAAATTCCAAAAGATCTCTTCCCCCAAAGCCAGCAGCTAATAAGCAAACCTAAAATCCCCCAACTCAGACAGCAACTGCTGGCATTCAGCAGTTATACCTGTGCACTGACTGCAGCTGGGACAACCAACACTTCCTGCAGGGGCCCTGAAGATCAAGGCAGGCTTTACCTGATCCAGTTTTGCCATCATAATAACAAAGGCCTTTTGAGTCTCCCCTCTCAGTCTCCAACACACACACACACACAGAAACAGACACACAATATATAACAGGCAAAGGCACACATACACACACATACATAAACATACACAGACACAAACACACATACACAGGCGCACACAAACACACAGGCATGTAATCAGACATTTCCTATTCCCTGTTCCCAAATACCTAGCAGCCACTTCCCAAATTACCACACAGAGGCTTATATTAATCATAAATGCTCGAATGATAGCTCAGGCTTATTCCTAACTAGCTCTTACACTTAAATTAACCCATAATTCTTATATATGTTTAGCCACATGGGCTTGGTACCTTTTCTCAGCATGGCATTCTTGTCTCACTTCTCTGTGTTTGCTGGTATCTCTGACTCCACCCTTCCTCTTCCCAGAATTCTCCTAGTCTGGCTCTCATGTTCAATCTCTTCCTGCCTAGCTATCAGCCAATCAGCTTTCCATTAGCAAATGAGAGTAATACATATTTATAGTATACAGAAGGATCATACCACACACACACACACACACACACACACACACACACACACACACACACACACCGTCCTCCTGGAACCCCTTTCACTGTCTCCTTCAGTGAGCATCAGCCCTTTAACTGGTAGGTAATGGCTTTCCTACAGCCCACCTGAAATCTGTGTTGGAAAGAAACAGCTCTCTAAGTTTGCTCTGTGCATCTCACAGTAGCTCCTTGAAAGTTATGGGCACATTTTCCGAACTCTTTATTAGAGATGTTATTGAGTTGTGAAAGCAAACCTTTGTCTTCTGGCATTCCGTTTTGCAAAGTTGTACAGTGGATTAGAGTAAAGAGCAAGTTCCCCCAACAGGAGGTTAACGGTGGAACTCCAGTGTTCCCACGGGCAGGATGGTGAGCCTGAGCTCTGTCCGCATGTGTAGTGCCGTTATAATGATTATAATAGAATGTAAATATGGAAAGATGTTGTAAATTGCTTTTGCAGTTAAGCCAAAATGGAAAGCAATGTCTTTTGTTTTTACACCAGGGAGGTAACATTTTTCTCTTTTTGTTACTGCTCAATATTGCTTCTAGCACATTCTATGTCTACATTGTATAGGATAGTAACTTACACCAAAGATGGCGAGTAGTTCCAGATTAAAATGCAACATAATATACATAAAGCTTTATTGTTCCTTAGGTTGTTGTTTTAAACTAAAGTGGAATATTTCCCTAAAGTCTTCAACAAATGTGCACAATTTAGAACTAACTATGCTTACAATACACGCCCGACTCACTGAGGGAACGGGCCTCGTGGACCTGTCAAATTATTCTCATGCAATTGTTTCTGCAGCATTGTTTTTACTGGCAAATGTACAAGTTGATAGAAAAGGAAATAATTAGTTGCTCTCAGACTTGCTGATGTATGGAGCTAAAGCAGTCCAGGCCTCTGCCTCTTAGGGAATGTGACATTTTAAATTATTTGAACAATACCAGCAGCCATCTTTGGACATAATTAACACCTTGCCTAATTAATGTCAGGGCTAACATGAGCAACACTTTCTGAAACGTTATTGTATTCGCACTTGTCCTCACCCCACTGTCTTTCAGACTCCAAGTATTTTCCGTTTTCCTGAAGTGGAGCAACTTCTTTCTTTCTTTTTCTTTTTCTTCTTTCTTTTTCTTGTTTCCCTCCCCCCTTCAAGTAATCAATGCACTGCTGAATGAGTTCATTTTAATGCATTCAATCATGCCTCTAATGTTCGTAGCTTACGGGCGCAAGCATCAGTAATGCAGGAATGTTATATGGCTTTAGTTTGGGCCATTTCATAAAATATTCATGGAATCAAAAATGTGCATCAAAATAGCGGCTGGGAGAATTACATTTATGTTCCTGCCTTTATGGCAGCTTCACATTTAAACCTATTTGTGTTAATATCTAGTCAATCTTCCTACTTTAAAAAAAAAACTAAAATGGGAGAGATCATATACATTTCCCTTTACTTAATATTTGTTCTAGACATCTGCTGTGAGGCAACAAATATCTATAAACTTTCAGAGATGGTGTGCAGAGAAGGGGAAGCCACAATTTGGGTAATATCCAAATGTATAAAATTGTATTTTCTCCACATTGTGTTTGTCTTAACATCCTGCCGAGCACTGGGCCATTACAGCAGCATTGTTTGGCTTTTGTTTGTGTTTTTAAATAAGTGCATGGACTTCTTGTTTGTGTGGCCTCAGATACGATGAGTGTGTTTATTTTAGGAGCACACTTTGCTTGAGGTGAAAAACTATAAATACATGCCCAAGTCTTTATTGCTTATGTAGACGTCATATAATTGTTAAAAGAAAAATGAAATAAAATCAAGGCTTGGACCACCTTTTGTCTATACCTAGATATTCCTGTCCCACACAGTTGTTCACAAGGTTCACCTAAGATGTGGTTTGCAATGCCATTTCATGGTCTGGAAATAAATGGACCACTGGTAGTGTCTATGGAGGGCTGCCTTTCATCCCCGCAGTGACATAGTTTGGCCCTGATTTCTTCCCTGACTCAGGTGAAGGAGCATGGCCCACTTGCCATGACTTAGGGCCGTGCCCTGAAGGCACACAGCTCAGCAGTACCTGGTTATCTCTCACTGACTGCTACCCTGATGTTACAGTGCTGAAGATTTGCTAATGATCCTGCTGCCCAAGTGATTCCCCCCACCCCAGGAGATTTTTAATGGATATGAGGGTCTACTAAGTCTTATTTTTTATTTTTGTGATCCCGAGTTCAATTGTTCTTCCTCCCTCTGCTCCTATTCCTCAGTGGAAAACAGTGCCCACACTTGAGAATCGCAGAGGATGACAGACTTCAGATACTTACATTGCTCACTCACTCTTACCCTTCTAAAAGACTGATAGTGGGGTCTAGAACATTGTCTCCAGGTCCTGATATGCTAAATTTTATTTGGAAATGAAGGGTAGATTATATATGAACACTTCAAAGGAGTTACAAAGATTGTCATGAGCCAGATTTGAAAAATCTAGCTGTAGTGGTTTCAATGAGATATCCCCTACTCGGTTCCTGACTAATGGCACTGTTTGGGAGCTTTGGGGCAGTGTAAGTTTGTAGGAGGAAGTGTGCCACTGGAGAAGGAGCTTTGAGAGTGTGAAGACGAGCAGTCTATTTCTAGTTTGTTCTCTCTGTGTAACGAGTCTTTCTCTGTCCCACCAGCCAGCTCTCTAATAATGACACAGAGACTTCTTATTAATTATAAAAGCTTGGCCTTAGCTTAGGCTTGTTTCTAACCAGCTCTTATAACTTAAATAACCAATTTCTATTAATCTATGTGCTGTCACATGGCTTGTGCCTCTTACTTCTCCTCCTGTATGTCCTGCTTTCTCTGTGTCCAGTTGGTGACCCACCTTTCCTCCCAGAGCGCTCTCTGTCTGGAAGTCCCACCTATACTTCCTGCCTTGCTATTGGCCATTTAGCTTTTTATTAAACCAACCACAGTGACACATCTTTACAGAGTGTAATCAAATATATTGCAAAATTTCTGCTTCGTGCTTGAGGTTCAAGATGTGAACATGCTGCTCCAGCTATCATGCCTGCCACTGGCTGCCTCCACTGCACCATCATGGACTCTTGCCCTCTGGAACCATAATCCCAATTAAATCCTTTCTTCTCTAAGTGAAGTAACTACTATACTGGCTTGTTATTTTCACTGGTATTTGCTCTTAGCTTGGTCAAAATGAGTTTTGTTTATGACCTTTTCCAAAACTTTAGTAACATTGTGAAAGTTTTCACATAAAAGTGGTATGCATTGTATTGCAATAGATACCTATTCAACTGGCATCAGAACACTTACTTACAGTGTAAAATAATTACTAATGTCCTTGTTGCTGTTGGAGATAGATTGGACAGAAATCATACCACTATTGATCCTGCTTCAAGGGAGTAACTGCATTTAAGTTATGGTAATCTTATCATGGCATAGGCATCTTTTAGTTTTCTAAGTCAAGTATATGCTGTATTATAATGTGTGCTTTCAAGTTCCAACCAGCCTTTGGACATTGTGGTTGAGCCACCTGTGGACTTGTGGTCCTTTGAATCAAGTCCTTACTGCCTTATTCACTTCCATTGAGAAACTGGAGGACTGAAACCTTTGAGAAGGACTGGAAAGCTCTCCTCTGTACAAGTCCTTCCACTTGAAGCAGCGCTGATCAGAACCCTGGTGACCAGCCTCATCAGTGACAGGTGGCGTGGAAGTCATGACTGGTTGGCTGAAGTCACTACATTGGGACATCCAAAGAATTCAAAATGTCCCTGAGGTGTCCCCACATGGTTGAGGAGAAAACAGAGGGTTTAAATGGAGCTAATTATGAAACTGGATATTCAGGAAGACCGACCAGAAGCACAAGAGGGCTGGGCACTTCCTTTTTGGTTAATGGTTGCAAGGATGACCAGCTCGAGTGACAGTATTATCGGCCTAGGAGAGACCCAGGAGCGTTAACTCAAGTATTGCTTGAGAGAGGTGTAGGCCTGCAATTTTAAGTGAGGCAACTTACGTTCCTAACAGTTTGTGATGCTGTAGCTGATGTGGTAGAACTGGTTATTTGGGGTTTTGACGATCAGGAATTCAACCTCTAATCATAAAATTTTTAAATGTGGTTTACAAATTTCAGTCACTAATTTACTCAGAAATAGGCAGTCCCCAGAGCTCTAGAAAACCCCCAAATTCATACAAAAAGACCATTTCTGATTTGTGAGCATCAGTTTCCCCATTTGTGAAAAATTGGAAATTATATCCACCAGTCTGAGGCACATTTTAAAAATAATGTGTGAGGAAGAAAACCTTTGTTTTGATCAATGCCTTACCCCACCAGGAAAGGGGGTTCCTGTTTTTGTCACCCAAGCGTCTTAGGCCCCTTTCCCATGGTGGTCACAAACCACCCTTCTGAATCCTGAATCCCAGACAGTCTTGAAATAGGCAGTCCCCAGAGCTCTAGAAAACCCCAAATTCATACAAAAAGACCATTTCTGTTTGCTCCAAGATGGCCTTTCATAGTGAGCAGCACCCCCAAATCCTCCCAGACTGTATTCCTCCTTACACATCTGGGTCTATCCTGAAAACCTAACAGCCCTCAAGACTCAGCAGCAAGTGAATCACAGGAAATAGAGACCTTATTTCTGCCCTTTCCCACCGTTTTGTCCTTGGGTTCACCTCCGTTCCCTCCTCCTCTTCCTGCCTTCAACTTCTACCCTCAAATTTGGACAAGGATATCTCACTTCTTATTTGAACCATCATGCCTCATTTACATATAATTTAAATTAATTGTGTTATCTAGAGTGCCATCCTTTACAGTTTTTTTTTTCCCCCTTTCTGGAACTCCCTGATTTTCTCAGTTTTCTGTATCCACTATTCCCTATTCATGTGGTACAAAATGTATCCCCACTTTATGGACACTGAAAAAGGAAAAAGAGCTTTCGTGCACATCTCTGCAGAGTCACAAAGCAATACTTTGTGGGCAGAAGTATAGTTAACAGAAGGGCATAACACACACACACACACACACACACACACACACACACACACCAGTGCTCCATTGAAGTTCCAAAATGAGGGTCATGGGTATTTGAGGAAGGTGTTTCTGGTGAGAGGTGCTATAGGTATTGATGAGAAACTACGCTGACCTTTACAGGAGGTACAAAAGTCATCAGCTGCAAGGAAAAACAGATTGAAGCAGTGGGTGTACGCTGTCTACATCTGTTCCAAAGCAAAAAGGGACAGGACATTATTTTTAAATGACTTCTGTTATGTATTTATTAGTACTAAATAAACATATTTTGATGACAGAAATTCTCAAAAATACCAATAAGCAGAAAGAAAGGGAAATAAAGAAAAGGAAAATAGAAAATGAAACCATCTACCACCATAGCCCTTCTCCCAGAGAGAGTGCTTTGTAGATGTTTTCTGATATTTTCATTCATTATAAAAACCTATGACATGAAGTATTCTTCGGCGATATCAATTTATGGCTGTGTGCTCTCCTCTCTTCCAAAGCTGTTTGATAGGTTTCTAAACAGCTCCGCAGGACTCCTTGCCTTCTGGTTAGGTATCTTTGTTTACTCCCACCCCCGCACAGAAGGTAAGAACTCATACTGGCTATGATTTGACTGTATTTTGCTACCACTTACTTGCTGGTGACTCTCCACTTTGTCTAGCTTTCTTTGGAAGTATCACTCTTGTTTCTGATGTAGTTTTTGAGACCCTTCATGCAATGTCTTCTATCTATAACCCTGACCCTCTCACACCCTCTTCCCACGGGCTGGGGTTATACAGGCATGTGCCAACACTCTTGGCTTGTCTATGTGTTCACTAATAGTAGTCTCAATAACAAAGTCAGTATAACAAGTGTTGACAGATTATATAAATAGTCAAGGCAGCACCATCCCTGCCTATACTATCTAACGAAACAACTTGTGGAAATGTGTGTTCCTAATATGAACTGTTTGGGTTAATTTAAACTGTCATGGTAATATTGTTAGAGGGACTAATTCTTATATTTTGCAGGTTAAGCTGAATTAAAGTATAAATATAATGACTGTACTACAATTGATTGTTAGTTATTGCAGAAATGCTATTACTGTGCCAACTGATAACACTTCCTATGTTTATTTTACACTCCGCAATACACTGAATGTGAACTAATTCACTCTGTGCCTATTTCACAGAATGGTAAACTAAGGCAGAGGGGGGCAGTAATTAGTCTACCCAAACAAGCAAGAAAATGGAAATAAGAGCAGGCTGTCTGCTTGAAACTGTTATTCACTTTTAATTGCTACAGTTGAAATGCCTAGGTGAGCTGGTCTAGTTAAGACAAGTGATGTCACTCTAATGCTGCCAAAGCTGCTTCTGCTGTAGGAGAGAGGGAATGTTTCTGCAGGTAATTAACATACAAAACACAGTCTGCGGTGTGGGACGGCAAACTGTTCTCCCAGAAACATACTGTTGTAAGGAATGAAACGGTTTAAGGCTAACTTGATAAGATGCAATCCAGAACAACTCAGCGAGGTTCTCCTCATCCAGAACTAGGCAGATGACAGGGGAGGGGATGGGGTGGTGCCCCCTTCAAACTCCGAGAAGCAGGTTTAAAACCCACTGTGTTCATCTGAAATGTGTAGCTGGTACATGTCTCTCATGGTACCTAAATGCTCGCCAAGAGTGAGGCATTTGCCGTCTCTGGAAAGCAATGAGGATAATGGTGGTGAGCCCAGGCTCTGAGAGTCTTCACAGTTCTGTACCCTCTGAGCACACAATGGTGAGCTGAGCCTCCACACCCCCTTCTGTAAAATGGAACCATGTGAATTCCACACCATCAGACTGTTTGTGGGTTAAATGGAGAATGCACGCTGTTCTAGAGACACTAGCCAATGTAATAAGGCTAGCAACCACTGCTGGGCCTTCGTGCTGTCTCTGAACCAGCACAGAGGCAGTCATTTCCACCGCTGAGTCCATCCCTCTTGGAGATGTCTATCCAGAATTCACTGCTGAATCTGAGGCCCCATTAGAGGTAGATCCCGTTCCAGTTCAGATCCTTTGAACTGCATTCCCCGCTTCTCTCCCACCCCGTATGAGCAGTGCGGACACATGTATCCCGCTTCTCTCCCACCCCGTATGAGCAGTGCGGACACATGTATCCCCGCTTCTCTCCCACCCCGTATGAGCAGTGCGGACACATGTATTCCCGCTTCTCTCCCACCCCGAATGAGCAGTGCGGACACATGTATCCCGCTTCTCTCCCACCCCGTATGAGCAGTGCGGACACATGTATCCCCGTTTCTCTCCCACCCCGAATGAGCAAGGCCGACACATGTATCCCTGCTTCTCTCCCACCCTGTGTGAGCAGTGCGGACACATGTATCCCCGCTTCTCTCCCACCCCGTATGAGCAGTGCGGACACATGTATCCCCGCTTCTCTCCCACCCCGTATGAGCAGTGCGGACACATGTATCCCCGCTTCTCTCCCACCCCGAATGAGCAAGGCCGACACATGTATCCCTGCTTCTCTCCCACCCTTTATGAGCAGTGCGGACACATGTACCCATTGCTTCTCTCCCACCCTTTATGAGCAGTGCCGACAAACATGTAAATTTTTGAAAACAAGTTTCTGGCCTGTGCTTTATTTATATTTATGAATGGCTTCTGTTCCTCAGGTGAGCTTCTGGAAGCTGCCCAGCATTATGAAGCATTCCATGAACTGACACAGGGACGGATATGGAAGGATGAGACGGGTCAGCTTCTCAACTTGCTGGCCTGTGAAAGTCTCGTGAGGACCTACAGATTGCTGTCAGACAGAATGCTGGAAAACAAAGAATACAAACAGGCCATCAAAATTCTAATAAAAGCTTCTGAAATAGCCAAAGAAGGTGGGTGGAAGAGAGTGCTCTCACACTGTTCTCTTTAATGGACAGACACTGGTTCTCCCAAGAGAGGAGTAAAAATTGTCAAGTGTTAGGGTAATTATTTCCTATGAAATGCAAAGACAAATGCCATCAATCTGCTTTCAGATTTCACTGTAAGGCAGAGCTAGGGCTTTAGTGCTGACAATGAGAAATCCATTAGTTTCTTGAAAGCTTTATTTCCAAAATTACAATCCACTGGGGGTACTGCTGAAAAACAAGGAACCCACAAAGAGGTGGTAAGGTCATGTGTGTGTGTGTGTGTGTGTGTGTGTGTGTGTGTGTGTGTGTGTGTAGGTGGTGTGTTTTTTTACAATCTGAGAAGTCCTTTCTTGTTTATAAATTCCCTATAGTCAGATACTTGGGAAATTGTGGCAAATGTTTAGTTAGAAGTAACAAGGAAATAACACTGCAGTTTGCTTTAGACCTTTGCCCCTCTCAAAGCCCGGCCTTTGGACTAGTGTTATCAACATTACCAGGGGGCATGCTGTGAAAGTCACACTCTGCCCCACCCCAGACTGGCAGCATCAGAGTCTGCAGGCTGGCAGGACGCCCACGTGATTCTCATTCACACTCTCAGCAGTGAAAATGCTTTCTGGAAAGCTGCTTATACCCTTAGTATCTTACAGCATCTTTATCTGTATAAAACATAAGGAAAATGGAGCATATTCTTATAAACTTTTAATTTATAAAATGCAAAGAAAAAATACTTTTTTGTTACTACATTACCACACAGTTATTTTCTAATGGAGAAGTTTTTCCATCAAAGGGAAAAAGGAAGCTACAGTCTTGAACTAAAATTTATTGATTCATGGACACATTTAATGAATTCATTTGTTTAGTAGCTGATGGCTTAATTGGGGTAAATGGGACTGGTCTTGGGGTATGATTTTAATTTATTATAGAGGAAAAGTAAATTTTTGAGCTCATTTTTTCTGTTATTATTTTAAATAACTTTAGTCGAAATACTTAAAGGAAATTCTTATTACTGAAAGGTAAATTCCATCTAATTAACTGCTTCTGCATAAATGATGGTCCATGTCTTCTCTGGGGGAATAAAGGGTACACAAATCCTTAACACTTAGATCAGTGTCAACAGCAAATTTTGGTCACACAGCAAATGATACCAGAATTACAATGATGGGTGTGTCCACTAGAAGAAGATTTTACACTTTAATCAATGATGGGTGTGTCCACTAGGAGAAGACTTTACCCTTTAATCAATGATGGGTGTGTCCACTAGGAGAAGACATTACACTTTGAGTTTGCATTTTCTGTGTGGTAACATAGTTTATAGAAAAAGGAATGAATAGTCAGGAGCACATTCCTCCCACACTGGCTTTTGAGAGTATTTAAGAGACACTAACATCGGCTGGGACAGAATCCTTCTCCAGGGCACTATGGTGGGACATTCAAGTTGAGCGCCAGGCTGACAGCATTGGAGAAGCATGGCGCTTGAAGGTATTATCCAACTTGCAGCATGCATCATGGCTTCCATCCTTCATACATTCACCAAGTGGCACTTCACTGTATGGTTTTGTCACCCTTTCTTTACCTGCTCATAACCTGATGGACATGTGAGCTGTTTCGTCCACAGTAGAACTTTTGTACATTTTGAATTCTCTTTGGTGCACACCTAGGAGAAGGATTGTTGTGTTATGTGATAACTCCAGGCTCACTTTCTGGGGAGCTCTAGCTTGCAAAGTGATCTCACTGACCATTTCCACTACCTTTGCACATTTCAGGTGTGTTATTTGTCTATTATTGAGTTGTTAAAATTCCTTATATATTCATAATGTGAGCCTTTCATCAGGTATCCGATTTGAACGTTTTCTCCCTTCCAACTTCTGGTGGTATTCAGCAAAGCACAAGTTTTTAATCTTGGTCTCATCCAACATGTATTTGTGTGTGTGTGTGTGTGTGTGTGTGTGTGTGTGTCTGTGCGTGCACATGCACGCTCACACTAACCCAAGGTCCCAGTGATTTACTGCAGTTGATCTAAGAACTTTTAATGGTTTGAACCTTTTTAGATCCATGGTCTATTTGTTTGTGTGTCATGAAGAGGGTCTAACCTCACATTTTGAAGCTTTCAGCACACATGCCTGCTCACACAAACACACACGCCTGCTCACACAAACACACATGCCTGCTCACACAAACAAACACACATGCCTGCTCACACAAACACACACGCCTGCTCACACAAACACACATGCCTGCTCACACAAACAAACACACATGCCTGCTCACACAAACAAACACACATGCCTGCTCACACAAACAAACACACATGCCTGCTCACACAAACACACATGCCTGCTCACACAAACACACATGCCTGCTCACACAAACAAACACACATGCCTGCTCACACAAACACACATGCCTGCTCACACAAACACACATGCCTGCTCACACAAACAAACACACACGCCTGCTCACACAAACACACATGCCTGCTCACACAAACACACATGCCTGCTCACACAAACAAACACACACGCCTGCTCACACAAACACACACGCCTGCTCACACAAACACACATGCCTGCTCACACAAACAAACACACATGCCTGCTCACACAAACACACATGCCTGCTCACACAAACACACATGCCTGCTCACACAAACACACATGCCTTCTCTCATAAATAGACCATGCATATCTGAGCACAGCTTTTTTCTCCCATCTGATCCGATGGCTTTGCTTTACTAGTGTCCCTGACTAGAACCTGGAAGTGGTGACAGGGACAGTCTTGCCTTCTTTCTGCTCTTAGGGCCAAAGTTTTCAGCCCCTCACACTAAACATGATGTTGGCTATGAGGGTTTTGTAGATGTCCATTCACACATTAAGGAAATTTCCCGCTATTCCAGGGTTGCTGAGGGTTTTAGGGGGGGAAATGAACTGGATTTTGCTGAGAGTTTTTTTTTTTTTATCATTTGGGATGACCATGCATTTTTTGTTGTTTTATTAATGTGATAATACTGGTTTGTATAGTTTGAACTAACCTTAGGCTCCTAGACTAAATCCCACTGGATCACGATGTGCAATCTTTCTTATGTCACTAGGTTGGCTTTGCTAGGTTTGTGTGTGTGTGTGTGTGTGTGCGCGCGCGCGCACATGTGTACTCACATGTGTGTGTGTTACTTTATCTGGCTTTCCGTTTGTTGCATTTTCGCTTTCATCCATCTCACAGTTTTCGTATTTTGTAGCTCACCTTGTGGTTTCTTTCTTTTTTTAATATTTTTATTTTATAATTAACTTAATTTCACATATCAGCCACGGATTCCCGTGTCCTCCCTCCTCCCACTACCCAGCCTTCCCCCCACTCCATCCCCCATTCCCACCTCCTCCAAGGCAAGGACTCGCCTGGGGAGTCAGCCCAGCCTGGTAGACTCAGGAGGCAGGTCCAGTCCCCTCCTCCCTGCACCAAGGCTGAATGAAGTGTCCCAGCACAGGCCCCAGGCTCCAAAAAGCCAGTCCATGCACCAAGGACAGGTCCCGGCTCCACTGCCTGGGGACCTCCCAAACAGTTCAAGCTCATCAACTGTCTCACTTATCCAGAGGGCCCCGGTCCAGTTCCATGGGGCTCCTCAGCCATTGGTTCATAATTCATGTGTTTCCACTAGTTTGGCTATTTGTCCCTGTGCTTTTTCCAATCATGGTCTCAATATCTCTCACTCATACAATCCCTCCTCTCTCTCTCGCCGATTGGACTCCCGGAGCTCCACATGGAGCTCGGCCGTGGATCTCTGCATCCACTTCCATCAGACACTGGATGAGAGTTCTATCATGACAGCCAGGGTGTTTGGCTCAGGCATTCTCTCGACCATTGCCAGTAGTCTACAGTGGAGGTGTCTTTGTGGATTCCCAGCTTCCCAGCTGGATCAGGAATAGAGTGGGAGAATGGGGAGGGAGATACCATGATGAATGAAGACCCCAGGGGAATAGGAAGAAGTAGAGTGCTAGAGAGGTTTCTTTCTTTTTACCCAGTGATTACTTGGCAGGGTGGTTTGTTTTCATACAGCTGTGAGGTCCCCAGACTGTTTCTGCTCCATGCTGCTAATTCCACTTGACTGTAGATGCTGTCTTCTCCTGTGCTCTTCCCACACAAGCCCAGTGAGAGTCAAAACCTGCTTCACCCTCTCACCTCAGGGCTCCCTTTCCCTTGCTGTGCTCCCCCAGGACACTAATCACTGAGTGCCTCACTAAACAGGCCTACTTTCTGTCTCCATCTCTACCCTACAAACTAAAAGTTACAACCCATCTATCACTCCATTTTAATCATGCCAAAGTTGCAGCTATAACTTGTTTTTATTGTTACTGGTGTTTTCCTGTCATTCCCTGCTGTCACATTGTCACAATTCAGTAAACAGGAAAGGTTACCACACCCACACCTAGCTGATGGCCAGGGACAGGTGCAGGTACCTGAGTGTACCGCAGGAGCATCCCACTGCCGAATCATGCTCTCAGCCCACTAGTTTTTAAGCTGATATTTGTGCTCCCTGACTGTTTCAAGTAGCTGCTCCAAAATGTGGCATCATGTGTAAATTTCCCTTTCTTGCCTCATCTTTGGTGAATCCACACCCGCCCCACCACAATTAGATACAAACAACCGTGATGTATCACACTGGGTAGTTGATAGCTTTGTAGTATGATTGTACCATTTAAATTTTATTGTGACATTTCCATACACATGCATCATTTTAGTTTGTATAAGATTTGCTCCCTATTCTGTCTTCCTCCTTGCCCCTCACAGACCCCACCCTTGCTCCTCACAGATCCTCATCCTTGCCCCTCACAGACCCCACTCTTGCTCCTCACAGATCCTCATCCTTGCCCCTCACAGACCCCACCCTTGCTCCTCACAGATCCCCTCACAGATCCCATCCTTGCTCCTCACAGATCCCCTCACAGATCCCATCCTTGCTCCTCACAGATCCTCATCCTTGCCCCTCACAGATCCCATCCTTGCCCCAAAATCTCTCCTTCTGCTTTCATATCATGTATATGTGTATGTTGTGTGTTGATAAATCTAGATTCCAGATATGAGGAAGATATGAAATCTTTTGTCTTTGCCCACACCAATAATTTCTTTCAGCAAATGCAAACCACACACAATCAACTTCTACGTATCCAGGGGCTCACTTTCGACAACTGCCACCTTCTCCTACTTCATCTTTCCTTCCCTACACTCAGCCCTGTCCCATCACCTGTAAACCTATATGAGGACCCTGCTGGGCTCTAAGTTAAAATTTTATCACCAGGCTGGATCACAGATCATCAGGTCTGCTGAAGTGTGAGATCCTGTAGCATAGTTTTCTGTAGCCAGTGACATAGCTAGAAAACAAAACAGGTACTGTCCGAGGCATTTGCTGTCTGTCTTGGCATTTTATGTCCTCACCAGCGGTAACTCAGTGAGTGGAGAGACAGAACATAGCAAGGAGGATGCTAACTCCTCAAATCCTTTGTGATTAGAATCCAGGATCAGACACCCAAAGAGACTGTGCAGAGGCCTAAGCCAACAGGGCTTTGTCAGCATCTGCATTTCCAGGATTTGGATGACAGTGACATCTAAAAGCAGAAAAAGAATAGTGTTCTTATTTTAAAGAAAACTTTTAATGGTTGTTTCTTACATATAAAGTTTACAGATTACATTTCCATAGTAATGTAAATAAGCTATGGATTCATCAGGAGTATGCCATACCTCTTACTGACCCATACATTACACCTTTACACTTTTGCCTTTGGAAAGAACCGGGTCATTGCTGAAATAAATACATCAGAAAAATTAAGAAGGAGAAAGCATAATTAGCAAAGGAAAGCATTTTTCCATTTCAGTGTGTACATAGACTTCTGTACCAAGAAGCAGAACTTTGCTGGTCATTCTCACATAAGCTTGAACCAGCAATTCTGAATTGAACATTGTCAGACCAACATTCTTGATTGGTTAACCATGTGTCCTGTTGGAAACATGGATCATTGGCAGGAGTGTGCAGCCAGGTACGCTGTTACATGCTGCTGGTTGTCTCATGTAAGCTGTCACACACATGTTGGACAACTGTAGGTCTACACATGGTAGACTAATGTAAACATTCTATGGCATGTGGAAAGTGTATACTAACTAGGCTGTGTGTGTAGAAGGGAACTCCTTATACTTATATCACTAAAGTATCTTAACCTATCATTTGAGATCCAGATAGGTCTTACTTAATCTCTCTCTCTCTCTCTCTCTCTCTCTCTCTCTCTCTCTCTCTCTCTCTCTCTCTCTCTTTCTCTCTCTCTTCTTTCTCTCTCTCTCTTCTCTCTCTCTTCTCTTTCTCTCTCTCTTTCTCTCTCTCTCTCTCTCTCTCTCTCTCTCTCTCTCTCTCTCTCTCTCTCTCTCACACACACACACACACACACACACACTGCTTATTTTTTAACGCAGGTTAATTTCAAGGATCGTTGGTATATGTGGAAGTATTTAAAAGAGTGACTGTCTATTGTCTTGACTGATGAAGATTTTTTTTCTGTGTGGTGTCTGTCCACCAACACCGTGGTGACTTCTCTACATCCTCACTTCAGGAAATGACAGAAGCATGGAAGGAGAAGCTGCTCTCTACCTGGGCTCGGCCCACTTGGCTGCTGGAGAATATGAAACTGCACTCACAGTAAGTCGACGTGAACGTCATCATTTTATAATATCTGACGTTATCATAAGGTCAGAAGAGGTAGGTTGGGTCCGACATCAACACACCTATTTATGGAGATCCAAACTGGATATCCGTCTCCTAGAAGCATGAAAAAGTGGGCTCTATTGGTCATCTAAGGTGATTATAGTCAGCCATTGTGAAGCACTTTGAGAGATAGGGAAGTTACACACATTGAGTAACCGTGACCCTCTGCTCCCATCCCCCAGAACAGGGACGATAGTTTCCAATGAAGGAAGACTAAACACAGAAAGTGCAGTGATTTTGGTTGTGAGCCCAGCCTTTAACGGCTGAGCCATCTCTCCAGCCCAAGTGCGGTGATTTTAGAACGTGATTTTAGATATGATTTTAGAAGGTGAGGATGTGTCTGTTCAACAACAGTGAGATTGGCATAGATGTGAGTCTGGAAGCGGGGGGGGGGGGGGGGGGGGGGCGGGGGGGCGGGGGGGGGGCGGAGCAGTGAGAGGCTGATAGTCCCAATCTTCGATATGTCTTACTTCATGACAGAATTAGTGCTTGTATAGTTTGTAACAGGGCCTGCTCTGTTTGGACGGGACACAAACAAGTACAAACATCAGAGCATGTTTTCTTTATTAGAACTGAAATCAGTTTTCTTTCCTTGTGCTATCTGCAATGTTTATTGAATGCAGCTTCCTAACCGTCTACACCCCATGTACTTAGCTTACTTTTTATAGTGCAGGTTTGATGCTAAGCTTTGGAGTCTCTTGGCTCCTTTAGATATTTATGTTAAGTAAGAGTCCTATATTTGAGTCACGTGTTATTTTCTAGTTCCCTTGAAACTGGTCCTCACAGAAAACATAGTTTTTCCTAAAAGACTCTTCCGTTTAAATTTTGTGGTCAGTGATATGTGTTCAGCAAAGCTCTGTTCTGGTGCTTGGAGAGTGTACAAATGACCAAGATGCATGCTTTCCTGCAGGAGCTAATTTAATGAAAGTGACCAACTGAGAAACAGGACCATAATTCAGAGCATAAGCTCAGAGCTTCTGTGCGAAGAGAAAAGAGGGGGTAGGCTCCAACCCTGAAAACCAGGAGGGTTACACAGGAGAACAGTGGGGCGGTGGGGTTTCTAGATGCAGAAAACACAAAGGTGATGATGGAGTGGTGCACATAAACACATCACACACACACACACACACACACACACACACACACACACTGTTTGGGAAGCAATGAATTGTCTGAGGAAGACAAAATGTATTAAGAGATGAAGGTAAAAAATTGTAAAGCATGGTGGCGTGTGCCAGCCTCAGGAAACTGAAGTAGGAGGACTATTTGAGTTGGGGGCCAGCCTAAGTTACATAGCAAGACTGTCTCAAAAAAGAAAAAAGGCTCGGGGGGGGGGGGGGAGAGACAAAGACTAAAATAAAAATTAAATTAGGTGAAAACTAGCTCCTGGATTCTCATCCCCCCTTCCCTCTCTTTCCCTCCCCCCACCCTCTTGCTCTGTAGCAAGGTAACACCAAGTCACACAGAAACACTTACAACAGAAAGCTCCCTTCCATCCCCACACTTAGCTCCACCATTCTTTTTCTCAAAGGCAAATACAGTTGCAAATTCACGACTTACCTTTTTAAGACATTCAGTCCGTGCAGCACATATAAATGCATGTAAGTATGCATCCTTTTGTTATGTGTGAAATGGTTTCCTTTCACACACGCAGCTCTGTGCCCTGAATGAACTTCTTCCACACAGATTCAGGCATGCTCCACGTTCATCTTCATGGTTGCAGGTTAACCAAGGGATGGTTAACAGATAAACGCGTGTATTTAGTATGTAAAACATGCCACATGCTACTTTGAAATGGGTATAGACTGGAAAGTGATTGTCACAGTCAAGCTCATTAGCCTATTCTTCATAACTTGCCTTATTTTTGTGAGAATACTCAAGATCTACTCTCTTAGAAAATCTCGTATGTAATTATACATTTGCTTCATTTTAAAAGGCCTGCATGGGATACATATGGCCGGACATTAAGGTTATTTTCAATACATTTTTATTATAAATTCTATGTGTCATGGCTTGAATATGAAATAACCCCTTAAAAGACCCCTATGTTCTGGTCCCCAGTGCAATGTTTGGAGATGAGGGTTTAGTAGGTGAAAGGACCATGAATACACTTCCCTCACTGACAGACTAAATCTAATTATGGATTTGATGATCTGGTGGCATACTTGGGAGGTAGCAGGGACTTTACAGACAGGAACTTTGAAGAAATCAAATCTTGGTGGCTCACCATGCTGGATAGTTTTATGTCAACTGGACACAAGCAAAAGTCACCTGGGGGAGGGAACCTCAATTGAGAAATCTCTCCATAAGATCTGGCTGCAGGCAAGCGTGTACAGCATTTTCTTAATTAGTGATTGATGGGGGTGAGCCCAGCCCATTGTGTGTGATTGGGGGTGTGCAATCCCTAGGCTGGTGGTCCTAGGTTCTATAAGAAAGCAGGCTGAGCAAGCCATGTGAAGCAAGCCAGTAAGCAGCACCCCTCCATGGCCTCTGCATCAGCTCCTGCCTCCTGGTTCCTGCCCTGCTTGAGTTCCTGTCCTGACTTCCTTCAATGATGGACTGCAATGTGGAAATGTAAGCCAAATAAACCCTTTCCTCCCCAACTAGCTTTTGGCATGGTGTTTCACTATAGCAACAGCAACCCTAACTGAGACACTCACCCTTGTAATGCTAATACTTGAATTCTAAGGCTGGAGCATTGCCATGAGTTCTAGACCAGCCTGGATTACGAAGTAAGACCTTGTTTCAAATCAACAACAAAGAAAAAAGAAAACCTTAACAACAACAACAACAAAAGGAAAATAGGAACCAACCAGATGGCTCAGCTGGGAAAGGTGCTTGCTGCCAAGCCTGAAGACCCAAGCTGGATCCCTAGAACTCTTAGGGTAGGAAATCACTGACTTCCACAAGCTGTCCTTTGAACTTTATATGTGTGCTATGACACGTGCATGCACACATACAGACACACAATAAATAAATATGTAAAAAACATAGAGCAAAGAAGTAGGTGTCTCAGGATGTGGGAGTGTGTTCTTGGGGCCCATTTCCTGTCCAGGGCTCTGTCCTTGTTTCTCTGCCTACTGTTGTGAGGTGTGAGGTGCGGTGAGTCCCTTCGCCCGCCACATTCCCCCTACTGTGATGTTCTGCCTTTTTGAGTACAATCCCAGAAGCAATGGGGCAAAGTGCCATAGACTGAGGTCTCCGAACCCATGAGCCAGAAGACACCATCTCCCTCCTTTTGTTTTCCTCAGGCGCTCTCTCACAGCCACGAAAAAGGCTAATTAATACAGTGTGCAACCAAAAGCCTTGTCAGATGTGACTAATTTAACTACAGAATTCCTGCATGAAGTAGGGAATTCTGGTGTATCCTATGCTGTGAGTGATAGAAGATAGTCCAGTAAAGAGTGGATCACAGAAATTATCTTTGATATCCAAGTGGAAAATTCTGGAAACCATTACTCTTTTAAGAAAGTGGGTTTTTTTTTCTAGAAGTAAATATGAATCTCATGTTCTCAGCTTATTAGCTGGAAAACCTCGGGCCAGTCCCTTGAGCTCTCCACATCTGAATTGCTTCACGTACCCCTGGGAGTATAAGTAGGCTTACTCCACTGAGTGTAATACATTAAGTGGTGCTGCCAGCCCCTTCCAAACCCCTGGAACCAGTGAATTCAGGTGTGATTAGTTTAAGGACCTTGAGATGAGATGATTGTCCTGGATTGACTGAGGTGGGCTCAAGGTCAAACAATGTTCTAAGAAAAGGGCAGAAGAGGATGTGAAATAGACAAGAACAAAAGACAGTACAGAGAGAAAAAGACCATGTGAGGATGAAGGCTGAGATGGTAGCAATGTAAACCCAAGTCAAGAAACACCTGGGACCAACAGAGGGGTAAGAGGCAGGCAAGCATCCCCTCCCAGAGTCACCAGAGGGGTAAGAGGCAGGCAAGCATCCCCTCCCAGAGTCAACAGAGGGGTAAGAGGCAGGCAAGCATCCCCTCCCAGAGTCAACAGAGGGGTAAGAGGCAGGCAAGCATCCCCTCCCAGAGTCACCAGAGGGGTAAGAGGCAGGCAAGCATCCCCTCCCAGAGTCAACAGAGGAGTAGAGGCAGGCAAGCATCCCCTCCCAGAGTCAACAGAGGAGTAGAGGCAGGCAAGCATCCCCTCCCATCAGAGGGGTAAGAGGCAGGCAAGCATCCCCTCCCAGAGTTATCAGTGGTGTCATGATGCTGCACGACACCTGATTTCAGACTTCTGCCCTTCAAAGCTTCAAAAGGACATCCTTCATCATGTCAGCTCCATGGAACTACTCCTAAGGGAATGAGAAGATTTTCTCTACATAAAGTTCTGAGTGAGTGTCCACTTGGTCTGCTAGGAAGTCTGCAACAGACAGTACCTTCTGTATTTACTGGATACACAAGAAACACAATGACTGGACACAATTAAATATGCAAGGTGATTTCCTAATTAATCGGAGATGGAAATAGTCACCTAATCGCAAAGCAAATAATATTTTTTTAAAAAGGTTCTTTGATTGTTGTTTTAAATTCTTAGTGTCCTAGCTTCATTGCTGATGGTGTTATAAAATATCCTGAGAGAAAGTGACATGCAGGAGAAAGGGTTTGTTTGGCTTGCAATCCCAGGTTCCAGTTCACTATCGAGGGAAGCCCAGACAGGAGCTCCAAGAGTCGCATGCACAAGCAAGGGCAGAGAGAATGAAAACCTGGGTCGTTTCTGCTTGCTTTCATAGCACTCCAGCTTTTTTTCTCTTACACAGTCCTGCCCAGCCCGTGAAATGGTGCTGCCCTAGCCTGGGTCTTCCCATATCCCAGGGTGATCAAGACAATCCCCACAGACGTACCCACAAGCTAATCCGATCTGGCTATTTCCTCTTTAAGACTCTCTCCTCAAGTGAGTCTAGGTTGAGTCAAGTTGACAGTTAGAACTAACCAGAACAGTCAGCATACCCAACAGCGGGTTAAATGATGTCATACAGGGCATCGCTGTACAACAGCGGGTTAGATGACGTCATACACGGGCATCGCTGTACAACAGCGGGTTAGATGACGTCATACACGGGCATCGCTGTTAAAACAGCGGGTTAGATGACGTCATACACGGGCATCGCTGTACAACAGCGGGTTAGATGACGTCATACACAGGCATCACTGTACAGCAGAGGGTTAGATGACGTCATACACGGGCATCACTGTACCTTGCTTACATTTATTTCCTTCTACTCTCTCCATTCCTACTGTCTCCCTTCCTCTGAAATTGTCCCCTAACTCTTTCATGCCATTCATAGACAGATAGATAGATGATGGATAATAGGTGATAATGATAGGTAGGTGACAGATGATTGATAGCTAGATTCCATTTATGTGAGGAAAACAGGCAACCCTCGCCCCTGTCCTCTCTCTTTGAAGTCCTTTCCTAATCGTCCGCTGACAGTGTCATCAATAACATCTCAGTGTTATCTTCATGCTTTAAAGCAGTGTCAGTGGGTCTGTCCTGTGTGGCTGTGGGCAGGAGTGAGACTGCCCCGTCAGCAGTCTTGGAACCCCTAGAGATGTCTGTTGTTGGTGCTGCTAGAGCTATAGCTTTTTATCCAGTCACTTGTGTCTTAAGTATATAAACCAAGATATCATCAAATTTTCAGTATTTTTCCTCTCTCTGGACTCAACCTCTCACACATTTCTCCCTTCCAACAATGCTAGTTATCCATTTAATGATTCTGCCATGTCTTTTAAAAGAAACATTCCTACTCAATAGTTCTATTGACCAGAAAGAGACATTTTAAATTTGTGTTAATGCGCCTCTATTTAAAAACATTTCTTAATAAATTGTCAATATATTTAACAAAAGAATTTGTTGGCAAGAATAAGAATTCAAGTTTAGTGATGAAGCATTACTGGTGGTGTGGTTTAGATGTGTCCCTACAATTCATTTGTTAGTGATTTTACCCCCAAAGTCATATGCTGATAGGATTTGACGGTGAGGGCTTTGGGAGGTAATTAGACTTAGATGAAGTCACGAGGGTGGGGTCCCCATGATAGCAAGAGTGCCAGTATAAGAGGGGATACCCCAGGTAGCATGTTTGTTCTGTCTTACTGTGTAAGGCTTTCCACCTTTACAGTTCAGTGAGAAGTCCTGATCATACCGCAACCCTAAGGAAAGGAAGTGTCTCCTCAGCCTTTTCTCTGGCTGTGCGGTTCCCTCCTTCCTAATACCTCATTCTCCTTAATGGTTCCCAGAAACCAACTTTATTCAGTTGTTCATCCTGTGAAAAATCCGGTTTCCATTATTCACCAATAATATAGTTTAATCATAACTTCTACAAGGGGCTAGAGAGATAGCTCTGTGGTTGAGAATGTTTGTGGTGCTTCCAGGGGACCTGAGTCTGGTTCCCAGCACCCCACTGAGTGACCCACAGCCACCCTGTAACTCCAACTCCAGAGGATTGGACGTCTTCTTCTGGCCTATACTCATGTGCACAAACACATACACACACAAATCACAAATACAATGAAATAAAGTCATTTTTTAAAAAAATATGTACAAGGAAAGCAAAATTCATCAGATTGCTATTTCATTTGCTTTTATACAACAGGATTCATCACACATACTATTATTTAGTTATTCCATATGCCCAATGTAGCCATTTCAATGTTTAATACATTAGCATCTTTGTGATGTTGTAGAAAGCATCCAACAAAGCTTTGAACTTGCATGCATGGCTGACCTACATCTCTGTCATTACTCAGCAGCATCACATAGAAAGAACACAAGTAAATACTATATGTCAGAAAGAAACACTGACATTAATATCCTGGCAACCTCAACTTGCTTGATATATATCCATTAACAATAGATGACATTAGTCATATTTATAAAGCATTCTTAGGGTTTCATTAAGTAACTATAGTGAAATTTTATTTATCCTTTCAACCTAACAGATGCAAGATATCTATAAAAGCCATTCCTCACAAAGAATGGTGTATTCTTTCCATAATCCTTCACTGATAGGAAACTGGGGGATGAGGAAATAACTCTTAATAATTGTTCCTGCTTACTTTCTTTCCGTGTAGAGTTCCCTTTGAAGTACAGAGGAGTGAGCTCTTCCTAATCTAGCTGGCATGCATACCCTGGCAGATTCTGGAGCAACACACATAGAGCAAAGTTCCTACTGAGACACTTTGTGCCTTTGTCTGTCATGAAAACTCCTTTCTTTTAAAAAGTACTCTCTCTCTCTCTCTCTCTCTCTCTCTCTCTCTCTCTCTCTCTCTCTCTCTCTCTCTGTGTGTGTGTGTGTGTGAGTGTGTGTGTGTGTGTGTGTGTGTATACATTGCACGAGTGTGGAAGTCAAAGGACAACTTGAAGGAGTGAGTTCTCTTCTTCCACTATGTGGCTCCCAGGGATGACCTCAAACGGTCAGCCTTGGTGGCAAGTGTCCTTACACACTGAGCTATCACACCATCCCTAATCTTATTTTTCTCTTAACTACCATTTATTAATCTTCTCATATATGCATTTACACAATACTTAAATTTGTCTTTTTTACTTGACATTCATTTTTATAATGAAAATAAGGCAACATCTTATAGAAAACTGTTTATATCATTTTTCTTTCTTTTTTTTTTTTTTTTTGGTTTTTCAAGACAGGGTTTCTCTGTGTAGCTTTGCGCCTTTCCTGGATCTCACTCTGTAGACCAGGCTGGCCTCGAACTCACAGAGATCCACCTGCCTCTGCCTCCCGAGTGCTAGGATTAAAGGCGTGCACCACCACTGCCCGGCTATCATTTTTCTTTGAGAAAAAAAAGGCATCCCCCAAAAAGGATTTGAGCCAGGTCTTTAATTAAATATAATACCTTTCACTACCCATGAAACAGAATGTGTCTTTACTTATCATTAGGAATCCTTTCCCAACGCTTGAGAAACAAGAGAACTCAGACTCACCTTGCAGCTTGAGGCTGTGCCTGTGTGAGCTCGGGTCCCAGCAGCCATTCTCTTACTTGAGAGCAAAGCTTTCAGCACATTAATCCTTTGTTGAATTTCTCTCCCCTGCTCCAGCCTCAGACAGTCCCCTTGAGAACTCTGCGAGGAACAGCTCTTACAGACCCTAGTTCCACCAGGTATTGCTGTGCCGACCTTTGTTTGGCAAGACACCTGCTGAAACACACACACACACACACACACACACACACACACACACACACACACACACACACACCTGCCAGCATGCCAACAGCACTCCACTTTCACTTCCTATGTGGTACTCAGTAGAGAAACGTCCAGAACACCCAGGATCAAGCCTAAGAAAGGACTTGCAGAAAGTGGTGTAGAGAGAAAGCAGTGGAACTTCCTCATTTATAAAATGGGTTCATTTTCAAACCACCTGGGAAGAACATGGTTCAAAATGACTTGGCAGTGATCGCAAATGTGAGCTCAGTGTTCGAGTACACTGCCTTCTGGGTAGTCAGCCTTGCGTAGAAAATGGCTTTTTAAGGAGTATAGAAAAATCTGTCTTAGTAATTTGGAGAATGGAGAAGCAATTGTTTTATGAATAATTTTGTTCTTCTTGTCTTTGTATCTAAGTTATAACCTTCCTGAAACATTAAATCAGGTAATTTTATAGTAATTACTGAGGTTTCTATAAGCACAGAAGAATAAATCATATCAAATCATAGGATTTTTAATTTCCCAATTAATGAGCTGTATAACCCTTGGAACTTTTTTACTTGAATAAAATTCCATAGTGGTTTTCAATACTGGAATAGTTTTAGAAAGTAATGTGTGCATTTTTTGTTTTCTTTTTCTTGGCTTTTATTTTATGTTTTTGGAGGCGAATAAAAAAAAATGAAACAAAAGGAGGGCATGACTACTCCTGAAGTACGGAGAAGAGAGACTTTCACTGTAGATACAAGGGAGAAAGGGAGCAGAGGGAAGAGTCCAGGCTGAACGTGGCCAACAGACTAAACCAGACCATGAGAGGAGAGATGGGGAGGGAGGGCAAGAGAGGAGAAGCAGGTGGAGAGGTGGCCCTGGGCCAACAGGCCAAGAGACTGGAGTAGCCAAAATGGCAGAGTTATATAGGGGTCAGACTGGGGGAAGGGAAGTAGAAGCCCCGCCCCTGGGAGGGAGGGATTTAGGGTGGAGGTGGGGTGAAAAGTACTGGGAGGAGCCACAGGTGCCCAGTGATGCTGGGAGAGCTGGGGGGAGCCACAGGTGCTCAGGGAAACTGGTCCTGGGTTTGAGACCTAAAAGAGGGTAAGTTCTCACTCTGTATTCCAGACTTGCCTGGCCTGAGACTTGTAGCAATCCAGTAATCCTCTTCTCTCAGCCTGCTGTCTTTGCCTTCTTTTAAACTGAGCAATACACAAAAGGCCGTATCTGTAATCTAAATGATGAAAACGTTGAGTAAGTAACAAGTCAAGCTCCAAGGAGAAAATGAAAATTTGTATTAATTATTAATTATTTATTTGTGTGTATGTGTGTGTGTGTCCATTTGTGTGTGCAGGTACCTGTGAGTGTGCATATGGAAGCTTGAAGCTGGTGATAAGTGTCTTTCTCTATAGTTCACCAACTTAGTTTCTGAGACACAGCCTTTCACTGAGCCTGGCTTTCCCTAATTCTGCCTGACTAGCCAGCCAGGAGGCCTCCGGGTCTGCCCATCTCTGACAGTGCGTCCATGTCTGACTTTTTGCTTGTGTGCTGGGTCCTAAAGTCCAGTCCATTTGCATGCTTGGGCAGTGAGCACTTTCTCCCCTGGGCCATCTCTGAGGATCCTGAGAAACTGAACTTTAGAAATAGGAATTAGTAAACTAAAAACTCAAATTTCCATCAAAATTGTGCAATGTTTTATGTCAGAAAAGTTTATGGCCTAAATTACAATAAAAATCCATTTCCTGGTAATAGCATACATTGCGTTTTTAATAGAAACCTAGTTTTAGATTCCCTTGATATCTAAAACACCACACTAGCCGATACTTTGTGATTATCTTACATATTCATTTTTTAAAAATTGCTGCTACAGGGTCTTTACAGAGTTTTTGAGTTTTTAGCTTCCAGTCAGCCCCACTTTACAAAATGGTATAAAAAGATTCTGATATTAATTTCGAGAGCAGATGAATGTATGGGTAATCTTTTTATCTGTCTCTAAAAAACAAAGAACTTCAATTCTCTACCCACGAGTTCTGAGCAGTGCCACATGGAGCGTAGTGCACGTACACTCCTTAAAGTTCCAGGGCTCGCACGTGACAATGTGCTCTGCAGCAAGAAAGCAACCTGCATAGTTCATCACCACACAGACTGTGTGGCAGACCCGGAGGTAAAGGCACAGCTGTCAGTGCACACTGATCTAAGGGCTGCAGACGAAGAGGCACCACACCTGGAGGAACCGCGGATGCTTACGAGCAGATGGGTGAGGAGAAATATGGATGGCTTGTGCTTCGCCATTGTAGAGTTGGACAGATCGTGTATATTTCCTCAAGACAAGAAGTGACGACAGAGAAAAGCGATGAACATTTCTTTTAACACAGGGTCTTGCTCTTGCTGTGCAGAAGAGGCTGGCTTGGAGCTGGCCACATAGCCAGTCTGGCCTCGAACTCTCCACCCTCCAGTGTCAACGGTTATCCAGAGTTAGGGTAAAGCTCAGAGGTGAATTACTTGTCTACCCTCATGAGACCAAAATTGGATTCACAACACAAGGAAAATATGTAAAGTATTCTCAAATGAATCTGAACATAGGAAATTGGTTGTTTTTCACTTAATAGCAATATTGAGTTTAGATATTCAGAATAATTAGTGCTCGATAAAAATAATTTATATTAAGATTTGAATGGAACATCCATTCTTTACTCCTAATACTTAATTCGTAGATTTGTAAAAATTTATTTTATCCAATACCTTAGACTTTCTACATTCATAAGCACATAATTTTAATTAGTAACTAATAAAATGTACTTGTTTAAGACTGAGCTTTTATTTTTCTCCTAAACATATTATTGGTTTTCTTTGTGTGTGTGTATTTTGATGATGGCAGCCGAGGATAGTCAAAAAAGGAAAAGAAAGTAGTGAACTCATTTAATCACAGAACAGTGTCCTGTCCCTGAATGGCAGGCAGGGAGCTGATCGTGGAGACATAGATTGTAGCTTTCATTTGTGAGCATTTCAAGGAAGGAGCTTAATATTATTTTGCATAAAATCATGACTTAGAGGCACAAAATCAGAAATGTAAGTAGAATCAATGGTTGGTGAGGATCTGAGAGAGCGGTGAGTGCAGTTAGTGTCTGCTGGTACCCACATGCTGAGAATGATGGGAGGGATGTTCTACGTGCTGTTCCTCCTCTGCTGGTATATCTACCCAGAAGATTCTTGGGGACATGAGGGCCAATGGGCCAGTGAGAGGAATGAGAATGGGGAGGAAAGATGAACATAAAATTAAGAGACAGACAAAGATGGATGTTTAAACTGTGGCTTGGGCTAAGACTTGTGGTTAACTCAACTTGACTCCTCACAATAAAGAACACAGAACAGCCTAGTCAGGACTACTTTTGATTGCAACCTGAATGTGTCCAATCATTCTTACTCAAATCTGTATTTTTAGATATTTTATGAGGTGGTACAGGACATGCTTTGAGTTTCTGTGTTAGTTATGGGCCATGGTCGGTGAGAGCATTTATGCACTACGAAACTGACACCTACAGGACTAGGTTTGAGCTTCCCTGGGAGCCAACCTTGAGACACAGATCTGAGTTCACGTGGTTGAACTAGAAGGGATTCTATATGCAGGAGAATTAGGCACAAGAAAGAAGGCTACACAAGGACTTTCCACACACTTGCCGCCACGCACAAAGGAAGCCCAGAGAGACGAAGAAGCTGGTGCTCCTCTCCACCAGTGTTCACCAGTCACTGGGAAGAATCTACAGCAGTCATCTCTGGAATTCTAGGTTGCTATGACCACGGCCATGAGCTAGGGAAAGCCTAAGGCGTGACCAGAGCAGCCCACAGCTGCCGAGATTCTGGAGAGGAACAGACAGGCTGCTGGGCTTGAGTTCTAGTACATTCTCTGTACCTGTAAAACAGAGAGACGGTTACCTCATGACTAACCAAGCTAAAGAGATAACACTTCTATCACTTAGTAAACAGTCAATAAATACTAGCTTTTTTTTAAAGGAGGTGTACAAATTTGTACATCTTTTGACTCAGGAATACTTATTTCAGAATTTTTCTGAAGGAAATAAGTGTTAAAACACACAAATATTTAGCCATGATATCACCTGCATGACTAATATATACAGAGATTTAGCTGTGACCATTATATACAATTTTATAAGCACTATTTGTCATGGGAAAAATCCATAAACAAAATAAATGTAAAACAACAACAGATTGTTCAAAGCACTGCTGAGCACTCTTCCCAGACAAGAGGAATTAAACAATAAACGTTTATAACATAGAAATATTATTGATATATGGAAGTAAAGAATTAGGTTACAAAACACTGTACATTACAACCCTGTTTACATATGTATATATGCAAGCACGTATATACATACTCTATAAATACATAGAAAATACTAGAACCATCAAGTTGTTTTCAATGATAATTGGTGGAAATAACAAATGACTTTAATTTTCTATTGGGGAAAAGACAATGAGATGCATATTCTCCACATTTACACAATTAACATATTGATTTTATATTTTAAAAAACAAAAAGCTATGTAAAAAGTAAGCTATTATTCCTTTGCATTCCACTGAAATGCAACGGTCTTAGTTGATGCTTTGAATAGGTTTATGTGGACTGCCTATAGCTCGATTCTTCAGTGTGCCACTGGGCATAGCTCTTAGTTATTGTAACAGCTCATCTCAGCCCAAAGCATTAAAGAAAATTATTAAGTGCTTAGCTAGCAATAAAAGAAATCTGAAGATGATTTCAGGTGGGACCTAGGACGTCAGAGAAATGGGGCTGTTTGGGGGCAGGGGCTGCTGGAGAGATGGTAAGGAGAGGAAGGCTCAGACTCCTGCCCATGCCCGCTCGGCCAGCAAGCACACAGCCGGCTGCAGCCCCTGCCTCCAGCTGGTGTCAGCTGCTCCTGCGCACTGGCGGAGGTGGCGCTAGCATCATCTCTAAACGGTTTGTTGAGTCTCATCACAAATTGCACATTAGAGATTGTTTAGATTTATTTTATGTGTGTTATTTTTGAGGCTGCATGTATGTGTGTATGTGCACCATGGGCATTCCTGGTGACCGAAAAGGACACCAGAGCCCCGTGAACTGGATGGAGTTGCAGATGGTTGTGAGTTACCACGTGGATGCTGGGAACCAAACCCAAGTCCCCTGAAAAAGTAGCCAGTACTCTTAACCACTGAGCCATCTCTCTAGATCCCGTATAAATTTTTAATAAACTCCTCATCTGTTCTCCTTACTGAACGATTTACTGCTGTGGAATAACATCTTGTTATTACTGCCCAGGAGGAATTATTATCCAATAACACTTGAAACTTAAAACAGAAACCCCTGTGCAGCCGGATGGGCCCGCTGAGAATCAATACACAGATTAGGGAAGCATGAGAACGGACCCAGGAAGCAGAGGGGTGTAGTAATGGCATGCTCACTTCCTGTTTCTCACCTCCTTCTTCCTCTCCCCAAGGAGGAAATGGAGCTCCAGTGGAGTCTTCTTCCAGCTCAGTCTGTCTTGGATTCTCTTCAGGTTTTTGTTTGTTTTCTTTTGTTTTCTGTCAGTACTTCTGTGTGCCTTTGAGTTAATACAAATCCGAGACAGAGAAGTAGTCCAAGTCTTTTTCAAAAGTGATGTCTTCGGCATATTGCTACAACCCAGCTGGCTCTCCTCGCTTTGGATGCAAGCAACTCGTTACATACAAGGGATGGCGTTACTAAAAGTGCTAGTTGTGAGACTTGCAGTTGAAAAGCTCTCTCGGAGAAGACAGTGTTGGCAAGTTTCAATAAACAGAACTAGGAGGAGAAGGACAGGTCCTCCCGTGCTCTTAATTTCCACATTGCCACCTCAGCTGTCACCACAGAAGGAGGTAGCAGTTCAGAGGTTGGTCCCTGGAGTCAGAGCACTTAGAATGCTGGTCCCAGCACTTCTAAACCTCCCTTGTGCCTCAGTTTCCTCTCCCACAGCATGAACGCTATACCATTGCCCGGCTCACCTGGAAGTGGTGGTGAAGAGGAAATGAAGTAGCAATGAAAAGCACTGGGCATGTGTGATGAGTGCTGCCTAGCACCAAGCAACAACTCAAGGACGACCTTGCTGGGCAGCATGTGGACTGTGGTATTCCTGCTTCTGCTGACTTCTGAGATCCTGGACGACTTTGCTTTGTAAAGATCCTCCCTGCTTTGTAAAATGAACATGATATTTATTAATAAAGTGCCTTGATGAAATTCCAGTGGAACAGTAAGGAGATAATGGTTTATTGGTCGTTATTATTGTACCACAAATGATTTAACTATACGTTTTTCCCAAATTTAATTAAACATATTCATTTTCCCTATGAGCTTATATTAGCTTACAGTAGAGCGGGTGTTTATTATGTACATTTTATATGTTTATAATACCATAGATATTAAAAATCAATGTTTTCCTTTAAAAACATTGTGTAAATAAACATTAATATCTGTCACAAGATTTCAAAGCTAAAATTACTTTTTAATTGTTTGCTGTAATAGATGACATGGGAATAGCATTGTACCATCTCTGTAGTCATTGCCGTCTTCAAAATTGGTTTTTAAAGTATCAGAAAAACTTTCAAATTGAGACTCAGTCATCTGGCATTCTGGGTCTGGTGTGTCACAGAGCTCTTTGGCCCAGTCCTGTTCTGTCCCCTAAATGGCACTGTTTGCATAACACCGTTGTTATAGTCTTGCTTGGTTGACAACAAGACAGATTGTATCAGAAAGATCCAGAATTCTGAGCCTAGCCTCACAGTAGCAGCATCAGGCACCATCTTGGCAGCAAGGTGGGAGAGAGAGCCGGAGTTGAATATGGTCATCACTTCCATGATGAGTGGCCACCATGGAGCAAGAGATGAATGAATTCTTGGACCTTAACCCACAACCTGCCATCCATTAAATGGATGGGCAGGTGTCCCTTCCTTTTTAAAAAGTACACGTTGAATTACCCATTTCTCACACTGTTAGACCCAGACTTCCATGATGTCTAGGATAGCATCATGTCTCCAAGGACAAACAGGTTACCACTCTGTGTCTTGCATTAGGAAGAAATGTCTTAGAAAATGTCATATAAATGACTATTGGGAATTACTAGATGCTAGCCTACCACTGTTTTTACTTTTGTTTATGGACAAGCCTAATAACTCTCCCCTCTCTCTCTCTCTCTCTCTTTGTGTGTGTGTGTGTGTGTGTGTGTGTACATGTTTTTGTGTGTTCATATGTGGGGGGATGCATTTGTCTGTGGAAGCCAGACATCAACCCCAATCATTTTCCATCTTATTTTTTGAGATATAGGCTCTCTCACTGAAACTGGAGCTCACCAATGTGGGTAGACTGACTGGCCAGCAAGCCCTGGATATCTTGCCCTGACTTAACAGTAGACTTGCAGATGCTTGCTGTGTGCTGGGCTTTTACATAGTAGTTGGCAATCCAAACTCAGTTTTTATGCGTGTACAGCTAGTCTCCCACCAGATGAGCTGTTCCAGTCCTGTTGTCTCTTGATCCATGCCAGCTCTCTGCAGTTAGAGCTGAAATTAAGCCCTTGCCTGTAAAGTTCCTACCCTGCCTCAGCTTTTTTCTACTCTAAGCTAAAAGATCCCTCCTTCCACATGACCACTTTCCAGTTGTGTGACTGTGGCCCAGTATCTTCATGGCTATGTGCCTCAGTGTCCCCACATTGAAGAACTGAAAATGCTGTGCCTGATGTTTTCAGGAGACTGAAATGGTTACTGTGTTGACTTGACAACATCTTTGTTCTTCATCCTGCACATGGTTTTGAATGCCTGTGGCCACACTGTTTGGGATATACTAGCAACAAAAGAGGCAGGAAATCTTTTCCCTCGTGGAACTTCTATTCCATGGGAAAGAGATAATGAAGATTGAGCAGAATAAGCAAGTGGATTATATTAGATGATGACAAACCCTAGAAAAACAGAGTGGGAGATACCCACCATCCAAAGGAATGGTGCTTGTATACTGGGAGAGTGGTTGAATTGAGGGAATTTTAAACAGATGAAGAAAGAAGGCCTCCTGGAGAAGCTGACACATGAGCATTGCCTGGGAGCAGTTAAGAGACAACCATGCAGTGGCCCAGGCCGAGGGAACGGGCAAGTTTACAGTCCTGGGTGTCAGGGCTTCTAGCA
Organism: Peromyscus eremicus; assembly: GCF_949786415.1. NCBI lineage: Eukaryota > Metazoa > Chordata > Mammalia > Rodentia > Cricetidae > Peromyscus > Peromyscus eremicus. Next base: position 118,478,055 of record NC_081420.1, read on the forward strand.
GCTTGGTGCTAAAGGGGTCCCAGCAAAGCCCAAGGAGGAGCGTAGGAGGTGGTTAGAAAGATTAAGAATGGGTACACAGAGGACCGTGGAGGCCATGATAAATAAATAAATATATATAATGGGGCTGGCAGTACAGTTCAGTTGGTAGAGATCTTGCCTAAAGTGTATAATGTGCTAGGTTTGACCCCCAGCAACCTGTGTGGTGGTGTACACATTCGGGAGGTGGAGGCAGGATAATCACAACTTCAGGGTTACCCCCAGCTACATAGAGAGTTCAGTTCAAGCCTGGGATACATGATACCCAGTCTTAAAAAAAAATAGACATAATCTAATAATAGTATTTAATGAAAGTAAAAGATGTTGGCTATAAGCAAATGAATGACATACGAGTTCTCGGGGTTGGCCATTCTTAGTGGTTATAAGTAACAGTGCTGATAAAATGGCAGCAGGTGGTAGGCCAAACAGTGGCCAGAAAGCAGGAGGCTAACATTTAGAGCATCAGGAGATTTGGGGCTGCCGTGGCTGTCACAATGGCACCGGATGGCAGTTCTAAGTGACAGTGGAGGTCAGCACAGTACTGTTCAGGATGGCCCAGCAGCAAGCCGAGTGCCGAGCCTGAAACCGCTGGCTCTGACCTTCAGTACAGGCAGCTCAACCCTTCCCCTCCCTGCTCACCGTACATCTCACAATGAGACACTCTACTTGGTTGCTCCTGATTGCACATTGGGAATATTAATATTTATTTCAAGGCTTTGTGAAGATCAAACACACAATGAACAGAAAAACACTGTAAATGTAGGCTTTGGTCAATGTAACAACTGTCATCAGCCAGTGGCAGCCCCTAAGCCACGTGGGGCACGGGGCTCAAGGTGAGACTCCTTCACACAGGCATATATCTCTCAGGAAGGCAGGACTGAGCCAAGGACCAGTCATGTGAACAAAGGTTAAAGTTCAGAATATGATCTGTGGCAAGCTGTGGAATGCCAAGCTTCTGTAAGAAGGTCCGAAGGTGTGAGATGGGGGTTTGGCCGGGGCGGGTGGAGGAAAGGCTACCAACAAGTACTCCATCACAGATCACAGGATCCCTCTGAGCTGTCTGCTTCTCGGTGCTTTTGTGTTGAGAAGCAACTTGGAAATGCCAGCTACAACAGCAGTTCTTAGTGTGGGCTGTAAAGCCCAGAGCTAGGGTGCTAGTGAGCTACTTGCTTCCCACTGTGTTTTCAGCTTGAATGTTATTCCAAAATTGATCAAAGGCATTGGTTGCAAAGAATAAAATAAATTGCTCTTCTAAACAAACCACTAAAGAGTGCTAAATTGATTTAAGTAATTTGTGGGAATATTAATATTTAAAACTTCTGTGTCCGATGCATCTTTATGACCAACTATAGCAATAATAACCATCGTTTCATCCCACCATTCTTCATTGTATAATATTACACAATAAACTGTGCAAACTTATTCTTTGGCTTTGGAATGGAAGTCTAGGAGTGCCGCTGCTTGTTTATGTTTAAATATCTTGAATTTTATTCAGTCAGTAAAAGTACACTCGATTAAGGCTTTATTATTCTCTTTGCATAAGTTGAGGTGAATAAAATACAGTGTTTGACTTTTATTATTTTTAAAAAATCCTTGCCTCACACTCACCCCTTTGCAGTAAATTTGATTTTAAGCAGTGTGTATTTCAGGTTCCTTCCAGTTTCAAGCAAATTTTCTAACTTTGTGATTCGGTACCTTGAGCTTATCTGAAAATATTCCTAAAATAGCAAAAGTGATTTTCATAGATTTTTAAAGTCATAGTGGAGGGTCACAGTATAAATGGATATCTATCCATGAATGCCCCTTAGCAGCAGGAGGGTTTGGGTCCCCAAGTGTCCCATGCAGCATTCGCGCTGACTTGGATTCACCTAGCTTGCTCAGTGTGACAGTCAGGCAGACGAGAGGAGACACATACGCTGTGCAATAAAGGCAACTCAGACATCTGGATCGCAGTGCAAGCATTCCAAGGCATTCCGAACTGTTCATGCATCTGCACTCACCCAGCCCGGCCTTATCTCAGGCCCCTCCTCCTTGTCTCCGTCTCTGCTTGCCTTCATCTTTTTTTCTTTGTACTCCAACAGCCTTGTCCATGGCCCTGGATAAGCCTCTTGCATCTGCTTGTGTGTTGGAGCCGTCCTTCCATCATACGCTTGCAGAGAAATTCCTCCAATGGAGAGCCCTGTGCTTCCCCTGCCTCTGTCCCCATGCCATCTCCCGCCTGTCATCGCTCAGCGCTCTGTGCCACGCTGGCTTGTTTTGTCAATACCCATTTATTTGCTGACGGGATAGGAGCAGCCATTACATCTGACCTCCCTGTTTCATCAATTATGGATAGATTATTGGATGTGAACATCTGCAAAACCTTGCTGCGCCACTCCCCTCCTGGCTAAGATCAGATAAGGTACTAAACTGTTGTTTATTGTCAGGCCAAACTCTACTGAGGAGCCAGGGAATTCCAAGACTACTAGCACCCCATCAGCAATACCCAAAACGGCTTCCTGTTGCCACCATGTCCCCTAGGAGTCCAACCATTTATTATTTACACTTATCACTAGTTGTTATAACCTACTTGATAAAAGCTCTTGGTGGCATCACATTTCTCGTCAGAATGGAAATGGTTCATAAATTGCTTCCTTGTCTTTCCTGCCACTGAGGAAGGGTCATAGATGAAGCCTCCTTGAAGCAGTCAGCTGAAGCCTTTCTACCATGCCTTATTTGAAAGGATTGGGTTCTTACATTCCGACAGGGAAGCATGACATTGCAAACATAAATTAATATTTACTGAGTTTACCAGAATAATGGCTTGTGGTGGGGGGAACATTGCACTGTCCACAGAGCAGATACTAAAACGCTTCACAAGACTCCTGTGGATTTCTTAGAATGGGAAATGAGAATGAATTTTATTGAATTCTGCCTTCCATGAGAGGGATTATGGATAGATGATGGCTTCCCACCAGAGGAGAGAGAGAAATCTCCTGGTAATAGGTTCATGCAAGAATATGGAAACCTTTGTAGTATCAGTGCTTGTTAAAGCCTTCTGACAAATGTAGAACATTCAGAACCTTTCCTGTGAGCCCGATGTGGTTCCATTGAAGGCATCCAGGGGGAGGAATGAGCTGCCGGTGAGAGGAGGAGGGACACGGGGCTGCTCGCTTGTCACGGGTTCTCTGCAGCATACACCTCAGACTTGTTTTGTTACCTATGAAGAGAGTTCTGTGTTTGTCTTCATTATTCATCGGCAAAATAGAGGAGGAGAGGCCTGGTATTAATTCCACAGATAAGGCCAGGTTGTCCCCACTGTTCTTGAAGAGCTCCAGCTCTTCTCTGGCCTTAGTATCCTGGGGCCTGACGGGAAACATCTGTTTGTCTGAGAAGATGTCTGGACAAAACAATCATACATTTAGATAGGGAGGTCTCATGTCATTTGGAAATTCATGTGTGTCCTTTTAAATTCACTTGCTGATGCTCCAGCTCTCCAGGCTGGTTACAAATTGAAAATGTTCACACACTTTCCATTGGCCCTGAGTGTGAAGTGTCATGATTATTCTTTATTGCCGGGGACCTAAGGCAATACATACCACATCGTATCAAACCACATTAGTGTCTCAGTAGGTACTTCACTCTTGATACTTTGCTCCGGTTCTACCATATCTACTCAACAACATTCAAAGCTAACATGACTAGGAATTAAGAGTGCAATGGAGAACGAGGCAGAAAGAGTTTTGTCCACGTGACTCCGACTCAATGATTATACTTAGATGCATGGGACAGTGTGAAGAGAGCTCAGCTAGGACAGAGACTTGCAGTTCCCTGTCGGAAAGCTCTGGAAAATCAAGAGAAAAGCAGGAAACAACAGTTCAGGATCAAGACCTCGAAGGTTCTCAAGTCCAGAGGCCAAGGGAACCAGGACCGAGATTGAGAACCAGAGGTCTGCATGGTGGAGTAAAGGGCCCGCGGGCCAGCATATCCCAGCGACTTGTAAATGCTGTCATTTCTGCGTGAGCCAAGTGAGTGGCAATGTGCATCTAATCTGATTAGATCTGACTGGCACTAACTATGATTCAGCTTGTCACAACCATCTCCAGCGTTCGTAAATAACAGAGCTGGTGTTAGCTCTGATGTCATCACAGATACAGGGCCAGCATCTGTCATACTCACTCTTCTTCCTAGTGGAGTTTGGGGTTTCTTAGTTAGAGCAATACTTGGGACAGAACCCCTCAACCTTTTGCATTCTTGTCTCATTCTGATAATGAATTTGCCTGTGTCTTCCACTCTGTGTCTCTCACTGGGGCTGGAATCTTCTCGTAGTGTTTTTCACTGACAAACAAAAAGGGGAAAATGCTAAATTTATTAGCCTATCACTTTAGCTCTAGATGCTTATTTTGCCTTCAAGTATTTCTCAGTTTTATTTCAAGAACGAAATCCATTCATTATATCAAGTAGGAGAGGTGATTGGAAAATGCCTGTGGTTCTGCATAGACCACACTCCTAGGAATCCCAAGAGGAGTCAACAGTGGATTCCATTGAGATCGGGAGACTTGGAAAAGGAGAGTTGAGTTTTCATATTGCCCTTCAGCGGTTGCAGCCAGTCTGTCCTCTCGATGTGTTTGCCTTGAACACCCCTCCCTCCGCCATGCCTCACAGCTCAACACTCTGAATGTCCTACGAGGATGTGATTGAACTAAGTTATCGCTCTAATCTTCCACCAAGCCGAAAGTTTGACATCAGGTTACAGCACCGATAGCCAGTTGCCCGTAAATTGACTACCCTTTGGTTGAGGGCCTCTGAACAAAATATAAAACAAAGCCTCCAATGGGTTTCCTCTGCAGGAGGTCAAGGGCAGGGAGATACTTTCTTCTGAGAAACTGCAAATATAACTCACGCTATGATTGGGCTGCACCTGATAGACGTCCCTGTGCCTTCTGACCTCTGATACAAAATAACAACTGAGAATCACAGTAAAAATGTTCAGATGTAGTGTTATTACCATCATAGTACAAATGATGTAATGAGCAACTTTGAAAGTAACAATTTGGAGCAATATGCTTCAGTTCAGGGCTGAGAAAAGCTTTGTTTTTTACTTGTCTGTGGAGTTTCATCTCTGTCTTGAGGCTGAGCATCATCTGCAGAGGGGGAGCTTTAGGTAAAACATGGAAAATTTTCTGGGGTATATTTCTATCCTTATAAGGCTGTTGAAAGTATACTGTCAAGTTACAGCACTTGTGGGATTATCCAGCACTTCTGGAGAGAGTGACTTCAAACTTTCATCAAGGTGTAAAGCAAATGCTCGCTATTTCTGAAGAAGAGTGAGCATGCATTAACTACCTCTTCAGACTAGCTGGCTACCATTATAAACTCACCTCTTGCTTACTGCTATTCTAACGTAGTGACGGTTTAAAAACACTTCAAGTTTTCAAGAATCCTCAAATAAGAAGAAAGTATAAAGATTTCAACAGAATAGAAATGATTCACTGTTTTGTTTCTTTAAACTTTTAAAAAAGAAAATAATTCCATCAGGGATATTTTGAAAGATTTATTTCATTTATTTATGTGTATACATGTCTATATGATTGTCTGCACACACGTGTGTGTGTGTGTGTGCCTGTGCCCACCTGAAAGCCAGAAGAGGACATTGGGATCTAGACTTGCAGGTCTTTTCAGGGCACCCAAATTGTCACACAAGTTCTGAAATCTCAATTCTAGTCCTCGTGATTGCACAAGAACAGGTGTTCTTAAGTACTGAGCCGCCTTTGCAGTCCCTGACCAGGTACCATTTTATTTCTAATTGTGTGTGTGTTGTGTGTGCGTGTGTGCGTGTGTGTGCGTGTGTGTGTGTGTGTGTGTGTGTGTGTGTGTGTGTGTGTGTGTGTAGGAACCTGTAGAGACCAGAAGATGTTGCTGGATTCCCTAGAACTGGAGTTACAGGCCACCTGGTGTGGGTGCTGGGAACCAAACTTGGGTCCTCTGAAGAGCTGCACCCACTTTTAACCTCTGAGCCATCTTGCTTCCTGATCAGGAATTCTTAAGCTAGATTATAGAAAACAAGTAGAACATGTCTTAAATGACTAAACACATCATCCTAGAGTTTGAAACTCCAAATCATACTTTTGGAAGGGAGAATTCTAGGCCATTTGTTCCAACGCCTTCATATTCCAGAATTGGGATGTAAAATCTGCAAGACTGAAGTTACTTGTTTAAGATCACACAGAGAGCTGGGCAGACAGGAGAAATCAGAGCGCATGTTTCTCACACTCAGTCCTTTCTGCCCCACATCACACAGTCTCTGGGTTGTGTGCTAGACAGTACAAGCCATCAACGTGTGGCAGATGGGTTCAATGATGAGTAATGGTTTCCAAGGACAAAGGATGCACCCTCCAAATGATCAGTGTTAGAAGCAGGAAAGTCGACTGCCTCCGACTGAAGGAGAGAGTTTCAGAATACACAATGCGCTATAAAAAAGAAGAGTGAAGCTACTTTTGCAAAGATTACAAAGTCACACACTCGGATGGCCCCCTCAGACTGTGTTTATTGCGTGTCAGAAGCTGTGCCTTTCCAGAAAGTGTATGTGAACCCTGCCCCGTTCTCCACATTTCCTACAATGCCCCTCTTCATCTCCAGGAAGATGCCCCTGGACGCTGCTGGTGATGCCCTGGCTGGCCTCAGCCTCTCACTGCAGGGCCTGTCAGAAGTCATTAGCCACTGACTTCTTTGACTAATGTTGCAGCTGATTGTCTGCATCGGGTTCAGACACTGCAAATGACGCAGAAGCATCCTCCCTGCTCGCCAACTGTGAAATGGCTAAAGGGTTCTTACGTGCCAGAAATCAGAAGAAATGTATTTCCAAAAGGATTTGACAATGATTGCAAGCTCACGGTGGCACACCTGACTTTTTACATTTCCTGTGTTTATTATTATGCCAGTAAAAATCTGTATTGTTTTTTCTTCAAAGCAAAGCAGTGAACTGAGATTAGTGCCGAACTTTTGTTATGAAATGGCACAATCCAGGGCTTCTCTGGGGTGTGTATAACAAAGTTCTAGGTGTGTTGCCTTTTTATGGTGATCAATGGAGAAAGAAGGTGAAAACTGTGCCCTGGGCAGTGGACTCATAACGTCTTGTTTACAGACAATCTGCTGGCTGTCCTTTATGGCTTTAAGGATGATGTTTGATCTAAGCAGGCTTATTCTGACTCTTCTAGCTCTCTGAGATTTGTAGGGAAAAAACAGAAGGAAGCATTTCAATGTGACTAAATGGTGGCAGTTTTGTTCTTTCCTGTCTCCAAATGTCCTTGATGACCGTGTATCTGCTGAGGAACTGGACGGGGAAAACAGCCATGCCTCGGGATTAGAAGCTGTTACACTGAGATGGACAAATTCACCTTGTTGCCCCATAAGACACAATCTTGGCTAGCAGGTGGGAGTGGCAGATCTTACCTCAACTCAACTTACAGCTCGTTTATGGAGCTTTCTGGTGAGCGTGTGGCTAGCTGCCCAAGGGAATAGCTTCCAGTCAGGAAAGTTGTTTAAGGGAGCCAGTCAGGGTTTCTCAACAGTGGCTCTACTGACATTTTAGGCCAGATAATTCTTTGTTATGGGGTGTATGGTGTGTAACTCGGAGATAGCAATCCTCCCCTGACTATAACAACCGGAAGTGTTCTCAGATGTTGACAGATGTCCCTCCATCTGAGAAAGGCTAGGTTATACAAGCATGAAGGAAAAGTCAGGGTGTGACTTCACTCCAAACCCTTGGTTTAAATACCACGCCACATAGAACCTTCTATTCCTCCTTCAAGGTAAGCTTTATTCGTTTCCATTTGCACCCTAGGTTCAGGGAGATGAAGGACTTGACACATGGCACTCAGTCTGTTAGAGGGCCTGCCCTCACCTGTGGTATTTGGAGGAAAGCTGAACACTCAGAGGGAGATTTGATTAATGCTTGCACGAGCGCCCTCCATGGCCTTATTAGTGCTAGCACAAGTCTGTCCATGGCCTGGTCTATGCCTCCTGAGGAGGATTTCTGCCTGTGATGCAGAACCAGCTAAGGAAGAAGGAGCGGGTGGGGGAGGGCAGCAAATGGTCAAAGGAAAAATATTTTTTAAATACCACTAAATGTGAATTTTGAAAAGAATTGGGGGACTGGGGTGGCTTTCTCAGTAAAGTTCTTATCTTAAAAGTATGTGGACCTGAGTTCAAGCCCCGCCAATTTACTCTGCTTGGCCATGCACCTGTAACCCCAACCCTGGAGGCAGGTAAGGGAGGAGCTCACTGTCACTGGCCACTTGGTTTCATAATTGGTGAGCTCCAGGCCAATGAGAGATCTTGTCTCTGATGAGGTGGATGGCATTCCTGGGGTGGTCCTCTGGTCTCCACATGCATAAACCCTCATATACATATACAACACACACACATGCATAAAAATAACAATTAGCATGCATTGACATTTTTGCATAGCCTTCCCATTTCAAGTGAGCTACATCCTAGACCTGATTTTTTTTTTTTTTTTTTTTGGTGGTGGAGTGGTGGTGGGGTGGGGGTGGAGTGGTGGTGGGGTGGGGGTGGAGTGGTGGTGGTGGTGGTGTTTTTTTTTTTTTTATGATGGCTGCTTTGGGTTGTTTCCCCATAGAAACAATGGTGGTAAGGGTGGCCAGCAGGACCAGGGGCTTATTTAAATCTCAGGTCATTGCCTGGGTGACCTGGTAGCACTGATTTGAGCTGTCCGTGCTCAGTGATACGTGAGGAGAGAAAAGAAACATGTTTTGTGTCCTTTCCCTAGACACAGGAACAAGTGCACCCAATTTCAAGCCACAGGAAACACAGGGCTCTGGCTTGGTCATGAACGTGTGGACTTCAGCCAAGCTCATCAAGCTGCCCTGAGATGAGAGACGGACACTGAGCTTACTCATAAAGTGCTGCCTTAGCACTACTTTCTTGGAATAGGATGAAAAGCTGTAATGAGTGACCTGCCCGGCTTCTCCAACAACAAATAATCATAATCGAACTGATAAGCTGTGATTGGAGTTTTCACTTATCTTATCAATTAAAACTGGAATTACTCACTCTCTATTACTAGATAAGCTTTAAGCAGATGTTCCTGTTGGATACTGCTGCATCTTCATTCTCTGGCAAAACCTTTCTTTCTTCAGTGGTTCCACTCACTCTCATTTCAAGACAGCTGCTCAGGCTGTCCTGGACCCACCCCTGTCCTTCTTTTCAAATGTAGATTGATGTCCTCTTCATGTGAGTTTCTTAATGAATCTTCAAATTATTGTTGTATTTTCTCCAGAATTCTCGCAAATACCTAAAATTGTTTCATCATTAATTTCATTACAAATTATCTTCCATTCCTCCAAACATAGGGTTGGCTGCACAGGGACAGGGACAGTTTTAGAACAGGTTTCAGTACCTAGAGAAAACTCTGACTTCTGGAAGGTTCTCGAATTTTTCTAATGACGCAGAGCCGTTGGGTTGTGTCTTTTTTTCCCTTATGTAGATCCATCACACTGCACAATGTATAAGGTCAATGAAATGGTCTTCACGATATGATTTTATAACTAGTCACCATTTGGAATGGAATGTGCTGGAAGAACTCTTTGCATGGTACCAGTCACTGGTTCTACATGAGCTGACTTTTCCCACTTTGGTGACGTTGAGTTGACACAACAGCATAGCAGATAAGTATTTCTCTTTCTTCAAGCTCATGGACTTCACTGACTGTACATTTGGAAGGCAAGAAGACTTCTTCATCCACAAGGATACAGCATGGCTAAGGATTCCTTGTTCCCACTTCTCTGACCTGTGCTGGTAGATTGTAACCATCCAGGCTATAGATACGTGCCCAACATAGTCACAACACGAGTCTATTCAGATTTCCACAGATGCTGCTAGAACCCCATGCATCTTCTTACATGCTGTGTCTTGTAAAAACAGTCCCACTCTGGTTTTTCTCACTGATTTCAGTTGCCCAGCACTTGCTAACTACCTGTGTGTACATCACAGCTTACCTACTTTTAAAAGCAGATGAGGCGTCACATTAGACTTTCGCAAGCGTAGCAGAATACCTACCATAGACAAGCTAAACAAAGAAGTATGTTTGGGGCCATGTGTTTAGAGGCATGTGCCTGTCCTGGTGAGGGGGGTAAGCAGAGCAGAGAAATCCACATCATGGAGGCCAGGAAAGAAGGAAGGAATGCCTTCACTAAAGGGCTTTTTTTTCTCCTTTTTTATTCCATTACAGGCCTTACTTAGTCTGTGGGATGGTGCCACTCATGTTCAAGGTTGGTCAGGCCCTGCTAGTCCATCCTCTCTAGAGATGTCCTCTCACATACACCCAGGCTACTCTCTCTCTCTCTCTCTCTCTCTCTCTCTCTCACACACACACACACACACACACACACACACACGGGCTATGCTCTCACACACACCCAGGCTACACTCTCACACACACACCCGGGCTACGCTCTCACACACACCTAGGTCTAGATTTACTAATCTCTTAGGTGCCTCTTAGTGGGATTAAGGTTATCACAGTAGTTTGTTGCAATGAATATAAACACTTCTACTTTCCACAGAGTTCATAATTCCATGTTATTTTTTTACTTGAAGTCCTGGCTTTTTCTTTTTACTTTAATAAGAACTCCTTACTCCCTCTGTTCTGCATTCTTCTTAGATTTCCCCCACATGCATGGCTCTTCTCCTAAGCTTTTGTTCCCGGGGCAGAGAAACCCGTCATAGACCAGATCCTCCACAAGATACCCAGTGTGGCTCTTGTGTCCTTCAGTGATTCCCTGTTTGACAGAAGACGAACCATGGCTTTACATGCCTATGCGGCTCATGGTTCTGGGGTACCTGTTAAAACAAATACCAAATTCTCTCCATACCATAGATAAAGTTGGTTGTCTTCCCTTTGGGGAGGGAACTCCTGCCAGGGTGCTCCCGGAGGCTGGTAAGCAGAGGAAGACTTGTTTGTATAGTGTGCAGACTACATGATATGATGTATGGAGTCACAAGAACTGAGTGACAGCTTTTAGCTTTCTTCTTCAGTGAGGAAATTAAATACAGAGCTCTTCTGGCCTGCTTGCTGGGATATGGAACAGTCATGGAAGAACTAAGGCCTACATCTCAATCTTCTTCTGAGTTTGAGGCTGGGCATATGCCTCTAGTTCCAGCAGTTCAGGAGGCCAAGGCAGGATTGCTTGAACCCAGAGTATGAGGCCAGCTTGGTAAACAGAGTGAGATCCCTTCTCACAGAAGGGGCAGAGGGATAAGCAAGAAAAAGAGGGATTACTTGGGTTAGTGTTCACCCAGGAGACCGTATCCACCACCATGAAGAAGCCACATGGTAACTAAGAACACGAGAGCGCTTCACTGTGTAAGCCCAGCTTATGCCCCCAAGAATCCCGCCTTGGATTGTTACTCGTTCACACAGCTGCATCAGTCCAAAGTCTGGACTAGTGGGCAATATACAAAAGTTCTCAGTGTTGCAAACAAGTCACCACTGTAAGATTCCTTTAAAATAGTGCTGGGGCCACAGTTGTTGGTTTATTTGCGGCGCTCTTACCCTGCGAGGAAATGTTGCGAAACACGACAGAATCCACTAACAAGAGTTTTATTAAAATAAGGTAGAGAGACAGAGGTGCACAGGTGTAGCATGAATCTTAAAGAGTCTTATTAATAAAATCAAACCTGAGCCATGTATTGGGATGAACTGGAAGATCAGAGAACCAGAACAAGCCATAGCTACCTCACCTCGCCAGTTCCTCAGTTGGTCTTGTTTCCTCAGACTGGAAGCCTCTGATCCTCATCCAAAATGGGTCTCAGCTGAACTGCTGCTCAAAAGCCTGAATGCTTAACCAGGCCAAATGCTTCTAGTTTCTGGTCCTCAGGCCTTATATATCTTTCTGCTTTCTGCCTCACTCCCTGGGATTAAAGGCGTGAGTCACCATGCTTGGCTGTATCCTTCAGCACATGGATTTCTGCCTCTGGAATGCTAGGATTAAAGGCATGTGCTACCACTGCCTATCCTCTATGTTTATTATTGTGGCTGTTCTGTCTCTGACCCCAGATAAGTTTATTATGGTGCACAATATTTCGGGGAACACAATACCACCACACACAGGCCTGTGGAAAGACATGTGAGTGAAGTGGGGCCGGGAATCATGGCGCCGGCTTATAAAGGCTGTGCCACGCCTGCACACACAGGCCCATGTGGCTATTCCACACATGCATGTAGATCACATGGTTGCACTGCAGGCTTTATGCAACCACACAAAGCCACGGGGTCCTGGTCACGTGAGACGTTTTGACCCAGAAATGACTAGGTGGAAGTGACTAGGACCTGCCGGGCATGCGTGACCATGCCCAACCGTGGGGGCGTGTTGTGAATCCATATCAACAGTGACAGTTTTTATTGAAAAAAAAAGCAAATGAACTATTTGGGGCACAAAATCTATTAATAGTCAGCCTTTAATTTGAGATTCTAGAATGTCATCTAGAAATACGTGGACCAAAATAAAGCTCCTTAGAGTCTCTTCCTACATGTCTTTGTGCATCAGTTCAACAAGGTTTTTTACAAATTTAAAAAGATTCAGAGGTTCTATCTCATGCCTCAGAGTAGGCTCTGTGAAGTCACCTCAGGTCAAAGCAGTGAATTGTCAGCTGTGAGGATGGGACCAAAAGAATGTCCTAAGGTTTCTGTGGAGCTTCATTGAGAGGCCAAAAAATGAGAATCAAGGCTACTGATCATGTCCTATATATTCCAAAATTGCCAAGGGAGGGCCAGAGATGCAGCTCAGGAGGTGGACGGCTTGCTGTGCAAGTGTGAGGACCTGGGTTTAGATCCTAGCACCCACACCACTCAAAGCCAGATGTGGTGCATGTGTGTGTAATGCAGAATTCACCACACCAAGCCAGATGTGGTAGTGTGTGTGTAAGTGCAGTATTTACCACGCTAAGCCAGATGTGGTAGTGTGTAAGTTCAGTATTCACCACGCCAAGCCAGATGTGGTAGTGTGTGTGTATTCCTGCAGCAAGACGGGAGGCAGAGAACTCCAATGAAGCACATGGGCTCTTGCAGGCCGCAAGAATATATTATAGAGATTCAGCTGTGTATTAAAGCTATACTTTGACCGACCAAGGATCCACCAAATGGGAAGCCATTTATCACAGAATATTTGGTGTTATACAGTCTTAATATTCAGCTGCGCCTTGCTATGAAATTCTTGTGTGCCCATATACTATAGACCATTTGGCAAACGGGTCAGCTTCTCAGACCTGCTAAAGCTCTAGGTAACTAACTCCCCAACTGAGCCTAGGAGACAAGCAGGCTGTAGATGCATAGCTTTGTTTCTTGTACAGATGAAGCTCAGATCATCCCCTTCCTTCAGGCCTAGGGGCATGACAGAGAGATTGACTGAGGACAATAGGGCTTTTTGCATAACCAGATGCTGTAAGGACTGGAGCGGAATTCCAGAGTTAGACACAGAATCTCATGGCCAGAGAAAAGAGAGGAAGACAGAGGTTCTACAGATGGTAAGGCAGATCTCTTGTAGAGTTTATCAGGGCCAGGAGTAAGGAGCCAGGAAGGACTGATGGAGGATGAAGGAACGGAGGACGAAGATGAAGTCAAAAACATAGGAGCTTACCAAAACTATGAAGACAGGAAAAGTGGGCACAGAGAGGAGCTGAATGTGAGGACAGGGCTGAAGCTGTATAAACAGAATTTTGTCATAGAGGAATAAAGTCAACGGACAAAAAAGCATGGTGTATGTAGATTCCTTTCCCTCAGATAACCCATGCCAGGCTTAGCGTCTTTCCCAGGACTCTGGGAGGAATTTTCTCAGGGCTGAACTTGAGAAAATTCCGTTACCTTTAATGGGCCAGCTTAATGTTACACAGTGAGAAAAGAGGCCTGTTCCAGATGAGGAGGAGGTGAGGTCTGGAAACTGGGGCTGTCCTCTGACCTCCACACATGTGCCGTGCATGTGTGTACCCATTCACACACAGGAACACACACACAAAGATAAAAAAATTGATCAAAATACATTATGTACATTCTTTTTGTTTGTTTTTGAACATTATTACCATAAAACAATAACAAGTTGGGAAGTTGGCAAGTGAGCTCCGCAATTATGCTCAGGACAAAGCATCACACTATAGCTTATCAATAAATGCAGTCATCACTTGTCAATCAAAACTGTTGAAAGCATTTTCAAAGTTTAGAACTTTGTGGACTTCAGGGTTGATGTAGACCCGTGGACTTCAGGGTTGATGTAGACCCATGGACAGGTCTTAACATGAGCAGTGTCTTATAAACCACAGGAGAGCTGTTTCTGACCAGGGATCATGATGACCTCACGAAATTATTTCCCCAGTGTTAACTTTGAAGAAATAAAGATGAATGTGACATGGAAGCAGATAGGGAAGGAAACAGAAAGCCAATGGGGGCGGGGCCACAGGGGAGGGCGGTGTGTGGAAAAGAAACGGGAGGAAAAAGAACGAGACGAACGTGGCCCTCTCCTGGTACATAACCCTTCGTGCCACCATATGAGGCAAAGCACACCAGGCAGATGTGCGGCCCACCCCCGCCCCCACCCTCTCAAATGATTCTTTCCTAGAAAATGTGCACAAAGGATTTTCACAGAGGTCTTCGGAGAGTTCCTGCGTCCTCGTGTGTGTAATAGGTTGGGTCACATAACCATAAAGGAAGAAGAAAGAGAGGGGATAGTGGTTTCTGTGTTTTCCTCCTCTGACCAGGGAATGGAGCGGGGAATTAAAAAGACAAAAATGACAGCACACCGATGATGTCAATGCTAAATTAAATTAAGATCATACGTTTGCTGTGGCAGCTGTAATCTTCCGATTATCAGGGAGATTGCTGGTAATGAAGTACATTTGTAAGAAATATTTTTAGTCTCTGCTATATACACATAACACTGCAAGGCAGGCCTCTCCTATAATGACAGATTTAGAGAAGGCCCCTCGCCTAAATTCATTCTCTTCAAAGAGCTATTTATAGAAAGAACCATGATATTTGAACTACTATGGCAGAACATTCTAATCTGCCTTCTATTACCTTAGGTAATAGTCTCCATATTTTAAAATAATGCTGTAAACCATTCAATTATTTATTCACACCTACATTATATAAACGGAAAGGTTTGGAGAATTGGGATGGTGTAAGGAAAAAAATTTTTCAAAAGTAAGACTTCACTGTCATGGCTCAAAGAGATAGTCGTGAAACAGTCATAGCACAGACAAAAATAAAGCAAGCCAGCGTGAACCTTTAATAAACAAAAACTTAGACTTTTAAAAAGGATGCCTTTTCACCTTCTCTGTCATGAAATGCACCATCCATAAATGTGGACAGACTACCCGCTCAGCATGTTCCTCTCCCCATAGGTGCTTCACAGGTACTGTGAGATCGCCACCAACATGGATGATGATCTTAGCCTGGGGAGAGCCTACGAGGTGATCGCCAAGGTCCTGCAGAGGTAAGTTAGCACAGCCTTGGCCTGCTGTCCCTGTGGAGTCACCCGGCTGTGAAGGACTTAAATTGTTTGAGGTCTGTCGCTTTCCATTACTGCCTGCTGAAATTTTCAGCAGCGCCCTTCTTAAGTGACCTTTGATGGTAAGTTACTTCAAACCAGTGTGGTATTTTTAAAAGATGCATCCGAAGTCGTCTTCGTCCGTTCCTCCATTGAGTTAGCTCCCTTTCGTTTTCCGAGTGATGACCTTGAATGAACCCAAGCAGAAAAAATCAGGTCACATCTCATAGGTCAGGGCTGCAGAGAGCCTGTACCAGGCAGTGAGCCTCAATGCTGTGACTCGCCTAGCCTCTGCTGAGTTCCTCAGGAAGAGTTTCCACTTGAACTTCCACCACACTCCTTTCATTAAGCAAACCTGCATTAACAGTTGGGTGCAAACCAACACTCCCAACATTTCATTTGAAACAAGAAAGTTAATAAAAATCTCTAGAGCAGCTTCTGACTCGGCCTTTGGTGGAAACTTCCTGGTTGCCCCTCACTTCCTGCACTGCAACCAGTGCGATCTGGTTCACCACTCACTATAGAGTGTGACTGTGTGGAAGCCACTCACAAAACCGAAATCCATCAAACGTACAGTCTTGTTTTTCCAGTATGTTAGCTTAGAGCCAAAATATAGCTTGCTCATAATAATAATAATAGTGGCAAGTGTAAAGTGTGTTACACTGTAACTTCTTCATATTCATCTTCCGTTGTAAACATATTGTATATATACAGGGCAGTCTGAAAAGGTGGCGGTGTTGTTGAAAGGCATTTAACGTTTATATGCTACATGAACTAAAAGTAGAATCATTACATAAATATTACTACTAATATAAGAATCACTACTTAAAATGCTAATACAAATGAAATGGAAGGTGGCCTATAAAATATCAGTTGTTAGACAAATATCTTGGAGAAGGTGTACTGTTGAGAATGTAGATGTTTACTGGAGAGAGCCAGGGCCAGCCACACGTAAGGAAAGCAAGCAACCTGGAAGTGGACCCTCCTAATATGCATGGTGAGCAGTCCCCAGCAGTCCCACCAGCTGCCTCTTGAAAGCTCTGCTCTCCAAACAGCAGCTAAGATGAGATTGGCTAGTATTCAACTTAATATCTGTTTGGACTTTTGGACCCTGTGCATGTCTTTGTCCAGTTCATTTCAACTACTAAATCACTTGCCTCTGATATCATCATTGTCGCAAATCAGTAGAAAACAGTTGGGTTTTTGTGGGGGTTTTGTTGTTGGTTTTGTTTTGTTTTTGTTTTTTTCTTTTATTTTATATGCATGCATGTTTTATATATGTGCATGTCTGTGCATGATGTGTATGCCTGGTGTCCACAGGAGCCAAAATAGGAGATCAGATCCTCTGGGACTAGAATTAGAGGTGGTTGTCAGCCATCATGTGGGTACTAGGAATTGAACCCAGGGTCCTCTGGAATAGCATTCAAGTGCTCTAACTGTTGGGCCATCTCTCCATCCCCTAGAAAATAGTTGAATTCCTCATCTCACTTGGTAGTGATAAGCCTGATCTAAGTTCACACAGTAATATTAATGTGTCCCTTCACATGTTTATAAAATAATTCTTATAAAAGGAAATTTCCATACCGTTCCACATGGCTAGAGAGAGAAAACTCTCGAGGGAATGGTTTCCCTAACAACCTATTCTGAGCATTTGCCGTGTCACAAGATAATGTCATGGCGGCCTTTGGTTACTGATGGCTCGTATTTATTTTTGAAACTTCTGGACACTTGAGGTTGGCTTCAAATGATCTGCAAAGGTTCACTGTATGTTTCATCTGGGAGATTTCAGTATGTACCTCAGAATTTGAATTCTTGATCTGTCCTGTCAACACTAAGGGCAAAGGTGAGTGATAATTTAGTAAATTCTGACACAGATGATCCAATGTGTTTGAGGTAGGGGAAGCTATAGCTGCACATGCCAGGCCAGGAGGTGTAAGTTTTTCTTGGGAATGGGGAAAATCCTTTTCTCATATTCTCGGGAACATTGCAAATAGAACCGTGAAAGTGCCCGATCAGGAAAGGTCTTGTTGTGAAAGCATACAGACCTATGCTCAGATCTCCAGGATCCCCGTAAAGGGCAGCATGGCTGTACATGCTGTAATCCCAGAGCAGGAGAGGTCAGGACAGGCGCATCCCTGAGCTTGTGGGAGAGCTAGTCTAATTGATGAGCTCCAGGTTCTGTAAGAGACCCTGTCTCAAAAAAAAAAAAAAAAAAAATAGTGTGTTGATGCTGGCGGCGGTGGCGCACGCCTTTAATCCCAGCACCCGGGAGGCAGAGCCAGGTGGATCTCTGTGAGTTCGAGGCCAGCCTGTGCTACAGAGCGAGTTCCAGGACAGCCAGGGCTACACGATGAACACAGTCTTAAAGAAAAAAAAATTGTGTGGAGAGTAATGGAGAAAGACTCCTAATATTATACACACACACACACACACACACACACACACACACACACACACACACACGAGAGAGAAAGAGACACAGAGAAAGAGACAGAGACAGAGAGACAGAGACAAAGAGAGACAGAGAGAGACAGAGAGACAGAGACAGACACAGAGAAACAGATCCAAATTTTACTTTTATGCCAATAAAACTTATTACACTTATAGAAATTGCCTTTCACTAAAGTATGGTAAAGCTGTCAATGATTTGTGCGTCCTTAATTTTGTAATGTTGTATAGGATGCAGGAGGGTACAGGGATGCTTCCTTTGAAGCCATAGGAGAAAATATCCCAGGCCGTGACCTTCCCAGTGTGGAGCTGCCATTTTGCAACATTGGCTCATAGGAGCATTCAGGGGAACATGGCCTTGGTCAAGGACGTAATCTATGGACATTTCTTCAGTGTTCAAAACAAAACGTTCTGGAACACAACAGCACTGGCTATTTGGAAAGCTTTGATTAAAATCAAGTCTATTAAACTGTCCAAACCTTTACAGGTTTTATGGTCATTTTTAAGAAAACGTTGCTTTGAGGAGTTGATATTAACTTTAATAAGCGCGCCCACCCATGTGCAAACACACACAAGTACATACATGTCAACCCTACTCAGAGTCCTCAACTGTTCTTCTGGACTAGCAGGTATCACACAAAAGGTAACAGGCAAAATAGGAAAAATTATGGCAGTGGTGGCTGAGAAATAAATCAAGTTGTGTTAGGCGGAAACTTAACATTCCTCCTAAATCTCTTCTTCCTAACCTGAGTAATGGCACCAGGTTCAGTAATGCAGCCCTATCTCTATAAACATATTTTATCTCTTTAACGGAAATGGAGGAGGTTAGCCATGTCTAGGATAAGTGCGTGTCTAAGGCCATCAGCTGAGAGTACATGGAAGGAGTACAAGCTAGAAGCTCTAAAATGGTTACAAGAATTTATACTAAGCTTTCCCTGGGAAACACACATTCTCTCAGGTTTGGGAATATGGAGTTACTCTTTGATGTTGCTCGAGCCAGACCTGGAGTGACTTATTCAGAGAGGCTTCAGTAGTGGACATTTTTTTCTATTAGTGTAAACAATATACACTGCATAAAGGCTTAAGAGGAGTGAAGGAAGATAAGCAGTTACGTCATTTCCTCCCTACGTGAAGTAGTACTGAAGAGAAGAATTGATTCTGAAAGGGTCTTATGACACTACTATAAACGTCACTTGTGATTCATAATGAAAAAGTGAGTTGAGAAATTTCCAAGTAAATATTACTATTATGATGATGATGATTTTGGAGAGAGATGGTTCAAGTGCATGCAATTTTCCTTATGGAATATGTATGTTTGTATATTCTCATTTACAAATTCACTTACTGAAATGCCACAGCTCAACATAATCAGGAAACTACTTAAAAGGACCTTAAAAAAAAAAAGAACCCCACCAGCTGTGTTCATGATGCACTGGTCACAGCAATCCCACTTCTGGGTTTACTCCATGCCCATTGTCAATTTCCTCACACACTTGAGTTAAATGATTTCCTGGAAAACTTTCCACAGTGGAGATCTTCAAATCAATCCCAACGAAGTTTCCAGTGTGAAAATTACCTTTCTGTTATAGCCAAAGATTAATTTCTTCTTGCTTGAGAGAAATGACATGCCCTAGTAATTTTCATATATTCTCTAAAATGGAGCATCCAGGCTTCCATGTGAAATTTGCTAAAAATGACAAAAAAAAAAAAAAAGACCACCAGAAACGTTTCTATTAATTCATGGAATTAAGAATAGCTTTTTACATTTTCTCCTGTCACTGATCCCATTTGCCTTATTACTCTCATCTGTGGCCCACAAACTTGGTGGTACAATCAACAAACCCCTCAGTGGCTGCTCCATCTCTGCTCTATTTGATTTCTTCTCTCTGAGTAAATGATTAAGTTTTCATGCATTGGTTCAACCAAAATCTATGCTCAGTCAACCACATCCTTTATTGATTACTTCTTCAGCAAACACTAGGCCAAGTGTGATCTACATAATTGGACAGTTGTCAGGGGACGGGGACGTTAACAGTCCTGTTTTCCCAGTTGGAAACTGGAATCACCTTGATACACAAATATTCTGCCCCGTTTCACTCTCATTCTTTGGACCGAGGAGTCCTGGTCCTCAGAATATATGTTTTTAACTCTCTGAGGTCCGGTTGAATGAATTTAATGATTATACCATATAATCTGCTGTTGAAGGTGCACCTGTGCACCGCGTATAGGAAAACTGGAATTAATATTTGTCTAACGTTTAACCTTGTCTTTGAACTTATATAAATAATCCGTAGCCTTTCTCTAGGAAGAAATTGTTTTTCCCCCTCTCCCAAGGACAAACTAGCTTCTAAATCTGTTGTTAGTGTCCACATTCGGAGGTTTTCTTTCCACTCTGTGTTGTTTATATTCCAGTTGCTGGGTTGACAGTGTGGATTGAGGATGGGAGTGGAGTGTATAACTCATGATGAGAAGACTTTCTCTAGCATCGCTTTAGAGCAAGTCCAGGATAATTCTTGGTGCTTGGAAAATCTGTTGCATCTCGGGGGGCTGGAGAGAAGATCAAAACACCCCGTAATCACTCTATTTATAGTATTTTGGTTTTTTTCTACCAAACTTCTTTTTGCACTGCTGTTTGAGTGTGATATGATTTAACATCCTCAGCAGGCCAAACCTAATGTAAACTGTACTTCTATCCAAGACATACCCACTTGTTAAAGAACATTCAGCATAAATAAGCTTTGGTGAGTCTATTTAGCTAAATACCAAGAATAAATTTTCCCTCTGGCTTTAAAGTGGTATGTAAAGATGTCTCATTCTTTTCCTGGGACATTACAGTACAGAAAAAAGCTCGAAATGTTAACATCAGTTTGATAAAATATTCTTAGCCCTAAAAATATTATTGTACTCTCTGTTTCAGTTTTGTTTATTAGTATTTTATTTATTGGCTTATATGCTTTATTTATTTTATCAATATTTAATACTTATTTTCAATACATTTTAGTTTTGTTGTAGATAGTTAATTTCTTGAATACTTTCTTATTTTTTGAGATTTAATAGACTTACATAATTTAACCTCCTCGTTCCTTCTTCTAAACCCTCTCATGTACCATTCAGCCCCCTGCACTTTTACATTCATAGCCTCTCTTTAATTGTTGTTACATATATGTGTGTACACGTGTGTGTAGATATATATTCCTAAATACACAAATACAACCTGCACAGTTTGTGTTAGCAATCCCAGGTAACGAAATACACATAACTAAGACTGCTAAAAGCTGGAGAAAGTCTTCCCCAGGGAAAAGCATACCAAACGACTATCTAATACCAACTGATCTTCCCTGAAAATTATACATACAGACAAATATTTAAGTTAAAACAGTTAGCAACCCTCTCTTTATATTTTAATATATGTTTCATAAGCAGCATAACTTTTCTCGAGAATTGATCTATACCTCATTCTGGAAGAGAAGCCGTGATTTTGGCATGAAAAATGATACATATGGAATTATAAAAGGCAATAATTACAACTTTGGGGAACATGAAATTCCATTTTATTTCTGCTCTGTAGAGTATTGGTTTACCAAAAAGAAAGAAGAAAGAACAGGTTTGATAGGTTCTGATAGCCGGGGCTTCGTGACTCTGTGGGTAGAGCATTCACTAAAATCTCACGTTCAGTTTATCACATCGTGGGATTTTCCAGTGGATGCTTAGCTACACTGCGTTTGTCTCTCATGGTACACAGTCTCTGTCACTTCACGGGCGGTCATTGTTGAATCCCTGCTGTGTACCCAGCTGCTCACTTACACAGCTTCCACCTCAGAGCTCTTTAGAGTCATGTTAAAAATGAAGAAATGGGAGTTTTTTCTCTAGGTCTATAACTTTAATATTATCAAATTTGTTTTTCCAAGAGAACGAAAGGAGAACAAAATGAGAATATGACACTTGTGTGTGTGGACCTGGCTCCGCCTAACGTCTACAACCTGCTGGCTTTAAAGTCATCTGGCTTCTTTATGAACAAACTATTGATAAAATGAATGTCACCACCTAGAGCTAGAGAACCCATGCAGGACGATAGCCTTTTCATCCCGTAGCCTGTGCGAAAGTGCCCATAAAACGCTTCTGACATATTCTTGTTTCGTGTTCCTTTGAATCCCCTCAATATCAGCACATCATTGCAGATTTGGACGTATATTTCATCATTTGAAAGAGCAAAAAAAATTAGAGTCACACTTAGAAAATAATTTGTTGTTGTTGTTGTTGTTGTTGTTTTGTTTTGATTTTCAAGATACCGTTTCTCTGTGTAGCTTTGGAGCCTGTCTTGGAACTTGCTCTGTAGACTAGGATGTCCTTGAACTCAAAGAGATCTGCCTGCCTCTGTCTCCCAAGTGCTGGGATTAAAGGCATGTGCCACTATGTCCCTGCCTTAGAAAACAATTTTTAAAAAAGAGAAGACAGAGAGAGAGAGAGAGAGAGAGAGAGAGAGAGAGAGAGAGAGAGAGAGAGAGAGAGAAGGAAAGACAGAAAAGGAAAATAAAAAAGAAAGTAAGAAAAGAAGGAACAAAAGAAGAAATGAAGGAAGGAAGGGAGGAGGGAGGGAGGAAGGAAGGGAGGAAGGGAGGAAGAAAAGGAAGGAAGGAAGGAAGGAAGGAAGGAAGGAAGGAAGGAAGGAAAAATCTCTACATATAATCCTACTTCAGGACAAAGTTGACTAACTTATTTAGGAATGTTTTTACCACTATGCTACGACAGAGTTCTCTAAATAACTACCATCAACATCATCTCACATCTCAGCGGGTGCTGTCGCTGAGAGGGACCAGTTGAAGGGAACAGTCATAGGGAACAGCTGGGACAGGAAAGGCAGATCTGCAGTTCCGAGAAACATCAGAGCCCTCCCCCCCCCACCGCCTCCAGAATAAAGATTTGCCAAACATGGGTGCAGAGCAGGTCACACCAGCTGGTGCATGAGACACACCCAGGGTAACCATTATTTGCAGGGGAGAGCAAGACACTGGATGGAAGTCCACAGAGAATCCTGGGCTCAGTTTCAGAGTGAGATCCAGAAAGAGGGTAAAACACAGGAGAAAGGAGAGAGCAGAGATGGTCAGACTGTGCAGGACACTGAAGGAGGACAAATGTAGACAAAATTCTAAACAGTCTTAGTAAATAAAAAACACAGAGCCAAACACAGAGGAAATAGCCAAAGAGATCAGAGAGCCACGACTACCTTATCTTACCACCTGGCCACCGTTGCTTCCCCAGAGAGAGCTTCGTCCTGTCTGATTTGTGTTTTTATTGCCTTTCTGTTCTGCTTTCTCATTGGCTCTAAGCCCAGCCACATGACTTCCTCATCACTGCCTGTCTATACAGACTTCCAGGTCTCTATGGTTGGTACTGAGATTAAAGGCTCGTGTCACCATGCTCCACTGTGTCCTTGACCACACAGAGACTCTGCCTGCCATGTGATCGGATTAAGGGCATGTGCCACCACCGCCTGAACTTCTGTTTATGGCTCGCTGTGACCTCTGATCTCCAGGCAAACTTTATTAACATACAAATAAAATCACATTTCAGCACAATTAAAATATCACCACATTTCCCCCTTTTATTCTAATAAAAAGAAAAAAACCTATAACTAATACAAGAAAAACTATATACAATAAGTACAATAACTTATATACAATATATACAAGCAATAAATACCTCAACAATGTCTAGTACATTTGCATTTGACAAACTCAAAGAAAATATTCCATTATCTATCCTATTTTGGTAAGTCAAAAATGTACCTGATTCACTTTTTATCTTAACTTATATTACTAACAAAGAACTATCTTATAATGTCTTTCAAATTTATACACTTATACCTCTTTAGAGAGTTTCTTTCTGAAATTCTTAACAAGGAAAACTATAACCATCTAATCTTCAACTAACTATAACTATAACTATCTAATCTTCAACTCCCTCAGAGACCCAAGAAGGAAATAATGTAACCTAGTAAAACAGGAAGTGCAAGCAAGCAGCTTCCAAAAAAAAATGTGAGTTGACAGAAACAGCCAGCTGCCTGGACAGTCACCCGAGGTTTCTCCGCAGCGTTGGGGCATCATCTTCAGCCCTATAGGCTTAGCGTATCTGACAGACTCATTTTTGAAGTAGGATGTACACAAGGCCTACAGTTCGACCTCACATTGGGTGAGAGCAGTCTATGTACCAGAAACACCTGAATTTCACCAGTGTCCTGTAATGATTCAGGATTTTAAATTCTGGAAATTGTTGGTGTTTTTGAAATTCAGCTGTCCATTCTTCTTGGCTTGTGGGTGGCTTCATCTCAGCATCCCATTCTTCTCCATATCCCATTCTTCTCAGCTTATGAGTAGCTTCATCTCTTTTAATAAATGCCAGTCTACCATTGAGAGGTTAGACTCTGTCAGCCTAGTTACTCTTTAAAGAATAACTGTTTCAGCTACTGTTCCACTGCACATCAGAAGCCATCGGTCCACTGCCTGTTCAGCTGCCTTTGAAGAAAGGGGCACTGTACCTTTTCCGGATTGCAAAGGCCACTTCAGCGATAGTGTCATATTGTCCTGGCCTCAGAGGATGCCTGTCTTCAACTAATCTTCAACTTCAATCTTGTCTTGGCAAGAATCGGTAGTCCTTTGTTTCATGTCCTATCTGTCCATTTTTGTCCTGTTTGTCAGCAGTCAATTTGAGGACACTTTGTTGTCCAGTGGCTAACTTTTGCCACAATGAAAGTTAACTCCATATGCAATTTCTTCAATGCCCATATTTTCTCTGAAGTAGATTGGTGCTGCCAGGAGCCGACATGTCTCATAGTCATTTAAAAAAGGAAGAAAGAAAAAATTTCTAAGTTATTAAAACATTTTAAATGCCATAATCTATAGATCTCTGAAAGGTTTGAAGATGACCTGTCTATCTAAAATATATCTGCTCAACCTCGAAAACATACCTAATATAACTACAAGTTCAATTGTAATGTCTAACTACTTTCATTTCTTTATAGCCTAATAGTTGGTAATAATAACACTCAAGGATTAGCAAATTGCATTACATTGTTAAATGAACTGTTCAAGTACAATATCTTGAACAAGATTAGAAATATACATATAACATTTCCTAACAATCTCAATATATATAATTTGTATACAATATACAAAAATCCAATCCAATGTAAAGTATTTAAAGCTAGTAATTGTCTTTTAAAAGTAGATTCTTTTTATCTATATCATATCTATATCTTCTCTTTACTTTTCAGAGTAGATTCAATAATCTACCATCTATCTTTTCTATATATCTTTTTTTTTACAAGAACCTTAAATCTAATCTCCTTTGCTTAGCCCTTTTCCTAACCATTAACAACAACAACTTGTAACCAACCCTCCTAAACAATGAAAATTATCCCAAATCCAAAACCCATTGAAAGACCAAAAACCACCTGCCCACACTACCTCTTTGGGAATGTGGACATTGTGTTCTTAAAATTGCTTCCTGCTGGTTGTGGGCAAAGGCATCTTTATTCTGAAAAGAAAAATTGGGGGTTAATTGTCAAGTTCTAGGAAAGGTAGCTTTATCATTTGTTGTCCAGTCTCTGCATAATGCTAAAGTTCAGGGCTTATCTCACGTCCTTGTTCAAGTAGACTGTGAAACTGGATCATCTCAGCTAGCCAATTCGAAATTGTTCTGAGCAGTTTGTAGTCCAAAGCTGATCTGTGATGTTTGTCAGCTTAGTGGTATGATTATTGTCCATGTGGAATCATTGTTGTGGAGCCCCATCATCTTTCTGGAGACTTCAAATTTGATGTTAGGCCTGGTCGTGATTTCCTGCAGAAAACTGATAGAGACTCAATTACAAAAAACATGTATAAGCAGCTAATTGAAGACTTTTTTCTAGAATTAGTTAGTATTCTATATGACCATTAATATCATAACAAAAGTTTAAAATATATATTAATCTTATAAATTTTGATATAAAATTCATACTTCAAGAAAAGTTTAAAGAATCAAAATAGAATCAAAGAATTGAGATTAGTAGTAATGGAATAGTCCCTTAATTTTTTTTTTGTTTTCTTCTGTCCCATATCAGAAGATAGCTCTTTCTTCTGGCATGATACAGAGAGTTTGCATTTTCCTTTCCTAACAAAATGCTTGAGTTTAAAGAAGGAGAGAGCCATTCTCCAACTCCAAAGCCAGCTTTAATTTTTATTGAACTGGGACTACAAGAAGACCATTTGTGTTAAGTGCTCATAGAGAAGAGCAGAAACAAACATTTAGGAAAACTTATGAAATTTTATAGATGATATACCAATAGTCCAATTTACTCCTTTTCTTGGGACATTTTTTCTAGATGATTTGTCCTTTTTCTTCAGATGTCTCATTTGTCCAGTGTTCTTCAGATTTCTTAGCCTTCATTCTTTCTAACAGACAAAAACAAAAACCTTTCCCCAAGACTAACATTAGGGAGGTTCCATTTTGGCAAGTTATATCTGATTAAATGAAATGCCATGTGTTAATGGTATAAGTTAGATTAAATTGGATGATCATATTGGTTGATGAATTATCATTTCTTTTAATTAAGAGGTCTCTCTTGTTCAAATCGAACTTTTATCAATTTTGATGGTATCCACAGCTTATCTTCCCCTGTAGTAACAAAAGCAAAACCTTGTCCCCAACATAACACATATCCCGGTTTCCATTCTGAGGTCAGCACATCCTTAAAGTATATAGGCTGATTTAATTCTGTAGTTTTTTCTAATATCCAATGTCTCTCTGCAGCTGTTGTTCCTTTCTCATTAGCACTGAGAAAATTCAAAGTTAATAGAGCACTATGCAATCGATTTCTGGGGGTTTTTGTTACCCTTTTCTGTTTATTTAGCATATCCTTTAGAGTTCTGTTTGATCTTTCTATAACTACTTGGCCTGTAGGATTATGTGGTATGTCTGTAATATGCTTTATATTGTAATAAGCAAAAAACTGTTTCATTTTAACAGAGACATGTGCTAGAGCATTGTAAGTTTTAATTTGTGCAGGTATACCCATGATGGCCAATAACTTCTAGCAAATGAGTGATTAGTTTTTCAGAACTCAAAGCAGTTGCCCATTGAAATCCTGAATAAGTATCAATAGTATGGTGTACATATTTCAGTTTTCCAAATTCTGCAAAGTAAAACATTTCCATCTGCCAGATTTCATTCCTCTGAGCATCCTTTGGGTTACATCCTGCTGGTAATGGAGTCTGATTGTAAAAGGAACAAGTAGGACATTCCCTTACAATTTCCTTGGCTTGTTGCCAGGTTATGGAAAAATCCTTTTTTAAACCTTTACTATTGACATAATGTTTTTTATGAAATTCTGAGGACTCCAGCACATTTCCTATCAATAATGTATCAATTTCATCATTACCTTGTGCTAGAGGGCCCGGTAGACCCATATGGGATCCGATATGAGTTATATATAAGGGATGATTCCTATTCCTGATTATATCTTGTAACTGAATAAATAGTGAAGTTAATTCTGACTCATCAGGGATAAATTCTGCAGTCTCAATACGTAATACCACTCTTTCAGCATACTGAAAGTTGGTAACTATGTTGAGAGGTTCTGAAAAATCCATTAATACCAACAGAATAGCATACAATTCCGATTTTTGAACAGAATTATAAGGACTTTGAACCACTTTACTTAAATTTTATGATTTGTAACCTGCCTTATTTGTTTGCATCTGTATAAAATGTACGAGCTCCAGATATGGGTGTTTTCCATACAATGCAAGGCAAAATCCAATCAGCTCTCTTTGTAAGTTCAATTCTATCGCTTTTTGGATATTTGCTGTTAATCTCTCCCCAAAAATTACTCTTTTAGCTCTTTGCCAAAGTTCACTTTCTGCCCATAATTTTTTAATGTCCTCCTTAGTTAAAGGTATGACAATTTCTGCTGGGTCTATTCCTGCTAGTTGACAAAGTCTCAATTTTCCTTTTAAAATCAAGTCAGAGATCTTTTCCACATAAGTTTTTAATTTTTTACTCTGTTTCTTTGGTAGAAATATCCATTCCAATATAATATCTTCCCTCTGCATTAAAATTCCTGTAGGAGACTACCTAGAGGGTTTTTTTTTTAAAAAATAAGTGCAATCCAGCTTTGGATCAACACGATCCACGTGTCCTTCCTGTACTTTCTTTTCTACCAAGGCCAGTTCTTTCTCAGCTTCAGGTGATAATTCTCATGGACGATTTAAGTCTTTGTCACCTTCTAAGGTTTTGAACAAATTACTCAGTTCATCGTTTTTTTACCCCAGCAGTAGTTCGTAGATGGGAAATGTCTTCAAATAATCTTTGAAAGTCATTGAGAGTCCGTAATCGATCTCTCCTAATTTGCACCTCTTGCTTGTTTATTTGAGACATGGTTTCGTGTATCTCAAGTTGGCCTCTAACTCACAAGGATGACCTTGAACTTGTAATGCCAGCATCTCTACCTCCCAAGTGCTAGGATGAAACAGTTCATGTGGTGCTGGGGATGAAACTCAGGACTTGTGCTCACCAGGCACATGCCCTTCCAGCTGTGCTCCTTCTCATGAAGTCCCCAATGTTACTGAAATGAGTTGTGAACTTCAAACATGCACGTGGCTGAGGCTCCCTCAGTTTCCTTGATGCTCAGCTCACGTGGACCACATCTTTCCTCATCCACCTTTGAGCCACGCCTTCCTTCAAATGTGTCTAAGTGACCAGTACATGCTGTGTACTCTGCTGGAAAGTGAATGTTTCTTTGAGCATTTTGCTAGAATGTGTATATGTGTGACTTTAGTGAGACCTGCAATTTTGCTGGTGAGAGACACTTACAAGAACAGTATTCACTTGTGTGTTTGTGTGTGTGTGTGAGAGGTGGGGGGTGCTGACTGGCTCGCTCACTCACTCACTCACTATGTAACATTGACTGGCCTATAACTTACTGCATAAACCAGGCTAGCCTCAAACTCATATCCTCCCAAGTTCTGGGATTAAATCTAGCATTTTCACTTTTTATATACTTTAAAATAAAATTATATACAAACTCTCCTTTTAAATTCCACAAGTCAGTGGTTTTAATACTCTCACAGAATTGTGTAGCCGTGACTACCTTCTGATTTCAGGAACTTTCCATTATCCCTGAAAGAAATCCTGTGTGGACCATTAATCATCCTTCATCCCCCTCTCAGCCTCTAGCAGTGACTGGTGTCGTTTCTGTCTTTGTTGATGGGGCTGTTCTTCACACAGTAGAAAATGAACACACAATATATCGTCTTCCTGTCTACTTTTCACTTACTATTTTCAAGTTTTGTCTATATTTTATCTGGTATCAGCACTTCATTTATTTATTTATTTATTTTGTTTTTTGAAATGGAGTTTTTCTCTGTAGCTTTGGAGTCTGTCCCGGAACTCGCTCTGTAGACCAGGCTGGCCTCAAACACACAGAGATCCACCTGCCTCTGCCTCCCACGTGCTGAGATTAAAGGCGTGTGCCACCACTGCCCAGCAGTACTTCATTTTTATGGCAGAGTAATATTCCATTGTATGGACATACTGAATTCTGAGTCACTCATGAACTGATCAACATTTCAATAGTGTCTGCTCTTTGGCTGTTATTCATAAGGCTGCTCTGACAATAATGTATGGATTTTTGTGTGAAGATGTGATTGTTTCTATTGGTTGAATATCTTTCAGTCAAATTTCAGGACCTCACATTGACTCTGTGTTACAGACTTTGAAGAACTATTTGTTTTCTAAAGCAGTGGGACCATTTTCCA
Source organism: Peromyscus eremicus (assembly GCF_949786415.1). NCBI lineage: Eukaryota > Metazoa > Chordata > Mammalia > Rodentia > Cricetidae > Peromyscus > Peromyscus eremicus. Next base: position 118,507,870 of record NC_081420.1, read on the forward strand.
TCCACACCAACAATCCATGAGGCTTTACAAGTCTGAGCTTTCAACACATCTGCACCAAAGGCTCAGGGAGCATCTCAGAAGAGGGGATGGGAAGGCTGCCAGAGCTAGAGGCCCAGATGTCTACAGTAAGGTTGTGTCCTCAATACATGACAGGGAAGCTGCACCCTTGGTGTCTCAATTAGAATCACCTGAGAATGATCTGAAGAATGACAGCCCCAGTCGACATGCTGCTGTGGACGGGAGAAACCTCATAGAAATCTCATAGCTCTAATAAGGAGCTACAAGCAATTATTGGCTGAGAAAGGGGGATTCAGTCTTCTCTAGAGACAAGCACCCAGATAGGTTATCCAATCCCAAGTGCTCATCCCTAAAAAATACAGATATGAACAGCATTAAATGGACTCAGCAGGGCCATGTGTGTGCACACGTGTGTGTGTGTGCATGTGCGTGTGTGTGTGTGTGTGCGTGCGTGTGTGTGTGTGTGTGTAAAGTGATATGAAAGAGGAAGAGGTTATGAATTTTGGGAGGGAGGGGAAGGACATGAGAGGAGTTGGAGTAAGGAGAGGATGGGGTGGAAACGATGTATAGAATTTAAAAAAATAACTTAAGGAGTTTTGAGTTTTAACTCATTGTATTCTCTGACAGAGATGAGCCATGTCTGCAAATGCACTGTGTGTTGTAAGTCTAACATCCTGAGCATGTGTCTGCAAATGCACTGTGTGTTGTAAATCTAACCATCTGACCAACACTCCCACTTTTTACATCAGACACGAAGTTCCTTCTTTTCACAACGCTATGATTTACACTAACCGTTTCCCATTTAATTCTAGCCAAGGCGAGATGACAGAAGCAATTAAGTACCTGGAAAAGGTTGTGAAAATCGCAAGAAACAACTTCCAGAGCCTCGATGTGATCCGAGCGTCCACAATGCTTGGTGACATCCACAATGAAAGAGTGAGTTGTGTCCCCCTGTTTGTGGAAAAGCTTGCAAAGTTGGAAGTCTGTTCTCATTTTATGCTTGCTCTCTCACAAGTCAGTGTGGAAAAGGGCTGAGACCACAGGATGGAGCACAGACAAGGTGCGGAACTAGGAATACCTCTTTCCCACTCACTGGTGATGTACAGGCCCCACCAGCAGTGACCACGGCTATTCAGTATTCCAAGTGACTGAATGTGAGGAACAATGAAAAGATTTCCATTCAAAGGCACTTTGTGATAACTGTTGGCCCTTATCAGCTTACTCTGACATTTCTCTCTTGGTCCAAATTCTTATTTCTTTTTAATCCAGTTGGGATGCTCTTTATTAAGCCCCACCAGGCGAAGAAACAAAAACCCTAAGAATGATTCCAAAGGGAATTTAGAGTGGGGTTTTCACAGCATCCCAGGAGCCATGATTAGTAAATGCATCAGTTGTAATACCAATTTTATTACCTTCAGTTGCCCAGGGTCTCCTTTAGAAATTGTATGGAAGAAGCCTGTTTCTCCGGTTATAATTGCTGTTTTGATCATGAATCAGATCCATCATTTTTTAGGGTAATTATATTCTCCAACTGTGTTCATGCACTCTGTGTTAATCTGAGTGCTCAGTGATTAAAAGCACTACTGTGGAAACCCACTGCTTGGGTGACAAGCCCAGCTCCCTCTCTCATAAGATCTGGGACCTGGGACAAGTTATTTACACTTCTAGGTGCTTTGATTTTCTCGTCTCACGGGGTTATTGTAAGGATTAAATTAAGCAACAAGAAAGCGGAAGAACGGCTATGAAGGAAGAACCCTGAGAGGGTGGGAAAAGAGGGCGGGGGGGGGGAGTAATCATGAACAGGGCACAGTGGTGTATATGTGTGAAAGTGTCATAATGAAACCCAGTATTTTATATACCAACTACAATGCTACTTTTTAAAAAATCAGCACTAGGGGCTGGAGAGATGGCTCTATGAGTAAGAGTCCTTGCTCCTCTTGCAGAAGAGGTTTGCTTCCCAGCACACACACCAGGCTGCTCACAACTACCTATAACTCCAGCTCCAGGGGATCTGACGCCATCTTCTGGCCTCTGCAGGTGATACACATAAATACACATAGTCACACACACACACACACACACACACACACACACACACACACACACAGAGTAAATAAATACTGGAGGGCTGGGGAAATGGCCACATCATTAAAGTATCTTTTTTGCAAGCAAAGGGACCTGATTTCAGATCCCCAGCACCTGTGTTCAAAAGCAGTGTGTCACACATGACTATAACCCCAGTAATGGAGGGCAGGACCGGTGGTGCTCACTGGGCGGCCATCCTAGCCAAATCAGTGAGCCCCAGGCTCAGTGAGAGAGATCCTGTCTCAAAAATACAATGTAGAAAGTGGTCCAGGGAGAAACTAATCATTGACCTCTGGCCTCCATACATCTGTACATACACATGCATGTATACACACATGAGCAGGTACACAATCCATACGAACACAAACATGCACCACACACAGAGTAAATACTGAGGAGAACAGGAACTGAATTAGTGAGGGCAGCACCTTGAAATATTGCTGTGTCTGGCAGGGGAAACAGGGCTAGTTTTGCTACGATTGTGCTCCACCACCAAACCATTCTCTGTTCCAGACCCTCCAAGACTTTGACTGACTTCGAGTCTCCTAGATTCAAAGCAGTTGTAACAGTCCCACCCGCGCTCTTAGCCACTACAATATTTTTTTTTTAAGAAAATGAGTTTGAAATTAGTACAAATGAGTGAAAGTAATGTTTTGTTTTGTTTCTGCACTGGGAAAATCCTGCAAGCAAGTCATGTCCTCTCATTTCTCTCAGCTTCCTGTTGCTCCTCTGGTTCCTTTGCCCTTCCCAGGAGAAGTACCCACCATCCCAAGAGTGACTCTAAAAGGAAATTTAGAGTGGGTTTTGTACAGCACAAAGACACCAGAATTAGTCAGTGTGCTGACCATAACGCCATTTCTTCCCTTGCCCAGAGTGCTTTGGAGACCCTGGGGAAGGGTCAGAGTCCTAAGGTCTGCTGTTCCCTTGGTTTCCCACTCTGCCCCCTTCATCCCTCCCCTGCTTTCCTGCCTCCTCCCTCCAGGCCCCCACCCTTGCCCTCACCTAGGCTCTGTTCCCTCCGTCTCCCACTGTTCCTCCTCTTTCTGCCTCCCATGTCCACCCCAGACCCTCCTCTCCTGTGCCTCCTCTGCTGCCCCCACCTCCTGGACCACTTCTGCTCTGCTGATCCCCACAGCGGGATTTTATTTTTCCAGATAAAGTGGCAGTGGGCAGGGATGCCAAGACTTGCCCTAGAAAAGTTTGCAGTCAAAGAGGGGACTGCAGCCCACAATAGATGGATTGACACACTGGATCGAAAGACACAGACTGATCCTTTGAAAGGACGGCTCTTCAGAAACACAAACAAGCACACATTTCTATGGCTTTCCCATCCTACCAAACAGTACGCCAAACATCAATATTCCATGACAGGAATGCCAAGTGTCCACCGTTTCCCTCATGACAGAAAGATACGGAAAGAGAGAGAAACACTAGTACTACCTTCAGGCTTTCATTTTCTCAAGTTTTGCCAAGTGTTTTTTAATGTCACTAGTGTGATTTATTCTCTGATGTTTGATTCTTGAACAGTTTAACGTACAAAGACTGTGTCAACTACTAAAAGTTAATTTTTACCAATTTAGCCTCGTTATAAAATTAGGAGGATTCTGGACATTCATTCCATCTTTATATATATACATATATATATAAAGATATATATATATGTATATATACATATATTATACATATATATCTTTATGTGTTTTATTCATAGAGACAGACAGATAGATAGATAGATAGATAGATAGATAGATAGACAGATAGACACTATGTTAGTTACTTTTCTATTGCTGTGATAAAACACTATGACCAAGGCAGCTCACAGAAGGAACGGTTTATTAGGGGTTATGGTTCCACAGGGCTATGAGTCCATTGCCATGGATAGTAGGGAGGCATGGCCTTAAGCATGTGTGGTGACTAGATCAGAAAGTTGAGAACTCATGTATTAAACCAAAAGCAGGAAGCAGGGAGCAAACTGAGAACTGTGTAAGTCTGAACACTCAGTACCTTCCCATGGTAATGTACTACCTCCAGCAAGGCCACGCCTCCTAAGCCTCCCTAAACAGCACCACCAGCTGCAAACTAAGTGTTCAAATGCCAGAGCCAATGCTGGGGCATTCTCATTCAAATCACCAGTGAAAGACAGACAGACAAACAGATGGTTCAAATATACAAGTTGATTCCAATACTTTGATGGGTCCAGTAGTCAATAGTCTTAATGACAAATAATGAAACATTGAGTACATGATTTTATAACCACACACACTTCAAAACAAAGCTTGATTTGTTTCTCAAACTGTTACAGCGACATTTAATCTTTGTGCATTACCATTCTTCACCCTGTCATCATTTAAAAGCATCTGCTGACAGTGGCTCAGCCTCACCTGAATTGTCCCGTCATTACTTCTCAGTGCAATTTGAAAGGCAGTAGGTATAACGAAGGAGATTGATTAGAACCGAGTGGTGGTTGCTATTTCTCTAAGTTCTGCAAAATCCCTTCCTAAGAAAACGTTGACAACAAGTAACTTGCCACCTCTGCTCTTCAGTGGCTGAGGACAGTTCCCGATTATATTAAGTGCTCCCATACAAGTTAGCCAGATGAACAATTCCATGAGTTATTGTGCAGGTAGGAACTGACCCCTTCCTGGAAGGAGGTTAAGGTAAGGCAGAGAGTTACTAGCCTGGGTTTTGTTCGCTTGGTTTGAACTGTGCCCAGCTGCTAATTAATTAAGACATTGGGCAAGTTAGTTCTCTGCTCAGTTCCCTCACCTTCCAGATGTCAGTAACAAGAAAACTCAAAACTCAAAAGTGCCTATACCTGCGATGCCGTCTCACCAGCCCTATGCACGACTTTCTGCATATTTAAGACATCTAGTAGAAAACAGTACTTAAAATGTTAGTATAAGTTATTATATTTGAAGTGTCTTAAAATTTACAATTTGCACACAAACATTAAAACGATAAATGATTAAATGTTTACTGTAGTATTGACACAAGCTTTGAGCAACCAGAGTATTCAGAAGAACGTAAGAAGGGGTGTATTAAGGGTGGAGAGATGGCTTAGTGGTTGAGTACATACTGCTCCTCCAGAGGATGTGAGTTAGGTTCCTTAAGGCAGCTAGCAAACACCTGTAACTCCAAATCCAGGGAGACCCAGTGCCTCTGGCATCTGCACTCAAGCAAGCACGCGCGCGCACACACACACACACACACACACACACACACACACACACGCGCGCGCACGCACGCACGCGCACGCGCACGCACGCACGCGCACGCACACGCACGCACACACGCACGCACGCACACGCGCACGCACCCACACGCGCACACGCGCACGCACGCGCACGCGCACGCACGCACACGCGCACGCACACGCACGCGCACGCACGCACGCACACGCACACACTCACACACACACGCACACGCACACACTCACACACACACACGCACGCACACACACACGCACACACGCACACACACACACGCACACACACACACGCACGCGCACGCACACGCGCACACACGCACGCACACGCACGCACACACACGCACGCACACACACGCACACGCACGCACACACACGCACACGCACGCACACGCACGCACACACACACACACACACACACAAATAATTTAGAAAATTAGCCTTCCTTCTATTCTTTCTTTTTTTTTTTTTCTGGCCGGAAATTCTCAATGAAGCCCAGGCTAGCCTCACACTTGCAAGCCTCCTGTCTTAATCTCCCATGTGCTGACTTTTTAGACCTAGGCCACTGTACATGGCTGGATTGGGCATTGCAAGATAAGCATGGAGTGCCTGATAGAGTTCCTATTGTATATTGAGTTCATAATCACTCTTTGCTCTTTAATAGATCAAGCTCCTCCCTCCTCAAGCCCAGACTCAGCCTTCTGGCTGTTTGACATACTCACCCAGATCTCTTTAGACATAAACTATTACTGCTAAGCCAATTCATCTTCTCTCTCTTAAATTCTATTTCTCTGCCAAATTCACCTAACCAAATCCTCCTCCCTCCTTAGCTTCTATAGCTTTGAGCATCCAGCTTCTGCTCACTTTGCACCTGCACCAGTATTCCTAGTAAACACATGTGGGAGCCCGTTCTCGGGTTCCTCATGGCTTTACCCAGCAGGTCCGCATAGAGGATGCTTAGGACCATGGGCCTGAGTGCAGGTGTCTGAGATGGTCTGCACTTGGCTGTGCTGGGGGAGGAGGTCTTTTGCTCCACCCCTTGGCGTCTCTATAAAAACCCTGGGGCAGAGGCAGTCGGGGCCGTTGGAATAGGTTCCAGGCCCTCTCGAGGCTATCCTGTATTTTCTATCTGTTTATCTCCACAAGATTTTCCACAATAAATCCTTCTATCTAATATTTCCTGCTGCTCACACTCAAGAAAACTCTGGGGAACTGTGGGGTAGGTGGGTAAACGCCCCACAGACACATCAAAACATAACATAAAAATAAGCACTACATTAACCTACCTATCCATCAAGTTGTTCAAGCCAAAAGTCCACCAGCCATTTTCGCCCCTCCCAAACATACCCTCTACAATAAGCCTGTCTGTGGCAGAAGACATAAGTTATGTTCATGCCCTTACTGAATCATGATTGGCCCCACCTGACTTCTGACCTCAGTGCTCCCTGTACTCTCCTTCACCAACTCTACCACAGCCAAGGAGACTTCTTGATAGTTCCTCACACATTCCAAGGTAGTTCTGACTGAGCATGTGTGCCTCAGCTAGAAGGCTCTCTGTGGCATGTTCTCCAGTCTCAATATCACATTGCTGGCCATTTCACATTCTTGCCATTTGGAACTCTGTACAGTTCCATGTCCTGCCACCCTTGGTGGCCCAAACGAAAGTGATCACTAGGAAACTTCGTCACTGCTGTACTTTAATAGTCTGTGTTGTGTTTACTGTGTGGTTTTCTTGCCTGCTCTGCTTTCTTGCTATTGTTCTATCTGACTAGAATGTAACTTCTGTGAGAGCCCAGACCCTGTCTGCAGATACTGTTTTATTGCCCTGTCTAAGAAACATGCCTGCTGTGACAGGGAAGCAGAACTGTGTCAGTCCACTGCGTGGATTTGGGAACCAGTTTCAGACCACTTGAGAAAGCTTTCTATCACTTCTGAAATCCCACATTTTCATTTTCCTAGAGTATCATATCATTTGGAAAACTTGTCCTGAATCCTTAAAAACAAATCAAATGCTGCCGCCACTCATCAGTCCTGTACCTGTAAGACCCTTGTGCTAACTATGGTTTTTGTCAATTTGACACAGCTAGGGCCCTCTGGGAAGAGGGAACCTTAATTGCCTCCATCAGACTGGCATGTAGGTGAGTCTGTGTGCAGTTGGAAGGTTTCTCTGGTCCTGCCTGGCCCACCCTTTAGGACGAATCTCTCTCACCCGCATCCTGCAGCCTTTGGTCCCAAGTAAACACACAGGGGCTTATATTAATTACCAACTATACAGCCTATGGCTCAGGCTTCTCACTAGCTAGCTCTTATAACTTAACCCATTTCTAATAATCTATAAGTTGTCACGTGACCATCACTTACTGGTACTTTCATGTCTTGCTTCTCCTGGCAATGCTGGCATCTCTTCAGACTCCACCTTTCTCTTTCCTGTCTCTCTCCTTGGATTTCCTGCCTGCCTCTAAGCTGCCTTGCCGTAGGCCAATGCAGCTTATTTATTAACCAATGGGAACAACATATATTCAAAGCATACAGAAAGACATCACACAGCATCTGTGTGATTGGTATAGGGGATCCCAGCTGTCTGTGGGCAGTGCTACCCTGGGGCAGGCTAAGTGAGACATGAGCAACAGGCCTGTAAACAGAGTTCCTTCCTGTCCTCTGCTTCAGTTCCTGCCTGGAGTTCCCATCCTGGCTTCCCTTCATGATAGACTGTAAGCTATAGGGAGAAATAAATGCTTTCCTCCCCAAGTTGTTTTTGGTCATGGTGCTTAATCATATCAATAGACAGCAAGCAGGAGAGCTCGCTACCAGCCACCACATCTCATCCTTTTTGCCTCTGTATTGCTCAGGCCACTTATTTTAATGGTATTGTTAGTAATAAGTTTCAAAATATAACACTGTGAGACAGAAGTTACAAGGCGAAACTGTTATTTTGAAAAACACTGAAATTGGCATATTCTGTGATTATGGTAGTGCTTTTATTATTTAAATTAGTGCATCTTAAAAAGTCTTTATTGTAGTTAAACTTTTATTATAAAATCTGGGAGAATGCGCCTCCCATGCCACTCTCTAGATGTGATCTTTTGATAGAATGTTAATTGAAAATATATAATTACTATAAAGTGTCCGAATGAGAATGTTTTAGGGGAGATAATCAAGTCCCTTTATGAGATTTCCCATTCTTAATAAGATAAAACAATAATCACAGTTAAAAGAATGGTACTTCTTATGTTAAAATAACAGAAAAGGGCCAATGAGCTGTCTCAGTGGGTCAAAGCACTGGCCGCACAGCCTGATGACTTGGGTTCGATCCCCCAAACCCACGGTGGAAGAAGAAAATTGATTCTTGAAAGTTGTCCTCTGACCTCCACAAGTGTGCATGGCATGTGCAAGCCCACACTCACACACAGAGACACATACACACACAGAGAGAATGACTTACCTTTAGAAAACACTCATTTATTTTGACATTGCTTATTGGATCTGTAAGAAACAGAATCGGCATGAAAATTCTGTTACAAGCTCTGTTTCAGGTCTATGATGTCACTGAGCTCTTATCTTGGAATTGCCAGGGATTGCAGAGCACTGGTTGGGGTTGCCTTCTCGTGGATGGACTAATGTACGTATAATTTGCTGTGCAACCTCAAGTTCCTATTTAAGATTGTCAGAAGTGATTTCTAGAATCATTAGAAATTTACAGTAGAGATGACTTGAAAACAAAGATGAACTTTAGAAAGTTATACAGAATTTTAGAGGCGATTACATTTACATAGTAAGCTTTTGTAAGAATGAAGAATGTGGAAACACGATAGACACTAAAGAAAACTCACTCCCCAGAGGTACTTTTTAAACAAATGATAGCATCTGAAAAGAATGAATATTGATTGCGTTTAGTTGACAGTGTTTTAGAGACCTTTTCATTGGTAGTAGTTCATGAAAGACAGTTGTCAGTTTGAAGGGAGGACAGCTACCTAAGGGTAGTCCTGTCCCAGGGAGAAAAAGCACTTGGGTTAAATAAGGCCCAGTCACCATTTCAGGCATTACTGTCCCCTCTAAAGCGAGCACCTGCCCCTCCGGCCCTTGCTGCTGGGTGTCACTGGTACCATGCAGCCCCACACATAGTGGCTGCCCCAGGACTGAGCAGATAAATGCACGAGTTCATTTTAACACATCTTTAAATAATGCTGGACATTTAAATGTGTGCCCATTTATAGCCCTTGATTTGCCAGATTCAAACTCTCAACCTTGTAGCTAGAGTTTTCCTGCCTGGCCCACAGTCAGGACAATTCTCTGTTACCCGCCAGTCCCACAGCCGCTCAGACCCAACCAAGTAAACACAGAGATTTATATTGCTTACAAACTGTATGGCCACGGCAGGCTTCTTGCTAACTGTTCTTATAGCTTAAATTAATCCAGTTCTATAAATCTATACCTTGCCACATGGCTCCTGGCTTACCGGCGTCTTCACATGCTGCTTGTCATGGCGGTGGCTGGCAGTCTCTCCTTTCCCTTCCTGTTCCCTTAATTCTCCTCTCTGTTAGTCCCGCCTATACTTCCTGCCTGGCCACTGGCCAATCAGTGTTCTATTTATTGACCAATCAGAGCAACAGATTTGACATACAGACCATCCCACAGCACAACCTAAATCAATGAACAGCCTTAGGCTCAGAAATATAACAGGAGCAGTTAGACGCTTCAACTTCTGTTTTATCAAAAAGGCTATCCTTGGCCAAATTGTCCTTTTTTGTGGAGTTTGTCCTTTCTTGTTGGTATCTGTCAGGGTAATCTGTATTTCCATCATCCTTCGTATTTCTCATGGTTCTCAGTCATATATAATTGGAACATAGATACCACCTTTCACATGGTTTTAGTCAAATCATCTTTCCTCATCAGAAATTTTGTTTTATGATAAAAGAATGAATTGCTTACAGCAACAAATAATAATTATTAGGTATACAATATAAAGGAGCTTCACATCAATCAGCAAACTTGGTTGAAGGAATAGTTTGAATAGGAAGTGTATATAGACTGCCCTATGGACACAGGACATACAGTGTTACATGTGCTGCGTGTGAGAGTAACCGCTCATCACCATCCGCTGTCAATCAGTGTGACCACTCATCTGCCTGCCCCACTGCACAGAGGGCTGTGGATTGAGGCTGCATCCCCTCTGTGCTGGGGTGTGGCCTGAAGATGGATCCATGGGGTTTGAATGCCCATTTCTTTCACAAAGTATGGGAATAGGGGTTAAAATTTTATTGAAAAAAAAAAAAACACCTCTCCTGTGAAAGTTTCTTTTGAAAGGAGTGTTCAACCATGTTTTAAATATCTCTATCATTTTTTTCTGTGTGTGTATGAGTGCTCACATGTAGCGGGCACAGCTGTGTGGGTACACACGCATGTAGAGGCTGGGGGTTGAAGTCATGTGTCCTCCTCAACCCCTCCCACCTTCTCTTTGTTCTAGCCACATTACAATCATATGTTTTAAATCTCGATTCTCCCATGACCTTAGCCCAGAGGTGCAGGTCCGTCAGGAGAGAGAGGCAGAGAGCTGCATGTGTCAGCTGTCACCACTGACGTGCCATCAAATGCCTTCCTGCTACAAATAAAACCAAGAGACAGCTGAATACATTTCACCAGACACATACAATGCCATAACTAGTAACACTGTGCTGAAATCGTGGCAACCAGCTCACTTTCCCCCAGCTTCCTCCTGCCGCTGTGCACTTCATGTGTTTCAGCCACAGATGTAGCTTTCTAACCAAATTAATTTCAGGATTCTGACCCTCAAGTGACCACTGCTCACCGAAGACAGCCTTCTGATGAAAAGCCAGCTTGCCAGCTCTTTCTCTTCAAAAATGGGTGTGCCAAGGTGAGATGAGCAAATCTGTGAAATGGGTGAGGTAAGAAATAAAAAAGTGTTCTCTCTTGCTCACTAGGGGCAGTACAGCAAGGCTTCCGAGTACTTCCAGCAAGCTTTCCGTACCACAGTGGAGCTCATGAAAACGGAGCTGATGGATGAAACCAAAGTTCACTTCGGGATAGCGAGAGCCCACCAGATGATGCTGATGATGAAGAACTACATAGAATCTGCAGACATGGACAGCCTCAACTGCCTGCTGTCCTGGAAGGAGAGTAGAACTCAAATCAAATACGACCCGATTCTGGGTAAGGCTTTGGTGTTTAGATTTTGTATCATCCCATGGTAGCGAAGGTATTTCTGTTGGAAAGGTTTGTTCGCGTGTTGGTGACTTGAACTTGGTAATTTTGTTTTCGTTCATTTGTTACTACATTGGAAGTTGGGTGTACTCTCCTGCCAATCATACTGGTACTGTTTAAGGGAAGCATACACCAGTGGGGGTGATCTGTCCTACCAATAATTCACCGTCCTTGAGCTGGCACTTCCCAGTCATCTTAGAGACCACACTATGTACCGACCAGCTGTAAGGAATAATTTAAATAAGGAGTAAGGCATGTGAAATCAACTTATGCCTTTTAATACTATCCAGTCACACGGCATACAGATAAGAGCAACTGTAGAGAAACTGGGATATATGATGTACTTTACTGATAGTAGCTAATGTTAGTTTTATAATCTTGAATTAGGAAAATATTTTATAACAATGTTTCTTCATACTACTTTTCTTATGAATAATTAAATTATTTTATTATAAACAACTAGGCTAGTGTAAGGGTCAGCGTTGGATGTTAACTTCATTAGACTCTAGGCATGAAGCTCAGGTCATCAAGCTTGGTGGCAAGCACCTTTACCCATTGAGCCATCTTGCCCACCCTGAATACCAAACTTTTTTAGCTCATTGTTAGATCCTTGAGAGCTCATTCCACAGCTTGGAGCTACCTACTGTTGGCTTTAATGCGGCAGCGCAATGTTATTTATTAAGTGGCACTGTTACTGTGTGAGAAAAGCCAAGAGGTACGACAAAACCCACTATAAGAGTTTTATTAGGAGAAGGAAGGGACATAAGAGAATGTGATCAGGCCTGTGGAAGACATGTGCATGGGGGTGGAGTGGGAGGAGAAGATAGGGGAGGAGTCCATGACCCGGTTTTTATGCATTCCCCTGCACTTGCACATATGGGCTTACAGAGCTACGCCACGCATGCGCATAGATTGCATGATCATGCTGCGTGCAAATTACATGATCACGTGGTACACAGATTACATAAGACACAAGGCCCCTTGCTTGGCTACTGAACAGCACATGTGCGGTCATGTAGCTGGAGAAGTAGCCAGGAATTCCAACATTCCAGACTCTTTGCTTATTATAAAAAAAGGTGGGTGAATGGAGATGGGGATGCTGTGTCTCCTAAAACTGCTTCCAGCTGACTCGGTGGACATGGTTAACTCTTGGGGGATAGGAAAGGGGGGCTTCTGAGGTAGCCAGGTGTCCTGGGTTAGTGGATTGTCCTCTGCTGCTTTGGGAATTATCTGACAAGGTGCTGTCCAGGTGGATTCAAGCTGGCTCCGGAGTTCGCTGACCTGTCCAGGTGGATTCTCTGGAGCTCAGAAGAATTTTTAAACATATTAAGAAGCAGCCATGGGAAATTTAAAATCTTGAGCTGGTGACCATGACATTGTAATGTTTTAGTACTCTGCTGTATTGGTTAGTGTTAGTGGGGGGCAGATATTTAGAACATGCTCTTAATTTTTACCTGAGATAAGCCTTATCTGAGACAGATTATTTTAAGGCACCTGTTTAGCATCTAGGAGACACAGGTGATCAATTGCTAAGGGCTAACAGTAATAGACTGTTATATTAAAGTCTGTTTTTGCAGAGCCCAGACCCTTTTGAGTCTGGGGGTGTAAATACCTCTGGACTGTTACTGTTCCTTACTGCCTGGGTATACTTGATGGTCCTTGGACTCCAGCTCTATGGTGGTCCTGTGGCAATTAGCTGAGTAGTTAATTAGGAGAGGGAACCAGGAAGGAAGAGCTTGTGGGGTAATGTCCTCTGAAATGAGAGAGAGCAGGGCCCTGTCTGTGTCACTGTGCATGAGGAGGAGAAGAGGCACTTCTGACAGGTCTGGAGTGAGGCAAATGGGAGGAGCAAATGAAATGAAAGCTCCTACCTTAGCTAAAAAAAATCTCTTCCCATTAGGGGCACAGGGCAGGTTGGCACCACTAAAAATGTGTGTGTAAGAGGGATGCCCCTGAAAATACAATAAAGTGATGGGGTCTGATGAGATAGATAAGGCTGTCCCCCTATCCTGACAATAGGAAAACGAGGAGATATGGGACTCCAAAACTCCCTCAGGACTGAGTAAGTGGCTCAGTGTCCAAAATTGGAAACGGATCGCCCCGTGCTGCAATGGCTATCCTGGGTTCCCAAGCCTAGGAGGTCTGCTGGAGGTCTTTGTTTGATTTCCCCATGCCATGAGGTGCATGGGGGCAGTCAGCTGACCAATGTCCCTCTCAGTGGCACTTCAGACAAGGCTCAATTGATGACCCAAGTAGGGCAGGACACGCACAAGCCCACTGGCCTTTTCTACCACACTTAAAACAGGGACCTGGAAGCCTTCAGGCAGCTGCTCAAATAGCATGTGCCAGCATTTGGCAATTCTGTTCACGGGCTTTCTCATCTCTCCCATGGTACCTTAAACGTCACAGCTGAAACTTCTGCCTATGGGGTGAGGGCCCTCTCTCCAGGGCTTACGTTAGCCCTGATGTCAGGAAGCTCTGGGAGACATGAGATGGATTTTATTCTGTATCTTGAATTACGTTTTTAGCTTTTATAGTTTACTGGTTTGAGGGAAGCCTCAAGAAGACCCGCCAGGAGGCAAGTTATGAAGTGGTCTGTAACTAGAGAGCCAGATGATTATTGTAATAACCAGGTTATTGTAATCCCAGCGTGGGTCCTGATCAGAAACTCACTTGCGGGCGTCCTCGCCTGCTTCCAGACCTGTCTGTGCTTCTCAGGGCAGCTGGGAACGGTGACAGTAAGAGTGGAGGTGGGAGCCAGAGTCGGGCAGTTAGAACGGCCCGCCTGATACCAGAGAGCAGAGTGGAGGTGGGAGCCAGAGTCGGGCAGTTAGAACAGCCCGCCTGATACCAGAGAGCAGAGTGGAGGTCAGACAGGTGGAGGTTCTTTGGAGTCAGAGATTCCTCAGGTTCAAGTTGCACATGGGCAGGAGAGAAAGACTCAGAAAGGGAGGGTTCAGAGCTTAGGTAGAAGCGTGGGGCTAAGGTGACTCTTTTCATTTGCCTGTTCGCTGGCAGAAGTTAGATAATTCCCATGGAATATTGGGGTCCAAACAGCTGTTACATGGCCATATTTATGGTATCCCAGGGATATTTAAGGTATTTTTCAGAGGAGGAGTAGGACCAAGAGGAGGAAACCTTTATGTCCCATGACTGCAGCCAAGAGAAGTAAATGAAAAACTAAAATAACAAACGGGATCCAAGACCCCAGTCTCAGGCATCCCTGAGGTTAGGGAAGGATCTGTGAATCGGCACAAATCATTTAATGCTTTGTCAAGCCAGAGAATAAGGGCCAGGGTGTTCGAACCCGGAGGACCCACCCCCACCCCGGGGGAGGGGGGGGTCTGACAGCATTCAATGCTTCATCAAGAGAGAATGAGTCATGGTGTACATAGCCCAAGGACCCCCTGGGGGTCCAACAGAGAGAAATATATCTCAGGCTGCAGTGTGGGAAATGGCGAGGGATTGGAAAGGGAAAATTCACCAATCTGAGCAGCCAATATTGTGCGGAGTGGTCCGGCAGCCTGGCAAATGAAAAAAGCGGGCAGTCATAGACGAGGCAAAACCTTGGCACAGGTTCCGGGCGCAGAGCGCTAGAAGAGCCTACTTCGTCTCGGCATCAATGTTGGTTTTATTCAGCGGCACAATATCCCTTTCGAAAAAAGCCACAAGGTAAGAGAAAACCCACTATAAGAGTTTTATTAGGAGAAGGAGGGGACAGAAGAGAATGTGATCAGGCCTGTGGAAGACATGTGCATGGAGGAGGGTGAGGAGAAGGGGGAGGAGTCTGGGACCTGCTTTTTATGCATTCCCTGCACATTCGTATATGGGCTTACAGAGCTACACCACGCATATGCACAGATTGCGTGATCATGCTGAGCGCAAGTTACGCAATCACACGGCTTACATAGGACGTAAGGCCCCTTGCTTGGCTACTGAACTGTGCATGTGCGGTCATGTAGCTGAAGAAGTGGCCAGGAATTCCAACACCTACATCTTAGATTTTTGTGTTTTCTGCCCAGAATATCAGGACCTAAGACAGGGGAAATGATCCATGTTAGCCGTCTTACACTGATAAAAGATACAGTCTGCAGAGGATAAGCTGAGCTGCTCAAGTCTCGGGTTGGTCTTGAATAAACTCTTACCATCCTGATGATACTGTGAAAAAAATTCTCTTGGGGGAAAAAGCCAGAAAAGCCACGTTCGGATGGGATCCAGGTGTGTCTGTCAGTGCCTTGTTTCCAGCTTTCAAAAAGCCTTCTTCCACTTTTGTTCATCCCTACCTCTTACATTTGTGGCTCTTTGGTGTTTTGAGAGGTTATATTTTCTTCTGAAGGACTTGGGAGCAGAAACAAATCATCCATTTGCCCATGTGATTCAAGCACTAAAGCTCATGGTCTGCGTGGGGGTGGGGGTAGCCTTCCTCAGAGTGCTGTAGAAATCACAACCAGCCCTGCTCATCTCTCGTGACTCAGAGCTCTGTGCAGGGATGAGCTACTTCCCTGTAGAAGTAAAAATTAATAATTGTTCAGACAGGTATGAGTAAGCACTGAGTTCTCATTCTGCTGACACATTATGCATTGTGAAGGGTAACTTTTCTTCATGAAATAAAACCTACAGGAAATTATTTAAATGCACATGATTGTTTGCATAAGTGTATTTTTAGTTCAAAGCACACTAACATCTGCCTTAAGATGCTCCATTTTTACTCTGCTTAAAACTCCTCACTGGGCCAGGCAGTGGTGGCTCATAACTTTAATCCCAGCACTGGGGAGGCAGAGCCAGGAGGAATCTCTGTGAGTTCGAGGCCAACCTGTTCTACAGAGTGAGATCCAGGACAGGCACCAAAATTACACAGAGAAACCCTGTCTCGAAAAAAACCAAAAATAAACAACAACAAAAACAAAAAACAAAAAAAAACCCTCCTCACTGGCTCTTCACTGAGTTCTAGTTAAAGGCCTCTTGACCTTTCTAAACTGGTCTTTTCCTGACTGCTTCCTACAAACACTCCCCCACTCCCTAACCCCATCTCCCCCCTCCCCCCCCCCACACTGCACTCCTAATGAACACCTTCCTTCTAGCTCAGTTCAGCCAGGTCCTTAGGTGAGGGTGCCTGAGGCCCCTTCCACTTGAAAATGCTCTCTTCTCTGGTCTCAATGGCTTCATTCATTCTCTTCAAGCCATTTCAGCTCATTTTCTACCATGACTATTTTTTTAATCGCCTTAACTGCTCAGTTAAGAGCATGGGTCTCTCAAACACGCATTCCGAACTCTGGGTATTTTCTAGGAAATGTGATAGTTGACATCTGCAAGGTGCCAAGCAAATGTTTAAATCAAATAGAATTCAAGATGAGGCTGTAAGCCCGACCACAAGCTAGTTTGCACTGAGCACGTTTTAAGCTTGTGTTCAATGCGTCCTTGGGAAGCCTATGATGCCACACTATTTGGATTACCATCCAATTATCACATGAATGAAGGATGGTGCTCACCAAACAGGATGTTGACAAAATGAAAAAGTACAAGAATATTATTTGGAAATCTGAGCAGCTTTTAAGTTTTCAACTTCCACCGTCCTTGTAGGACGAGGCATCTTTAATCTTGCTATTGAGGGTCCCGTGCATTCAGAAACAGAAAAAAAAAAAAAAAAAAAAAAAAAAAAAAAAAAAAGATCAAAGATCGGAAAGCTACATTATGAAAGCTATGCGGTTATTGGCACCTCGGAGACTTCCATCCTCCAAACAAATCATTAGCTCTAGGAACTGCCAATACGCTTTTAAGTAGAGAACATGACCCCCTAAGGGAATGGAGCAGAGAGAGCACTGAGGTCCTCGGATGAATGGGAAGGGTGACTCACTAGCAAACCACTGGTCTTTGTTCTTCTAGAGGGACCACGGCAAGAACAGGCACCTTCAGACTCTTCTAATACTGGGAGATGGTGGGAATGATTCATACACCTGCTCTCCCCTTCCAACATTGAGCCTCCCAAATTTAAAAACGGAGAGAAAAAAAATCAAGTTTATTACACCTCAGTAAAATGACTCAGTCCTGAAGCAACTGCAGTTGTTTGGTTCTGGAAGGCTCAGGGGCCTATGAACATGGACTGAATTCTCCAGAATAGTATTTACTTCCCATACCCAAGATATCCTCACAATCAAGGAAATGTGTGTTTTTACAGGAAAAGGTAATTCATACCGCAGTCACAGACACAGCAATAGAAACAATGCTTTCCTCCTTCAACTTCACGGCAGTGTTAACCCCGCATGCAGTTATAGCCATTTAAATGCCCCTGATGCGAGCTACATCGTTGATGAGAATGGGATCAGTAGCAGGATTCCCACGCACTTTCTCACTGAGGCCAAATGTAAATTATATCAGAGAAATCAGATGTGAACGCCAAGCACCAAAACAGACGAGCACACCAGCTAGTTGGACTGCAAGGACACTGTTCTCGGTGAGACGTCATGTGAAGGTTTACAGGGACTGAAAAATTATCATCTTGGCTTTATGACTCCTGCACTATTCTTCAGGAGGTGCCATGACTTGGTCTCACAGCTCTTGATTCTTGTTGGCTTCATGTTGCACCCAGAGTGTAGTACCAAGCCATTTTCTACTGTGTACTTTGCTTGCATTTCTCATTCATGAGCTTCTAAAGAATATGAAAAGGTCATCTTCGTAACCAAGCCCTCATATTCTATTGTGATTGGATACTTTTTCTATAGCTTAATAACCATAAATATGAAGTGACAATAATGGAATCATCCAACTGGCTAGCAAGCAAGGTTTAAAAAAAAACAAAAAACTTTTATTTAATTTGTTTTTTGACAATTTCATACATGTACATAGTATATCCGGATTATTGTTACCCCACCCTCTTTGAATTCCCGCCTAGCCCCTTTGTACCTCCTCTTGCCTACAAGTCCCTGCTCCACTTTAGTGTCTTTTTGTTTTGTGACTCACTGAGTTTAACCAGGGCCATCTCTGTGATGATGGATTTGGAACTAGTCACTGGAGCCCAACGGTCTTATCTGTGGCTAACTAACTGCAAATGATGTCTTCTGCTCCCCCAGAGTCCATCAGGAGCCAGTCGTTCAGGAGGGAGAGGTAGGACCTTCCCAAGCCCTGCTGAAACCATGTCACTGTTGACGGGCCCATTGCATGCAGCCAGAGCTCCTGGGAGGTCACAGCGGTGCTGGCCGTGCCAGGCCAGAAGCTAGCACGTCACAGCCCTTCTTCCCGTTTTCTTGTTCTTACATTTTTTCTGCCCCCTCTTCTGCCATGTTCCCTGAACCTTTGAGGCGGTGGCATAAATGTCTTGTTTAAGGCTAAGCATTCAACTGTCAATTACTCTCAGCACCTTGAGCAGCCAGGCATCTCTGTATTCACCATCACCTCTTACAAAGAGAAACATCTCTGGTTAAGGCTGAGATGAGCACTTGTATATGGGTCTAAAAGTAGATACTTATGAGGAAGTTTGGTGTTATGATAAGCTAAAGAAGGGTAATAAACAGTCATAAGTTCTCCACTAGGGCTGAAGACCTCATCAACCATGAGTTTTGTTTGTTTTTTACTGCATTTACGTTATCAGGCAAGGATTCCCTCCTAGGGGTAAGCCTCATATCTACTCAAAGAGAATTTGGTTACTCCTATAACAGTCATGCCATGATGGCTTCAGTAGGCACACCTTGTCTGACAGGATGATATTGTGGTTTATAGGATTCACAGCTGGGTGAAACCATTAATGCCCTTTCTCCCTAAGCAGCCCACATAGCACGTTTCAGCGCCCACAAAGCCAGTCAGCAGCAGGGAAGCTTCCTCTTCAGTTCCAGCTTGATCTCTCTGTCTTGTAGTCAAGGGATGTGGCACCTTCAGCAACGGGGTATTATCGTCTAGTTCCTGTGAGAAACTGTGAGTGTCAGGCCTTGTTGAGGGGAGAGTAATCTCTTGGGTTTGCCTTACCAATGCTCATAAAGGGGGTAAGTTACACCTGGCTCTGGGGTTTTTGTTTAAAAACCTATGGCTTTTAGGAGAGGATGTATAGGACGTCAATCTCCATCCCCATGTAGGTTCCCACATTGCCTGGCCTACTCTGACTCCAGAAGCCTCAGGACTCTTCTCAGTGCAGGACCACAGCAGTAAGGGTGCTGGTGAGAGACTTGGGGTGGCCATTTCTCTGTAGGACAATTTGCGGATTGTGCATTTATAGTCTACGAGTCGGCCTGTGATTTTTTAAAGGTAGAAACCCTTAAAATACTGTATTAAACTCCCATTTCTAGTCACGGCAAATGAGTTGGATGAGACAAATAGGATAAAAGCATTAAAATACGTTCTTTATATGTTCCATACCCACGTCAAAAGAAGCACACCAGTGTGTACCCTTTCTGTTTGCCTTACTTAAAGTGATCACCTGAATCTGGCTCTCACAGACATCAGGAAACACGTTCAGTACCTTCTGCAGCTTATTCAAAACAAACATAATGCCCAAATGTTTCCCAAATGGAAAATGTCTGAAAGAGAGAAACCAATACTTCACTGCAACCAAATTCTAAAAGAAAAAGGAAGGATTTGAGTGTGGATTTTCAATTTCCTCATTCAAATACACATCGCCAGCCCTCACCTATTTTGTACAACACAAGTAACAAGTTACTTCCTACAGAATAAAGTATTTCTTCAGAAACTAAAACTAGCTTCATTGGGAAATAATAATAATGACTGCAGTTCCCTCAGGTTGAGAGGTTTGTTTCTTATTTTCTTTTTTCCCCCACTCTAAGAATCTCCTTCTCTATCTTCTGCCTTGGTTCAATAAAAGAGAATTCTTGATTGCTCCAACAAAAACTTGCCTTCTTTTAGATTCCACTCACAGTGCTTGGTAGCTGGTAGTGTGACCAGGCTTAACTTTGCAGAGCACACTGAGTGCACCTCTCCTAAGGAATGTGTAACTGGGCTTCTCTGCTGTGCTTTTGTTTGCGGTTTGTCTTCACTGCTCATTTGAGAGGCCTATGCACAGTCTTTGGGTTATTTAAACCATGCAAAACCAGGTTAATGCTGGAGCTGTGGCAGCGGAAGGTCTGCATTTGTGGGTCTGGGTGAACCCCACCATCACTTGGTCTTACCTGTTTCATTGCCAGAGAAGTCTGTCTCCACTGTCCAGCTGTGTCCCCTGACTTGTGCTCATGGGTCTGACATACTAGGAAAGTAGCTAAATCCTTCTACCACTGCCAGAATTTGGAAATATGAGGCCCTCTCCCTTAGGCACATGTCACCCATCTTTGGTAAATTTCTCTTAGGACAACTCTGTTACTCTCCCATCTAGCATTCTCTTCTGAAGAAAGAAGTGACACATGGTTGGTACTTGAAGCACGAGCATTGGAGACATCGGTGTTACTGGCTTCTAATTCGTCCTACACCTTCCCCAACTGGGAATTCCTCTTTAAAATTATAACCTGGTTCTAGAAGTTGCTTTTCTTTAAATTTTCTTATTCTAAGATCCTTGTGTTTTTTAACTTAGTTTTTAAAGGTTTTACAATAGTTTTTATTTTAAATTGCAATATAATTACGTTATTCTACCCCCTTGGCCTGATTTTTTTTATTTCTTTTATTTTTCACATTTTAATATAATGACATCATTTCTCCTTTCCCTTTCCTCCCTCCAAACCCTCCCAATACCCCTCTTTGCTCTCTTTCAAATTTGCATCCTCTTTTTTTTCACTAACTGTTGTTGTTGTTGGTGGTGGTGGTGGTGGTAGTGGTGGTGGTGGTGGTGGTGATGGTGTGTGTGTGTTCATAAGTACAATCTGCCCAGGCTGTATAAGTTATTTGTGTATATGTTTTCAGGGCTGACTGGCATGCGTTTTCCAGGAGAAGACTATTCTAACTCTCAGATATGAGTGAATGTTGTATAACTTGGATAGTTTGGCATAATTACTAGAAAACTGCATGGTTTTCATGGCGAGTTCTCTTTTAGAAATTGCTTACAGTAACTTAGAAGTCACACTGCCTTGAATGCCAACCCATGGACATACATCAGACTTCTCGTGGATGATGGTAGCCTCCCGGGGTTGAGCACAATATAAACCATGTGGGAAACACTGGGCCACAGTCTAGAGAAGAAATGCAATGTCTGACTATACCTTTTAGCCCCAGGCCATCCTGAGCAGTGTCAACGCTTCTGAACTGAATCTTGAAGTCGCTATGAACATACTTGAACTTGCTTCCTGAACTCTCAGATATTTACCATGATCGAATCCTTCAACGATGTTATGATTTGATAGCAAGAAAACTCCCTAAAACCATAGATATCCAAATGGCTGAATTAGCTACCATTCATCAGAATTAATTCACAGATTTCTCATTCATCCACCTTCACCTAAGGCTTCACAGTTAATTTTACTTGAAAATTTATGTGATGAAACATGAACATAGTATGTTCCTTGGTAATTTGATTGGCAGGAAGCAGAGAGAAAAACATTAGAAGCACTACTTTTTAATAATTGATAATTACTTACATGGATCCACTAAGTTTAGGCACACAATTATATGACTAATTATGTTGAAAATCCAAGTGGATGCTTAAATAGACGACCATGCCCCGAGGCCCTTCCCACTGTTCCTGCTGTCTCATTTAACCATGCAAATGTTATTAAGCATTCCTGGCTAAAAATCTTCAAGCCGGGCAAGTGTAATTGCGTAGATAATTATGCATAACTTTGTCTCTTTCTATAGCTAACACAGAATTCTTTAGCTTTAACTTCTATTGAGTGACCTTCTCAGTCAAATGGAATTCATGAAAGCTAAGTGGAAACTATTTCTCTTCGAGATTACCTTTTGACTCTTGCAAACCTATTTGAAGAAAGAAAAAATAATAATAATAAAGCTATCTACAGAAATTAAAGATATCTGTGAATGAAAACCTGCATCCATGAGTAGATCGAATTGAAGAAGTAACTCGCATTAGATAGAATTATAATCACACTTAGGGGAACCTAGGCAGACCCTGGCTCACAAGAGTCCCACCATCCGTGAGAGAAAGAAGCAAAATGGGTCTCTTTTTGACATATACAATAAGCACACATCTCATAAACCTGTGTACAAACTGAACAGCCGGGATTCAAGACAGTGACTCCCAAATAAAAATGCAGATAGCAAATCTTTCAGGTTTGTATGTATCAAATCCAAGATTATATAACAGTGAGAACAACCGAAGCCGGGTGGTGGTGGCACACATCTTTAATCCCAGCACTTGGGAGGCAGAGGCAGGCGGGTCTCAAGGCCAGCCTGGTCACGAGTTCCAGGACAGCAAGGGCTACTACACAGAGAAACCCTGTCTCAAAAAACAAACAAACAAAAAAGGGCAGCCATAGGAAAAGATTTTTAATGATGTACATATGTTTTGGCTGGTTGATTTGTTGCTATAGGAAATACTAAGGACGCTTTACAGTACAAACCATGCCTGGTGCCACCCCTTGCTGGGCTGGGTTCTGGATAGCCCTCCATCACTGCCCCTGGCTCCCAACAGCGGGCCTGAGAAGGAAGCTGATAGGTGGACCCTGGCTCACCAGATTCCCACCATCTGTGAGGGAAAGTAGCAAAATGGGTCTCTTTTTAACGTATACAGTGAGCACACATCTCATCCTCCCACCTGAGTTAATAAAGTTGGGAATCTTGTCAGCAGAGAAGCAGGTTAAGATGCTGGCAGGCAGCCTCCAGAAATAGTGGTAAGTACCATAAAGTTGTAAAATAAAGCAGCGTAAGAGGAGAGTGGCCCAGTGGTGCAGGGGAAGAAGCTCCTCGAAGCTGCTGCCGGCCTGGGAAAGGAAGAAGCGAGGTCTTCTGGCCTATCCAGGCTCGCTCATGGAACAGCAAGATGACCAACGTGGCTGGAGCAAGTCCAGAGGGGAACAGGGGGAGAAGGGGAGTGGGGGAAGAGTGGGGAGAGGGGGAGAGGAGGGAGAAAGGAAGGAAGGAGCAAGGGAAGAGGGGAAAAGACAGGGAAAGGGGGAGGGGGAGAGAGGGCAAGAAGGGAAGGACCTGGGGGCATCTGGTTCATAGTTCTTGTAAGCCTCTGTGAGTGCTTTGTTTTTTGTTACAAATGTGAGGAAATAGCCACTGAGGTCCGTCTGAGAAGACCCCTCTGGTTAACTTTTCAAAAAGGTTGTTTCAGCTGCTCAGTGAAGATCAGTTGCGTCGAGAACATGGAGCTGAGCCCAGACATGGACAAACACAATATGCACCCCCTGGGAAGCTCTCCGGCCTCTTCTGTGTGTACTCCTCGGCCACCCCTGGGAAGCTCTCCGGCCTTCTCCTGTGTGTACTCCTCTGCCACCCCTGGGAAGCTCTCCGGCCTCTTCTGTGTGTACTCCTCGGCCACCCCTGGGAAGCTCTCCGGCCTTCTCCTGTGTGTACTCCTCTGCCACCCCTGGGAAGCTCTCCGGCCTCTTCTGTGTGTACTCCTCGGCCAGTCGCCAATCTTTTCATTTTGAGTAGGAGGAGATTCCTACAAGGAAAAAACAAAAACAAACTGCACTGAAGTCGAAGTTGGTGAATCAGGACAATCCGTTGTGTTTTCTACTATACACAAGTGTTTTAAGATGGCTTATGAAAAATTAAACCTCACATTAGCTCCAGGCAGTGTCTCAAGGTGGAATTCAAGGGTCACTTATACCAGAGTTATGAGACCGGCATAGAGTTACTGTCAATGGGTGTTCCGGGGCCCTCGGAATGAGTGAACAAACCTCTAAGGGTAGAACTTAAGAGCCTGCCTTCAGTGCAAGCCAGATTCTTGTGTATGAGAACTGTCCTTAGGTTTCTTTAATCTTTCGGTGTTTAAGCTGATTGTGTAGCTGTCCCTTAAAGGGACAGCATTTCCTAGCAGATGAGTTCTGTGGGCAGTCGGATGTACCCCTCACTCCTGCCTCAGGTGCTCAGGTTTCACACCCAGAGCCCACCTAACGGTGCTGCAGGGTTTCCTGAGGACCTGCTGTCTCAGTCCCAACCCAGTGCCACTATGTGTCACCTCCTGATTTACCTAACACGATCTACTTTTTTCTGCCAGTTTTATCTCCCGACACGCCAGTCTGTCCATATTGACTGTGGCTAAATATAAGCCATTTGCCACTCTCCACTCCAAGTGGTAAATGAGACCATTTACTGGCGTGCTGCTGATTTTCACTGTGCTTTACACTCCCCTGTGGCACAAGCAGGATCTTCTTGTCTCGTCATTCATTCTCTTTAAATACATTCTGGACACAACAGCTTCCATGGTTTCTTTAGGAAATGACTTTCCAAATCCCATTGATCTGTGCAGGAAAATTTTATCTGGTTGGTTGTAAAAATAAAACACAGGAAACCCCATAAAGAAGCTACATTAGAGCTGGTGAGATGCGTCAGTGGATTAGGGTGCTTGTTGCCAAGCCTGACTTCCTGAGTTCAATCCCTGGGACCCATAGGTTGAAAGGAGAAAACTCCTGGGAGTTGTCCTCTGATCTCTACATGTGTGCTGTGACACACACACAGTAAATAAATAAATATAAAGAGAAACAATGTCATATGTCACATGCCTATAAAATAAGGCTCTAACCCCACTCATTGGATGTTTGTGAAGAATGGAGTTTAGTACCTAATGTTATAAAGTCATTTTGTAAAATGTTGTCCAATTTTGTATCTGTTTTTCCTGTGGCTACAATAAAACTGTATTCCACTATATGCTGTCTCCCCTTAGGGAGTTCCCTAGAGCAAAACATACAACAGAGACGCTTTCCTTGTCCCTCGGCCAAAGCAGAATATTCAGACTCATAGGACTGTATCAGAATAAGCACTCCTGTCAACTCAGCTTTGAACCACAGAGAGGCCAGATTCTCATGTGTTCCGGGGGCAGCACAGGGTTAAGGTGGACTGCGGTTCAGGAAGTGTTGAGTTGACTCACTCCACAGTGGAAGGCTGCACAGTCCTGGCTAATGACTTGTAGGTACTGAATCCTCAGGTCTCTCAGGTGGCTTCAGTCGATCAGTTTCAGCGGAATGATGAAAAGGTTGAGATAAAATAAACTGACAGTTGCTACTCATTGTAGGCTGCAAGCTGCACCCAGGCAGCTGAGACCCTGGGAGCCCTCTTCTCTTAAACAAAGACTTCCACTGCAATGAGCAATGAACTCAAGAAAAAAAACATCCAGAAATGGGGGCCGATTGGCAGCTGGTGACCGGCAGGAGGAGGGAAAGGAGGAAACCAGAAAACACAGCAATTGTTGCCTAATTAGAAGCCATTCCCACCCACTTAATACCAACCCATTAAGCAAGAAACACTCTCCTCTTCTCTCCTGCTACCCATGACATTCTCCTCCAATCAGTCCCCCCACTGGCTGTCCCTGTGCCCACAAATGAACACACTGCCGGTCTAAGAATGCAGTAATTGATTTGGGACACTGGAACTGCAGCTCTCACGGCCCATTTTCTGAAGATACTAACGTGCCATTGGTGAAGCCCAGATAAAGCAGTCAGACCTGCAAACTGACAGCTGTCAAAAATCAACAAACATGGGAGAAACCCCCAGTCTGTCAGACTCATTTGAGCCTACGCAAACAATTGTGTAAATCAATGTCCCCACATTGGTGAGAACGACGCAAAATTTGGCTTAAATGTCTAAACTATATAGGCTATCCACACACACACACACACACACACACACACACACACTACTTTTTCAGACAATGTGAAAGCTATAATAGGTGAATATACAACTATCTCACATTATTTTTTGAGCAGTATGTTTAAGTAAAACTCTTTTACTTTTAGGCTTTTGGGGACTTATTCTCTAACAATCCAGATGAACTGCTAAGTTATACCTGATGCAGTATAACACATGCATGGACCTTCACGCTGTTTTAAAGTCCCAGTCCTGGCTAGCTAAGCTTGGAGGTGCTCAGAAACACAATGTATTTCTTCATTGGCTCTTCATTGGCAAACAAAGCATGTCTCAAATGTTATTATGCAATTCTCAGTTCTTTAAATTCTTTTTACATAGGACAGAATATTTTCTTGAGCTTACATATCAGCTTCCACATTTTATGCAGATTTTTTAAATAATTGGTCAATTCTTTTGTACTATTCCAGGAAATATCTTATAATAGTAGTCAAATGTTTACAAGTATTAGAATAAGGAATAGAAAAAAAAAAGCATATTTTTCTCTGAAGATATATCAAAATGACCAGAAGAATTGAGGAACCAATAGAATTTGAGATGCTGAAGATACATGTGTAGGGATCAGTCTTGAGTGTTACTGTGGTTTTTTTGTTGTTGTTTTTGTTTGGGGGTTGTTAGTTTGTTTTTTGAGACAGGGTCTTCCACTGGGATCTGGGCTTGTCAGTGAGCCACAGGTATCCTCCCATGGCTACCACACAGCACTGAAATTACAAGTGCCTGCCACCATGCCCAGTCTTTCTCATGGGTATCACAGAGGATTGTGCATAGGTTCTCATGATTGTGCATAGGTCTTCGTGATTGTGCATAGGTCCTCGTGCTTCCGTGGCAAAGGTTTGCTGACTGAGCCATCTCCCTGATCCCTCTAAGTCAGTGGTTCTCAGCCTTCCTACGCTGTGACCCTTTAATACAGTTCCTCATGTTGTGGTGACCCCAAACTATAAAATTATTTTCATTGCTACTTCATAACTGTTATTTTTCTATTGTTACAAATTGTAGTGTGAATATCTGTGTCTTCTGTGGTCTTAGGCACCTGTAGAAGGGTTGTTGGGCCGCCAAAGGGGTTGCGACCCACAGGTTGAGAGCCCTGCTCTACGTGATCTTTGAACCAGTGTGAGTAGAATGGGTAAGTTGTACAAATTGACTCGGAGTTAACTTAAAGCATGTTTTTTAAACATAGGCTTATTATGTAGAGCACCGCCTGGCAATTCCATGCTTTTCTGGGGAAAGAGATACCAACCCCTCGTTCATTATGCCTCACACATACGTACAAAGGAGTGGAGCCTGTAAAAGTGGTGCGGCAGATGGGAGCCCTCTTGCTTTAACAAGAAGCCTGGTGTCTTCTCAGCTAGTCTTAACCTATCAGCATAAAGCCTTGAGAGCAATTCACCCAAAAGCTCTTCATGGATCCCAGGCAAAGTCTTTTATTTTACAGGGTATATGAGAGATACATATATGCCTACATGTAGCTATTCTTCAATAGTGTGATGGAAAGAATGGGATTTTCTCAGTTACACCAGTTTAGTGACTTTTAGTTAAATGCTTATACCCTGATTTCAGATCAGCCATTTTAAAAAGTGTTGATATTACTTTTCATGGAATTAAGTGGTAATGATTCTATTATTTGACCACAATTTTGGTTTTGAAAGCAGACACCTCAAAAGATACACAAAAGCATTGAAAATCACTTTCAGAATTACAATGGAAAAGTTTGATCATTTGGAAAACATGACATATGAACAAAGGTTGGGACTCTTCGGGCTGTGGGAAAGGAAGGCTCTCTAATGACCCAGTAACTGTGGCCAAAGAAGCATCATTAAGCAGAGGAGACTTCACCAGCTGTTCTTCATCTCCTCCGAGGATGGGACTGAGGCAAACAGACTGGTAATTACAGCACAGGAGTTTCTTTTTTGACATCACTTGTTTATTAGAGTGTAGAAATTCCTAATTGTCCATCCATCAAATGCTGGTGGCTTCAACCAGCTTCAACCAGCTTCAACCAGCCCAACCTGTTGTTGCTGCTGTTGCTTAGGAAACTGCAGTCTTTCATAGATGAATATATTTGCTCCTCAGTGAGTCGTAAACTTGATGACAAAGTCAATAAGCAGCTGAAAATAGTAGCCCCCCATCCATCCAAGCATATAGAATTCTTGAGCTATTTGATGTGGGAATGAGCCCAGAGTTGTTGAAAACTTCGTGGCCTCGTGTTACCTCACACGATCAATTTTTCTATTGGCGTCCCTCAACCACATGGGAAAGTTCTGGTTTAGTTAATCTGTTTAAGGGAAAATCTAAGGGAACACTTGTGTGGAACTCTATAATACAAAAGGCCCTGATTTCTAATCCAGCCTTTGTTGAGAAGACGAAGAACAAGCTCAGCAAAGATGAGGTATTCCGCTGCCATCGCCTGCTGAGGCCATGTAACCTAACCCCTCCCAGAACCCACTCTCAATGCCGGCTCCCTGAGAGTTAGGATTTCAGCTTTGTGGCTGAGGATGGAAACACTGAAGTCAGAGCTCCTGCCCAAGGCCATTTAGAGGACATGGCCAGGACTCACAGACACTTCCGAGGGCACACCTACTACCTCTCCCAACAACTTGTGCCGTTTTCATTGTTTTGTTTTGATTTGGGTACTTACCAAGATAAATTCAAGTTACTGAAAATGTTTACCATCTGCCTTCTCAAAAGATGCTCGAAAATAATGGGGGACTACATTACTGTGTGTTATCTTTGTATGTTTGATGTGATTTAGTACAGTATCCCTCTGTATTCAGCAACTATTATGGTGAACATAGGACTTCCATCATGTATGATACAGTATGTATCACGTATTATATATGTTTATATACTGTGTTGTGTTGTGCTATACTATAACTGAGATCTCAGTCCTTTCTCAGTAGAGAAAACTGGCTAAAGCTCCTGTTAGTGATTGAGTCTATTTTCCTTGAATCTTGAGGAAGGTTAAGGATTATATGCCTTAAGTTGCCAGTTCTAAGTATTGTGTGACCGTACAGACCTAAGTTAATTGCTCTCTAAAATTTTCACTGATCTGTGGAACCATCTTTCTCCTTTTATCTTGAAAAAATAATGAAGGTGTTTGTTACATTTGCCAAGCTATAGCCTAAAACATGGTACTATTTTTGTAAGTATAGAAGACAACTATCACAGATGTTCCTATGTTAATAAATCTAAAAGGACACTTCTCCCCCTACCTGAAGTCAGTAGATAAGCTTTAGCACCTGTCACATTTGAGAAATACAACTACAAAGGATGGTTGAAATCATAAATTCTTCTATCCATGGAGGCTTCGTGCAGCTACCTGTCTCAGGAAAACATGCTAGAGCGGTTGTGGTAAAATACAGCATAAAGATTTTACTTTCTGCATAAAGATACCATAGAAAAAACAAATGGAAGAAAGAAAAAGATTGTTGAAGAAAAGGAGGAAATCAATAGACAATGAGGCATCATCCATGGGCATTAAGTAACTATCAAGAATCAATTTCAAAAAGTCAAATGGAGTTAGATTTGTCACAGACTATTGTCCCGTAAGACTCATGTATAAAGGTGCTGTATCCAAGATGGCGTCACCACACAGTCCATGTTTTAACTGTCTGTGCAGCCAGCTGAGTAAATGACGTGGCCCTGAATGTGCTTGCCAATAGAAAGACCTCGAGGTTTGCTTGTGGGTTTTGTTTTATATTTTTGTTCTCTAAAAATTAAAACTCAAGGTTTCCCTTCACTGCTGGAATCTTTATTGAGTTCACTTTACCATCAAATCTATTTCCTACGAGTCTTAGGGAGTTTCTTAAGCAGTCTTCACATGCATAAAATGACTTTTGCAGCGTTTCCTGGCACACAGCTGGGTAGATTTCATTTTCTCAAGATACCAAGGTAAAACATTTCCAAATACCACTGTGATAAAATTTCATTTTCTGGTAGTCCTACACTACAGGTGAATAACTTGAGCTAATGCAGTATTGGAATAGCATGCTTCTCCCTTCACTTGTAATGAAGTTCTACCAAACTCCAAATATAGAGAATTTGTCTTATATAGTACTTGCTTCTATTGAATAAATTTTTCATAGCACAGTCCTCACATTAATTTTAGTCTACCAGCTTTGAAATGTGAGGGTAGGTCTTTTGTTTTATTTTGTTTTGTTTTCAAATCTCAACTTCAGAATTTTTTTAAAAGGAACTTTCAGTGATTAACTTAATTTCCTAAATCTATATGCTTGAGACTCAAGTTAGCTCATTTCAGAATGGTGTTATCAAAATATTTGTATTAAGTTAGCATGTCTTGATTGGGGTGGGGTGAAGCCCTGTAGTACTGGGTTATCTAATCTAGTGGTTATTCTGTTCACGCATGGTTATCAGTTTTTACTACACCACACTTCCTTCTAGAGTTATAGCGGCAGCTCTATTTCTGAACTAAGCTGCTAGGGTATTTTGATTCTCCTGAGACTCACACAAATTCACAAGGGAGGCAAATGAGAAAGTACCTATATGGAGACACGGAAGATGTGGATTCTAATAGCAATCCCACCATCATTTGCCATCTAAGTTTTTATTTTCTGATTTTTACATGAGCAAATCATTCATATTCACAGGCTGGTTATGGATTGACATGGAGGGTCCAACCAAGTCAGCTCCTGAGTGGGTTGCAGTTGAAGGGGGAATCTGTTAAGAAGTAAGACACGATAAGAACAAGTTAGGTCATGGAGTGTGGTGGAGAAAGAGATTAACATAGTTTTCTTAGGCCACAGTTGGTTCCACAAAGAGTGAGTTCTTATTTTAAAAATAAAGTAATAAAGCAGACTTGGCCCCTGTGTCTCTCTGGCTTCCTCTCACTGTGTTACCTTTCTCTCTTACATGAGTTCTCACCGTGAAGCCGTTTGCCATGATCTGATGCAGCCCAGATGGATCTTCATCAGAGGCTGACCAGTACAGTCCCAAAATATTATTCCTTATAAAGAACTCAGCCCTTGGCATCTTTTAGTTATTTCTTTTATTCTTTAAGATTATAATATAGGGGCTGGAGAGATGGCTCAGAGGTTAAGAGCACTGGCTGCTCTTCCAGAGGACCTGAGTTCAATTCCCAGCACCCACATGGTGGCTCACAACCATCTGTAATGAGATCTGGCACCCTCTTCTGGCATGCAGGCCGAACACTGTATACATAATAAATAAATAAATAAATCTTTTTTTTAAAAAAAAAAGATTATAATATAAATAATTATATCATTTTTTCCTCCCATCCAAACTTCCCATATCCCCTCCTTTCTCTCTTTCAAATTCATGGCCTCTTTTTTCATTAATTGTTGTTATATACATACAGATATGTATTCCTAAATATGTAAATACAACCTGCTCAATCTCTATAATGTTACTTGTATGTAAGTTTTCAGGGCTGACTATTTGGTACTAGCTAACCAATTGGTGTGCTCTTCCCTGGAAAGGACTGTTTCTCCTGCTCTCCACATTCCTTGGTTGTCTGTTGTTCTTTGTGTAGGGTTCATTATTTCATTAGCAACAAAAAACACACTAACAGAGAACCATTGAAACAAGAAAGTATGAGAACCCTGGTACAGTGATAATTTATATATGTGTAAATACATATTTTTCACGAATTTAGGAAATAACTTCTAGATAAAGCAAATGAGAAGTGCTACTTTGCATTTTGTGGTTTTGAAACATTTTAGCAATTTAAACTATGAAGTATTTGTAATGCAGAAGATGAAGGTTCTTATGACACATACATGCACACAAAACAACATGAAGCTCAGAAATTGTCATTCATTTGCTCACACACTGTCCGAAAGATAAACAGTCCACTGCATCCCCCAGATCCCTGAGACGCCATGGCCTTTCCTTACCTAAGCTGCCAAAAAGCACTGTGAGGGGAAGGGATTCACAAAGCTCAGTTTGGGGAGAAACACGGGTTTCAGCAGATTTGGAAAAACATATGGGAATTTTATAATTCTAATAATTCCCTTTCACAACTGTTTAATTAAAATATTTGCAAAAATGTACCACAAACTGTAATGTTACATTTGCTTCAAGCAGCAGGATTTTAGAAGGTGGAAGGTAATTGCATGTTTTAAACGTTAGCTGAAAATTGATACTATTTTTATCTTACTTAAATTTTTTTTGCTTTCTTTTAAGGCTAAAAAAAATTGTTAGAATTGTGTTTACTATCCCTGACACTTCACAAGGAGATAAAAAAATATGTATAATACTTTCAAATTGTAAAACATTCCAATTTTTGAGAATCTGTACAGGTCTAGAATCCCAAGTAGCTATAAATGTCATTACTAAGCCCAGGTGGGGGTAAAATATAACATTGTATCAGGCAAGAAGATTGTTTGAATGTAATGTTGAATTTAAGATTCGCTCACTGGCCTCAGCCATCTAGTTATAAGGGGCTCTAAAAGCAGTAGAAACAGCAGGTGCTTCTATTCTACGTGAAAACTATAAATTCAGTGTGATTTTGACTAGCTTCCAGGTTAGTCTTCCATTAAGTAGAGATTCAGAACCAATGTAAAGGAAGTAAAATGAGCCTTTGGCAGCCTCCTCAGTAGCTGGGAGCCAGTGACCGTAGGATGAATAGAGTGATGGCCAGATTCAGCCACACAGTGACTAATCTACTCAATTAGAACCTGGTCTTCAGCCCCAGAGTACAGCAGCCCATCGTGACCAAGATGAAGCAGATGATCAGCCCATCTACTTTTATCTAAAATCATTTAGTTAATTGGCCAAATATTCAAACTAGTGCTACAGTTTAAAGATTTTTTTACCAATGGAGCCAGTTTAAGAAGATTTCTTATATCTTCTTTGAATTCAGTTTATAATATTATTTAAAAGCTGTCTGTAAGCTGTGTAAACATCCTTTAAAATGTACTGATCTTGGTTATGTTCTCAAGCTACACCTAAATGTTGGGAAAAGCAAAAATTATTTAGAAAACCTTGGAAATTAGTTGAAAAAAGAAAGCACACTGTAAAGGAAACACTACAAACTGTAACTAGGTTATATTCATTGACACTGCCAAAAATAATTATTACCAAATCTTTTTCTAACATTGTCATATAATCATTGTAAAATTAGATGTCCATTTCATTTTTACATAATATTGTTCAGTGAACTCTTAGCAAGTTGTACTGGGACCAAGTTCCTTTCTCCTTTGGGTTTCGGCATGCTTCAAAGCTGTTGCCCACAAGTAAGTCTGAAACAGCATCCCAAAAATGCTTTCGTATGAAATTACTCATTGTTCTCAACATTTCTGGAAACTAACTCGTTGTATAGTTTATTTCCTCCCAAGTGTAGAAATGTATGTTCACATACATACAAGGTACAAACACCAGATGTGATTAGGTTTGAAATGACAGTATGGACGTAGCTGTTTGGGTTTCTTTGTTTTATTTTTGTGGTTCTGGGGATGAACCCAGGACCTTGCACATGCTAAGTGGGTGCTCCACCGTAGAGCTCCGCCTCTGCCCTGGGAGCATCTGTTTGACATGTGTGCACACAGACCATTGCTACAGTCTCAGAACAGAAGCATGCCGAACCCAAATGCAAAGGAGAGGAGATCCTTCAACTCAA
Source organism: Peromyscus eremicus (assembly GCF_949786415.1). Taxonomy (NCBI): domain Eukaryota; kingdom Metazoa; phylum Chordata; class Mammalia; order Rodentia; family Cricetidae; genus Peromyscus; species Peromyscus eremicus. The sequence goes on from NC_081420.1 coordinate 118,541,682, forward strand.
TTCCTACCAAAAGAAAACTGAATAGAAGAGGAGGAGGAGGAGGAGGAGGAGGAGGAGGAGGAGGAGGAGGAAGGAGGAGGAGGAGGAGGAGGAGAAAGGTTAAATGACATACTGAAATTGTCCCTCTGAAAATTTGGCTGGCGACAGGGTAGTGACAGCAATGTGCTGACAAAGAGGAGCCGAGACTTGAGACATGTTTCTGTACAGGACGTAGACTTTTTGATGGGTCACATTCAAGACAGAAAAAATATAAGTTGTAACCTATGCATAGCACTGGAATCTGTGATACTTCGTGAAATAAACCTGAGAGAGTACAGAGAGAAAAGGCAAGCAGTGTCTGGGTTGTGCTCTGAGAAAGAGGCAGTGGTGGGACAAGGCAGGAGAAGCACAGGTGGCCGGCTCACCCTGAGAACCATCGCACCGTGGAGCATTTTATTTCCACTGAAATATGGTAAACATTTTCCAAACCATCTAGAATGCAGAACTTAGCTGGAAAACAACCAGAGTCCTAAACCTCAGTGTGCTTGCATGCTTACAAAACAGCAAATAAGTCAGCTTGGTTTTGCAGGAGAAACCTCGTCAGTAGCCCAGTGATAGGAGAAAAGGTCTCGGAGTTGATGGCTGGTAATGTGCAAAAAGAGCCAATGGAGAGGAGAGAAACTATAGTGAAATGGAGAAGAGAAAGGTGAAGTGTCCTTGTTTAGAAAAGACAGATGGGATCTGCCTCAAGAGTGGAGAGGGTTCCTGAACTGAACTGGCTTGCCCCAGAGATCAGACCAGTGAATTCCCTAACTGTCATCACAGAGTTTTTCTCCAGCACCCACGTGGCCACTCACAACCATGCTTAACTCCAGTTCCAAGGGATCCAACAACTTCTTCTAGCTTTGTGGGCAGCAGGCACACACACATTGCACATACATACATACATACATACAGGCAAAATACAGATACAAATAAAAATAAATAAATCCTTTGATATGATACAATAATTGGAGTGCTACCCCATGAGAAAACAGGAGAAAGGCAACATACAACAGCCCAGTGGTTGAGAAGTGCCAAGAGAGGAGAGCTCCCATACCTAGAGCAAACACGGTAAACCAAAGTTTAATAAAGGATTTAGAGTAAAGCTGCAGACCTTCAGGGAGAGAGCACAGGTCTGAATAGCGACCAGAAGGCAATGATTTTATTAGAGCATGGCCAGAAGACAAGCTATCAAATGACATGATGGAAGTCAGGACATGTACTTAACAACCTCGATCTAACAAGAGAAGCCATGGTCAACCGCGGATGGTAAATACAGAAAACCTTAAGACTGAGGGCGGAGAAACAAACAGCCCACTCTGTGAGCCGTGTTACTTAGATTCTGAAGAGATTACTAAAGAACGAAGAAATCACAGAGGACAGGTCTGAAGGAGGGGTGTGAGAAAAGGAAAAGCTAAATCTAAAGTAAATCTAGACCCCCAGTGCTCCTTTACAAAGAAACTGTGAAATCTAATCCATTGGTTTTTTAAAATGGTGGAAAGCAATTGCTTATCCAGTAACAAGTGGTCAGCCCTGAGCTCATGTCCGTACAGTGACACATGGGCTGAGCAGCTTATGTTTCCATAAAGTGGAGAAACCCTACAACCACACTGTTATAAAGTTTTGTAAAATGTTAGACATGCTGAGGTTACCATGAAATGTCAAAGGCACCATATGTAGGGTGGCAGTGTCGAGATCAAGCACAGTAACAGAAATGCATGCTTGTGTCCTGTGTATGTGTCCACGCGCACATGCACACGTGCTGGGGGGGGGGGGGACAGCAACTTTTTTAAAGGGCATGAATTTGACAGCAAGTACAGGGAGTGTGCTGGAGGGGTAGGGGAGGAAAGAAAAGGATGGAAATGCTGTAATTATATTATAATTAAAAAAATATTTTTAAAAAAGCCAACAGATACAAATCATGACAATAAAACAGTGGAGATTGTCTAGGTCAGTGGTTCTCAACCTGTGGGTCACAAACCCTTTGGGGGTTAAATGACCCTTCACAGGGGTCACCAAAGACCATTGGAAAATACAGATATTTACTTTACATTTCATAACAGTAGCAAAATTACAGTTACGAAAGGACAACAAAATAGTTGTATGGTTGGGGTCACCACAGCATGAGGAGCTGTGCTAAAGGGTCGCACATTAGGAAGGCTGAGAACCACTGCTCTAGGTGATGGCCTCAGACACACGAGACATTTCAAAAGCTGGTGCCCAGAAAAAAATCCTTAACAGGATTATTACAGTTTGTATCAAGTGATTCCTCTGAAATAGAATTAAGATGCTTTAAACAAATAGCCATTTTGTTAAATAAATAAATGGTCCTGGATAAAAGGTCAAACGGGGAGTGAGAAAATTCTTAGAATTGAATAGATATGAAGATATTAAAATATCAAAGCAGCCGGGCAGTGGTGGCGCATGCCTTTAATCCCAGCACTCGGGAGGCAGAGCCAGGCAGATCTCTGTGAGTTCGAGGCCAGCCTGGGCTACCAAGTGAGTTCCAGGAGAGGCGCAAAGCTACACAGAGAAACCCTGTCTTGAAAAACCAAAATATATATATATATATATATATATATATATATATATATATATATATATATATATATATATCAAAGCAGCAAAACAGCTAACTAAAGCAATTCTTAAGAATTGTTAAAATGGGCTGGAGAGATGGCTCAGAGGTTAAGAGCACTGGCTGTTCTTCCACAGGTCCTGAGTTCAATTCCCAGCAACCACATGGTGGCTCACAACCATCTGTAATGAGATATGGTGCCCTCTTCTGGCCTGCAGGCTGAACACTCACTGTATACATGATAAATAAAAAAAAAAAAAAAAAAAGAATTGTTAAAATGTTAAATATATATTGGTAATGAAGTAGTACACAGATTAATGAGTTAAATATACAAATTACATTAGAATATTAGCATAATTCTATAGGAAGGGAGAGAAATTTTAAAAAAGATCAAATTGAAGGAAAATAGAGCAAGATTAAAAGGAAAGTATAATGGGTGCCACCCAGATGTCCACAGCTAAGAGTCCAGATGTGCATACAACAGAGTTCAGATGTGCATAGCTCAGAGTCCAGATGTGCATACAACAGAGTTCAGATGTGCATAGCTCAGAGTCCCAGATGTGCATAGCTCAGAGTTCAGATGTGCATACCACAGAGTTCAGATGTGCATACCACAGAGTCCAGATGCGCATAGCTCAGAGTCCAGATGTGCATAGCTCAGAGTCCAGATGTTCATACCACAGAGTTCAGATGTGCATAGCTCAGAGTCCAGATGCGCATACCACAGAGTCCAGATGTGCATAGCTCAGAGTCCCAGATGTGCATACCAGAGTCCAGATGTGCATAGCTCAGAGTCCCAGATGTGCATACCAGAGTCCAGATGTGCATAGCTCAGAGTCCAGATGCGCATAGCTTAGAGTCCCTGAGCTCGTCAGCACAGCCACCAGTCCACCTCACTTCACCACTGAGATATTTCATAACCATCTGCAGATCTATGGCAGCTTTCTGATTTTCACCCAATAGCCTTCTCTCAATTATACTCATGTCCACTCTTTTCTCACACCCACATCCAGTTAATGAGCAAAGCCCACTGGCTCGCCCATTACTTTAGTAGTTCACTCTCTTCTAAAGTGGAGAAAACTTGTAAGTATTCTGTTATACATTTTGGTAGAATTTTAGACATGCTGAGGTTAGCACGAAATTTCAAAGGTACTCTAGTGGGGGTGTGGCCATGTCCGGCTTAGAAAACTACTACTGAAGGTACCAATAAACGTATCGTGAACAGCTCTGTGGATACAAAGGAAAGAGCGTGGGAAGGTTATGCCGGAACATCCTCCATGCTTCTAGAAACTGTCCTGGGCATTACAACTCAAACCTCTTTTCTTTTCACATCTTACAACTTCTCTGCTCAAATAAGAAATATTTAGAATGATCTGGCAAATAGATTCTCAAAAAATAAGAAATCAACAAGTCAAAAGGCAAGTGAACCCAGCAGACAAAGACACTTGCTGGCGGGCCTGCCGACCCAGCTTCACCCCCTGATCCCCCAGAGTGGAAACAGAAGCCGATGCCGACAGGTTGTCCTGTGACCCCACAAGTGCTCTGCAGCACGCTCCCAGGTACACATGCATGCACACAAATGAATGAATGTATAGATAAATAAATGCAATTTTAAAATAACTATCTAGGACACATAAATAAGAATGGTGTGCCCTCTTTCCTAATTAAAAAAGAAGAAAAAGAGGGTTGGCGTGGACATGAGCATCAGTCTGAGTCTCTTGGTCCTGGCTCTGAGTTGATGAGTTCATGGAAACATCTCAACACTCTGTGCCTGCTTCCCCCTGTGTAAGGAAGGAGCAGACTTTCTGTAGCCCCAGAAGTACCTTCTTACAGAGGCCAAGATGCTCAGAGATGGGGTACAGAATAGAGTGGCAATAGTATTTATTCATCCAGGAAGGATGTGGGATGAAATGCAAACTGAAAATGTGATAAAAAGTTGATTTTTCATCATGTGTGCTGGAAGAAGGTATTTCTGTGTCCTATGACTACAGCCCCTGTGGCAACATGGCTGGGACTCCTTGACCTGGCTTTCATATGTTGATCCTGTGTTCTTCCTGTGCATATATTCCCAGAGGACTGTTTAGGCAAAATATCTCCTTTTATCCTCTCCACATTTAAGTTTTGCACGAGAGAGGTTTATTTTAAACTATACACCCTTAAAACTTTCTGACTTCCCAAGAGTAACTCAATGGGAGAAATCCTGTCTAGTGTGAGGCTCTGGGCCCATAGCTCCGTATCAAAAATTAACAATGACAAAAAAAAATATATCTCTTAAAATGCAAAAAGTAGAAAATCTCTTTTAAAAGAAAATACAAATGTAAAATGAGAAATTTCCAAAAATAATAAATGAATGTGATATAAAGCATTTATTAATAACTTTGCATTCAAGGAAATATTTAAAAAAAAATTTTGCAAACTTGCCATCACTTATATTTACAGATCACATTGGCAGACATGCCTATCTGTTTTGTTATAAACAATATGGAGCCTTTGACCAAAAACTGACCATAAAACTAACAGCCAAGTCCCTGCATTTCTTAATCAAGAAGGCTTTGCTCTTTGCTCTTAGGCATATTCAGATAATGTGCCTGTAAGGCCTGTTCTGCATCCAAAATTATGATTAGTATATTTAATCAATGGCTCCTGTCCTTATTAGGCTATCAACAAATCAAGGCAGCATGTACTAATTGGACATAATAACAGAAATGACTTTAGCACTAATACAAAATAATGACTAAGATTTATGGAGCCCTTGCACGCTCAGCCGGATACTAAGCGATTTGCAGGCATCATTCGCTTTTGCTGCGAAGACACTGCTGGTTGTAGGGAGGGCTCCCTGCTCTTCTCTAGAGCACAGGGTCTGATGTACTTGGTACCAGGCTTCTGTACATTACTCCCACCTTACACATTGGAGAACGAGGCTCAGCCGCATGAGGCCGAGTACTGGTGTCTGTCTGCCTGAGCTAGAATCTGCCCCTAAGCTGGTTCACAGATCTGTACTTAGACCTGCTGTTGAAGCCCTACTTGGTCCTTATCCCCAAATGTTCTAACAGAAGACTTACCTTTTATGAGATTATTTGACTTGGAAGAGACTGAAGTTTAGGATTGAACTGCATGTGTTCTTTGAAGCTACATGCAATCTAATGAAGTCCAAAAAATTATAGGCCCATTCAAGGAAGTGTTTCCTTCCAAGTCCTTAAATATGGAAGAGCCTCTGGAGAGATGTCATTTGCCCAGCAAGGTCTCCCTGGGCCCCTGGGATGAAAGAAGAGTGATCTGATACTCAGCATGTGCTCTCTGCCTGTCAGAGTCCAGGAGCCTTTTTGAAACATAGACGCTCAGGTTCCCCCAGATCTGCTGACCACAGTCTGCATTTTAACAAGGTCCCTGGGCCCTCTGCCCTGGATGCACTTTTAAACCCTCTAAAACTCCTGGATGCGAGAGGGTGACTCCTGAGGATGATGATGTAGTGCTGATTGAGGGTGATGGTGCAGTGGATAATTTTTAAAGCTAGAAGAAACAAATTTGAATGCTTTTCATTACAAACAAATGATACATGTTTGAGGAGGTAGATATGTTTACTCTAACTTAATATTAAACAATGTATACATGGATCAAAATATCATGGGGTACCCTATATATTTACGTTAAAAACTAACTGGTGGAGAGACTTGACGCCAAGAGATTTGGACATCAAACTGGGTGGCATTCCAACAATGTATGAGTTTCTCCCAGTGAGTACAGGGAATAACCAGAATTCAGACCCTCTTTGGTTATCAGCCTGGAAACCATACCCTAGGCTCTTTCCCTAGAGCCCATACTGACTGAACCAAACATCTAACTGTTCCTGATCTGCCTTTTAACTCTCCAATAGAGATACTGTACCTTCTGCCTGCTCCAAAGGAACTGAATAAAACAGATACAAAAAGCCCTGAGAAGTAGGGAGCACAACCACAAAATATTTTTTGATGCATGCAGCCACACATCCAATCCCTAAACTCATCATTTAAATGTTAACCTCGCCTGACTTCAAATGACATAAAATGTGTAGTGTCGTTTTATCCAGAAAGTCAGAAACCATGAAGACAAATGTACAGGCTCCTTTGACTACTTAAGTACCAACAGAACAACATCAGAACCAACCCAGGTGTCATACACTGCTGCACAGCACTGATCTTCAGCCCAATGTCACTGAGTGTCACTCTGAGGGTAACTGGATCTGGGCAGCCCATGAATCTGGCCAGCGCATTCATCCAGGGCTGCTTACGTCACAGTAGGAATGAGGCTTTCTTTTAGTTTTGATTGTATGTGTCTTTGAATCTGCAGCCTTCTTCTGGGCCTATGAAGAGTAGGCACTTTGCCCCTAGGCCTCTGTTTTGATATCTGAATGCTGTTTTTGACCAGTGGCTGGCTCTCCACCACTTTTCCTATATCTTTTATAGGGATACTGTAGTCACATTCTATAATTATTAGTGAAATCTTTGAGTACTAGAAATCTGGAAAAGATCTTGAAGAATGATTTAAAAGCTTAAGTCTTTCATTATTTTATCTGGTAGAATCTAATTTTTGTGTATAAGTAGGTGCCTACCTTAAAGAAAGGCTAAAAATATTTGCAGCCACTGTGGCAAAGCACACATGATTTCACATATTCAGAGCTTGCACTACCAATGCTAACACTGAGCGTTTTACTCAAAACTCAGAGATTTTAGGACAATACGTAGTCCCAAGGAAATAAAGACCAGGAATGGAGAACAGTGGTTGAAAGCAGCGTTTTGTGGCTGAAAGTTGGGCATAGTTAATAGGTTAATTTCTGTTTATTGAATAAGAGGGCCCAATGCTGATTGATATAGTAATTTCAATGTTTGCTATGGCAAATATTTAGCTCATTATCAGTTTTAATAGCATTTTGTGGAACAAGCCTTTTCTTGACATCTAGAAAACACTATTAAATTCCCTGCATAGATACATTGTTATGACATGCAATAACTACTTGGATATAAAGGGGATTAATAATGTAAAAGGTGTTAACAAATTAGGGCCATCATTAAAAATAGACTTTGAACCATTTTGTAGCAAAATCAGATTGAGGTAACGCTCCACTCTTATGATAAAGAATTACTGCATTAATCCTGCAAAGTGAACTTATTACTCCTATTCGTCTCCAAAACCCTGGAGCATTAAAAGCCAGGAAGAGTGAAATGATCACTGCATTTTTTTCAGACACACCAGCTCAAATATTTCCATCACAATTGCGTAGCCCGGCCAGCCTCATTGTGTTGGGGGGAAGGGGTTCGAAACATCTTTTCCTTTACTTCTGCTCTCAGCCTGTTGTCTAAAATTGGGCTGCATTTTATCCAACAGTTTATAATAATAAATAGAGAATAGTACTTAAACTTGGGCAACATCAGTATTGGCTACACGGCTTAATCTTGTTTCACATCTGATGTTTTACCGTTTAATTCATGAGCAGGTTGATGCTGATTTTCCACGCTGGTGACCCTATTGAAAAGTCGAGTTAATTCGGCTGCTAGGATAGTTGAATGTTGCCACCACTGCCCCTACTGTATATCTTTTTTGAAACCAAGCACAACCCCACAGGAGGTGTTCCTGCGTCAACCCAACACCCTCCAGCTTGAATCTTCACAATCAATTTCTCAATTTTCCGTATTTTTGCTTCTTTCTTAATGTAACATAAAACATAAAACATTTTTGAAATGCTATCAGATTCTCTGGCAACTGCAATGTCCTTGTACAATTGATATAAAGTGAAAGAAAATGAAAATTGACGTTAAAACTTGCAACTATGATGTTTACATGTTCATAAAAATCATAGTATCTTAAACCTGAAATGGTCCCAAAGCATTGTCTTGTCCAAAATTTTCATTTTAAAGGTAAAGAAACTGAGGCCTAGAAAAGCTTGCTTTCATCACACTTGTCTGTGAGTGACGGATGCTACCTCCCCACTACTGTTTGGGGGGTGTCGACTGCCCAGTCTAAAATTCATGTATTTCTCAATGTTCTCTCAGCATTTTATTGACCACAGCAGGGAAGCAGAAAGAATAGCTGGTCTAGAACTTGGGTCCCAAATTATGCATGCATCCTTGAGAGAACAATGGTTTCCTGCTTATTATTACCGCTCATCCGTGAGGTGGAGACAATTGGATCCTACTTCAGGTGTGCTGTGTGGATTAACTGAGATTTTACTGTATAAACTACAGCTCTTTATACAGGCATGGGTTATGATTAAGAAGGGTGTGTGCTTCCACTGAATTAAGGTATTTTATTGTCTGAGAGGCGAATTATTAGTGAGCAGACATATTAACCAGGCTTGAAGCAATGGGATAAAATGTTCAGTTTTTATTTGGGGAAGAAGAAAGGCAGAGAAAGATCTAGGCATTGGCAATCAGAACAGAACTATGAGGGATTCAGGGTAGTTGTCAAAATAGGATAAAGCATGTGGAGGATGGGAGCTCTTCTCTGTAGTAAGAGAGTGAAGGTTTGGAAATGTTAGGTAATTTTCCTGTGCCCCAGCCACAGGATGACAGGACACAACTAAGACCAGCAGAGCCAGGGAGAGGCCCCGTGGGCAAAGGGCTCAGTCTGCAAGCATAAAGACCTGAGTTCAGATCCCCAGCACCCCAATAAAAAGCTGGTGTGGTTCCACATGCTTGTGATCCTAGTATCGAGAGATGGGAACAAGGGGATTCCAATCAGGGGCTCAATGACTGCCAGTCTAACCAGTCAGTGAGCGTCAAGGTCAGCAAGAGGCTCTGCCTCAGAACATAAGGTGGAACACGATGAAGAAGTTATTTGATGTCAGCCTCTAGCCTACACACATACACACACACACACACACACACACACACACACACACACACACACACGTAAATACACACATGTAAATACACACAGAGAGAACCAAAATCAAGGTTCACTGATTTTTAGACTAACTGCTAATCTTTGCTCTAAGGTCATGAGGGAACATCCCATCTGATGACAGTGGCTGGAGGTGACTTGCGCTCTGGGTGATTCCTAGGGATTCTGCAGAGGAGTTCTGTGATTGCTTACACAATGGCTAGCCGGTTGGCCGGCTGTCTCGGGGTTTAATTGGCAGCACGATTTCATGAATGATTCTAAAGGAATTCCCTCTGGCATTCATCTCTGATCTTTTCCTTAATCACTTCTAAATGTCTAGCTGCAAAGACACAAAGCTGCCCACTGTCCGACTTCTTCCCAGTTCCCAACTCTTATAACGTCTCTTCTAACCTAACTAGAGGCTTCAGTTTTCTTTAGATAGAGAGAAAAGAATGTTGCCATTTGTTACACATATGATTTCATACTTCTAACAAAGATCCCACAAAATGTAATGCTGAGGTCTGTCTATCCACAAGGTCATTAACCTCAATTTAGAAAATCACTGCAGTGGGAATTAACAATTATGAGGCTAGTGGTTTTATCACAAACCCACGTGGTAAAATATACAGATTCAGTTTTCCTCTTTAATTTTTTATCAGACAGGAAGTCTGTACAGCAAATATATTAGTATAGTCATTTATGAATACTTATCCCTTCCTATCCCCTTTACAAAATGAAGCTGCCCTTGCATATTTGTTAATGTCAGGGAAATGTTAGGGGAATTAGAAAACTTCTATCTGGCAATATGTATTGGTGTAGAAATAAAGGAGGAGGAGTGACCATAAAAACTAGCTTCGGGGGTTGGAGAGATGGCTAGGCAGTTAAGAGCGCTCACTGCTCTTGCAGAGAACCAGAGTTGGGTTTCCAACATCTGTATCAGGTGGTTCACAACTGCCAATAACTTCAGCTCCAAGGGATCTGATACCCTCTTCTGGCCTCCAAAGACACCTACATGTATGAGTACATACATACATGCAAACACACACAGGGATATACGAATAAAAACTAAGTCAAAAAAAAAAAAGTACCCAGCTTGTACATAATGATCTGACCTAACCAAATGCATTCCTACCTGTGTCAAAATTATTTCCTTACACAACAGTGATCTTCTGTTTGAGGTGTGGCGATTGGGTGTTTCTTTAAGTTTACTGACCTCAGTTTTTTAAATGAAAACATCTGTATGAGGATTTGGCCACTGACACATCAGAATTCTTTCTCTTCACCATCTCCTCCTCCTCCTCCTCCTCCTCCTCCTCCTCCTCCCCTTCCTTCCTTCCCTCCTTCCTTCCTTCCTTCCTTCCTTTCTTCCTTCCTCTTCTTGCATTTAGCTGCTGAGAAATGTGCAAAACACTGAATTTGAGTAAATAATAATTCAGCTCAAGACCTCTCTGGTCCTCAGATTCACTCTATCCCTAGGATTCTCACCTTTCCCTGAGCGCTCTGTATACCCCAAGAATGCAGCTACCTGACCTGCATATGTGGATGGCAGAAGCCGAAAGCTCTGAGCAGCAGAGCCCTCTAATTGACTGTTGATTTCTATCCTTTGCCCTCCTAGACCAAGCATCTTTTTCCTACTGCCCCAAAGTATCGTCATCCTTTAAAACGGAAGTGTGGGCACAGGCTTAGGTGGGCCATCTTTCAGAAGCTGTCTGCCTCAGATGCTCTTGACTTAGGACCACATGATATACACAACCAACTGGGAGGGCAAGTGTGCTGGCCGAAGGACTGCTTCCTTGTCACTGACGGTCATGTGCACAGTTGCAGGATAAAAGTTTGATAAAATGAGAGTTCTGTTTCCGATCTTATCCCATTCTTTGAATAGTGTAGTGGCAAGTCTAACACATTTTGTTTACACATTTCCTTATGATTTCTTATTTCTTTTAAAGAAATAATTAAGCATTTAAATTATGATTTGACCTCATTAATAATTTATTTCTGTCAACTTTTCTTTCTTTCGTCGCTGTTGCTATTGTTTTGAGACAGGGTCTCACTATGTGGCCTTGACTGACCTGGAACTCACTCTGTAGCCCAGGCTGGCCTCGAACTCACAGAGTTCCACCTGCCTCTGCCTCCTAAGGGCTGGGATTAAAGGTGTGTGCCACCACCACCTGGCTCTTCTTTTCCTTTAAGACAGGTCCTCACTATGCAGCCCTGGCTAGCCTGAAACTTTTATGTAAGTTGTTCTGGCTGGTCTTGAACTTGCAAGATCCACCTGTTTCTGTCTCCTGAGTGCTGGGATGAAAGACTTGTGCCACCACACCTGACATTTCCTTTTTATCTTGAGGTTGTAATGTTCTAAATTTATAAAACAATAGACTATTATAGTTTAAAATATATCAACATGCACATGCCTTTAAGATATACACGAGGCAGCATAATCCCTGCACTTGGAAGGTTAAGGCAGGAGAAGCTGGAGTTCAAGTCCAGCCTGAGACTTATAGCAAGACTGTCCGAAAAAATAAAGGGCTGCTGACGGTGCTCAGTGTAGGACTTTTGCCTGGCATGTGCAAGGCCCAGGATTAGTCCCCAAGATTGCATTACAGTGGAGGCTACCCTTCTGTGCCTCTCTCTGCCTCTCTCTGCTCTCTCTGCTCTCTCTCTCTCTCTCTCTCTCTCTCTCTCTCTCTCTCTCTCTCTCTCTCTCTCTCTCTCTCTCTCTGTCTCTGGAAGCTTCATCCCCAACCGAAGACCAATACATTTTAAATAAGCCCAAAATCCTTCCAAATTTTAGTGACATTATTGTTTCTATTTAGTTGTTTGTGTTTGATTTTTGTGTGTGTGATGTCAGAAGACCAGCTGCGGCTGGCCTCAACCTCACCCTGTAGTCAAGGACAACCTTCAGTCTTCCTGCCTCCACCTCCAGAACCTTGGAATCATCACATGCAGCTATACCGTAACTTTTTAAACCTGTTATGTGACGAGATAGTACACACAGTAGACGTCTAACATGAATCAAGGTTCTGAGAAGGGGGGTCTATCACATAAGAACATGTAAAGAATGTGGAAGTTAACGTCTTGTCCGTGAAAGGTGAAGTCAATAAACTGGAAACTGACGATCTTTGTGGAAAACAGAGGACAGCCCCTGTCTGCACACTTGCTGTCACTCTCTACAGACAATAAGAAAAAGCAGGCGTGTTAGTGGTACCTCAGGACATGAGCATCTTGTTTGAACTGAATTTATTCAGCGTCTTCCTGCTCCTCAGCACAGTGTCTCCAAGCATTACTTCACTCAGCGCTGTTAAGAGCCTCTGTCTGGCAGCAATCCTTTTATTGTATTTTGATCATCTTTAGGTAGAGTGTCAAGCCCAAGTGATGAAATAGGAGCAAATGACACCTATGTTTGAACATGATAAAAAACAAAACAGGAAAAATGCTAGCTAACATAGAGGATGTACACCCTAGCACAGTGATTCTACAGTGTTTTTCTTTAGGATCAGTTTCCTTAGTGATGCACTTATAAACCAATTAAGCATAGAGCTGAAAGCCAGCAGAGCCTTAAGAAATAGTTTATTGGGATGACTGAGACTTGGCAACACGATAAGATCCCATGCTCTCCGCCCCTCCCGCTCAGACACCCCCCCCCCCCCCAGAGAGGTGCAGGCTGCATCTCTGTCGCTCTTGAGTAGCCCCTTGAGGTTAGCTTCGAGCAGCATTCCTGCTTAGGAAGAAGCTGTCAGCCCTCTGGGCTACAGGAATGTGCTGTTTTTAATAAGACTCTTGCACAAGACAGTAACTGCGAATTGGAGTCTATTTCCCCCTTCTATCACTCTTGAAATGGAACCAATCATAATGTGATTGAATACTTACTGCAGAAACTAGTTCCGAGCGTTAGAAATCACCAGCAATTTCTCATCCATATGTTGTTACACTTTTAGAGTGTGTTTCAACACAGATGCTTTTGGGGGTGTTTCCTCTGCTCTGTGTTCTTGAAATATCAGTGCATTGCTTCATCGTAGCAGAAGGGCCACAAGGAGGGAACTAATTCAGTTCAGCTGGACATCGCCATTGGCTTCCCTGTGGCTTAGCAATAATCAGCCCTGATATGAGTAGGATCTTTTCTCTAGAATAAAGTTTAGCGCTTGCTTGGGCTCGCCCTATAAAAATCAAGACCCCACATGTGAACATGAAATACATGCAGATGAAACTCAGAGGCATTCTGATAAAGTCCATGAGTGCAAGTTGGGTGGTCGCAGTGCCTGCTGTATGACTTCCCTTTCTCTTTCGGAACCCACTTTAGATGGTGACCAAGGCAATCTGGTGATGTTTCTTTGTCTGTCTGTCTTTCCACATGTTCTCTGCCCTCTTTCATCGAGTCTCTGAGAGAACATGCCTTTGTAGGGGCTGAAAAGGTGGCTCAGTGCTTAAGATCTCCTGTGCTCTTGCAAAGGACCCAGCTTTGGTTCCTAGAACTTACACAGAAGATTGTAACCATCTATAACTCCAACCCCATGGGTTCTGGCACCTCTTCTGACCTCTACAGGTACCAGGCACACATATGGTGCACAAACATACACGCAGGGAAATACAAAATAAAATCACCTTTTCTTAAAAGACGATGTTTTTAAAATATGTATCGTTCAACTAAATCTATCTGAAAAGCACTAGACAATTACCCTTCCCTATCCCATACTCTGATGAAATGACAGAAGCTGGGGCGTATAACCCACATGGTATAAGCTGGACTTGGATACAGAGTGCCACCAATAAAAATGTCTTGGATTTATTAAGGTCAAAAACAGGAGAAAATAGATGGAGCAGGAGGAGGCGCAGGAAGATCTTCATCCAAGAACAGATGGTGTTGCCACTTTCAACATAAAGAGGTCTAGAAGAACTCCTCACTTACTTAGCACAGGCATTGTTGGGGAATGGGCAGACGTCAAAAGCTGAAGAGCCTCTCAGGCATACTAATCTGAAAGTCACACAGATAAGAGAAGCAGATGGGAAGAACTGCTGTGCCCGGAGTCCTCGCTCAACAACCAAGGAGGGGAGCTGAAGTTGCAAATGCAAGGATGGGCCACTATGAAAACTCCGTGGCCAGGCAAATTGGCATAAGCCTCAATCACAAAAATAACGCCCACTAAACGGCTACAGTGCAAAGTAGAAACAGCAAAACTTTGTTTTGGTTGTCAAATCTGACAACTGGCGTAGATCATGTGCATGTATTATGTTTGTGTATATACGTATGCAGATATTTATATATGTATAGAAATATATAACACATATGTTGTGCTGGTGATCACCGGGTCTCATGCCTTCTAGGCAAGCTCACTGCTATTGAGCTATATCTGTAACCATAGTGTGTGTGTGTGTGTGTGTGTGTGTGTGTGTGTGTGTGTGTGTTCTGTATTTTAAAAATGTATCAGAAATCAGAAAAACATGGTAAATTATTCTTCAGTTGTATGCCTCAAGACTAGATAATCCAGGAAAACCTTAAGTCTGTGGCCACTGAGAAGACAAATTTGTCATCTGCATTTTGACCCTGAATTCTTTCATGACTATTTTAATAGTTAAAATCTTTAACTGTCATAATGTATATACATGAAAAGTGCCTTGTTCCTTAAAAGGAATATGTGAATTAATGACCAGAAATTGAAAATATATGTACCCTAAATACAATACACATCTTGCTATTATTATTTGAACAATCTTTGTTGGGAAGTGTTTGGCTCGTGAAAATACTCTTGAGTCCAAGTCTTGGCAAGGCACATAGGTTAATTACTTTACAACTTCTTGAAACCAAGATAAGCCACACCACAAATTATGGAGCCACTGTTCTCATAAATTGTGTATTCAACAGTTGCCCACCACATGCTTTGTCTAGGGAGAGACTTCTCTCTTTGCTGTAATAGCAGTGGGAACCAAATTATAATCAAAAAAGATAGCCAGTTTTTCCAGACTTCGGGCTTTTCTGCCTGAGAAACAGTGAGACCAGCAGAGGAAAAGAAAGAAGAAAGGGAGGGAGGAGGGAGGGAGGAAGGGAAGGAGAGAGGAAAAGAAATAAAGGGAGAAAGAAGGAAAGAAGGAAGGAAGGAAGGAAGGAAGGAAGGAAGGAAGGAAGGAAGGAAGGAAGAAATGAATCAATCAGGGGCTGGAGAGATGGCTCAGGGGTTAAGAGCACTGGTTGCTCTTCCAGAAAACACAGTTTCAATTCCCAGCACCAACTTGGCAGCTCCCAAGCATCTGTAACTCTAGGCCCAGGGGATCCAACACACACATGGTGTACAGACACACATGTAGGAAGGACATTCACATAAAGTAAAAATAAAGATTAAAAACATTTTTAAATAAGAAAGAAATCACACCAATATCCAACAGACTGCTGAGCTATCGAGAGATGTCTATTATGCTCCTACTGCACACATCTCCATTAAATTCACACATCCGGGCACCGGGACAGAAATCTGGTTAAAACAAATCTGCTGTATTAATGCTTGAGAAAATGAATGGGTCTGTGGATTCAAGATCAGCACTGTTGTCAAACAGTCAAAATCCTATAAAAGAAGGCTTAAAATATTCTCACATAAGACATCCAGATGAGAGAAAGCTTGGCAGAAAATAAACCTGAATAGCAAAGAAAAGCAATAACCATAACATATGATCTGAACCAAAAACCAGTGCACATTCAATGGCTTGACATCGCTTGGGGGTCTGATGTTGTTTTCCTCTGCCGAGACAGAGAGACAGAGAGAGAGAGAGAGAGAGAGAGAGAGAGAGAGAGAGAGAGAGAGAGAGAGAGAGAGAGAGAATATTAATCGCTTTTCATGAAACTTCCAGTCATAAAGGCAACATTTTAATCAGAATTCTTAACAGTGTTTCCCAGGTTCCTAAAGACAATCAGCTCCACTCAAACCAACAACTCAGAGAAATCACCATTAATTAGCTAATATAAGCAAACAGGTGGTTTTAAGCACAGGCACTCCTTGGTTATTTACATTATGTAGATCACACCACCCTGAAGAAAGACTAAGCAGGGAGCACCAGACACAAACCTCTGAATCAGATTCTGTTTAGAGACAATGCGGAGCTGATGTCTGCAGAGCCCGCCTCTTACCCACAGAGATGCAAGGCAGCTCTGACCTCCCAACCCAGCGTCTCACAGTGACATCGGTTCTCATCTCCACACTGATCACACATGCAGTGTGCAAGAGGCTCTGGAAGCTACGTGAATACATCTGCTCTAGAAAGATTGTCTAGCAAGGATGGGGAGAAAGAGTTGTTTTCCATGCATGTGACACGAGAATAATCTTTACATCCCTCTGTTCTTTAATTGACCTACTCTAATTTGTATAATTAAGGGTTATTTCCTAGACTATAAAAAAGCGATGGAAACACTCCGTAGCCGCCTACCATCTAAAGTGTGTTTGCAGTTGGCTGCTGTAGAAAACAGCTTTGGTTTTAAATGGGCTTGTTCATAAGCAATGTTTCTCTCTCTTTTTCTTATGTGTAGGGGTGATTTGCCTGCATATATGTCTGTCCATCATATGCATGCAATGCCATCAGAGGCCAGAAATGGGTGTCTTGAATTACAGGTGGTTGTGAGCTGCCATGTGGGTGCTGGGACTAGAGTCTGTGTCCTCTGGAAGAACAACCAGTGCTCTTAACCACTGAGCCATTTCTCCAGCCCGAGGTTACGTTTCTTAATCCTAATAGGAAATGGAATCATCCCTTTAGTCTCGATGCTGCCTCCACAAGCAGTGAATCCTTATTGGCCTAACCACAGCCACTTTGCACAAAATCATGGTAGACTCCAGATACACAGCTTTATTCTGGTTTTGGCCCATAGTATCCTTTGAACTTCATAGGTGATGGGGTTTCTCACACATAAAAATATATAGACAAGACATCAAAACCTGACTAAATCTTTGTTAAGGAAAATCCTAGGTTCCGACTGTTTAAACACAAGAGTTGAAATTCAGTCAACTACAATAAGCTGAATCTGGAGATGGCTGTTCATTTTCAGATCAAAGGCCTTTGGATGACAGCTCCCAGAAGAAAACTCACTCCCGGGATAGTGGACATGTGGTTCTGGGTCATTCTTTGAACTATATTTCGACCTGTGATGCAAGGCCTAAATTAAATTTTCAGTCATTCCTGAAAGATGCAGTATTTACACTGAACTGTGAAATTGGAGAAATGGCAGGTTGTCCCATCAGTGTTCACCTAGCCACTCTTTCCTCCAGGATTGGGGAAGAAGGGAATGTACCCCCAGTACACATTCACTACAGGAAAAATTACCACAGAACAATATTTCACTGAATCTGCATATTGAAAACAGGATCACAATTGTTTTAGTTTTCAGACTCTAACACTCACCCTCAAAGTACATAATTGCTTCACTAATACGAATACCTAGCAGCATAATGTTGAGCCCACTGGAAAATTAACTGAAGTCCATTTGGACGCTGTGACACCTTCCACGTCTCTAATTCTTGGACTGTCTGGCCCTGCGCTCTGTCCCCCAGCCCTGCCTGCTTCTGAGAGGCAGGCGCCGACTACTGCTGGCTCGTGCAGCCGTAGCCTTTGATATCTTTTATTTTCCTTTAGGTTTGTAAAAATGTTGTGACTACTGCTGTTCACCAATATTTTATTTATAAAATCTGTCCTTCCCTAGGGCTGGCACAGAGGATCTGCAAGCTGAAGGCTAGTCTGTAAACTCCACTACTCACTCTAGGAGACTGAACTTTCTCCAACATCAATCGCCGAGCTGGGAGTTTAGACAGTGAATTAGCCGTGCTTCCCAGCTGCGGTACAGAAAGCAGAGTCTCTCTTTGCAAATGGCTCCTCCTGGTGTGGTATTCTTTACATAACTGGAGGAATCCATTGTGAGATGACAGTGTCCTGTCTGAGGAACTTTCAATAGCGCCTAGAGCTAAAGATAAAGGACTACAGGATTCTGGTTTACGCCTATAACCCAATTTGAATTAACATGTGAATAATAAATCGTGCACACTATAATTTAAAACACCATGTAGTTTTCATACACACCACACTGTGGATACTTGTCTGTGCTGTGATATAAATTATGGAAGCCATCAGTACAACATGAGAATCACTGTAGGACAAGCAGAAACGCAATCTTTGTGTATCAGAAGACCTGAAGTTTCCAAAGACACACGATTGCCCCTATCAGCCACGATATAAGCAAGCTTCCTCCTGTGGACTGGAAAGCATGGCTACCATCAGCAGACTGACCCCACTCTCGATGCGTTCACCCCTGGATGTGAACTCGGAGGAAAGCAGTGTACTGAAGGACTAGGAGTAGAGCTGAGCTAAATGCTTCTCCGGGTGCAATAAAACTGAAGGGTGTAGCGGATCCCATGCTTTGTTGCCTTTAAAGCTTGAAAGGGGAGGAAACCACCAAGAAAAGGCAGCCTGGCTGTGCAGGCGATTTGCTTTTGAACTCTCCAAGCCATCCACCTCTAATTCAACCTGACACTGCTAATTTTGGCATTAGAGTTTGAAATGAAAATCAATATCTGTTTGGAGCTTGAAAACGGCATGGCTGAAGCCTGGGTGGTGTCTGGTTTGCCTCTTATTTTCAGTGATCTGTAAAGGAGGTGAAAGACGTTCTCCCTTTTAGAGCATTTGAATCATTCTTATAAAACCTCAGTCTTCACAAAGTTACTTATGCACCACCACCCCCTCACTAACCAAGGCCAGTTAGGATGTGTTTTCAAAAGCTGCTTGTATTTTTTTAATTAAAATATAATTGTAACATTTCCTCCTTCCCTCCCTCCAGCTCCCCAATGCCCCACACCATGCACCCTTCAGATTCACGGCTTCTCTTTCCTTAACTATTATGTGCCTGTGTATAAATACATAAATATCTGAACACAACCTGCTCAGTCCATTTAGTGTTGCTTGTACGTGTATGATTTCAGGGCTGACCACTTGGTATTGGATCATTCCTTACTTACCTGTAGTTCTTTGTCTAGGGGTGAGGCCCCGTGAACTTTCCCCCTTCAGAGTAAGCATCATGGTGGTGTCAGACTTGTTCAGGTCTTTAAGCAGCCATACTGCTGAGGCTTGATGGCTGAAGCGTCCCTGTTCTTTCGAGAAGACACAGTCTCACATTGTTTAAACTGTTTAACTGTGCCCCTAGAAATATTTTCCACATGATATTTAGAGACACTGCCAGGCCCTGTCTGTAACTAATGTCAGTGAAGATTGACGAGCTCAAGGTCTGACGGGTGAGTTGTCCTGGGAGATCAGGGCAGAAGCTAGCTGAAGTTCTAGGCAAACCGGCTTTCCATTGTAACCCAACCATCTTAGTTGGTTTTATGTTTCCATTCAATTTCTCTGGAAAGGGAAATGATGCCACTAAGCGACACCACGCAGATGGAGCCCTATCTAGCATTAACTGGTGCTTCACTCTACTACAGTCAACTGATTTATGTTAAAGGGGGAAGAAGAGGAAAGGGAAGAGGAAACGAGAAAGGAAGGGAAATAAGGAAAGGAGGAAACAATGGAGGAAGGAAGGAGGGTGAGCTCACACTGCTATAGAAAATAATTTCAGTGTTTAGAGTGTGTCTTTCACTTTTGTTAGCTGTACATACTACACTCACTGGTTGGTGCCATCCTGGCTCCAACATGTTCAAGGAGTCAGTCGTCCTCAAAGAAAGAGAGACAAATTCTTGAGAAGATCCCCCTCTTCCCCAGAGTTTGTGTATAAGTGGTGTGTGTGAAGGTGTGTGTGCAAATGTGTATATGTGTACATATATATGTGGGTGTGCAAATGTATGTGTGTGCGAATATGGGTGGGTGGGTATGAATGTGTGTGGGTGTGTAAAATGTGTGTATGTGTGTGTGCACATGTGTGTATGTGTGTGTTCGCACACGTGTGTGTGTGTGTGTGTGTGTGCAGTTGCATATGAAAGCCAGAAGTCAACCCCCAGTGACTTAAGAGTTGTCTGCCTTGTTTTTCAAGACAGGGTCTCTCATCTGAACTTGGGGCTCACCAATTAGGCTAGGCTAGCTCACCAACAAGCCCCAGATTGCTCACCAACCAGCACTGGGATTACAGATGTGCACTTCCACACCTGGATTTTTACATGGATGCTGGAAACCAAACTTAAGCCTCTGCGCTTGTGCACCAAGCACTTTAGAGACTGAGCACCGCACCCCAGTGGTCCACCCTGCTTCCAAATTCTGTAATTGCTCCCCACAGACACACTTTACTTTTCTGGTGCCACAAAGAAACCCATGTGGCTGAGTTGCAGCAGCTCCTATCCCAAGGAGTGCTCTTGATCAGCACCTGGAAGTCAGATTTTGACCAGTGAAGACCAATGCGTCCACTTATATCCATGTGCCAAAGGCTACTCTGGAACCTCACTGACTTCACAGTCCGAGAAAGGAAGGCAGATTGTCTAGCTGGCCTTCATTTCTTAGCAGTTTCTAAAACACATATGAAACACAATGTCGTTTCACTGAGAGAAGAAAAATATATTCCGTTCAGCTGGATGCTCAGATGCCCTGAGGAGAGTTTGGGAAAGACAGACAGAAGTGAAGACAGAGACTTCTGTGGAGGGAGAATTCATCAGCAAATGAAATAAATCCAAGTGCCAACCGCTGAGTCTGGTGACCCGGGTCCAGATCAGGAGGCAGCATTCAGCAGCTGTGCCACAGGTGGTGTGTCAGCACTCTGCGTACTAACTGACCTTCTGCAGCTCCTTATCTAGGGGTAGCACCATGGGAAATTTTCCCTGTCTGAATTGGCATGTCAACTGGTGCTATTGTGGTGGCCTTGTCCGGAGTTATTGGGTGCATTTTCCTGGTCATGTCCGGGGCTTCCGACTCTTGAATCTTCCCAATCCCTCCTCTTCGATTTTCCCTGAGCCTTGGGTCATATTGTAGATGCATCACTTAGGGCTGAGTACCCCATGGTCAGTCACTCTCTGCATCTTGATGAGTCGTGGATCTCTGCAATAGTCTTTATCTGGGGCAAAAACTAAACTCTAAAATTTTTAAAGTAAGCACAGCCATATTTAAATAATAGGTCTGATAGAATTTTAAATGTACTTACTGAAGTCCCATTACTCTATTTTCAAGGAGAACGGGCAGAAGTAAGCAGGCTCATGCTCACCATTATTTTGCACAAGCTCTGTTGTGGAATATTAGTTGGAGGTGTGTCACATTTGTTCATGCTGTGGAACATTTGTTTAATGATGCAAAGATGAGTTGCATTCTTTTATGTTGCATTTGTTTAATTCTGTGAAGCTGTGTTACTGTGCCTATGTAAAACTCCTGACTGGTCTAATAAAGAACTGAACAGGGCAGTGGTGGTGGTGCATGCCTTTAATCCCAGCACTCGAGAGGCAGAGGCAGGCGATCTCTGTGAGTTCGAGGCCAGCCTGGTCTCCAAAGCGAGTTCCAGGAAAGGCGCAAAGCTACACAGAGAAACCCTGTCTCAAAAAAAAAAAAAAAAAAAAAAAACTGAACGACCAATAGCAAGGCAGACAGGGCTGGCAGGCAGAGAGAATAAATAGGAGGAGAAATCTGTGAAGAGAGATGGAGGAGCAAGAGAAGGAGAAGGAAAGGAGGATGTCAGGGACCAGCCACACAGCCACACAGCCAGCCACAGAATAAGAAGTAAAGAAATAAATATAAGATAGAGAGAAGTAAAAGATAGATGGTATAATTTAAGTTTAAAAAAAAAAAAAAGCTGGCCAGGCACTCATAAGTAAGAATAAGACTCCGTGTATTTATTTGGGAGCTGGGTAGTTGGCCCCAAAGACCAAAGAGTAAAAAATAACCAACTATAAAGCTCCTGTATGTCATATTTACAGAAGTATTTAAAACACATTTCATCAAAATATTCAAGTATTAATCAAAATGCATTGCTAAATTCCCTAGCCAATCAAACTCATACTAACGTAGAATGTTCAGATTTAGGTTCACTGCCGCGCATACCCTCACTGCCTGTGTGACGTCTACAGCAAACCCTAGTCTCCCTGTGCTCTCCTCACCATAACTTTGTCTGTGTGTCCTTTCTTCTCATCTTTTCTGCTAACTCTCTGCCCACGGCGACTCTTCCAGTGAGCTTTCAGGAACTCATGGCCAGACCAAGGGACATCCTCCCTACTCCCAATATTCCCTTTCCTGTGTGAGCTGGAACCTGGCTGGCTCCCAGAGTTATTGTTTCTCTGTAGTTCTCACAGAAGCATTTTCTCTATGTGGGACACAACCCTGACCTTATTGCCACTTCTGGCTATCTAAGACATGATCTGTAACTCAAATAAATCTTGTATAGTCCTGCCTTTTCTGATTGTACCTCTCTACCTCGCTGTATCTCCTCCTCATCCCTCGAAGCTTTTAGCTCCGGGTTCACTGCTACTCCATCAGTAAGCCTGATAAATTTGGACAATGTCGGTGTCCCCTGGTTATTCTTCACATTTTCTTCCATCACTCCAATTGTGTCTACTCCTCCAGTGGGTTCATCTGCCGTCACACTCACTTCCCTTTCCCCATAGTTAATCCTAGGCCTTCCCAGTTCCTACAAATGCACAGAGCCCCAAACTCTATCTCGGACGTTCTTCATCTCTGGTCCCTCTGCTCAGGGGCCGGGCTCCTGCCAAAACCTTCTCAGTTGATCCTGTCTCCTCTCCAGTTCCCTTCAGTTCTCTGATATCAACATTTCTATTTGTCCAAATTCCCAGGAAATTAATCTTAGGTTCTTGTGAATGAGAAATAGAATTCCTAGAAAAATCACAAGAATTCTACAAATCATGTTATTCTTAAAATATTTCTAACAGTTTTCATATTCTTCACATATTGTTTATAAAAATGTCTATAATTTAAAAGCGGGTATCTGAAGAAATATTACATTTAGTAAAATTTGCAAAGGCTATGGCCTATAGCAAATACGCAAACCCCACAGAGCATGGGTAGCGCCACCAGGCAGTATTCACATTAAATAAATTACCACACAGATACCATACTTCTTTCTTTAGGTAAAGTTCCTCTGATCTTCTAGGCATGGTGATGGACACCTGGTGCAAACATATGCCCACCTACATGCCTACACACTGATAATTATAACAGATTTATTCTTGAATGTGAAATCATGGGAACAACCAGAAGTGACCTCTACACTGTGGATTTAGGATGAGAACACACCAGTGTGGGTCCATGAGTTGGAACAATGAACTACTCTGGGTAGAGGCAATGGCAGAGGCTGTATATGCTAGGACATTGGGACAAGGGATTCTTTCTGCTCAGTTTTGTTGTGAGCCTAAAATAGCTCTAAAGAAAATTGGTGTATTTAAGAAGAGAGAGTATAGTGCCCAATATATACTACTTCTGTACAGAAATATGAATATAGTATACTGACATTTGTGCAAATATAAAACATAACTATGTACTGTATTTGTATGTGAATATGGATTCTTCATCCTTTTAAAAATGCATAGAATGTTTCAGAGAAGAATGCCCAGCAAACAGCAGCAGTGACTGCCTCCAGGGGAGAAGAAATAAGAAGCTGAGGATGGAGGAGTTCAGATTTTTCAATAGCCATCCTTTAAAAAAATTGTACCATACGTATAACTCCTCTACACAAGCAATAATTAACCCTACAGTAAGGAATATGATGTATGAGGGATAATTACAGATTTCTAGGGACCCATTGTTTACTCTTTTATAAAAGGTCTAGTAAAATTTTTCTATAATTTCAATACATAGGGAGGATTCTAATCATTTTCTTTCCAGAGTTCAAAGCCCTTTATATGTTTATATGACATATAGTTTGGCAAAAGTGGTCCCACGGAGTCCCCAGTGGTATGGATAAAGCAATAGGCACTTAACATTATTCCAAATAAATTTGTGAGCTGTCTTAGTGAAAAATATCACCCAAGCCTGAGCAAGATAGCAAATACCAAAGAGAAGGGAATAATCTTATAATGTCATTTAAATATAAAAATGTAAATAGAAACATACTAAATATAATAAATATTTTTTAAAAGAACAGGACAACCTGAGTAAGAAATACTACTGAACAGAGACTGTGTAAGGGAAATTTTTTAAAAGATAATTTAGATGTGAAAAATAAAAGAGATTCCATTCAAGATAACATTCGATTTACTTTCTTCCCTAGTATATGTGATGAAATGCCCTAAATTTGGGGACAAAATAACCTGAATTTAAACCACATGTAGTATATGCATTTGTAATCGGGGATTGAAATTTATTTTATTGATTTGTGTGTATAAGAGTGTCTCTGGCCGGGCAGCGGTGGCGCACGCCTTTAATCCCAGCACTCGGGAGGCAGAACCAGGTGGATCTCTGTGAGTTCGAGGCCAGCCTGGGCTACCAAGTGAGTTCCAGGAAAGGCACAAAGCTACACAGAGAAACCCTGTCTCGAAAAAAAAAAAAAGAGTGTCTCTGAACATGGTTTTGTGCACCACATGCATGCAGGGGCCGGTGGAGGGCAGAAGAGACCAGTGAATTCCCTGGGACTGGAGTGAGCTACTGTGTGGGTGCTGGGAACTGAACCCAGGTCCTCTGCCAGAGCAGCCAGTGCTCTTTACTGCCGATCTCTCTCTCTCTCCTGTCCTTGGTGTTTAGGTTTTTAATTCCTACTTTTTTAGATTGGACAATGATAAAAATTATATAGGTTATCATCTTACTGAAAGATGGGGGAAGGATGAAAATACAAATAAAACTGAATTCTTGAGGATAAAATAATCCAAATTTTTCTCCAACTTAATTGATTGACATGAGATTATCCCTAAAGCCATCTTTTCCCCCAGCTGGCATCATTGAATGCAACACATTATATAATTGGTAATTCCATCCCATGCGTAAAACCTTAATTTATATAATATCTTTCTACATAAAGTACTTTTGGTTTTAAGATATGATGCTTTTCTTTCTGAACCGTGTTGTAACAAAACCTAAAAAGGTCAACCAAAGGCGGCCAGCCATGCTTGTAGGAAGGTTACGATCTCCCAGCTCCTGGTGTCCGTTCCTCTTCCCTCCCACACCACAAACACTGCAGTCCTATAGGTAGGGTAGAGAAGGTGCCTTGCTACCTCCTGAGAATGGAGATATTTGTGTAGCTGAAACCTTCTTTCAGTAAGACAGGAGGCAAAAAGAAACAGGCTTTTTTTTTTACTTGTTTTAAGTTATTTGAAGAGGTTGAACATTAAAACATTTCTTCTCTGAAGCACTTCAGAAATTGAGACTGGCTATTTTCTTACTCTCCCTGTAAGATGAGCCATTAAGGTACTCACCAAAAACCAACGAACATGCTCTCCAAAGCTACTTCTGCCAAGTGTGATGGCTGTGCTGGAATTCCAACGTTCAGAAGGCCACAGCAGAAGGGTCACAAAGCTGAGGTCAGCCTGAGTACGTAGTGAAAGTCTGTAACAAAACAAGAAGAAACTCACAACTAAATCTACCTCTTACACACTTCTTAGATTGTATATAGAACCTGCCTCAAGCAAAATGTTAAAAGCTTTGTTTTTAATCATACAACTTTATACTCTCATTTTAAGAAGAGGCATATTTATTCTGTCTTTCAACAGACATTTAGCGACCATTTTATATGTGCTATTCAATATTTTAATACATTTTAAAGCAAAATGATAAACTACAAACCATATTCTTTTTTTTAATTAAGTATATACTGTGGATTTGAGGCCAGCCTGGTATACATAGCAAGTTCCAGAGCAGCCAGGGCTACGCAGACAGACTCTGTCTTAAAAAAAAAAAAGTTGAGAACTTTGTGCAAGGTTCTATAGGTAGAGAGATCAAAGAAAGATCAATATATAAGTTTCAAAACAGAAACCTCTACAATCTGAACTTTTTTTAATGACCTCTAGTGGGGCTGTATTTGGTGATTAAGAGCCTGCCCTGCTCCCAAGTACCTGAGTGCAGGTTATAGCACCCATGTTGAGTGGCTTACATTCACCTGTAACTCCACCTCTCTGGGGACCCAGTACTGATGGCCCCTGCAGGAACTGTACTCATGTGCACATGCCCATGCACAGATATGCACACATATTCAGAATTAAAGATTATGCAAAATCTTTTCTAAAATGACGACTTATCTATCCATCAATAAAATCATAAGCACATGTATGTTGAATGTTGGGTGTTCTAACCAATAATTTTCTGATTTTCAAACTTTTTACCCACTGATCATGCTATCAAAGAATTTGGATCCCAGTGAAAAACGCAGCAGGCTGTTCCTGAGATGAGATTGTAGCGTATTTGTATGTACTCTGCGAAAGTCAATATTTGTCTTAGAAATCTGGGTCTCCTATTGGATTAAATGATTTTAGTAAATTAAAATACATAACATATAAGTTTCATTTCTTTCCTGAAGACTATGCCCTGGTCTGAAGAGCTTTGCTAGGACAGTAGCTGACTCTCAGTTTCCACTCACACCAGCTACGCCCCACATCCATCTAATTGGAGCTGTGCTATCAACTGTCCCCTGGCACCTGCGCCACAAATATGTTTTTGTCCCCATGGGTGCTGGGTGACCAGCTGTTGAATGGATGAGGAATGAACGGAGATTACCATTGTGACTATCTAGTGACCGTCTATGGGACAATCTAGTCAACATAACCACATCACAGCTGGAAAGTGTGAGACTCTGTCTTTCAGAGTGCTGCAGTGTGAAAGCCCTTGTCTTATTCATTATGGTACAAGTGAGATTAAAAAAAAATCTCAGGCAAAAGATGGTTAGCTTTTGCTGCTCTGGCTCCAAGTCTAAAATTGCAGCAATGGAATTTTGGAAGTTTTTGTACATGATTTTTATTTCTCCTTAACTTCACCTTCTCTGAAAAAGAATGGAGGATCGCTCTGCCTCGTGGTGTCCTGGCTTTGAGAGTGTTGTTTCATCTATATTTAAAAACTAACCCTACAGTTGTTGTGTGTAATTGCTGCTTTGTGTAACATAAGAAAACTCAGTGATATGATGCCCATGAATTAAGAAGAATGTTGGGATGAAAAACAAGATCTGTTCACAGATGCCTGTTCCCATGGATGCTTGTGTAGGTGGGCCTTCTAGGGATTTTTCTTTAATGCAACAAAAGTGCACCATTTCTGCCTTCAGAAATCATTTCCTTCGGCTTTATACTGAGCATGTCAAAAAGTCTTATTACATAAGGGCTTAGTGTGTACATTAGTCTTTACATCTGAGAGTCTTACTAAATCCTTTTCTGGTCATTCTGATATTGAACAGGTCTAGATTGATTTCTTCAACACTTGTTTATGGTATTTATTTTGACATAGCTAGGATTCAAAGCCAAATTAACAAGTGTAATCCATTTTCTGAGTGTTAAGGAAAAGCCCCCCACTACCTCTAGACACATTCATCTAGGGCTTAAAACTAAAAGTTTAGGTGAAGATGTTGTAATAAGTGGATGGATCGATTTATTCAATCACAGAGCATAAAGACATTAGCTCTGGGACAGCACTTCAGCTGGCAAGTCTCACTTGTGTGACACCAAGTGATTTGCATTTTTAGAGAAATTCCATGTCTGCAGTGGAGCCCAGTGAAAACATAGATAAACCGCCATCTTCATGAAGAAACCGCCACAGCCCCTCCTTTTCTGACTTCATGGCGCTGAAGCCATCAGGACCGGGGTTAAAATATGATGAAATAAAGGCAACAAGTCACATGATGCAACCCCAGGATTAGGTGTCCCCCAAGCTCAGTCGTCATGGCCAGTATTGTAGATTGATGATTTTGGAAGAGGTGCCTTGAGTATCTGGCTTTTGTTGCTGTTGCCGTAAGTGCTTTATTAGCCCCTAAAACACAAGAAATTAAACAATTAACAGACAAATAAGAACTGAATAAGCTTGTTGGCAGCTCTTCTTGCCACAAAGTCAAATAAATCAACCTGGATAAACCCAACTCACCTGAGAGGCTCTGCTGCTACTCGCTTTCCTCGGGGACATGCATTGGTGTAAAGTGAATAACAGCTGTATGCATAGGTTTGACTCTCCAAAAGCCTTTTATCACCTATGTGAGACTTGAGCAGGTTAGTCTCATCGCTGGCCTTCCTTGCTCCTTGTCTGCAGACAAGCAAACCCTGTAGGGACTGAAAGGTTTAAATAAAATGCTAACCACATTCCTAGAACAAGATACATCCTTGGCCTGGGGAAAACAAATTTCATTTTCACTTATGTTCTCAAAACTTCCTGGGACTCCTACATCTACTTTTTCCTAAGCATGTTTTCTATCCCAGCATTAAGAGGTTGGACATAAATTAGAGCAAAGATAAGTAAAATAATAATTCTCAAACATGGATGAGGCAATGACTCTCTTAGGAGTCTGTACTAATTTGCTACATCTAAAAAAAATGCTGTGGAATAATCCTCTTGTACATTATAAAGATTTGACACTCAAATTGGTTTAATAAAATGCTGATTTGCCAGTAGCCAGGCAAGAATTATAGGCAGGGTAACCAAACTAAGGATGATGGGAAGGAGAAGGGTAGAGTCAGAGGTTGCCAGCCAGATGCAGAAGGGGGCAGGAGATGAACATGCCATGTTAATAAAGGTACCACCACGGTGGCAGAGCATTAATAAGAAATATGGGTTAATTTAAGATGTAAGAGCTAGTTAGTAACAAGCCTGAGCTATTGGCCAGACATTTGTAATTCATATTCAGCCTCTGAGTGGTTATTTGGGGACTGGTGGGTGTGAGAGAAACATCTGTTTACAAAAAAAAAATTATTTTGGTGATGGGTTCTTATGTCTCCCAGGCTAGCCTTAAACTCTTGATCAACAAGGATGATTTTCAACTTCTGTTCCTTTTGATACCACCTCCTTAGTGCTGAGATTATGGGTGTGCCCCTTCATGCTGTTACTATGGGGTAGAAATGAGGCTCAGGGTTTCATGCATGCTAGCCAAGCACTCTGCCAACTGAGCTACATCCCCAGGTCTGAAACTACAGCTAAAAAGTGTCAGATAAAATGAAGTCACCTGTTTGGAGGCCACACTTTAGATGGCAGATAATATACATTGCCTGGACAATGGGTTGTTTTTACAATTTAATTTATCACAGGCCTTGCTTTAAATATACTCATTCATTCTTATTTTTAAAAAAATGTAAAAAGGAATGTATAAGGTTTTGACTCTTGGTTTTGGTAGAAAAATTGTTTCCAAGAACCACCTTGCTGCTGCTAAGATCCATATTTCCTTGGCTTGTTATACTTGTACTAGAGATTGTGTATGCATAGTAGCTTTTCTTTGAAAACTTTGCTGCTACTGGGATAATCAGTTTTTACAAAAACTTTGCTTTTTTTACATCTCTCTGTTATTCATTTAAGATAACATCTAGTTGATGGATGTGTTTATGCATAAATTGTGCTAATGGTTTCAGATGCATACATATTTCTAAACTTATCAGTTTGTGCAAATCTTATGTATTTTTAATCATTCAGAACTCAAATTAGTAGCTGTAGAAAAAGAATTTCCTAACTATTTTTTTATTCTAAAGTAGCCTACTTGTGAAAGAGAACAACTATAGGGTTTATGTATTTTCCAACCTCTGTTACCTCACAAAGAAACCAGAAAAAAAATATGAATGTAGCTAGTAATATTTGATTTCATACTAAATGTATCAGACTTCATGTAGTTTGTCCAGGGAATATTAATCTTTAGGAATAAAAATAAAACAGTCCTTGTTTTGAATTCATTCACTCATTCTTGAACTTTTAGGAAATACAAGAAACACACAAATTTTCAAATCAGTGTTTTAACTAGAGACAAACTTTCTCATTTTCAGATCTGAGGAATGTTGATTTGCAAATCTTGTGGTCTTTTTTTTTTTTTTCTTTTTAACAAAATTAGCTGAGACATGTAAGCTAAAGTGTAAAAACAAAAGTAACAACAAACATACATTTGATATTTTCAGTCAGTCCAGTTTGGGCATTGAACCTGTGTTTCTTTCCTCCTCCTCTGCACTGCTGCTCCTCTGCTTTCTCTCGTGTTCTGAATCTCACACTGTGTTGTGTGGGGTACGTGTGTATACTTATTTGTGTACGCGCATGTGTATATTCAGGTGTGTGTGTGTGTGTGTGTGTGTGCGTGCATATGAACGCCAGAGGTTGTCTTCCCCCATCCTCCTCCTGTCTCTCACTGATCTAGAGATGACACACTGAGTAAGGCTGGCTGGCCAGGAGTGCCGCCGGTCCGTGCCTCCCCATCACTGGGATTAGAGGGACACAATGCTAAGCACAGCTTTTTATACAGGTGCTGGGCATCCAAATTCAGGCCCTAATCCAGATTCAGGCCCTCGGGCACCAACTGAGCCCTTCCCCGGCCCCTGTTGTCACTATTTAATACATTTTAACTATTTTTATACTTTCTCCTCAGCTCTCTGCCCAGATGGAGATTCCCACCTGACACCACTCCTGCTCTGTCTCTGGTCCAGCAGCTCTGCTGGGGATGAATCACTTCAGCTGTTGTCTGTCTCAAAGTCTTTTCTGAAAGATTTTTTTTTTCACTAGGGATAGAATTCTAAGACAGACAAAGCTTTTCTTTTTCTTCTTTTTTTTTTCTTTTTATTTTTGGTGACTTGTTTTGTTTTTTGAGACAGGGTTTCTCTGTGTAACAGCCCTGGCTATCCTAGAACTTGCTTTGTAGATCACGCTGGCCTCAAACTCACAGAGATCTGCCTACCTCTGCCTCCCAAGTGCTGGACTTAAAGGCATGCATTACCACGCCCAGCTGGTGACCTTCTTAGATCTGTGTATTTATCAAGTCATCTATTTTGAAAATTTTTCAATCATTATTCCTTAAAATATTTTTCAATTATCCATCCATCTCCTTCCAGAATTCCAACAGTGTGTGTACATTACTTACTGCCTTATGTTGCTTCCGGTGCCAAGGTTAACCATTGCTTAAAAACATTAAAAGAAAAACTTGAGACATAAAGAATTCTCCGGTTTTACTCTGCAGTCTTGTGAGTGATGGGCTGAAGTCTGGGGCTGCTGCACTCCATCCTGCCTGGGGCAAATGCATCTTCCTTTCGTTCAGTGTGTCCATGCCCACATGCTACACACCCATTTCAGTCATGCTAATATGTGGGGTCAGCACTCTCTGTGTGTTGGGGGAGCACTGGAAGTCACAGAATGAATCCCCCTGGACAGATGGACAGACAGACGACCCCCTGGACAACTCTATTAGGCTGCTTGAACTTGTTCTACAGCTTACAAAATAAGTTATTATTTTAACTTTTAGCACTTTCTACCATTCTGTCTACACATTCACTACTGTTTTCTTTTTTGTACATTCTGTATTTTTAAGCAATCTAAATGTTTAAAATACAATTACAGTAATCATTTTAATCCTAAAGACTGTGTCATTTTGAGTAATTGATTTTTCTCTTCATTATGCTTTTTATCTGTATGTCTAAAATTTTTCCTGGAAACCAGACATTACAAACTTGAACCCTTCTTGGTGTTGGTGTTTTCTGTTGGCGTAAATAGTTTTGAGCTTTGGTTTGATATGCAGTAAAGTTCCCTGGAAGCAGTTTGGTCTTAAATATCTCTTTTGTATCTGTTATCTAGGGTCAGAGGGAGGTCTAGTGTTGGGGTAACTATTATCCACAATGAGGCAAGACCCAACATCCTGTGAAACTTGAAGTTTCCTGATATGGCTGTCAATAGCAGATAGTAGTCCCAGCTTTCTATGGGCACTGTGTACTCTATTCTGTGTCCACATGATGTTTCTTCCTCTGGCTCCGGATTAAAGACCCCAATCTGTACTTGTGTAAATACTTGAGGTTTTATTTACTTTATAGATCTCCAGCCCTCTCATCTCTGGTACCCTTGTCTCAGTCTGTTTGGGCTGCCATGTTACAGATTGCCTGAATCTCATTGGCATATAATATAATATAGTAAATATAGTATAATATAACATAATATAATAAATTTCTTCTTACAGTTTAAAAGTTAAAAAGTCTGAGGTCCAAGAGCTAGTATGGTCAGTTTCTGCTGAGCATCACTCACTTCACATCTGTCTCCTGTCTTTAGTTACAGGTGCACTGTCCCTGACCAGCCATGTCACACACCATCAGTTAAGGGAGACCAGGCTGGAGAGCACCTTCAAGTGTGCCAAGCCAACATCATTTTTGAGACCATGATTAAAGGCATTTAATTGTTGTTCAAGGGGTGGTTTCCCAGCCATCTTTGTTCCTAGGGGAGAGCTTCTATAACATGATCCTAGCGAAAACTGTTCATATGTTATTTTAAGTAATAGAACCCCACTTCTCAATATCTATACATTTACTGGAAAAGATTTTCTGGTTACCATGTGTGAGTGGCAAATTTTCATTTTCTACATATATTTCTCAACAAAGCAAGTCCGTTCTCCATGAAAACCATGTAGCAAAACCGTTTGGAATCAGAGCATTAGAGATGTGCTGTTGTCACTGATGTGCTAGGTTTTCTTCACTGTGTTAACTGTGTGTGATTTCAGTGTATGCTTGGAAAGAAAAGGACCCCTTTTCTGAGAAATCCATTCAAGACATTACTGTCAGTGAAAACGGGGTGCCATTTCTCCTGAGGTTAAATATGTGGCTTCAAATAAAATGTGTTGAAAGACAAAAGAAAAAAAATCTCATCTTCAACAATGACAGAATTCTAAGGCCCTCCAGAAAATAGGGCCATTTTATACATGGTATCTGTCCTTAATCAACTTCATAACGCATAATCGAAGTTTTATTTTTTTTTAACAAAGCCTTTTGAAGCATTTTGATAAGGTCAACAGAAAGCGTGGTCTGTTAACATTAGGTGATCAACTTTTTGACAATGGCAGGGCCAGCACAGCTAATGGAATAACAGCCGCAGGGTCCGGCTAAATATGACAGACGGATGTAATCAACCTCTGCAACGACTATTCAAAAGGAATCCCTTTAGCTTTGAACTGCAGCATATATTTCAGCCAGGCAAAACCCGCATGAAGAAATTCTCTGCAGAGTACACTGATACAATGCTGCCTTCACACCCTGCTCTCTGGATTTGTCGCTTAGAGTGCATTTTAAATGTAAGGTAATGACCACTGTCTATTCATGTGAGCACACAACAATACTTTTGATCTGTTGTGGAAAGGTTGAATCCATTACCCGGGGTCTAGTCTATAAACCCTGGCACAACCTTTACGTGTGAGTTATGATTTACCCTTTTCTAAGCTACAGCCACTAAAAATGTTTTGCATGACAAAATTTTAAAAATTCATTCACCTATCTAGTCACCAAACTGCCAGAAAGTGTCTATTCCATTTCAACCCAAACTTATCTACAGGTCAGATCTTCAAGATCCCATTTATACCCAACACTGCACTTTATGCTTTCAAACAAAGGGATGAGGCTGTAAGGTGACTGCCATTCAACACTTTGTGGCTTGTTCTGTCACAGGATAAACCAGAAGATGGTATAAATCACATCTTCCCACTACTCGAGAGAATACACCATTTAAGGATGTCTTCACTGTGAGCAAAAGAGAAACGTTCATTTCTGCAGACATGGAAGAGGACATGAACACATGTCACACTTGAGCTTCCTATTGCTTTCCATGGGCTCTTGTACTCTATTGGCTCAGTCTTCCAGCTTTGAAGCCCTGCAGATTGAACATGTCAAGTCACACCCTAAGTCAGACCCATAGTCCAAAACCTAGACCAGGACCAAAAAATGAGTGCTCCAGCAATGGTGGAGTTGCCAGTCCTGTTGGCTCACCGTGCTCCAAGGATCAGAGGACCGGAACCCTTGAAAGGGAAATGGAAGTGTTCCCATATGTGAATCAGCCATCGCCAAGACTTCCTGCTCAGACAGCACGGAATGTCTTTGTGTTCCACTAGTAGTTATAGCCCAGTGGAGTAGAATATTAGCAACATATGTAGTTATTCTCTGAGAATCTTCACCGACAATATCCTAGAGTAAACATCATCTTCCTTCAGCATCTGGGAAGTGGGTACCAAATGACTGAAACCAAACCTGACAACTCCACGGAAGACTTCTGCAGTCTACCTCGCTGTATCATTCACCACACTAAAGGGAGTGCTAACCTAAGACACTAGAGAGAACAGGAGCGGGAGATGAAGCTCAGTTGTCAGAGTGCCTGCCTGGAATACACAAAGCCCGGGCTCAATCCGCAGCACCGCATAAACCCATCCATTGTGGTGGTACGTGCCTGTACTCCCAGCACTTGGGAGGTCGAGGCAGGAAATCAGAAATTAAGGCCACCCTTGGCTACAAAGCAAATTTGAGACTAGTCCTAGATTAGGACTGAAAATGAGTGCTTTGGCAGTGACGGGGACAAGAGTCCTCAGTCCTGTGGAGCTCACCTTGCTTGAAATCCTGTCTAAGGATACTAGGATGTTTCCATATATTCAATGAAAACATCCAGCTAAAAAGTCATAGGGGCTCTTATCTAAAAGAAGGCAGTCAGGCATAGTGGCACATACCTTTAATCCCAGCCCTTAGGAGACAGAGGCAGACAGATCTCTGAGTTCAAGGCCAGCTTAGAATACATGAGAGTTCAAAGGGTGCAGCCAGGGGTACACAGTGAGACACTATCTCAAAGAGAATAGCAGGGCATATTGTGTATGAGAAAGGCTATGCTCCCACTACAGAAAGCCTCAAAGTGTAGTGGCGTAAGAATATACATGTCTTCCTCAGTCTTGCAGTGAGCGTTCTATACAGCATTCCTTACATATGACAAAGCCACATGGGCACTCGGAGGGAATGATTTTCTATCTTTTGCTTTATGTGCCCCACCCCCTTCTGGGGCAGGGTTTCTCAACTTTATACTACTGAAAGGATTGTCTCTAGAGAAAGAGATAGTGCTTGCCTGTCATGTGTGTCACTGGATGCTGAAGAACACACATCAGGTCCTCTTCTTACTAAATTCCAGTAGCACTTCCTCCCATTAGTTATAACAAGGAAAACATCTCCAGAAATTTCCAAATGTCCTACAGAGGGACAAAGTCACCCCTCCTCCAGCTGAGAACCATTGCATCAAAGTCTTGTCAGTCCTTGCAAGATACAGTCTGAATGATAGAGTAAGCACTTTACATTCCAGACTGAGGAAAAGATGGGCCGGGTGTGGTGGGACACATCTTCAATCCCAGCACTTGGGAGGCAGAGACAAGTGGATCACTGTGGGTTCAAGGCAAGTTCTAGGACAGCTAAAGCTACGTCATTTAAATAAATAGATAAATAATGAATGAATAACAAATAAGACCGAGGAAAGGCAGAAATGCAAAGAGAAGTAAACGCCTAATATCTAACACGAGACCCGTGCGCAGTGCATGTAACTCTGTGCATACCTGTTCCTAGTAACCTAGAGACTTAAACTCTGTTAAATATCAGATACACAGACAGAAAAGATCTACTAGAAAGCAAAGTACTGTTGTCTGAGTATGAAGTTTGTGTACTTACTCTCATGGCTTAGTTGTGCTGCTTAGGAAGGTTATGGAATCTTTAGGAGGAGGAGCCTTGCTGGGGGAAATGAGTCACTAAGAGTGGGCCTTAAGGTGTTATAGGCCAGCCCCACTTCCTGTCTACTCTGCTTCCTGACTACAGTCACCTCCCTTCTCTGCCTTTACCCACTGTGGCAAACTGTGTCCTTTCTTAAATTGTCAGCCAAAGTAACCCCAAAAGCTGCTGCTAAGCAGGTATTGGATTGTGTACAAAACAGCCTGCTAAGTGAGAAGCAGGCGGGATTGCAGGAGCTGTGCTCTGTGCACACAAGCAGTGGAGAGCTGTGGGGAAGGAAGCAAAGACTAGAACCTGAGTGGGAGTGCAAGCAGCTGCTCACCTGTGCAGGAGGGAAACAGAGCACAGAGCACATGCAGGTCTGGGTGTCACTCTTGCAACGGAACCTGTAGACTGTCCTCCCTGGTGCTATTCATTTCCAATGTGAAACTGGAAAATAAGTCACTGGACAGACTGAGAAACTTCAACAGCTAAAAAGCCATCGAATGGAGACAAAGACTAAACAAACTAAGGCTGTTGAAAGTGTGAACAGTACTTCTACTGTTTGTGCCCAGAAACTTAACGTGAGGTTTCTCTGTCTGGCTCGATGTTCTCTCCAGCTGAGTGGATCTATAGCAGTGGAATGGAGCAGACAGGAACTTGATTTGACTAGGGATGAAGACGTGTCAGGTAGGACACAACGCATCAGGAAAGGGGTAAAGAGATCAAGGGGGTGGCCTCCAAGTTTAAATTGTAGGAAGAAAGGAAAGAAGATGGTAGATGTCAAGGAACCATGACAAGGGGTGGAGCTACAGGTGGAGCAGAGGGATTACCAGAGTTAGGGTATCAAAGAAAGAAAGATGGCGGCTAAGTCGTTGATGCAGGAAATTGAGACCGGGAAGGGCTTGCGCTGACTGATAATGGTCAATTCTACATATGACCAAGGAAAAAGGCGACTGAGTCAGGAGTAAAGGAGAAGACCTAGGAGATCAGGAGTGTGAGAAATTCCCACCCAAAGTGGAAAAATTCACAAACATATTGAGAACAAACCAGCCCACTTATAGCTAGAGAACACTGAGCATGAATGGTTGGTTATAGAATCTAATAACAAGTGTCGAGAAGAGAAAGGACAAATGAGCCAAAGGAATGTTAGTTCATGTAGATCTGTCTCCATCTCCAGAGCCAGCAGCAAGAAAAGGGACCAAAAGGGCTTCTGGACTCTCAAAACAAAATCACCAAGGGGATTTCAGGAAACAAGACTATAGAGTGTGGTACTAATAGTATACAAAGTTTTGCATTTCCCATATTCAAATATAGACGATAGGAAATGAGGCCACCTGAAAACTGTCATGGGCAAGAATGGACTAAAGTCAAAAGCAAAAGAGAAAATATGAAAGTCAGGGAGAGATTGGCATAGACAGACTGATACACAGACAGACTTGCCACATTTGACTTCAGCATTTCGATAATTTATACTCTATCTAAATTAACACTGTTTCTGAGTATTGTCTAACATGCCAACTTACCAGCAACAGTGCCTACCCAGTGTTATTTTATCATATCACAGAATTCTGCAAGTGAAAATTTCAGGCAGGGCTTGGATAGATACAATTGGGTGACTTAAGTCTATTCGGATGACAAACAGGGTGATTTGAAAGGTCAAAGACAGGCTGGCTCACACACTGCAGCCTTGGGGCCAGCAGGGAAGCTGCAAGCCTCTTCTGAGCCAGCCTTGGAAGTCATGCACATGGTCACTTCCAGTGTGACTGTTGACTTTTAAAGCCTGAAAACTAGTTCAAGAGAAGAGAAAAATAGACTGTGCTTCTTGGTGAAGGGTTGAAAAGGTCACACTGTAGGAATGTGGAATGGGAGGTATGGTTGTGGCCATCTTTGGACCATCCAACCTACCCTAGTGATACATGCACCTTCACAATTTAAGTGCTAAAGACTGCAGTCCCTGAAAAGACATTTCCAGTGATGTACCAGTCTAACTCATCTTAAGATTAAAAGCCATCTTCTTACAAGGTCAAAATAAGTTCCGCCGGGCGGTGGTGGCGCACGCCTTTAATCCCAGCACTCGGGAGGCAGAGCCAGGCGGATCTCTGTGAGTTCGAGGCTGGCCTGGGCTACCAAGTGAGTTCCAGGAAAGGTGCAAAGCTACACGGAGAAACCCTGTCTCGAAAAAAAAAAAAAAATAAGTTCCTTCCTGTTTTCTGTAAAACTTGGGTTTGACCAGGTCTTGACCCATCTTCTGGAATCTGACATGTTCCATACCCTATAGCCTGACTTACACCCTAATAAAACGTTCTACCAAATAATTTTGAAATGTTCTGCCAAGTTCCTACATAACCAAAAACCCTTAGAACAACCCCACCCCCAGCCTTGTGGTTTTGTGGCTATAAAAACCCATTTCTCCTCTAGGCAGGGCTATTCTCTCAAACCCCACTTCAGAAGATAGCCCTGTCTGACAGAAAATAAAACTTACTTAATTCAATGAAAATATGTGGGTAGGTAGTTTTTGCTCTCATTCAATAGGATTAACACCAGCTCACAATAAAGATAAGCTATTCAGGAAAAGCTTTGAATCTGTTTTCTTTTTCTTCTAGGAATGACTAGAAGAGCCACAGAAGATGACATATATCAATACCCAGATAATCGGGAAGAAAAATCAAGGTACTGATCAAATAAAAACTTTCTACTAAGTGTCAACTTTATATGGGATACTAAACATAATTTTTTTTATATTTTTTGCTTTAGTTTATGAGTATGTTTTGTCTACATGTATATATGTGCACCACGTGTATGCCTAATGCCCTAGGAGGCCAGAAAAAGGTATCAGATCCCCTGGAATTGGAGTAGCATGCAGTTATGAGCCATGATGTCCTCTACAAGAGCAGCCAATGTTCTCAGCTGCTGAGCCACTAAACACAATCTTATTCCTCACAACCAATAATGCTTCACCTGGTGCTAAACTAACCCTGAAACACTGTTCCTAAATCACCACAGACACACTTTGAAATATCATATACTTCAAGTACTTTCATCTCCAAGGTGTGTTTTTAAACAGGGAAAGCAAAAATCTCTTTCAAAGCAAATTGTTTTTAACTTTCAAGCACAATGCAAAAGTTAATCTTATCATTTATTTTATTGCAGATCTCCAGATAATCAATGAAAGGAAACTTAGGTGGCACCACATCAAGGCAAGAAGAAATTTAGCACATAGCCTTAGACTTCACTCCATAGGAGCATGTAAGAAGTGATAGAGTTATAAAAAAAGATTAGAGTTGTTTGTTGAATTTTGTGCTGCAGTAACTATGGCGAGTTTATGAAGATGAAGAACAGCTCACCTGGTTAGAAAGATCAACAGTTATGCATGGAATAAACTCTAAAATGTCTCCTTTTACCCACTACTCCACACTAAGTCATGGCATCCAAGAATCAAATTTTAATTATTCCTGATTGTAAAATATTTCCAAGTTAAAGAAACCATTCATGCTGCATAAACACATGATCATATTTGTTAAAATTCCAGGGAAATGTCCCAGCATACACAAAGGGTCCTGAGCAGTCCATTGTGTGCTTGAAACTGCTGCTCAGTCTGTTTGATGTGTGGAAACTTAGATTTATGGCATGTTTAGCTGATAGGACACAACCTAGCATACATATGTGTGTTTGAGACAGTCAGGGAATCCCTTTCGGCTCAGGGACAATTGCTAGTGTGCTTGAGCTGAAAGGATGTGGCTGCAATGGTTACCTCCAAAACAGATGGTCCCCCTCAGGTGAATCCATAAAGGTACTGCATCACCAAGAAGAAAGACTTTATTCCCTGTCAACGCAGTCAGGGTATACTCTGGCTCTGGTTCTTTTCCTGGTTTGCAATTGCAGAGCAGAGGCTAATCCCAAAATGATGCAGTGTTGAGAGGTGCTCGGGTGTACCTACTATTAGCCCAAGAGTGAATCAATTCAGCAACAATGTGATAAAGATGATTCAATGCCCTCGCCAAAAAGCCTAGATTAGGTGTATTAGGGGAAAGGGTTCTTCTGGGTTGTGAGCCAACTTCCACAACATCCCAGCCCTGGATTGTGTCTCTTGGTTCTCACTCTAAAATTAGAATTAAAATGTGATTCCTTCTTTAAGCCTGCCTTGGTGTCTGCCCTCAGGTATATGGGAATAGCAGGATGCTGAGATGGAACCTGAGGGAGGGGGAAATTGTTGAGAATACAGTTAACAATCACAGATAGCAGAGCTTCCTGAGGTCAGATCTTCTTTTTCCAAAAATGTCCACTTGCTCCTACTAAAAGAGGTAGCTGTCCAGGAACTAACAGACAGATAGGTGAACCAGGGGAAAAAACAATTAATATTAAAATTTTTAACATATAACAAAGAAGGCATTTTGAAATGATGGTAAGCCGAGTGTAATAGCTTGTGTCTTTAAACCCAGCACTCAGGAAATAGAGGTGGGAGAATATCTGTGAGGTCAAGGCCAGCAAGATCTACATAGAGAGTTCCTGCTGGTGCTACATAGTAAGACCCTGTCTCAAAAAAAAAAAAAAAAAAAAAAAGATGGTATGCCTGGTAATAGATGCTCTGAGACTCCTGGTTATCTATATAAGAACTATAGGACAGAGAAGGCCATCCTTCTAGTCAGAGATTGAGAAACATCCTTCTAAGAAAAAAGCCAAAGCCAGGCACAGGTGTAACAACTACTATAAACACGACTCCATTAGAAAAGTTTATTAAGTGAAACACCTGCCATGGTAACACACACCTGTTATCCCAGCACTCGGGAGCAGAGGCAAGAAGGTAGCTTCCACAAATAATATAAAATACCTTGGGGTAACTCTAACTAAGCAAGTGAAAGACCTGTATGATAAGAACTTTAAGTCTCTGAAGAAAGAAATTGAAGAAGATATCAGAAAATGGAAGGATATCCCATGCTCATGGATAGGTAGAATCAACATAGTAAAAATGGCAATCTTACCAAAAGGAATCTACAGACTCATTGCAATCCCTATCAAAATCCCAACACAATTCTTCACAGACTTGGAAAGAATAATATTTTACTTTATATGGAAAAACAAAAAACCTAGGATAGCTTAAAGAATCCTGTATAATAAAGCAACCTCTGGAGACATCATGATCCCTGACCTCAAGCTCTACTATAGAGCTATAGTAATAAAAACAGCTTGGTAATGGCATAAAAACCAACATGTGGACCATTGGAATCAAATGAAGACCCTGACATTAATCCGCACACCTATGAACATACGATTTTCGACAAAGAAGCCAAAACTGTACCATAGAAAAAAGAAAGCATCTTCAACAAATGGTGCTGGCATAACTGGATGTCAACATGCAGAAGATTGCAAATAGATCCATATCTGTCACCATGCACAAAACTCAAGTCCAAGTGGATCAAAGACCTCAACATAAATCCAGTTACACTGAACTTGATAGAAGAGAAAGTAGGAAGTAGTCTGGAACGAATTGGCACAGGAGACCACTTCCTGAATATAACACCAGTAGCATAGACACTGAGAGCGACAATTAATAAATGGGACCTCCCGAAACTGAGAAGATTTTGTAGAGCAAAGGACACAATCAATAAGACAAAACGACAGCCTACAGAATGGGAAAAGATCTTCACCAACCCCACATCTGACAGAGGGCTGATCTCCAAAATACATAAAGAACTCAAAAAGCTAGACATCAAAATACTGAACAATCCAATTTAAAAAATGGACTACAGAGCTTAACAGAGAATTCTCAACAGAAGAATCTCAAATGGCTGAAAGACATTTAAGGAATTGCTCAACATCCTTAGTCATCAGGGAAATGCAAATCAAAACAACTCTGAGATACCATCTTACACCTGTCAGAATAGCTAAGATCAAAAACACTGTAGACAGCTTATGTTGGAGAGGATGTGGAGCAAGGGGGAACACTCCTCCACTGTTGGTGAGAATGCAAACTTGTACAGCCACTCTGGAAATCAGTTTGGTGGTTTCTCAGAAAATTGGGAATAAGTCTTCCTCAAGACCCAGTTATACCACCCTTGGGCATATACCCAAGGAATGTTCAATATTACCACAAGGACACATGCTCAACTATGTTCATATCAGCATTGTTCGTAATAGCAAGAACCTGGAAACAACCTAGATGTCCCTCAACTGAAGAATGGATAAAGAAAATATGGCACATATACACAATGGAGTACTACTCAGTGGTAAAAAACAATGATATCATGAAATTTGCAGGCAAATGGATGGATCTAGAAAATATCATCTTGAGTGCGGTAACCCAGACTCAGAAGGACAAACATAGTATGTATTCACTCATAAGTGGATACTAAATGGGAGGGAAGGGATGGCCAGACTGCAACCCACAACTCCAGAGAAGCTAGCTAACAGGAAAAGACCCTAGGAGGGACACATGGATGACCCTGTGAAGGAGAAGTGGATGAGATCTACATGAGTGAACTGGGTGTTGGGGGCAGCAGAGGGTGAGGAGTGGGGTATGAGAACATAGAAAAATGGGAGGGTCAAGCTGGAACAGGGACATAGTGAGAGGGCAGGGAGGAAGATATCATGATAGATGAGGACATCATGGGAATAGGAAGAGGCAGGGTGCTGGGGAGGCTCTCAGGAATCACAGGGTTGACTCCACCTTGGTCTGCTGGCAGTGGTCCAGAGGGTGCCTGGACCAGTCTACTCTGGTGGCCAGCCTAGCAAATAACCTAGCTGTCATCACAGAGCCTTTGTCCAGTGACAGATGGAGGCAGATACAGAGATCCACAGCCAGGCACCAGGCTGAGTTCCGGGAATCCAAATGACGAGAAAGAGGAGAGATACTGCAGGTGAGGGACGTCGAGATCATGATGGGAGGACGTGCAGAGATGACCAGCCACACTAGTGGAAACCCATGAACTGTGGACTGGTGGCTGTGGAGCCCCCATGGGACTGGACTAGGCCCTCTGGACATGGAAGATGGTTGTTTGGCTCAAATTGTTTGGGGGACACCCAGGCAGGGGGATCAGGATCTGTCCCTGGTGCATGGGCAGGCTTCTGGGAATCCGGTGCCTATGGTGTGACACCTTGCCCAGCCTTGGTTCAGTGGGAAGGGGCTTGGACCTGCCTAGGCTCAGTGTGCTGGGCTCTGCTGACTCCCCATGGAAGACGTCGATTTGGGGGATGTAGGGATGCGGGGTGGCTTGGGAAAGAGGGCTGGGGGTGGGAGGAGGGAGGAGGGGAGGGTCTGTGGATAGTATGTGGAGTGAGTAGAAAATTTCTTAATAAAGAAAAATTTTTAAAAAAGAAGATGGCTTCTAGGTCAGTCTGTTCTCTACAGGAAGTCCCAGGCCAGCCCGGACAATATAGTAAAACCCCATTTCAAAAGACATAACTAACATTAATAATTTTAATAAAACAAAATTAAAAGACCAACAACAAAGCAGCAGATGAGGTTATAACAGCAAAAAGATAAATATTTGTGATTTTATAATTTTATAATAATTTATAATTCAATAAAGAGAAAGAAGAAATTACAAACAAAAAATACAACCTAATAGAAAGAGACAACTCGCGGGGCAGTGGTGCACGCCTTTAATCCCATCACTCGGGAGGCAGAGCCAGGCGGATCTCTGTGAGTTCGAGGCCAGCCTGGTCTACAGAGTGAGTTCCAGGAAAGGCGCAAAGCTACACAGAGAAACCCTGTCTCGGAAAAAAAAAAAAAAAAAAAAAAAGAGACAACTCATAAGAGACGATTCAAGGAAGAAAGAAGATAGAAATGCTAAAACAGCCAGGATGGGACTGGAGAGATGGCTCAGCAGTTAAGAGCACTGACTGTTCTTCCAGAGGACCAGGGTTCAATTCCCAGCGCCCACATGGCAGCTCATAACTGCCTGTAACTCCAGTTTCAGGGGACCCAACACCTTCACACAGACATACATCCAGGCAAAACACAAATGCACATGAAATATAAATAAATAAATTATTAAAGGATAAAAAAAATTTTAAAAAAAGCATACAGGAAGCCAAGCCACCCAGGTGTGGCTGGCGGGATGGAACAGACAGTCACAAGGGACAGAATGGCAAGTCCTCAACAGGACCACTGTCACAGGATCCAACAATTCCACATCTACACATTCAAAAGAATTAAAAACAAAGCGAGAGAGAGCAAAAGGAAAGAGGGAGAGAGGGGAGGAAAGGGGGAAGAGGTAAGAGAGGAGGAGAAAGAGGAAGAAAGAGAAACGATGCAAAAAGGATCGTTGAAAAAGAG
Source organism: Peromyscus eremicus (assembly GCF_949786415.1). Classification (NCBI taxonomy): domain Eukaryota; kingdom Metazoa; phylum Chordata; class Mammalia; order Rodentia; family Cricetidae; genus Peromyscus; species Peromyscus eremicus. The sequence continues at coordinate 118,585,906 of NC_081420.1, forward strand.
ACAAGACACTGATAAAAGCCGTTTGCAGCACTGATAAAGGACTAGAACTGAGAATATACTAAGAACTTTTGTAAGCCAATAATAAAGCAAAATGTAACTGAACAGACCAGGGAAAACTGAGTAGGCACTCAGCACAGAAAACACTCCTGTGGTAAATAAGTCTAAGAAAAGTCTGCAGCTCATTGTCAGTTACTAGGAAAACGCACATCCAGACTACAGAAAGATGTCACCACAGATCTGTTAAAATGGCTAAAGTTAACAGCTAATGACCAGGGCGCACAGCAAACTGGACCGCTCAAAACGTGGTGGGTATGCAGGCAGAATGACGTGGTCTGGAAATTCTTCACTGGTTCTTTACACTGTGACCCAGCAAGCCCACTCAAGATATTTCCACAGAAGGAATGAAAACATACATCTACAACCAAGACCTACACATGAATGTTTGTAGTGTTTTATTCTTAATAGCTAAACGCTGAAACTGTCCGTGACAGTGAATGAGTAATCAAATCAGTGTGCTTTCATAAAATGAAATAAAAATAAAATAAAACAAAAGAAACCACTGATGAATGAAACAACAAAATGAATCTCAAAAAATTCACACTAAGTGAAAGAAACCAAACACAAACATTTTCTTTCTAAAACCATCTAGAAAGGATAAGCCGTGGAACAGAAGTCAGGTTAGACTGGTGGTTAACGGGTCGGGGCAGAGGATGGGTTCGGCTGGTGGCTGTCAAAGAGGGACATTTGTCAAGTCTAAATTAAATTGTTCACAGGGGGAGGGGATGACTTTTACTGCACAAATTACAACTCAATAAACCTGACTCTAAGATAAAACAAAAGTGAGTGTGTGACTTCAGGGTAGGTTCAGCTCAGTCTCATCGATATCAAATATAGTTTTATGTTTGCGATTATTTACAAATGTTTACGTATTTTAAGAAAAAAAAAGATTCTTAAGGCTGGCAAAGTCGTTCAGTACGTAGAAGCACTTACTGGGCGAAGCAGAGGACCTGAGTTTGATTCCTGCAGTTTGGTTAGAATGCTCAGTACGGTGGCCGAGGAGAAGCCCTTCTCCATACCCTCAGCTGAGGCAGATAGACCAGAAGGCTTCCCCTTCCTCCTTTCATTCTTCACAGTCTGTCTAGTATCTAGATCAAAGGCGACTCATCACAGATGTTGTATGGTTTGGGTTGTTTTTCCTGACTTAGGAAATTTTAACAGGGAAATTTGACATTTTGCTTTTTATTCACTCTTCCAAATATGAAAATTTCCCAAGATAACTTAAAGTGAAAGACCCATAAATTAGCTGGGCATGGTGGTGCATGCCTTTAATCCCAGCACTGTGAAGGCAGAAGCAGACAGATTTCTCAATTCAAGGGCAGCCTGGTCTACAGAGTGAGTCCCATGTAGCCAGGGCTACTGAGACCGGTCCAGAGAGATGGAGGAGGGAGGAGAGAGAGGAGAGAGAGATTTTTTTGTTTTGTTTTGTCCTGTTTTGTTTTGTTTTAGAGACAGGGTTTCTCTGTGTAGCCCTGACTGTCCTAGAACTAACTAACTCTGTAGATCAGGCTGACCTCAAACTCACAGGGATCCATCTGCCTCTGCCTCCCGAGTGTTGGGATTAAAGGCGTGCGCCACCACCGCCCGGCAAGGCTGCAGAGATGGCTCAGCCATTAAAGGCTAGGCTCACAACCAAAAATATAAGAGAGATTTTTAAACACAATGTTTGTATTGATTATTTGGAAATTTCACATAATGCACCCCAATCACATTTACTTCCCAGTCCTCCCAGAGCCACACTCCACTCTTGTGACCTCCCCGCAAAAAAAACAAAGAAGAAAAATAGTCCAATTTGTGTTGCCCATATATTCACTGAAGCATGGTCAAACTCCCAGTGGCCAGTGCCTTAAAGAACCATCTGGGCAGTGGTAGCACCTGCCTTTAATCCCAGCACTTGGGAGGAAGAGGCAAGTGGATCTCTGTGAGTTTGAGGCCAGCCTGGTCTACAGAATGAGTTCCAGGAAAGCCAGGGTTGTTACAGAGAAATCCCATCTCGAAAAACTAAAAAAGAAGAAAAAGAAGAAGGAGGAAGAGGAAGAAGAGGAGGAGGAGAAGGGGGAGAATAAGGAGGGAGGGAGGGAGGGAGGGAGGGAGGGAGGGAGGGAGGGAGGGAGGGAATGAAAGGAAGGAAAGAAACTGAGTATTCCCCACCCCTGCTCCTGGCAAAAGCCATCAACTGCGAAGACCTACACTTCAGCATCCCTGTCACAGTTTTTAAGAGTTCTCTTCAGTGGCTTCCTGTCTAGATGGTTTCTTTAATTTCAGGGGGCAGGGAATGTCACAGATGCCTTCTATGTCAAGAGAGAGATTTTTTAAAAGAAAGACTTATGAACTAAATAATTAAATAATTTCCTCTGAAATTATGAGTACAGTTTTAAAGGCTATTTTCTTTAATATCTATATGCCTTCACAGTAGTTCCAAGCATTTAATCTGATCATTGTGGCAATCCTCCTGCAACTGTTTATTGTATTATTTTAAATGTATAAATATCTACCCACTCTAATACATGCAATATTTAAGTTGCCTGACTAATATATTGTCTGGGAATGTTAGCCTTTACTTTTAATTTACTGGCTTGTTCCTTAATAATATGAAATGGCCGCATCACTTTGTATAACAATCTATAACTATTCCCAATGATTATTAATTATTGCTGTATTTTATTCTTATATGGTTGCATTTCTATTCCAACAGACAGTAGACATCCAACATTAAGAACATATTTAAAGCCGGGCGGTGGTGGCGCACGCCTTTAATCCCAGCACTCGGGAGGCAGAGCCAGGCGGATCTCTGTGAGTTCGAGGCCAGCCTGGTCTCCAAAGTGAGTTCCAGGAAAGGCGCAAAGCTACACAGAGAAACACTGTCTCGAAAAGCCAAAAAAAAAAAAAAAAAATGTATATTTTTACAAAATATACATAGAATGCAGATTTCTATTTGATAATGAATATTCAGCTCAACAATGCATCTTATACAGTTGCATTGCTAACATGGATTCAATGAGATAGTGAGCTTTTCACTTACATTACAGATCCTATAAAATGTCTATGGATATCAGCTGAAGTAGGTCTTTGTCTAGTTAGCCTTCCAAAAGCCATAGCATTAAAACAAGGGCAAAAAAAATCTCAATACTGAGATTACTATAAAATTAAGGCATATTCTTAAAAGGAAGCATAAGACCAAGCATGTCTCCTGGACAATTTTATGCCACACCCAGAACCATGCACACCTGCATTCTCATCTCCAATCTCTAATTTGCATGTATCTAAAGCAGTGAGAGGTGAGATGAGCAAACGTCCTCAAGGACAGTGCTCTGGCTGTCCTTGCTGTTACTGACACATTGTTCTGGCTTATAACCCATTGCCACTTGAAGCACTAAAGGGCAATCTCAGGCAACCATCCCTCCCAGCCAAAGCCATCTCCAATGCGCTCCCCACTGGAAGAGCACTCCTAAGGAACCTGAAAAAATGCTTCCTGGCGGATCCTGCATGAAAGAATAAAAGCCACCACTCAGGAGGCAGAGGCAAGTGGATCTCTGTGGATTCAAGGCTAGCCTGGTCTACAGTTGCTCCTGTAAAGAATCTCTCACAACAGATTATTCTGAAGATAGTGCAGCTTCATGAGCTCTAGCAGTTGGGTGTGGGAGGGTATTTAACAGGTCTTCAAATGCTGCTGATAATCTCCTTCAATAAACCCCAAAATTTGACAAATGATCATTCCATGTTGGTTGCAGCAAAAACTTCAAAGCCACAGCAGTGAACTTTTCCTGTTTACTTTACATTTAAGCCATGCATGATAGATTTTTTTTTTAAGACAGGATCTGTCCCAGGTTGCATCAGAACTTCCCTAGGTAAAAGAGAATGACCTTGAACTTCCGATCTTCCCACCTCTGTATCCTGAATGCTGGGATTAAAGACACTAGACAATGCACTTAGCTTCTGTGGTGCCAGGGAGTCACACTCAGGACTTGGTGTACACTAAGCAAGGAGTCTTCCAGCTGAGCTACATCCCCAGTCCGGCTATACATGATTTTTATAGCATCAAGCATTGATCCTTTTGAAAATATTGGCTCAAAAAGTAAAGCAGCCCTTTCAAATGTTGACCAACTTCTTTATACAATGTTTTTAATTACATCCAATAATATCACTTCCAACTTCATCAGAAAGTGTTTTGAAGCTCGCAAGCTCAAGATGAAAGAAACATATTTCCAAAATTGTGATTTTTTTCATTTGAAAACTCAAATTATTACTGGCAAAAAAAAAAAGGTAAAAACTGATTTTCTTGAAGTGACAAGCTCACTTTGTTCATTTTGAAGAAAGTGTCTGCCACACACACTCTACTACTCATTCTTTGAAGTAAAGTGGGAAACAAAAGGGATCTGTGAAGCCAACAGCTCAGTCTCACAGCTCAATTTCCTTGTGCAGAGTGCTCTGTGCAGACTCCCCATTTTGCCACACAGTATATACTGTGAAGAGGCCTCAAGGGTTGAGATTCAGTAACCGGCTTCTTTATTTGACTAAAGTACAAGGCAAGGAAGATGTCTTGTCTACAAACAGCTTGGAAGGCAGCTGTGCTCACCACTGTACCTCCAAGTAGTTTGATGTGATTATCCTGATTAGTGCAGTCTGCCCACAGTTTTCCCACCAGTATTTTGGCATCATTGGTACAAGTATCAACACAGTATTTAAACTAGTGATATTTTCATACAGCTACAAAAACAAAATTGACCACACCAGTTATCTGGAAATCCCTCTCAGATGGGTATGTGGGACACATCTTGAAACCTCTAGAATACATAGCCTTAAATGTTTATTACAACTTGTGGGGTTTTTTGCTATGACTTTCTGTTCCTTTCTTTTTCATGAAGCACCGGTATGTTTTACTGTCTATTTCCAAAACTCCTAATACAAAAGCCGTGAAATTGTTTTGTTTTTAGTCTAAGAATATATGTTGTAGACATGCATACAGAAACGGGAAATGGCACACACATGAGTTCTCATTACAATCTTTTAATTAGGTCCAGAGTTTAGAAGCAGCCACAGTGTCCACTGAGAGAAGACTTGCTAAATAAGCTGTAGGAGATTTACACAGTGGAGTAGTACACAACAACACACAAATGGGGGAGGAGGGATGGAAGGGAAAGAATCAAAAGAGGGTGATGAGAAGAGCGAAGACGATCTTCCAAACTCACCTGGAGACTTCTCTGGGATACACGGTTCACGTGACAAGTGAACACGGTCTGCGCTGTTCATTCTCCAGGTACACGGTTCACGTGACGAGTGGTGCACACGGTCTGCGCTGTTCGTTCTCCAGGTACACGGTTCACGTGACAAGTGAACACGGTCTGCGCTGTTCATTCTCCAGGTACACGGTTCACGTGACGAGTGGTGCACACGGTCTGCGCTGTTCATTCTCCAGGGTACACGGTTCACGTGACGAGTGGTGCACACGGTCTGTGCTGTTCATTCTCCAGGGTACACGGTTCACGTGACGAGTGGTGAACACGGTCTGCGCTGTTCATTCTCCAGGGTACACGGTTCACATGACGAGTGGTGCACACGGTCTGTGCTGTTCGTTCTCCAGGTACACGGTTCACGTGACAAGTGGTGCACATGGTCTGTGCTGTTCATTCTCCAGGGTACACGGTTCACGTGACGAGTGATGTCTGCGCTGTTCATTCTCCAGGGTACACGGTTCATGTCACGAGTGATGCACACGGTCTGCGCTGTTCATTCTCCAGGGTACACGGTTCACATGACGAGTGGTGCACACGGTCTGTGCTGTTCGTTCTCCAGGTACACGGTTCACGTGACGAGTGGTGCACACGGTCTGCGCTGTTCATTCTCCAGGGTACACGGTTCACGTGACGAGTGGTGCACACGGTCTGCGCTGTTCATTCTCCAGGATACACGGTTCACGTGACGAGTGGTGCACACGGTCTGCGCTGTTCATTCTCCAGGATACACGGTTCACGTGACGAGTGGTGTACACGGTCTCTGCTGTTCAATGCTTTGTACCTTCTTTAAAGCTTATAAGCTTGATCATCTCTGATAGACATGGGGCCTTTAAGAAGTGACAATGACAAAAGGACCATGTTCTCCTGGACAGGATTAGTTCTTACATACGAGGCTTCAGACATAACCCCCATTTTCCTCTGCTTTCCATCATTCAAGGACAGAGCCATAAGTCCCCCATCCTGGAAGCCAGCCGAGGAACCAGGTGTTCACTAGCCAGCACCTGGATTTAGAACTTTAGCCTCCAGAACTATGAGAAATACATGGAAGAAAAAACAAAAACAAAAAACATTGCTTTAAACAGCCCAGTCTCGTTCACTTTAACAAGGGGCTGAGATGTGGCTTGGAGGTTAAGAGAGTGCACTGCTCTTCCAGAGGTGGCTCCAGTTGGTCCCCACACCCAGGTCAGAGGACTCACAACCACCTGTAGCTCCAGTTCAGGAAGATCCCTGAACTGGCTTTTCTGGCCTCTGCAGGCAGCTGCACACATGCACATAAACTCAGACTCTGAGACAGCACAAATGAACAGAGACTGCATGCTCTCTTCTGCTGTATGGTGGAAGACAGAACATGCAATCCTATTGCTCGCATTTAACAAGTTAACAAAGACAGGAGACCCAGTCAACAAATTCAAGGGTGAAATGAGGGCTGAGATAAAAGAAGCTGCAGTCGTGAATATAGGCTGCTAGATTTCACAATTATTTTAGTCAGTTCTTTATATTTTAGTAACACATGGAACATTCAATAAACTTCATACAATCACTTTCATAAGGTGTATAATTTTAAGTGTTCAGAAACTCACTGTGCCATTCTCCAAATCGGTGGAGAACCGTCTACATGATAGCTCAGTGTAAGCATTTGAGCAGCTTGAAGAAGGCTGATAGCTACATCCTGGACTCCACAGCAAATTTTCTCAGCCTGCATTCTTCTGAAGCAGGCCATCAACAGAGTTCTCAGTGTTGGAGCTAAGTGTGGGATGTTGAACAGTAGCAGAGTATGTGTTTAGACTATATGGAGCCCTAGGTGTACACACACACACACACACACACACACACACACACACACCAGCAGTCAGTATTTGTGTTAAAAACACTAAACTGTTCAAATTATTTCCAAACTACTGCATGCTTTTTAAAAATGTTTTTATGTCACATTTTCTTTTGGGGGGCAGAGGGCAAGTAGCACACCATTTGTGTGGAGGTCAGAGAACAACTGTCAGGAGTCTGTTCTCTCTTTCCGCTTTGTGGGTCCCAGCAACTGAATTCAGGTTAGGCTTGGTGGCACCTACCTTACCCACAGTCATCTCACGGGCCTCCAAATGCATTTCAATGTGACCAGTTGATTTGTTTTCTTTCCCTGAAAACAAACTTGCTACTTAAAATCTAGATGCTGAAGGGAAAGTTTCACTAGTCTATAAATCTAGTCCTCAGAACGGTTTCTATTAATAGTTTCATCTGTACAATTTAAACCCATTCGAATTCTCTTCCAATGCATGTCCATACATAAAGATGAAAAGTGTAAAACTATTTTATTAGAAATATTGATTTTAAATTTAAAACTGCTGAGAATAAATTGCTTGTTTAAGAAGAGCCAGAGGGGAAACAGTGAACCAGGGTGTTCTGTGTAAACACGCACTGTTAGGGCGTGACGTTCCGCTTATCATCTCTATGAGGAGATATTGTACAATCAGCCAGAATTCATGTTTCAGAACCTCAGCTGCAAAGCAAAAAGAAATCCGTGGCAAAGTGTCGTGTAAACAATGTCTTTCAACCCCTTCGATTCGTGCATATGCATCATCCTACACACTCATTCATCATCACCTCTCTCCACTCACTAAAGACGCTGGCAGATAAACACTTTGTCAGAACAAGGCAATCAGCTCTTTCAGAACCTATCTGCTCTATATTCTGAAGAAAACAGAAGGGGCTTGAAATCAGGTCCAATCAACAATGAACTATTCAACCCCAAACGGATACAAAACAAGGAATCTCCAGGAAGTGCCCAAAGGACTTCCTGTTGGGGAGGTCTGGGATTCCTACTACAGCATTCAATAGAGAGAGAACATCTTACTCTTGAAGACATCCTAGGACTCCCAGGATGTGGGGATGGGTTGGGGGAGGGGGGTCTTAGAAGCACAAAGGGAAAGGTTTTAGGTATGATAGGCTAAGCCTTACCCTAGTGCATACTGCTGATCTGGAAGTTTCCTGGACGTGTTAGGGAAATACTAGATGAATATAACCAAAACAGAACCTATTGTCTCAAAACATTTTTTTCCACATTAAACGTGTGAAGCGGTCTGGGGAGGTGGGGTGCGGGTAGCTCAGTGGTAAAGTGCTTGACTTACGTATGTGAAATGCTGGATTCCATTCTGAGCACCAAAAAAAAAAAAAAGTACATTTTTAAATCGATTATGTCACATCTCCATTCCTTTTAATTAGCAGTATTGGGAACTATACTGCGAAGCAAGGGTCGAGGGTTAGGGATGGGAAGGCTGCCTGCTCCCGTCTATTACATGGCTGCTGCTGATAGGCTTTTGTCATTTTTCCATCATGCTTCTGTATTTCTCTTTTGCCTGCTGTTTCCTCTCACTTTACCTGACTGATGATAAGTGTTGAATGAGTGTGTAATGGTAGTCACAGACTTCTCTAACAGAACCAAGTGCTGACACTCCAAAGCAAGTCCTTGGCATCAGAAGATGAGATGCGGTATAGTTCAAATACTATTTATTGGCTTCTGTCTAGGACTGGGCATGCAGCTGATGAAAAGCTAAGTGGAATGCTAACTAAAAGGGAAAAAAAATGAGAAATTCTCTTCTGGGTTCTTTGGGAACTAAAGAACCTTAGCTCTGAAAGGGCCTTTGGGACTCCTTCATTCTAACCAAGGATCCAGCCCTGGTCCAGTCCTCTGTCTTTACCTCCCTTTCAGTTTACTCTGTTATGGAAGAATTAGGAGCCATTCAAACAAATGACATCTACCGAGCAGCCCGGGAAATGTGAAATCAACAGAGCACACACTCCAATTAAATCCCACATAAAATACAAGCATCACATAAAGTTAAGAAATACATAGAACATTCTAGAAGGAAATTAATACAGGTTTTTAGAGAGGTTTTTGATTGTTTCATTGGTTGGTTATAGAGTTTTGGAGGCTTTTTGGGTTAAATTTGTTTGTGTTTGTTTGTTTGAGACAGGGTCTCATTATGCAGCTCTGGTCAGCCTAGAACTCACTATGTGGGCTAGGTTGGCCTCGAACTCACAGAGAGCCACCGACCTGTTCTTCTCGGGTCCTGGGATTAAAGAAATGTGCTGCCGCTGGGCGGTGGTGGCGCACGCCTTTAATCCCAGCACTCGGGAGGCAGAGCCAGGCGGATCTCTGTGAGTTCAAGGCCAGCCTGGACTACCAAATGAGTTCCAGGAAAGGCGCAAAGCTACACAGAGAAACCCTGTCTTGAAAAAAAAAGAAAGAAAAAAAAAGAAATGTGCTGCCATGCCAGCCCCAGTACAAGATTATTTTCATGATCTAGCCAATAACCCAACAATAACAAAAAAAATTTTTTTTTACCCTAGCATCAAGTATAAATAATTTAGAGAGCTTTAGAGAAGAAAAATGTTATAAACGTATCATTATTTACCTTGATTCTAGAAATCTATAGCTGATTTAGGAGTTCTAAGCATGGATATCCATGGTAGCCAACACTAATGTAGACATAATGAATACTTAGCAATGAAGGTAGAATGGGGAGAGTATACTATATATTTTTGTTGTAGTGCTCAGGACTGAGCCCAGGAGCTCGTGAATGCTACACAAGTGCTTCCCTGGGGGTCTACCACTGAGCTATACCCAAAGACCAAGACTTTAGACAGCACACGGCAGGTCAGCTATTTCTATAAGGAAGAATTTAAATCATGTATAAGGGGACAGAAACACCTGAGACATGGTAAGACTAACAGTGAATCAAAAGCCCTATCCACCCTTTAGACTTCCTATCCCTGACCCGGCCTCGACGTTCACAGACCTCATCTATTCCCTTCTACACTCTTTATTCTAAACTGAACGTGATCCCTTGGCATTGTGAGTCAAATCTCTCCTTAGACTTCCACTCTAGAGGACAAAGAGAGTTATTGAAATTGCCTCCTAGTCCAGAGGTCAACAAGGCAAGGTGGGGGACAGGGAAGGGACAACTTTAGGGACACAGAAACTGAGTACTTGCTCCATTCTTCTCACACTCCACAGAATGGCCACTTCCTCACCATGGGCTCTCAGAGTTCAGCCTCAGAGTCAGAAAAAATGGAAAGCTGCTTCAAAACTGACCGACAGAAATGCAGGTGTGGTGGCTGATAATAATGATAATAACATTATTCTATAGCAAGCTTATAAAGAATTATGCTATATTCTAATTCTTTCTAAGCTTGTTATAGAATAATGGTTCATTCTGGCTGAAGTCCAGTATTGACTACATAGCTAATTTTCTATGTGACCTGAGATACCATGTCTTTGCTCCTCTAATAGAACTTTTAACTAAATGATCTCTCAAACTTCTTTTGGCTGCAACATTTTATTGCTCTATGGAAGTCTTTTTACTGAGCCTTAGCTATGTGCTTCAAAAAATAGAGCACAATAAATCCAACATCTTTTGTTATTGCTTGCTAAATCTCTTTCCCTGGGGTCCTTCTTGCATGATGGAATTTGAAATTTTTCAGTTTATCCATGTGCTTATTCTATATACTAACTCTTTAAGCTCAACTATAAAACCAAAATGCTAGCATTAAAAACAAAAAGGATCACTTTCATTTAATATTTTCACAGAAAGATATTTAGCTACCTAGGTACAATTAAAAGACACACGGTAGTATAAAACAGGTTTCCGATGAAGTCTCTGCCGAGAACGTGAGAGGAAGTTTAAGGGGGAAACAATGTGAGGAATGAGAGACAGACACTAGAATTTTAGGAGGAGAAAGAGGAAAAAAATGAAGAAAATAGTGAGGAGTTTGTTTCCCTTCAGACAATATAGGAACTGGATTTTAGAGATGCATCACGGCCGGCAGCAGTGGCGCACACCTTTAATCCCAGCACTTGGGAGGCAGAGTCAGGTGGATCTCTGTGAGTTCAAGGCCAGCCTGGGCTACAGAGTGAGATCAGGACAGGCACCAAAACTACACAGAGAAACCCTGTCTTGAAAAATCAAAAACCAAAAACCAAAAAAAAAAACAAAAAAAACAAAAACAAAAAAAAGAAGTGGATCACTAGAACAGACTTGGTGGCACTCATATGGATTCCAAGCCTGTGGAGACTAAGGCAGGAGGATATGAATTCAGAACCAGCCTGGACTACAGAGTGAAATCACACACACACACACACACACACACACACACACAATGAGTCGCTAACACTTTGTCACTTTAAAAATACAAACTCAGCTCAGAAATCAGCTTTGTGTCACTTTTCTTATCATAATAAATCCTACAGACAGTAAATAAAGACCTTTATTATATGCATACACGATTCCCAACTCCCTTCACTACCTTGCAGTAGAACAGATATCATCAGGTAAGGCTTCACTGACAGCCATGTCCTTGACCCCTCTCCCTCCATTACATGCACTATTTGCTGGTCTACAGTTACTGAAAAGTCCAAGACCTAAACGGCCAGTATTTCTGAGTAGATCATGTTCCATAGGCAACAGCTATTTCATTCCATATCTCGGGGGGTGGGAGGGGGGCGGAGGGGGCGGGGAGATGCAGCTTTCATGCTAGACTGACAGCTTGAAATGTCCACGCTCAGCAGCTTTTGTTTGGTGATAGCAGTGAGTATTTTTTTTTTTTTTTTTTTGGTTTTTTCGAGACAGGGTTTCTCTGTGTAGCTTTGCGCCTTTCCTGGAACTCGCTTTGGAGACCAGGCTGGCCTCGAACTCACAGAGATCCACCTGCCTCTGCCTCCCAAGTGCTGGGATTAAAGGCGTGCGCCACCACCGCCCGGCCAGCAGTGAGTATTTTTATTTAAGTAAAAATGTCAGCTGTAGAGACAACAGCCACTTTGGTAGATGGCAATTCAAAATTGTAGCATCTAAGAATTAGGAAATGAGCACACGCCTTTAATCCCGCACTCTGGGGACAGAGGCAGGTGGATCTCTGTGAGTTCGAGGCCAGCCTGGTCTATGGAGTGAGTTCCAGGACAGCCAGAACTACATAGTAAGACCCTGTCTTGAAAAAAACAAAACAAAAAGAATTAGGAAATGTAGGAGCTGGAAAGATGGCTCTGTTGACAAAGTGCCTGCCTGTTGCCTGTAACATGAGGTCCCAAGTTCAGATCCCTATTGCTTACATAAAAGTGAAGCAATGACATGTCTGTAACCCCAGCGCTAGCAGGGAGGAGAAAAGAAGCAGATCCCAGGGGCTCACCAACCAGCCAGGCTAGCTGAAACAGTGAGCCCTAGGAAGAGAGCCCATCTCAAAAAGATGAGCTGGAGGAAGATGGTGTTGACCTCTGACCTCCTTCACACAGACATGTACAGGTGAGCATACATGCACAGGCATGCCCGTGTGTGTGTGTGCGCACACACACACACACACACACACACACACACACACACACACACACCTGTGATCTTTGAGAATCAGGAAGTGCAAGGGGTGATTTTATGGAGAACCTATACAGACTAAGGACCCCATGAGGACAATCATTCACAAGTGTAAATAAGTTGAATGTGTCCAGATGCATCAGCTTAGCTATGAGCAAACATGTGAGTTGAATGCGTTTGAAAGTCTTTAGTTGCTCATAGAATCTTTCTTCTCTCTCTTTGACGGGACTCCTGGAGCTCTATCTGGTGTTTGGCTGTGGATCTCTGCATCTGCTTCCATCAGTCACTGGAGAAAAGCTCTGTGATGTGCCTGAGCGGGCTTTTTGGAGCCCACTACCTGTGATGGGACACCTCGCAAAGACTTGAGACAGGGGGAGGGGCTTGGACTTGCCTCTACTGGATGTGCCTCCTCATGGGATGCCTTGCCTTCTTGTGGGGATGAGTGGGGGTGGGTTGGGAGGGGGAAGATGGGAGGTGAGAGGAGGGAAGAGGGGGGTCTTTGATTGGTGTGTAAAATGAATGGAAAATTTTTCTTAATAAAAAAAAATTAAACATCAACAAAAACGGGAAAAAAAAGAAAGTCTTTCAGTTATCTCAGTAATAACAGCCTATACCTTCTAGGCCCACCAGGGCAGCTAGCTACATGGAGTGGAGTAGAACTCAACCCCTTGGGGTGTCTCTGTTCCTTCCAGCTCTATGTGAATTGTTACAGGCTCCTGTCTCTGCAAAGGCTTGATCTGTATGTGTTTTATCATCCTTAAGACTCAATAGGCAGCTTGGCTGGTGATATGTGGCTGGCTTTGAGCAGCTGAAGACTAAATGATTATGTGGATCTCTACACGTCCCTACCAAAGGAAAGTGTGAATTAACTAAAGGCTTGACTAGTTCTCCCTCCTTGACTTCCATGGTGCCTTTTTAGTGGCCTAGCCAATTTCTGTGTGGCAGCTGATTGCCAAGGTCAGGTCTCCAGGTGCTAAAGAATGTGAGGCAAATTATTTCATTGTGAAAGCAAGTCAGACACAGACAGGCTTCGGGACTTACCAATGTGCTGTCACTTGAACCCCACCGGTCCTATACAGTTCTCATTGTGCACAGTGACCAGTGTTCACCTCCGCGGTGGTGAAAGCATGCAGATGTTTCTCTCCCAGATGCGAGATTTTCCCCCAAATACTGAACTGACATTTTTTTTCTAGCAATAAAAGTGAAATATCTTTGAAGTAACAGGACAGCAAATGCAATCACACAGCTCCACACGAAGAATAAAGGAGAAACATCACTCTGCCTAGATGCCTACTGACCACCCACTAAGCCTGTGGTGGTACTTAGTAGGAAAGTGTGTGCACAATCGCTGCACAGTCCTGGCCTTAATCCTCAACTCCAATGATCCCATCTTCAGAACGTAAAGAAAGCAAGATCATTTCGTTTCCACTTTTTCATTTTGTTTTCTTGTTGTCACTAAAACATAGACAGGCCCACGGCCTGGTATATGCCAAGCCGCGCTCCTCCACTGAGTGCCAGTCCCAGCCTTCTTTTTACTGTACTATATTTTAAGTTTTTTTAATAATTTATTTAACTTTATTTTATGTGCATTGGTGTGAGAGTGTCAGATTCCCTAGAACTGGAGTTACAGACAGTTGTGAGCTGCCATGTGGGTGCTGGGAATTGAACCCAGGTCCCCTGGAAGAGCAGCCAGTGCTCTTAACCACTGAGCCATTTCTCCAGCCCCTAAGATTTATTTTTTATTGTGTATGCATGGGTATGTGCATGGGTATGCCCACCTGTGTGGGGGTTCCCTCCAAGGTCAGAGGTGTGGCATTCACATGGAGGTAGAGTTACAGGCAGTTTGGAGCCGTCTGGGGTGGGTGCTGGGAACCGCACTTGAGTCCTGTGCAACAGTAACACATCCCTTTAACCAGTGAGCCATTTCCCAAGCCTTTTTATGTTTTTTAATTAAGACAGGGCCTCACTAAATGCCCAAGCTGGACTTGAACTCACTGTAGGTGAGGCAAGTCCTGAACTTGCAATCCTCCTGCCTCTGTAACCCAAGTAACTGAGATTACAGGCTGGATCATCAGCCTCACCCTTCCAGTTACAATAGTCTGTTTTCTGTGAGTCAAGGCTAGAAAAGATCTATTCTCATGTAAAGGATAAAGGATAGAGCTTTTTTTTTCTTTTTGACTAAGAACGTTGGCTACAAATGTGAGTAAAGTCCTTGAGCAAATATATCAAAAAATACAGTGATTGAAATGGGACATATGTGCTAAATAAAAGGCAAACTATCTTTCCTTCTCAAGTTCAAGGCCATCCTTAAAAAACACAGAATCACTGGGGGTCTGTCACTTGCATTTAAAGTCTGGTGACTTCAACAAATAGTCATAGTCGAACAAAGCCAGCTCCAAAGGAAGAAATCTATTCCCAGGTGGCTATAATCTCAGCACTGGAAAGGCTGACGCAGAATCCGCACTCAAGACCAGTCTGGGATACATACAGAGAACTGTGTCAAGGAGAAAAGGAGAGAAGAATGTCTTCTGTTGCCTGTATCAGTTCAAGGCGCCTGATGGACTGCAGGTCCAGGGGGGTTTTCCGTACTGCTCTATCTACTCCTGAGACTGTAGACACACAAGCGTCCTTCAGCTGTCCTTCACGTGCAGGTACCAATGGGCAATCAGCTTTTCAAAATTAGGGTGCGTTTTTCATTCCCATCATTTTTCAAAATACCTGAAATCCAATAAAAATCAATAGACGTAGTCGAAATGCTTCCCTCACTAATAGAACCATTCTGACTACCTAAAATCCAAGAAAAGTTAATAGACGTGGTTGGGGATTTCTTCACTAATATAACCATTCTAGAAATAGTGAGTAGAAAAGAAAGCATCACTAAATATGAAAAACAATGCCACCTGACCCATGCAGCCAGGTGCAGAATTCCCTAACCTGCAAGTCCTTCCATACTACACCTTCAAAGTCAGATTCTATATAAAGTCCACAAAGCAAAAGTTAGCCAGGAAAAAATCCTTTGCCCATTTCATTCCTGTGATGGGACTGTGTTTTGAACATCTCCATGTGCAGCATCAGCTCCTGCCCTTTCCTGATATCAAAACCCATCTCTGACTCACAGAGAACCAGTCTCCTACAGCCTGGAGTCTCAGCAGGTCCCAGGAGCCTGGTCCTGCAGCGTGGGTGCCTCCCTAAGCAGCTCCAACTAGCCACTGCTTACATCTTAGCTTTCCATTCAGCCAGCCAGTATTTACATCTTAGCACAGTGCCCCCGAAGCCAAAGCTGCAATCCATTTCACATTTTACTAAGCTAAAGCTGCAATCCATTTCGCATTTTTCTGTATGTGTTAGAACCACTTAGCAGAATGGGGAAGGTGAATTATTTTATTTTCAATTTCCTCAAGAAATAGATGATGAATTTATGCCTAAAACGCTAGTAAAATTCTACATTTTAAAATTACTGCTGCAAAAATCTGATTGCCAAAACTAGAAATGATATTCTCAGCCTTCTGAGGCATCATTTTTTTAAGGAGGCACACATGCCTTTTTGATGTTATTCTTTGGTAATACATGAATATTACTAAAACTGAATATGCACTGATATTCTTAATAAATAAATTTTATGAAAGGGCATTTAATTATTATTGTCTAAATTTTGTAGATGAAATAATTGAAAGAAATAAGATTACTTTCCTGTGTCTTCAAAAACAATAGAAAATAAAGATTACCATCTGGAACACTTTCATTGTGCAAAGTTCTACCATCATCTTTCAAAATGGAAAAGAAACTAAATCTTTATTTAGTACAAAAAAATGCACTAAGTCTGGGTATGGTGGCATGTACCTTTAATACCAGCACTTGGGAGGCAGAAGCAGGAAGATCTCTGTGAGTTCAAGGCCAGCCTGGCCTCCATAGGGAGCTCCAGAACAGCCAGGCCCACATAGAGAGACTCTGTCTCAAAATTAATTAATTTAAAAATACACTAAACATTATGATATCTCAAACTATAATTCAAGCAATGAGGAAAGTGGTCACGCTAGGCTTGCAGATAAAAAAATAACAACTCACAAAGAGGTTTCCCCTGCAACTGCACATGATTAGGAAGTTTTCGAATCTGACTTTTCCAGCATTTGAATTCAAGTCCATCAAACTCCAAGAGAATGCCTGCCATGTCCTCTGTGGCATGCTATCACAGGTGTGGTAGATTCAGATAAAATAATAATAATGTAGAATCATTTTTTAAAAGCAAGTTGAAAACATTAAACAATAACATGGTAAATATTTGAAAAGATCTATGATGGGAGAAAAAACTGTTATATTTTAACCTAACTGTCAGGTAAGGTAGAAAGAAAGAGCTTTACAGGGGTTGCTGCCCTCATTTATCCAATAAAAAAATAACTCCCCATTTATCCAGAAAGAAAACTCACACACCCAATGGAGTTTCTGTGTCCGTCAGAGACTAAACCCCGCGGCTACTCCGTGTCCCTGTAAGTGGTTCTTACAGGGTCTGTTTCTAGAGCCAGGTGCAGGAGAACCAAATAGCATGTTGTTAGAAAAAGAAAACAAAAAACAATGGTTTTCATTTCCTCAAATCCGTAGGCTTTCATTGTTGGTTTTTGTTTTGTTTTGTATTGTTTGTTTTTTAGTTCTTTAAAGATAGAATCTCACTAGGTATCCCAGGTTGGCCTCAAACTCAGAATCAGCCAGGACTATCTGATGATTAACTTTAAGTCTTCCTTTCCCATCACCAATTCATAAGCAAACTACTTTCTTGACAACAAGAAAGAAAAAGCCTGTGGGTCAGACTTTTTCTTTAAGTGGCTCATTCTTTAAGTGGCTCCACCTAGCAGTCGGACAAGAAGCAGTTACTGCACGACCATGTGTCATGGACTGTGTCAGGAACAGGTAAAGTCATGGGCTCTGGCTTCCCTGATGAAGTTCATTCTCTGGTCCAAGAAACAGATGGCACTTGGGTGTGGCATCCGGTGCATGCCTTTGATCTCATTTGATCAATGGCAGAGGCAGATGGAGCTCTGATTTTAAGGCCAGCCTGGTCTACAGAGTGAGTTCCAGGACAGCCAGGGCTACAAGGAAATCCTGTTGTGAAAAACAAAGGAGGAAGGTGAGGAGGGAGGTGAGAGGGAAGGAAGGGAGGAAGGAACTGATGGAGGCCATGGACGATGCTCTTCTGGATGTTGCCTATGAGATTTTAGCACCTGAAGGGCTGGTTCATCTGGAGGCTCACAGCAGACCTGATTGTTCCTTCTCTTATATTAGCTACCCAGCTCTGACAGTTTTGTAATTTTTATGCACAAACGAGGACCATGCTTTTCAGCTATTTAAATTGAAAGAACGAAAATGAAGCTCACGTGGGGATCACTGTGTTTACCTTCCTCCTGCACTCTGTGGCTTGCTAGACAGGATTTTGGAGAAGTAAGTCAGTAGAGGCTACATCTTTTTGGACAAAGGGCGTACTGATTATTTTACCTCAGTCTCCAGCTACAATTTGTGGTGAGTGCTGGGAGGGTAGGCGTGATGTGTGTGTGCCTTCCAGTGTTAGACAAACATTACAAGGTGCAATGAAACGCAGTAACAGGAGACACCAGTAAGTTTAAAGCTGAGGCAGAGGACAGGTTGAGAAATGATTCCCTGAAGAAAACAGTATTGGAGCTTACAGGGGACTAGCTTTAATTAAACATGTCACTAACTATCTACATTTGGATGATGTGTTTGCTCAGAACCAAGTTAGAGACCAGGAAGTATTCAAACAGCCTGGAATATACACCTTTGAAGGACTTTCAGTTCATTAGAATAAAACACACTAGTGACATTAACATTTTGGGGACATGTGAGGGAAGTATAATGCACAAAACCAAGTTTCAGGTGGAACAAAGAATTGATAGATCATCAGGGTCTGGTATGACCCAGGGAGACTTCTCATGGAAGGCTGCTCATGAAGTATGTTCATAAGCATTTTCTCTAAAACACACAGAAAGAAATACACTTTATACCAGAGCCCAACAAAAACAGTCATCGCAAGTGAAACTAAGGTTTTCTCATGAAAAACTTTCTCTGACATGAGATCTGCATGCATTGTTCCTTCCCTGCACTTCAAAGTGTGTCCTTTAATCATGAAATAACAACCCTGGAAGTTCACAGCACATAGAATGTCTGCAGACAGGAAAGGGGAATCACAAGGTCCACATTGCTGACTTCCAAGGAGGAATTTGCACCTACCATTTGGCCCCTCTATCTGCATCCCAACTTCCCCCAAGGCGTTATTCCCTCCTCTGACCCTCGACCATCACCAGGACTATCACCAGCAGCTGACTTTTAGATGCCTGACTTGAAGCTTGCTCAGATGAGCATAAACCAAGATTGCTGTCAGAGGTGCTAAGACAAGAATTCTAGATCACGCCCAAAATTTAGGTCCTCAGACAATACCCTAAGGTTTTCAATTGATTGTTTCTCAAAAATCAAATGCAGTAACTGGAGATTTACCTGGAACTTCCAATCCTCTTCCAAAGCCAAGAGCTTTTTACCACTGAGGAGAATGATAAAGAGAAAATGATCGTTCGAGGAGGCTGCCAATTTCTCACCGATGTTGCTGTGATCCCTACATTGAACTCACCAGTATTAATGAACTTTTCATCTTAGTCACACCCATCTGAAAGGCAGCAATTCAGCAGTGGGTGAACACACCAAAGAATCCTCAGTGGAATCGTGTCTGCCGCCAACAGCTGCACGGACTCACTGCAGACTTTGCCAGCTTGTGTAAGGAAAAGATGGGAATTAATTAAGCCAATCACAGAGACAAATATATATGTCCTCTCATATTTGGGTCTTAGATCCCACCAAGAAGAGATGGTCAAAAAGTAAAAATGCTACATCAGAACAAGATGCTAAGTCAGGTGGGGAATGGGCTGAGAAAAGCGTTGGAGTAGCATGATGGATGCAAATGAGAAAGATGTATGGGCTGATTAGATATTCAAAGTAAACCAAAATGGGTAAACAGCTTTAGATCTCAAGTGACACTCTATTTTATCCCAAGCCATTATTTGTAACCCTTCCCCCCAAGAATTTTTTTCTCCAGGGAGTATGTGTTTTAACTGAGACCACAATAGAGGGATTTCTGGACTAGTATACAAGACACTGCTTCCCAAGCAGGTTTGCCTGCCCAGTACCAGCATTCTCAGTGGGTACTCCCGAGGCTTTCTGGCTCCCTCTGGGGTTTGTTGGGGAGAGAGGGTGTTCATATAAAGAGTATTAGAAGGTCTTTAATGCTGTGAAGCTTACAGAAGCTAACCCACGGCCACGGTTTCCCAGGAATTAGCCTTGGGGTAAACGCCAGCAAACCTGGACAGGCCTCAGCATCCACACTGAGGATCCTCTAAGGGAAAATGGGAGTCTCTCTGCATCCGTTCTGAACATGGCCTGTGGGGGTTGGTCCTGAGATTTCACGAGGCTTTAGTCGGATCTAATTGTTCCTCCTCTGATGTCAAGGATTAAAATGTTTAAGTAGCTCTGGCTTTTGATAAAATTTCTTATAACAAACTGGGACCTGGCTGCTCATCCACCTAGACTGTGGGGGAGAAGAACTCATTAAGACTCGCTCCACTGCTTCCAGCGTCCTTAGCAATCGCTGGGTCAGAGTTGAAAAAGCCAACATATTTTGCTTGAAAGAGCATAGGGATTGCTCCGTTGGGGTGCGAAGGGAGGGGGTTTGTCCAGTGATTTCTGGTAACTTTTGGGGACTGTTGGATTCCACGGCGGGGCTGACAGAGGGGAGTGGAACGAAGCCCGGATGGTTTCCTCTGGTTTGGGTGGTAGCTGTACTGAGGAGGCTGCGGAGGATCCCAGCGCTGGTTGGGGAGAAAGAGCAGAAGGCAGCGCAGTGGGGGCGAAGCTCAGGGCTGGAACCGCAGTGACCCGGGACACCCCGCGACCTGGGACCGCCCGAGGGAAGACTGGGAGCCCCCGCGCTGCGCCCTGGGCGCGGAGCAGCGGCCTAGTTCTGGCTCCCCAGGCTCACATCACCCCCAGCGCCGCACCTCTCCAATGCAATTTTGACCGCTGTGTCCCCAGCTGGCCGCCTAAGGCCACGGCCAGAGAGAACAGAGGCGGGGGGGGGGGGGGGGGGGGGGGGGGGGGGAGCGTGGTGGAGCCATGTCATTTCCACCAACTGGGCTCTTTCCTGACCCAGCCGCTCATCTGTCACCGCTGTCTCGTTCCTGTTATTTACATCTGTCTTTAGCATTCTAATTACTCGCTTTATTACTTTAGCCTGGAGGAATCCTGTAAAAAACAACGGAGATGAGGATCCTAACCACACAATAAAACTGCCCAAAATCCCCACTGCACATTATACAGAGCACTTGAGAATATTTGTGCTGTTATATGACCTCAATATGTCCTTAAATTGATCTTATTATATCTTTCTTTCTCCCTTCTCCTTCTCTGTTGTGTGTGTAATGAACTCTTTTTAAGGTGTGGACGTGCAAGAGAAGACGCTGTTCCAGAAATGATGAGAAAGATTATTCTTTCAGAACGAGGGAAAGAAGGTGGGGCAGGAAGACCAGAGGGGCTGTGCCCCTCCCCCAGTCCCTAAACTATTGGTTTCATTTCCACTGTGATAGAACAGAACCTTCCTTACATCCAGCCGTCTAAGCTGGAGGAATCTCAGAAATTTAGAGGGGAGAATAAAACCCCTGATGTCTTTCATTATCTGCATTAATCTCTGAGTCCTGGGAAGGTCTCAAGAGGGGGAATGAATTTAGAGTAGGAATGGAAGAGGGACTCAGAAATTATGGGGTTTAATTTTTTCTAAGTAAGAGTTAGAGGGGACACGTAACTAAACCCCTGGTAGTAAGATTCACTGATAAAGTCAAGATTGGCATCAAAAGGAGGCAGAGGCAACCCCCCTGAAAATCTAAGGCAGGAATGCGGCTCTCTAACTGTTATTTATTCTTGCCAGTGGAATTATTGTTGCACTCAGTTGCAATTTTCAGCCTGTGCTAATGGTTTTCTTTATTGTGTTACACTAACATAATCTCCTCCTGAAAGAAAATGACAAAATATATGGATTTTTAGATGAATAACTGAGATAATTTATTGGCCTTTATGCTCTTCTGATGGGGTGTTTGATAGATAATGTAATAACATGTACATAATTAAGCGGGTTTGCTGTACCTCAGTCAAAATAGGTTCCAAGGCAACATCTCTGTCTTGAGGCCTAGGGTTTTCTCAATGGACATGGAATAAAGAGGCGTATCTCCAAAAGCAAATAGGTGCTAAATAGAGGTGGAGCTGTGAAGGAAGAAACCACACTACTGAGTTCTCCCACAAGTGATCCTGGGTCAGGGCCCATTTACTGGTCTTTTTCCTTCTAAGGAAGCTCAGCAAAATTAATTGAGAAGAAAAGAGTATTCAAGAGTCTTCCTGGAGAGGGAAACGACTTACTCTCAAATCAGGGAGTGAGCGTTGGAAAACGCTGGTGCAGGCCACAGAGCTGCTGTCAAGGGAGCCAGGAGTCTTACAGGAAATCATTGATTGTGAACTTGGTCACCCAATGCCCCTCAGCCCTAGTTTCTGGAGGTTGCCCATTCAAGGCACAGTGTGCTTGCTCTTCCAAACTCATCTAAATTACATCAATAACAGAGCGCACTCTTTAATGAGCTCTCAACTTTAAAGACTTGAAGGATATTAACAAGCCGCTTGACAAATGGTGCTTAGAAGCACATTAAAGACGCTGCTAATGGAGCGCATAATGACGGCTAATTTTCGATCAGATATAAATTAGAGCCCCAACAGTTATTTGCCTTAAGGACTTTATGTAAATGATTCTGTTCTGTATAAACTGAAAAGCGAAGAGAGCCCTGCCATTTTAGCAATCCTTGTGGTTATGATTAATACATCTACAAAAGAACTGGGCAGAGACAACTGATGGCATTTCCATCCAAAAGTCAGGGTATTTGAGTAGTAAATATAATACTGCATCCATGTGTGTCTCTTCAAGGGAAAGCATAAAAGTGTCCTTGATGCCTTCTTCAACTGAGCTAAAGAGCTTCTCAGACCAAGAACATCTTGATCAGTCTTCTTTTTTTTTTTTTTTTTGACCAACACCTTACACCCAAGACCCAGGAGAGCCACCCAGCTCTGTTCTTCCCTAGGACTCAAATCTGTTTCACATGCTTTCCAACCAAATGTCACCATCAAAACTGGGATCATGCATCACGTTTTAGAAACCTGTGAAATTTAGCTCAGTGTGAAATTGCTTGAGACCATATTCCCCAGCTTGCCATACAATTCACATTCTGTAAAAGTGTACTGGAAAGGAAAAAAGATTGGGGGAAAGAGAAGAAGATGGAGACATCGCAGTGAGGTCAAGGAGAGGGAAAAGAATCTGGGAGCAATGCATGTTAGGAAAGGTTGGAAGAAACCTGGTACTCGGCTGTTTGAGTTTTCCATGATTGTTTCCTTATTCACTCTCGCTGCCTCTTGTGTTCTCCTGCACCCACTCATTACAAAAGTTCAGTCTGAGGGTGTCACCATGAATGAAAGGCTGTGAGATCTGACTCGAGGCTTAGCTCCTCATAACCCATTCCAGCTCTGGTGATCAACAGGAAGCTAGGAGGAAAGGGCAACCTAAGAAGGTGTTACCTCCGTCCAGCTTCTGCTGGAGCCATCATTTGGGAAGAAGATTGTCTCTAAAACTAGGATTTCATGACACTGCATGCATCTGGCTTCAGTTTTCAAGGATATCATCCTCTCCTGGAGAAGGCAAAATACTTCATATAAATGAATTTGCAAAACCTGAAAAACAAGCCTTCCCTGCCTTGTCAATAGCCTGTTGATTGTGAATTACAGACAAACCTCAGCCTTGCTGCTGCTGGGAAGCCAAACAGTCTTGAATCTCTATGTGAATTCTCTGTCTTCTAAATGCAAGAGTCAGTGTAGACTTGGGTGGGACAGTTTTTTCTAAGCAACTCATGGCTGGTGCTACAGATGATGAAGAGATGCTGTCTCAATAAGTGAGTTGTTTCCACCAGTGACACAGGCTTCTAAGGTTTTCTCATCCATTTGAGAGAAGAGGGGAGAGGAGGAGAAGGGAAAAGTGGCAAGGTGAGAGATTAGGTATTAAAGAGACTTCTTCAGGTCTGATTACTTCATTTTGTCCTGCAGTAACAGACCTAATGTCCATGAGTTAAATGACATGGAGGAAAGATGCTACTAAGTTACTTCTATCATTACTAAGTCACAGCTTCAAATGGAGGCACAATAAATATGATTGCTCCAAGCTTCTACTAAATCTGTCTGTTCTCTCTTCCAAGCCCCCTTCCCAATTACAGCGATTCCTCCTGAAAATAGGACGTGGGAAAAACAACTGGATATTTCTTCCAACCACCAGTTCCTAAACTACTAAGTCTGTATCAATGGGAGAAGCCTCCAGCTCCCCTCTACCTTGGGTCATCCTATATTCTGATACTGAAATCAGACAGGAAAGCTTAGTTTTTGAAAAATGAAAGTTAAGAGTTATTTAAATCACAATGTGAATGACAAAACCATAGAATTCTGATTTCAAGAAGAAAGGTGTCTGAGTTTTCCAGAATGAGAAGTGGTTGTTCACCACATTTCAACTCAAGAACCTCCCATTCCCTCCTACCAGCTACTGTGAATTGGCTATCATGTTGGAGAATACTCTAATTTTCTTTACAGCAAGTAAACACTTAATACCAAAACTAATTGCAACTTACACATTTTGGCTCCTCTCCTGAGAACACGTGATGAAATGGGAGTATTCTAGCACTGCTAGAAGCCCAGTTTTACTGTGAGCCTCTCTCCTTGTAGCTCATCTGCATTATAACACGGAAGCCAAGGAGGGGTATCAGGGTTATCCTTTGCATTTACCCCACTCCTTTGGGGAAAGTAGAGCACCCCCTATCATTCCTCTTCACACTCCTCTTTTTCCACCTCAGAAACTCTGAGTGAATCCTAGAGGAAAAGCAGATTCCTGAACAAAGAAAAGCAGTGTGGGGGCCCTGGGGGAAGAAGCCAATGAAAGGACTTAAGAAGTGGGGGAATGAGCCTTTGAGCCCAACACTTGAGAGACAGAGGCATGTGGATCTCTGTGAGTTCAAGGCAAGTCTAGTCTACAGAGTGAGTTCCAGGACTGCATAGTGAGACTCAGTCTCAAAAAGCCAAAAATTTTAAAAAGGAGTAGGAAGAGGGGGAAAAAGAAGTGAAAGAATAGATCCCTTTAACAACATTTAAACTTCTCGGGGCTGCAAGGTGAGGAAGTGATGGAAAAGTTCCAAGTTCCCAACCAATTCTCTCCTAACTCCTGAGGACCACCTCAGAGAAAGGAGGGGCTACTTGAGAGCACCATCACAGGGTCCTCCTAACTGTTCCTCTCCCAGAGGGCTTTCTAGTCAGAAGCCAGTTTCTCTTGCCCTCACAGACTCCAGTCAGTTGGTGAGGGGACAAGCCTGCTTGTGAAGACGGGAAGAAGGGCTCATCTTCGGGAACAGACCAGGAAGGTAGTTATCCACCTTGGGCACCTTTAGTAAGACTCTGGAATGTGGTACCCAAATAAGACCAAAGGCAACAAGTTAGCCAGCCTGCCCTCCTTGGCAGCCCATACAAAGTTGTGGAGATCCGGCTCCTGAAGCTCTGAACAGTCCTCTGAAAAGAAGCCTTGAGCTAACTCAGATCCCTCATTCCTCCTGATCACAGCTGCCATCAATGTTTTCTAGTGTTCAGATAGGCAGGGATGTTTTCTACCTTTAGAATTAAAAATGTTACCACCTGGACAACCCATTGGTTTCGGAATAAGGACAGGATGAGTGAGCAAGGGCCTCTTGTAACAAATAAAAGGTCAAAGTCTGGCAGGCGCACTGGGGGGGCAAAAAGATAACAATAGATGTGAGTCTTCAGTGTATTCCTGAGAGAAGTGTCTTGGTTAGAATCAGAAAAGATTCTGCATGAGTTTAACGTTCCACAGCAGGTTGGGGTGGGGGTGCTCTCTATATACCTGTGTGTGACATCATGAGCCTCCATCCTCGTACAAAGGTGTATATCCATGTGACCTAGGTGAGCACTTGGTATGAAAATGTGAATTGAAGTAGAGACTCTTAGAATCTGATTGTCTGAAGTATATGACTTCAAGCCAAGCCTGCAAAAGATGTGGTGTACTTTGTCCCTTCCCCACACTGTAAAATGTGCGTCCTACTTCTGCTTCTTGTAAAGTGATTTATTTGGCTCAAGCGAACTCTTCAAGCACCTTTACAACCCAGGGCTGTATGGGTTATATGGGGGTTGAGTAATCACCACCATGGAAGATGCATTGCATTCCCACTGCAAGACAGCTAATCAGAGCTCCCAGGGTTGATAACTAGGAAAGCCAGGAGCCATAACTGGAGCAGGAAAGATGCATATTCTGGACAAATATCAAGAAAAGTTACCCTTACATCCCAGGCTCTGGGTTGCTCCTGAAATCTGAGCATAAGGCAATCCATTTGATTGCAGAAGGCTCTCTCCACTTCTCATTAGCTCCATGCTAGGCCAACAAGTTCTCAAGTCAATTGTGGTAGCCAACAAGGGGCATAGGATGGTGAAGCCTGGTGGTATCAGCCTTTCCTCTCCCAGTGACTGAGCCTTCCAGCCCTTGTCATCAAGATCTTCCAAGAATACAAACTGTGCTGTGAAAGAAGCCCACAGTGGGTGTGTTGATTTACAGTTTTAAGCCGTTTAATAATTTACAAATGCATTTGATTTCAAGCCTAGATAGGGGCATTTGGCACCTGATATCATTTCAGAAGCAAGTTGGCTTCTTTCAAAAATATCAGTTCTCGTAGTACAATACTTCTCATTGTCTTTCCCTTCAAATTATTCAGAAAGACCTACAAATGACAAGATCACACCAATACCCTTCCTAATAATGCTCAACACAAAACTGCTCACCAACATACCCAAGTAAGACTCTGAGTCCATCCTAAGAGTCAGAAAACTGGAAGAGGATAAAAAGAAGTATGGTGCTGATAAAAAATAATAACAAAAAATCTAAGGATGCGATGCAGACCCTGTGGAAGGGTGAAGGGACACTGTCTCTCTCAGCCACAGCCAAGTGGGGGTAGGGAGCTTATTCCTACCAAGTGACAGGTGGAGTAATGGCTGCAGGCCTAGGGAGGAGTGGAGGCGGTGAGGCTGGGCAGGGGTGGAGAGTAGTAATTACCAAGCTCACCCGCCTCCCTACCTTACAAGGACCCGAGTTCTTTCTGCGCATCCAGCTGCGCACCAGGGATTGCGGCTTTGCTGCTCGGCCTCCGGGCATCCCAGAGACTGAATGGGGGTGGGGTGCAGGCTGGGGAACGTTAACCCGACATTCCTAAAAGACTTCTGAACTAGTACCTCCCTCAAGGCAGCGTCCTTGCAGAGTGGTAAAGCAAAGAAGAGCGGCAAAGGCCAGTCCATGCGTCCTTATCCAATTGTCTCCAACTACCAAAAAAGCGTGAGGGACTTGGCAAAATTGAGGATCGGAGGGAGGTATAGGGGAAGTGTGGGGTGTCTCTGAAGAGGACTGACTCTCGACCACTAAGGTAAAGGTAAAGAGCAAGACGCCTCTCAATCTGTTCCCACCACCTCCCCCTCCCTGCCCACAAAAGTGAGAACCCCCGAAAGACCACGCATAAACCCTATGGAACCCCAGAATCCAGAAGTTAAGTGTCCACCCAGGGGTCGTCTGGAAGGGGCAGAGAGGAGAGAGCGGGGTGGGAACGAGGATGGGCACCCCTCCCGCAGCCTCCCTCTGGCAGGCTGGAAGCCTCGCAGAGTCTGGTTTTTTTTTTTTTTTTTTTTTTTTTTTCCCAGAATAATTGATGGGTCCAGTTCTCCAGAGCTTTCCCAGGGAGAGCAAGGCGGACCGCGCTAGAATTTAAATAGACGTGATTAGTAAAATGCAAGGGAGCGAAGATCGGGGCTCTCTTTCTTGCTGGTTTCTGGCTGTGCGCCTGGCAAGGCTACCCAGGGCTCTAGGGGGTTGCCCAGAGCCGGGGAAGGCTCCCTAGCCTCTGAAAGGTGGCTCTGCTCCTTGTCCTCCCACAGCTCCCAACCGCCTGTCACCGCGCATCCCGGGACCCCGCGAGAGAGGGGTTAGGACTAGCAGACAACCAAAGGCCAGCAGATGCACACTGTAAGGTGCCCGGCCCGCTGGGTGAGGTGAGGATATTGATTCCTCAGTGCCCAAGCATTAGCCTTGGAAAGAGAAGAAAGCCTCCCCGCCTGGCTTTTTACTTCCCCCTTTTCTACCTCTGTCCTGGCCGGTGGACCTCGCTCGCTTCAGGCCGCTGATCCCGGAACTTAGGGTGTCTTTTCACGGACCGACGCCCTGAAAGGTCCCCTTCTCAAAAAAGTGACCCACGCTGAGGGAAACCTTCGCCTTCATCCTCTCTCACATCCCTGGCTCATCGATTTGTTCCTGCAAAGGGGGCTGTGCATTCTTATAACATCTACAGCCAATTAATATTGCATCAACTCTATTTTTTTAAACACACACACACACACACACACACACACACACACACACACACACAAAAGCCCTGGAATAGTGCACCCTATCAAAGCCATCTATTATTCACGGAAATGTAATTGGAGACCCAAGATAATGTGTGTTCCGGGGCAATGGAGGAAAACAGAGTCGTGACAATATTTCAGAAAGGAAGGGGATCCGAGGGTATCTAATATTTAATTTCAAGTCTGTGGTTTTATAATTCGAGATTAAAAGCAGTCACGTCTTTGAAGCTAGACAGTTGGTATAAATGTACAGTTAAAATATTCTATTCCACGGTCCCTCGACAGAGCTCTCGACTCGTCCCAGGCTTCATTAAATTTTTATTATCATCCCAGACTAGAGCAGGGAATGAGCGGAAAGACCGTCCATCTAATTGCAATTGATAAAAAGAGAGCGAGAGAGCTAGAGAGCACTCTTAGATTTCCCCCTCATTTTAATACATTAACAGCCGTTTTCTTCAAATGTCCAGGCTCTCCCAGACCTGTGATACACACAATTACATTATCACACCGATTCGTTTCCTACTTTCCAACAGGCACCAGGCTTCACCCTCTTTTCTGCCCTTTGGAAGGCCTGGGGGCTTGGTGGGAAGTGGGGGGTGGGGGTAGAAAAGCCTGGGTTCAGAAAGTGATGCAAGATTAAAAAAAAAAACAAGCGACATCAGTTCATGAAGCATCTGGTGAGGAGAGACCTTTGCAGGAAGCTGGATCTTCCTGTAGCAAGATGAAACCAAACAAACAAATAGATTATTATACTTGAGTTGCATTTTTCAACAGCCCTTCCGTTTGGAGATGAAAGCGAAGAGTAATGTTTTTATTTCATCTTTCTTTCTGACTGCTGCCTCCTCCTATCACAGAGAGGGAGAGAAAGAGGATACCCTCTTGTGCTGCTAACCTGACTGTCTGACTGTCAGCAGTGCTGGGCACTTGTGCTGGTGTTTCCGGGAGCCAGGGCTCAAGAAGGATGCTTTAAAAAAAAAAAATTGAAACTGGTGTAAATAAACCTTTTCATCTCCAGGCACAGAAAGTACAGAAAACCCACAGTTTGCTTTCTGAGCAGCTTCCTATTATCACATCGCCACTTAATTTTATTTCCAGTCTCTCCAAGTTAAATAGAAAGACTGGCTCACAGGGGAGCTGCCATGTGCCTGCAGAGTGAGGATGTCAAGCAGAGAGACTTGCCGTGCAAAGTTAATTTCAATTCCCGGGGAGGATTTCACATTCTGCCTGGCTCTGACCCACAGTAATTAGCTGAGATAACTAATGATTACTTACTTATTCCTTGTAATTATCTGGATTTAATAATTCGCTGTGTAATTTATTAATTCGCTCATAATAGACTTTCAGTACTGGGAATGACTCTTTTAAGGGGCAGAGCAGGGGAGATTTAGCAATATTTTTCTCAATGCTATAAATTTGCCTCATGACAAGTGTGCATTTCAGAGCCATCACAACCAACCAGAACCTTTGTCCCCTTTTGGTACTATGGGAACAGCCATCCACCTGCTTCCACTTTCTACAGCAGGCCCTCCCTTCATGGGAGGTATAAAGTGTAAAGTGAAGTTTGGAGTTCTAATGTGAATTCTTTGCCTAGAGTAGACATCATCACTTAGGCCAAATAATTACAGAAACAAGTTTCTAAACCTGTTATCATGACCTGCCCAGAAAGTTTGAGGCTCACCCTCTAAACAGAACACTTTATTTAAAAGGTGGTTTTTCCGTTTGATTGGTTTGGTTTTGTCCTTGGGGGCTGTTGTCATGCTCTCCTCAAAGGCTTTCCCAACACAGAAAAACTGACTCGTCTGAAGTTTGAAATAAAGTATTCTGGTTTACCTCACCCCAGCTCAATTATCTGGACAAAAAGAAATCACAGAAACTGTACTTGACAGCAAAAATAAATTTTAAAAAAATCTAAAAACTATATACTATTATTTATTTTTATTTTAAGTGTAATTTTGTTATTGTTTTGCTTCATTTTGTTTTGAAGTAGGGTTTTCTGGTGTAACTCAGGCTGACCTGGAATTCACTAAATAGCCAGGATGGCCTCAAGCTTGCAGCAATGCTCCTGCCTCATCTCCCAGGTGATAAGATTGAAAGTGTGAGCTGCCATGCATGTTATTTGTTTACAAATATATTTTATATAAAATGTGAGAGTACTTTCTAAATTTTAATCACTTCATTCAACTCTTCAAGTTTTCTTTTTCTTCCCCTAAACAATGTGTTAGTGAAATTGACGATTTCCAACAGCAACTATATTCTTCCAGGACAGTATAATATTGTACTGCAGCAAGTACTTAGATAGCAATGAGTGTGTGTATGCATTTTGTTTTTCTTTCTGCTTTTTGAGACAGGCTTTCACTGGGTAGCCTGGATGACCTTGAACTCTCCATGTAGCCCAGACAGATTTGAACTCTTGATTTTCCATCTTAGTCTCCCAAGTTCTAGAATTACAGAATGCACCACCATGCCCCATGCTACTGATTTGTCTCATTTCAGTGTGGATTTACATAGTCGTATTAAATAGAACTTAACAAAAAGAAACTAGACAGTTCTGAAAGATAAGATTTAGGATCACAAAATGGGCTTCTAAGCCAATACATAATATATCTCTTTGCAATAAGATAGCAATTGTGGCCTTGAGGGAAAATAGAAAATTAGTCATGAATGCTGATGGCTTTTATTGACATGACAAAGATTTCAGACATGTTTTTCTGTGTATTCATGTATACCAAATGGGAATTTCTCAAGAATTTACTCAATGTTTAGTCTAGTCTTACCTTTGATTTCTTCTTTAAACCCAACTTTCTTCTCTCCAAATCTTTGGCTTTGTATGTCTCTGAAACTCTCATTAATAAAAAAAAAACTTTCAGAATGTATTTACTTTTTTAAATTCTAATATTTCCATAAAACACACATGTAAGCAGTCTCTAATAATGAAGCTATTTCCACCTTGAAGATAAAAGGGGGGATTACCCTGGCACGAATGGACAAAATGAGCTGAGAACATAATACAGTTTTAAAAATTTAGGAATACGAAACTTGGCAGATTAGAGGTAAACACAGGACTTCATTCTGAAATGTTGAAGTAAGCAACTCTTCTGCAACCCATAAGAATTTTGGCCCTGCAAGCATACGTGGAGATTGCTGTGTACTTTAAGGTAAACCAAAAAGAATAAATACCAATTTTATGGCTGTTCAGTAATATCTCTCAGTTTACTAATTTTATATGATTTCACTTAAAGATGGCTTATTTGCTGAACTAAGACACCAACTGGCACACTAATCATTCTTCTGTTGACTAACTCTTTGTTATTTAAAACCCACACATGAGAAGGGGAAAATTACTACTTGTGTAAATCACTTTTACTCCAGATCAGAAAGTATGATGTGTAACACATTTAAGTTATACTATTGATTTTCTCTGGTCTGAAAGGGGGGAAAATAAATAAATAAAAACAAGTGAAAAGTTCTTTAGCTGATTAGCTGTTGGAGCACTGCTCAGGCATGTGGTCGCTGGCCATGGTGCTGAAATTGCTGTGCAGCCTACTGAGGCTAGCTGTCGGAAAAGACTTTCAAGAAAACTGAATCCAAGGATGGGGAAAGAAATGGGAAAACAGACATTTCATCCCTCCTAAACACAGGAATAAAACCAAATCACCAATGTCATTGTACCTACATTCACAGTTCCTCCTCTTAAAACACCACTGCCACTGTTTTCTTTCGCACTTATGGAGTGTATTTCATTCTATCTAAATGGACACTTGGATCTTGTTTCTGCAGCATGTACTTTGTTTCAGTTTTAGAAGAAATGGTCCTTCCACTCATTTTCGATATAACATCCACAACTATTTGTTCTCTCTGGAAATAATAATCAGCTTCTTGAGACATTTAATCCTAACTTGAGCCAGTACAACAATATTCATAAATCTGTGGGTTGTTTTCTAAGCCTCTTCCAAATAAAGAAACATCTCATAGCAGTTTCGTATGGAGAAGGCCGATACAGGAAAGAAGAGTTACCCCCAGAGAATATAAGCACAGGTCATTACCTGCTTCTTTTTTCTTGTTTGATCTACACATTAACATAATGTTCTCATGCCAGTTAATTCCAAGCACTATGGATGATGTAAAATATAAATCAGAGTCTTACTAGAGAAATAAGTTTTGAAAGCCAAAAACATTGCTCAACTATTGTGGAGGATCTGAAATATGTTATGATGGAAGAGGAAGTGTCTTAAAGTAGGACCAGAAAAGGAAGTGCCTGAGCCAAATGGGCAGAATTCCATAACCACATCAATGTTTAATAGACTTCCTCCAGCTCATGTGTCAGACAAAGTCACAAAAAGGGGCAAAAATTTGTTCCTTTAGCCACTCAGGATTTCTTTTTCAGCCACACCCTGTCTATTGCAATCATACTAATTTCCTTAAAGATTATGGGGAGTAGAAAGAGACGGAGACAGAGGACACCATGACAGACTTTATTCATCTGCCAGAAACCCAGGTGCTTTCTGCTATGGCTTAGGCCATTGATCCCCAGGACAAGCTAAAGGACTGAGAACCAAGGGGGAGGAAGTCCTCTCCTCACTCACCAAGTCCTGCCCCTACCATTGCCACACCCAGCCTTCCTTGGGCTGAGTTCCTTTCTTCCTTTGCCCCATGGGAGATGGGAAGGAATGGATGGAATAGTTTCCATCTGACCTTGGCTTTATAAGATTCTCTTTACAGACTCATTTCAAGTCCAGAGGAAGGACTCTGGAGGAGGTATCTGGAGCCAGACATCATGATTTCATCTAAGCTTAAAAGCAAAGTGCCCTGTGAGATGAGACCTGCCCATTAATGTGAGATTATAAAGCCTGTTCTTTTATACTTTCCCAGGGAAATGTCCCTTGCTAAGTCCGAGCCATGTTTTAATAGCAGCCACTCTCTGTGTTCCTGTCTCTTAAAAGAACCAGCGCCAAAATAATTCCCACATAAATGATTAAAACAGCATCACGTTTTAAAAGTCATTTAATATTAATAGCATATTTTAATGAAAAAAGCAGCATACTTTGCCAGTAAAACATTAAAATCATCTCATCAGAGAAAGACAATCAAACAACACTCAAAAATAACTTAATACATTTCTATAATAAATAAACAATCTATTAACAAAAACAAGAAACAAGGTCATATACAGAACTCAGGACTTCGGAGAGCCTCAAATGGATCAGCAATTACAGCAGATTTTGTAAGAATATATCTATATGTGCATCATTTTTGAATGAAATATTTACAATAGACAAGGTACCAGTTTTTGTGTGTGTGCTCCAAAAGGATTCTATGAAACAATGTGAATTTACAAGCAGTGCACTGTCTTTCTTGTAGTTCAAATTCTTTTTTTCCTACAAACAAACCTCCTAAAAGGAAAAACTGAAGGATTCCTGTAAATGTCAAAATGGAGCAACAAAGCAATTGAAAATGGGGAGACTGGAACACCTTGGTGAAATCTTAGAATCCAGCAGAGCAAGCACTAAGTGGAAAACGCACCTAAGCGGAGAAGGATGCACTGGTCATCGGTCATGCTTCCAACTGCTTCTTCTCCTCTGTTAGAGACGTGTGTGTCTGTGTGTAGGCATGTAAGTGTGAGTGAGAGAGAGCGTGTGTCATGGGGACAATGTGGGAATCCCCATTAAATATGTAAGGAAGTAAACAAGACTTCGGACGGTGAGTCAGGTCTACACGATTAAGACATCCATTACCGAGTGTCAACTCACAAATCAGAACACTACCAGTTAAAACAAAGGGAAAACGACCTTCATTCAAAGTGAGAATATACAAATAGGCTAAAGCGAACACAGTCCAAGAGGGAAGCTGTAAAAAACCAGCAAACTCATAAAAGAAGAAATGTTTGAGCATCACCAGCTGTACCTATCTCCCGGTTTTATTTTTCAGATTAAAGAAGTTTAATTAATTAGTATGTGCACGAAATTAAGTTGCCAGAGAGATAAATTAATAATTTACAGAGGGTTGTTCGGCAATAATCTAATAATAGCTGTCAAGATCAGTGAACACACACAGCAGGCGCCAACTCCTTCCTTAAGCATTAACACTTCAGATTGGGAAGAAAGTGGTAAGAACCACAATAAAAATATATATATAATATACAGTGTAAACGCAGAAAATCTGCCATCTTTTTTAATTCAAAATATTTTAGAGATGTCTCTATCATATCACATTAAGCATCAACTCTAGCTTCGAGTTTCAGTCCTGAATCAATTTCTATTTCTGAAAAATAGCTGCAAAGTGTACTTTTAAACGTGAACAAGGGTGACGTCTGTAAGAATAAAAACAAATCTTACTTGCTCGTTCTTGCGAGGTTTTCAAAAGCTTGGCCCTCCGCCTTCCCGCTGACAGCCAGCTCCACGCTTCCTTTGACGAAGCCGAGCAGCCTAGGTGCAGTTAAAAGGAACAAGTCTGCTACAACTTGGCAAATTCCATCTTTTGTTTTTCTTCACTTTGCAGGAACCCGCTCGCATTCTCTCTAATGTGAGCTCAGCTGCTCGCTCCCTTGCTCCTGACTTGTTCTGGGTTCACATTTACCGGAATTGTTTCTGATAGCCAAAGTAGAAAGAAAAGGGGCAGAGAGAAAGAGGGAAAAGAAAGGAGAGGACGAAGGGAAACGGCCGGCCTGGAGAAGGGTCCCTAA
This sequence comes from Peromyscus eremicus, assembly GCF_949786415.1. Lineage (NCBI taxonomy): Eukaryota > Metazoa > Chordata > Mammalia > Rodentia > Cricetidae > Peromyscus > Peromyscus eremicus. The sequence continues at coordinate 118,620,795 of NC_081420.1, forward strand.
ATGCCGGCGGAGTATTTCATTCTCTTCTGTTTCTGCCTCTGGTTGCAGAACCAGACGCGTACCACGTTTTTCTTGAGATCGAGCTTCTCCGCGATGGCCGCGATCTTCTCGGAGGAGGGCCTTGGTTGGATGGCGAAGTACGCTTCCAGGGAGCGCTTCTCTGGCGCTGCGATGGACGTGCGCTTGCGCTTCTTCTCCGCACCGTTGAAGAGCTCGGGCTTGGTGAGCTTCTCGCGGTGGGATTTCTCGGCCTCCTCCAGCCATGCCTGCAGGATGGGCTTAAGCGCGATCATGTTGTTGTGCGACAGCGTGAGAGACTCGAACCTGCAGATGGTGCTCTGGCTGAGTGAGCCCACGCCTGGGATCTTGAGGTTGGCCAGTGCCGAACCCACATCTGCCTGGGTCACTCCCAGCTTGATGCGTCGCTGCTTGAAGCGCTCGGCGAACGCCTCCAGGTCCCGCGGGTCTGCATCCACGTCGCTCATGCAGCCCATGTGCGAGGGCAGCCCGTGCGCGTGGGCCATGCTCAGAGCTGCTTGGTGCATGGGGTTCATGGTGGCCATGTGCGGTGCGTGAGCAGGAGTGGACACCACGGTTCCGTCCGGGCCCGCCATGGCTCCCAGGGCCAGCCCGGGGCTCAGGTGCTCCAGCAGCTCGCCCTCCAGAGCCTGGTGCGGCTGGTGGTGGTGATGGTGATGGTGATGGTGGTGGTGGTGGGTGCCTGCCAGCGCGGACGGGTGCGAGATGGGCACAGATGAAGAGGAGGCTGCCGACGTGCACGGGATGGTGTTCATGGTGTGATAAGTGGCGTCCGGCTTGAAGGGACTGTGGTGGGGCGGATGGTGGTGGTGGCTCTTACTTTGGGAGACGATGTCTACGGCGGCCAAAGCCTCGGCACGGGCCAGCAGACTCTCATCCAGCCCGCCGAATATATTGCTCTGCAATTGTAAGTAGAAGGCACACATTACGCTCAGCTGGGAATTGTGCGCGCGCTCTCCGGAAGCGTCAGCCCAGGGCTCGCCACCGCCACCGCGCCTACAACATTCCCAGAACGTTAAAATAATAATAACGACAATGATCCTGAAACTCAGCAGTGAGGAGAGAAGGAAAGCCTCCGCGAGAAGCCAAGGTGTAGGGGGAGGAAAGTGAACCGCAGAAAACACAACACAACACAACACGCGCACAGGCAGCATCCCAGGTCATAAAAATTAATATGAAAGGCAAGACCCGCTGAATACTTAAGAGAGGGGGGATTGGTTGGAGGTGTGGGGTGATTTGCTGTGCAGACATGAAAAAAACATCAAGCAGATAAAGGGGGCTGTCAAAATGTGCCTTTAAGCGGTGATTATGCAGACATACGCACCGGTGGGGTTGGAAGACAAGCTCTCCGCATCGCCTCAGAGCCCCCGCCGCCGCCGCCGCCGCTGCCGCTGCTGCTGGAACTGCTGCTCCGGCCTCCGCCGCCTCCGCCACCGCCACCGCCGCCGCCCGCATTGCTGGAGCTGCTGGGGGAACTCGCCGAGGGCGCAGCGGACGCAGAGGAGCCCGGGGAGGCGCTGTGCAGCGCCGAGTACTTGGGCTCCACGTGCAGGCTGCCCGCGTGGGGCATGCTGAACGCCTGCTTGCTGTTTAGGGACATCATCATCATCCTCCCTTGCGGGGCGCGCTGGTTGCTGGCACACACTGGCCCCAGCTACCTGGACCCTCTGGAGAAGTGCCCGGCGGGAGCAATAGAGGAGACAGCACTACAAAGTTATGCTCCGCTGCCACCGTCTCCCGGCTCTGCTGGCCGAGTCCCGGAAGCTAGCTCGGCTCCTGCGTCTCCTGCTGGGTCTGTCGGAGCTGTTGCCCTGCTCGGGGTGGCGCTGGCTTCAGACAGCGCCCCAAAGTGCCCCAGCTCGTCGAGGCCGTGGAATTATAGTCCCCTCTTCCCGCGCCTGCCCTCCCCCCCGCCCGCCCTCCCCCCTCCTTTCCCCCTCCGCCCTCCCCTGGCAGGAAACACTGGCTCTGGGTGGGTTTCTGCTTGCCCTGGCTCCCCCTCGGCTCCCCCCGGGCTCGGATCCTTTCAGTTCTCCCTGTACCAGCCGCTCTGGCTCCGCTACGGGACCCGGCGCCTTCTGCCCCAGCACGCGCTCTGCTGTTGCCACCCCTGCGCCTACAACTCCTGCTTCCAATCGCACCCCAGTTCAACCTCACCCAACTGGGCAGGTCGATGCTTCAGTCACTCGGCAGTGACAGTCACCTAAGTGCCAGCCTCCGCCCCTCGCGCTGCTTCTGCCAGATTTCCGCCTCCTTAGGAAAAGAAACTCCCCTTAGAAGTTGCGTTCCAAGCCAGCCTTGGACGCGACTGTCCCTGGACTGTGCGGTGCACCTTACCTGGCGACCTGCTCTCCTGCCCCCTGCTTACCACTAAGTTTCAGGGACCCTCCCCGCCCGGCAGCTCCAGTGACCCTGATTCCCCAGCTGCCGGCCACTGCTGAGGATCTGCTGCTAACGCGAGTCCTCGCTCTGCTCTGAGCTCCGGTCTTGATGCGCGCTGAGGTCAGCCCCTTAGCTTCGCTCCCCGCCGCCCGGCGGGTGCCTAGTGCAGAAAGACGTGGATCTGCCGGGCTGCAGGGCTTTCTCTCCCTCGATTTCCCTCAGCTCTCAGCGGATTGGACAGCCGCACAGCCCGCTAGGGTCGTCTGTGCGCATGCGACTCCCCCCTTTATGGGCATATCCCCCTCCAACACATGCACACATCCCCCCCCCCCCACCCACACACACCCTTTTCTCTTTTTCCACCTCTTCCGTATGTCCAGTACAGGGTGAGTTGGGACTTGGGAGGATCCCCTGGCAAACCCAGACTCTGGATTTATTATTCTTCATTAGCTACAATCAAAGGAAAAGGAGCAACTGACAGGAAGAGAAGGGCCAGAAATACAGAGCGCATGTGCTGCCGATTGTTACCACCACCACAACACACACACACACACACACACACACACACACACACACACAGCCTCAGGGGCTGGCATAAGCCCCACTTATCTTCATTTCCACAGTCGCTGCGTGCAGAGACTATTTTTAGCTTGCACTTTGCTCGCACTTTTGTGTTAGTGCATGCCACTTTTCCTGGACGTGGACACACACTCTGTGTTCCAGTTGCAAAAGCAAACAGTGTGGCCCCCTCCCCAGTCCCACCTTCCAAACACAACCTATTTACTCTCCTTCATGTTTCCATCCTTCCTCTACTTCCTATGATGTTTGGGGCTAATCTTGCCTCCACAGAGCACGGAAGACACTGGGTGCAGATACGGGTGAGAACCTGCCGGTGGCGGATCTGGGACGGGGTGGCCCGAAGCAGGTGCAGAAGCTGGGAGCTTGGGAAGAAGGGCAGGTGTGAGAGCAGGCGGCAGGCCTAAGAGGCACTGGTGCGCGCTAGAACAGAGACAAAGTGGAGGGCAAGCGCGGAAAGGGGAGTCCTCCGGGAGTCCGCACCCGGAAGCCCTGAGGCAGTAGCGGCGAGTAGGGAACCGTCAGTTCTCCCCTGACCTCAGCCAGGCGGGAGCTGGCGGGTTCAAGTTGGGAAAGCTGTGATCCGAGTTCCGGAAAAAAAAAAAAAAAAAAAAAAAGCCTCAGCATTGACCGCGCGGCGGGCTCTGTCCGTGGTGCTTAAATCTCTGCAGCTTTTCTTCTCCGATCTGGAGCCAGCCTTCCTCGTCCCTGCGTAAAGGAAAATAATAAACAGTAGCCAAAGGGAGTTCCTGCGAGCAGTGCTCTCGACTGAAAGCCTGGAGAAGCCTGGGCACGGGACTCGGAGAGGGGGGGTGCTGACATGAAGGAACGGGGCTGTGCAAGACTGTTCAAGTAAGTGCTTAGGTGTTTAATTTCTACCTCAACAGCCAAGGTAATTTTCAAGGAAATAAAAAAAAATAACACTGTACAGTTCTCACTGTCTCAAGCTTCGCAAAATGAAATAAATCAAAGGTAAAAGCTTGAGTATCATTTAATTATAGTGCGAATAGCGCTTTGAAAGAAGTAGAACAGTATCTCTAAACAAATTATGACCCAGCCAGGAAGGAATTATTAGATTGAAATTTCATTTAGGCTCGGGAGACACCAGCTTCACTGTGTAATCTGCTATGCCTCATCTGATTTGTATGCTTAATTCAGCTTGACGAATTTATTAGTTTTCATAATAGTGAAAAAATGAGCAGCACTGTGGCCTGATGCATTGTGTGTACTATAAATTGTATGTCATCGTGGAAACGCTCTAGCCTATAGAAATCTTTTATTAATGTCAGTATAGGAGAGAGAATTTTTGTGCATGCCTTAGAGAAGTCCATGCCCAACTCCAATGCCAATGTGTCTCACTGGTCCATTAACATATCGTCATACTAATTAGACCACTTCATCAGTGATATAATTTCAAACTTCAAATTATGTTCTAATTAACAAGGGTTGTCCAATTTGCTTAATCTTCAAAAGGCTTTGCATGGTCTAATTAGTATAAACTGTTGAGCATCTCTAAAGCCTAATAAAAATCCATTAAAATATGTGGGTGTGTTTTCTATCAGTGTTGAGTGAGAAAGGACTGCTTGGCCAAAGAAATTTTGAGCAGAGTAGGAAATAACAGGAAAATAAATGTTTTCATCCACCTAGTTCCCCTAAATTGTTACAGAAGTGAATTATAGGAAAAGTATGTGGTATTTCAATTCCTAAATAGTGTTTATGTGTATAAATAAAGGCACAAAGATACCAAGGAGAAACCCACACGGGGAAAGAATTCTTCTCTTTCATTAGGTGTTTAATTAGATGTAAAAAGCAACCCTGAGGAGTTGCCCAAACACTATTGTGGCAACAGTCTGCTGAACTTGAATTGCAAAATCAAATATTTGGGGTGTTTTGAACCTCTCCTTGTCCCTCCTCTTCCATTGAGCTTAATCACTTGTAATAGTTGTATTAATGTATGTTGTCACCTGGGAGTATTGAGAAATGCATATCGTTAATATGAATTAATCTTGATTTTAATACCAACTGACAACTGATCTCTAAAATGCTAAACACTTGTCACCACTTTATATGGTAAATAAGGTAGTGTAATAAATTCATGAAATAGAGAGGGTACTGTTGAACTAACTGGACAAACTTTGTTTGCTATGGAATTTATTGATTGAACTATTTCTTTGGGCAAGAAAACTCCCAAGAAACTACTTTCCTGATGATTGAATTCCATATACCATTAAGTTCACTTTAAATAATTATTTTATCTCTGAATTATTTTTCAGTGATATCTCCAATTCCAAACGAGAAAAGATAATCACTGTTATCTAATTACCACGTGGAGGTTAACGTGTGATTGGGGAGAAATTGTTTCCTTCCTCCTAGAACCTGTCCCCGTTTTCTCCCTCCTAGAAAACACATGCATTTTTAAAAGTCAAGTCAGAGTTTGACTTCTTTTCCTACTCAAAGTGAAAAATGAACAACAGAGGTTGTGTTGCATTAGAGAGAAAATGCAATTCTTCCTTCTTCATCAAGACTTGCAATCTTGCCATCTCTCCCTTCACGAGTGTCCAGAATACCAAGGTCCTCATGGCGATGTCAATAAGACCCATTTCAGTCTCACCCACAGGCATTGCTGCAAAGGACTTTGGTGGCTGTAGAATGTGGAAGCTGCTCTTGGAAAAAGATTCCAGACCCACTCCCTTCCCTCCTTAGCATGGGACATTTAAACTGCTGGAAAGTTGACAATAAATCCGGGCGCTGGGGAGGGAGCAAATGGACCCAAATTAGAAACTTGCTTAGGATGACCTTTGTCTGCAAAGGATCCTACCCAAAACTCAGTGTCTCTGCCAACCTACACATCTACTCAAGTAAATGGAAGCCCACAGAGAGAAAAAAATCTTAAGCAGAGGGTTGAGAAGTTTATCAGTTGTATGCTTAGAGCAAGGGTTTCCCTCCCTATCTTCTCACCCAGCCTCTTTGTTTGACAATAGCTTCTGTCCCAGCGGCTGGCTGGCGGTGCAAACAGATGTAAACTGCCTCCCTCCAGGCGAAGAGGAGTTCACCAAAGATTCCTGGCTGCAGCAGCAGGGTCCCTGCAGTACAAACCCACCACCCAGAAATCGACTGATGCTGGAAGCCATCCCAAGGGGCAAACCACTGTCTCCTCGTTCCTGGGTCCTAATTTACTATTAAAATTTTAAGTAGTGCATTCATATTTTACTGGACTTAATGTGTTTTATTAAAATTTAATCTATTAAGGGCAGCATGATTTCTTTGTATTTCGAACAGAATTGAACTGCACTACAAGAATGATTTCTCAAAAGACAGATCGGCCCTATTCAGTGCACCAACACACTGTCGAGCTAAATGAGCGTGGGTAAGGGAAAGAGGATGAATGCATAAGTCCCAAATGATCAGCAAACTTGCTTCAGATTCTGCGTGCAGGACGAGCCCTAAACTCTCTCACTGGACACTGACTTGGGAAGTGGGAGGGTGACGAAACTCCCGAGCCTTGGTTGTGCCTGGGGGTGGGGGTGGGGGCTTGAAACTCCCGAGGACTACCAAGGATCTCTGAAAAGATCAGGGAAGGACTCCCGGTACTAGGCGTTGAAAGGGGGGTGGGTGGTCACCACGGCTCCCGTGTTTTGTTTAACTTTCCCCTAGAAGGTTAGAAGACTTCCGATCTCTCCACATACAGCACTTCCCAGAAGGTTCTAAGGAGATCCTAGCCTCCTCCATCCCCCACCTCCTGGACCCACTGGACAAAGAAGGTCAAATTTATGTGGCTATCAGAGAGAGTGTGTTGCTCCGGTGGGCAGGAGATTTGATCCCCAGACACGTGGAAGGCTTGTATCCCCGAGTAACCAACCTGGCAGAGAAGAAGGAGTGAGCTGAGAGTGGTCGGAAATGAAAGCAGCACTCCCCCTTTTCTTGGTGGGGTGATGAGGGCAAAGAACAGCTCTCTCTGTTAAAGGGGGCGGGTAGCTGGCAGCGCCGGGGCTCCTAGGGGTCCCAGCTGTTGCCGCTGGTGGGTTTGTCCCGGCCAAGAATGGCAGGAACTTGAGAGAGAAGACAGCTGATTGGATCCTCTAATAAGACCTGGAAGCCAGGAATCTCAAAACTAAAATCTGCGGGCAGAGAGGACCCAAGTCCTCCTCCTCACGCAACTCTCCAGAGAACCGGGCGAATCCACACATCTGTACACATTCTCAACACACACACACACACACACACACACACACACACACACACACACACACACACACACACACACGCTCCTTCCCTCTTCTTCCCGGAAAGCTTAGGGGCGGAAACCCAGCCAATCTTCCTAACCTCCTGCAGGCTCCCCTGAGTTTACCTGCCAGGTAAACTCCTATTTTTCCTTCCAGGGAACTTTCAGGGTCCAGTTCGTGTATCAAAGTTAAGTCTGATCACGAAATCAAACGGAAAGTATTGGGACAATCAATGCAGACTTTTTGCAGTCATTGGTGCCTTGTGCTTCTTGGAACGAAAATAAATGCAAGAAATCGAAAGTTAATTACTTGAAAGAAATCCAGAAATCCCTGTGAATAATTTATCCAGTCATTTTTAGCAGCTTTTGTGTTCGGTTCCCTGTATGTTAACTTCTGGAGACGTACCTGCCTCCTCACAGGTGAGGATCCTTAGTGCCCTCCACCTCAGACATCCTTTTCTCCTGTGTCCTCCAGCCTGTGCCAGTCCTGACAACAAGTCACTGTGTTTCTTCTCAGGCTACAATCTTCAGGCTGAGTGTCGTATAGAGTAAAACAAAATTTAAAATCGCATCCATTCTCCCCTTCTTTGTCTTTCTGTTCACTAAGACTATTACACCTGAGTTGGTGTGGGATGTCTAATGCTAGATCTGATACTAGGTCCCATGGTAAATAACAGGCCAGGACTGCTTCTCCAAGGGAATGGAGGGCCATCAAAAGCCATTCTGCTGGTGATGAAAAATTGATTAAATGGTGGATTTTTTTCTTCTCTCAAGGGAAGGGTTTCCCTCATACACTTTTGAGTGTCATTATCTTCCTAACGACCAAATACAAAGTATTTATTCTGATTAAATTACTCAGTCAGGCATTTAGTCAGACTACCAAACTTGGACACCAGTTTCTTCCTCTAATGTATGTTCTTTTCAGACTCACTTTTTTTCTCCTCATTTAGCTTCTAGTTAAGTGAAAATCTTTGTACATATAAAATGTTAAAAGACCTTTCATCCAGGACTTGAAATAAAATAGATGCTCCCATGTTACACCTTTGAGATGCTGGCTAAGAGCCAATAGCTTTTGCACACACCATGACTCTGACACTGGACACCATTGGGGAGTTAACAATTTGATGATGACTAATGGTGTGGCCAGTGGATGTGTATCAGCCGACAGTACCTGAATCTATTAGCACAGTAAGGGTAGCTCCGTGGAGGCAGGCTCTTTCATAGACACCTCATAGAAGGCTAAAGTAATGTTATGAAAGAATGAAAAATACATTGGGGAGCAGCTTGGAAACTGAAGTACATTTTGATTTAACTTACATTAACAGAAATGTAATGTAAAAGTGAAAGGATCTAACAAAACCATTAATAATTAAAAAATAATTACAGATGGTCTATCCTTACTATTCATAACCACTCAACGCTTTAGACAAAGAAAACGGAATACTCTTAATGGGAATGGGATGTGAGCAGACTGCTAACTAGAAGTCAACTGGAGACTGAGCATTTGTCAAAGGACACGAGTTCTCCTTGTTCCCCCAACCTGCACTTTTCACACTGGCAGTCAGACCTTCATCTTGCATCAATATATACACCGAGTGCACAAGAGTGTCCAACTCACATCTCTTGAGCAGTACCAGCTGAGGAGCACAAGCATCAGATGGCTTGTCCCTGAGGGCCCTCACTGACACATACCTACAGGTGCCTAGGGTGCGGGGCTTTCTAACAGACTTTGGTTGGGCAGCCCACCCCACCCCCACCACTACCCACCCACCCCACCCCAACCCCCAACCCCAACCCCCACTGCACAAGGATCTCACAAAAACAATGGCCCTTTAAAAGCAGTAGTTTGTTCCCGTGTCTGTCATGATCTTTTTCTCACAGACTCATCGAAGCCTCTTTCTTGTGCCTTACTGTTTTTTTTTTCACCGCATGAATGCATTTTTCTGTTCCCAGTATTGGGTTTGTTTTATTCCCAATATGTATTTTTCAGCATCCAAAGTCTTTAGAGTGGTGTTCTTCACAGATAATCAGGTTGTAAACCTTTAATCATGCACTAGACCTTTTGTAAAGGTGTTGGGAAGGAGACACAGTGACTCTATTCTGATTTTTTTATTGCATATTCTCCTTTATTTTGCTAGAGAGACACATGGGACTGCCCCAGAGCTCTGTTGATGTTCCAGGCACTGGGAGGAAATCAAAGCCACCTGACATAAAGCAAACTTCACTGCCTCTTTCCAGAGATAAAGGGAAAACTTACAAAAGGAGAGATTTGCAGACATCCAACAGGATATGAATAAAGTCATGACTGCGACATCTGCTGGGAAGCCACCAGGAAGTGGAGAAGTACAGCCCACTCAAATCGTATGCATCTGAAGAATGTGAAGCTTCCTTCCTTCCTTCCCCATCCCCAGATGGCTTCCAAATAAAACAGCATGCCTTTTGTAGGAAACAGAAAAGCCTGAGAAGAAATGCTAATAGGATGGCTGCAAAAATTATAAGTACTTCTCAGCTATATAAATATGAACTGAGTGAATAAAACATGTTAAATTCCTTGTTCTCTCTCTCTCTCTCTCTCTCTCTCTCTCTCTCTCTCTCTCTCTCTCTCTCTCTCTCTGACTCCTACCCCCTCTGGGTGCAGAACTTTATTTATATCAGCAATGACAAGCTCATCTTTAAACATTTATCTTTTCCTTTTTAATTTTTTTCACATTTTTAGGTATTTTTTAGTGTGTGTGTGCAGGCAGGTACACACTTGCCCTTGTGCATATAGGGGGCTGGAAGACAACTTTAAGTGATTGATTCTCTCCCACCATGTGAGTCTCTGGGACTGAACCTAGGGCCTCAAGCTTGACAAACCTTAACGGTGACAAACATTGTTACGGGCTGATTCATCTTGCCAGGCCATCCTTTTCATCTGATGAATTATATATGGCCCATGATTTACCTGTAAATCTCATCTATGCATAAGTACATGGTACAAACAAAATTGCAGTATGTGTACCCCCAAGGCGTTCCTGTCTCCCTCTTCTTTTCTCACTGCTGTAGATGTGCATGCACAGATCCCCAAGACAGAGTTCAACAGCATGAGTGCCAGGTGAAGCTTGCCTCTTGATTGACTTGCGTGATAGGAATCCAAAGTGTGGATTTGTTCCAGCACCTTGTCAAGCATGCTGTCCTTCTTTCAATGCCAAAGTCACACTGTGAAGGTTACGCTCATTGGACATATTTCTATCCTACTACACTACTGATTCTCTTGGCTACTATATATATACCTAATCTAGACCACACAAGCAGTCACTGCTAGAGTGTCTCTTGCTTTGCTCCTGTGTCTTCCATGTCAAATGACCCATTTTCTCCACTTTTGTCAAGAGAATGTTGATTTTGTCAGGCTGAGTAAGGAGATTAGGATTTTCATTCACAACTGTAGTCATATGTGTGTGTGTGTGTGTGTGTGTGTGTGTGTGTGTGTGTGTGTGTGTATTTATTACATACATCCATATGTAATAAAGATAGCAAGCAGCTTTACACTTACCATCCACACCACCACACTGCTGGTGTGACTTTTAGTGGGTATGCTTTTTTCTTTCTTTCTTTTTTCTTGTTTGTTTATTTTTTAAGACAGGATTTCTGTGTATCCCTGGCTGGCCTGGAACTTGCTCTGTAGACCAGGCTGGCCTCAAACTCACAGAGATTCACCTGTCTCTGCCTCCTGAGTGCTGAAATTAAAGGCATGCACCACCATTGCCCAGCATCTGTTGTTTTCAAGGCTTACAGCTGTGACAGGCATGTTACCCACTTATTACCAGTAGTTGTGAGTCTAAGAAGAGTGTCGTGTCTCTGGACCCAATAGTTGTACACTTCTGAATTGGTATATTCCTGGATCTGTGATCCCCTGGTGTCTTCCTTTCTCTCTTCTTCCCTGACTGCAATAGAGCCCACAGCTTTCCCAGCAAGCCAGTTCTACAGTGTCATTCTGGGAGTCATCCCAAAGTCCAGCCCACAGTCTGCTACTTCAGTCCTTCCACAGATTTGTAAGAACCAGCCATTTTCAGTCTTTCTCTCTGCTCAAAACTCTTACAGCCAATCCTTGACTGATACTCCAGGCCGTACATTGTTTTTCAATAGTTTAGTACCATTTTTACTCACATCTAAATGACTTTCCATGTCATTCCCTGCTGAATCTATTATAAACATTTTCAATCTCTACAGTCATGACTTTGAAATCCCTCATAATTCAGCCACTGTGACAGGCAACCTTAAGCCTTCTATTGCCACCTAGCCATTTATCTATGGTTTTGCCCCATATCACTTGATTATCTCATAAATGTTCACCTCCTCTCCCAGGTCCTTCTTTCCACATACCCATGAGTTCTTAGCCTCGTCCCTGTAGATGTAATTCAGTGTAGATGTAGCCAACCGTTTTATCAGACAGAAAACACAGAGCCAATTCAGAGAAGAAAGCCAAGAGGTCAGAGCCAAGAGCCTCACCCTTCCTGATTCAGGGATCCTCCTCAGCCAAGAGAGCTCTCCGAAAGAGGGGAGCCCTCCTTCCTGTGTGTCTGTCTCTATAGTCTCTCTGTTCTGGCTTCTGATTGGTTGTAAACCCAACCATGTGACTGCCTCGTCACTGCCTGTATGTACCGCCCTCCAGGTCCTTAAAGGCGTACACCACCACTGCCACGCACTTGCTATGGCTCTAATAGCTCTGACCCCAGGCAACTTTATTTATTAAAATACCACCACACGTCCCATTTTGGGGATTTGACCTGCCAACTTATTCTGTTGCATCTTAACTTCTCTGTAGTTGAGTTTTTTTTCTCTTTGGGAGCCCCCCATCCCGCTCCCAAAAATACACAAATTCTTACTTATGAATGCCCGGCCTTAGCTAGCTTGTTTCTCACCAGCTTTTCTAACTTAAATTATCTTGTTTCTCTTTAACTACGTTTTGCCTCTTGACTTTTTAACCTTTCTTTATTCTATATATCTTTCTTTTCTTCTTACTTCGTGTCTGGCTGGGTGGCTGGGTGGCTGGCTGGGTGGCTGGCCCCTGAAGTCCTCCTCTCCTTCTCCTTTTCTCGCTCCTCCTCCTCCTTCTCTAGATTTCTCCTCCTCTTTATTCTCTCTGCCATCCAGCCCCACCTATTTCTCTCTCCTGCCTTTCTATCAGCCATTCAGCTCTTTATTAGACCAATCAGGTGTTTTAGACAGGCACAGTAACACAGCTTTACAGAGTTAAACAAAAGCAAAATAAAAGAATGCAACACATCTTTGCATCATTAAACAAATGTTCCACAGCATAAATGGATGTAACATATCTTAAGCCAGTATTCCACAACATTTCTCCTTTCCAATCTTTTTCTCACCCTAAAATGTATTCAAGATGCACTGGCCAAAACTGTCAGTAAATCCACGCCTTCTATTTCACTTGTCCCGTAGCGCCCTCCTCTTTAGCTCCCTCCTCTTTCTTTAGCACCCTCCTCTTTCACCATTTAATGTTGGCAATAGCAGTTGCATTCACTCTTTTGTTGTTCTTATTTTTTTTTTAAAGATTTATTTATTTACTGTGTACACAGTGTTTGCCTGCATGTATGCCTGCTGGCCAGAAGAGGGTGCCAGATCTCATTACAGATGGTTGTGAGCCACCATGTGGTTGCTGGGAATTGAACTCAGGACCTTTGGAAGAGCAGCCAGTGCTCTTAACCGCTGAGCCATTTCTCCAGCCCTGTTGTTCTTATTTTTAAGTTTTGTTGTTTTTATGTGTATGGGTGTTTTTCCTAGATACATGTCTGCGAATTGCTTGTGTGCCTGCTGCCCACAGAGGCCAGAAAAGGGCTTTCGATCCTCTAGAACTGGAGTTACGGACATTTGTGAGCCTCCTTGCAGTTTCTGGGGACCTAACGAGGAACCTCTGCAAGAGCAGTCAGTGCATTTATCCACCGAGCATCTCTCCAGCCCTCTTTTTGTGGTTGTTTATTTCAACTGATCCTTTGGTAATTTCACGTCATGCATCCCAATCCCATCCATCTCCCAGTTTCTCCACATCCACCCCTCACCCTTACAAGTGGCCCCTCAAAGGGAAACTAACAAAGAAATAATAAAAATAAGATAAAGATTTTAAAAATGAAGAAAATAATAATAAATAATAAAATAAAAATACAAATAAGAATATCAATTTCAATTAAAAACAAACAAACAAAACGAACAACAAAAAACCCACTTCTCCCCTCTGTCTTTCCCATCTGTCCATCGCCCCTTCATACGGTGGGGTTGGGAACTGTGGTGAATCATGCAGTATACTCTTTTGTCCTCTGACTTCCGGCACATCATCAACACTGGAGCCCCACAAAAAATTCCCAGATATCATGAGGCCATGGTTCTGCAGGACCAGTCCCTTCATGCACTCCAATAGGTCATAACTGGAGTAGATATTGAGGTGTGCCAGCTCAAAGCCCTGAATGTGTACCTGGGTGGCTGCTGAGTCGGTTAGTCTCAGCCTCTGAGACCACTCCCCTCAGGTGAGGAGTGGGGCCAGTTCTCCCACACCCGTGGTGAGGAGTAGGGCCATCTTTCCCAAGTGTGGGAGACCAACTCTCCTATTAGGGGCGGGGTCAGCTTCCTGTGTGTGTGGGCCATTGGAGTCCCTTATCCCAGGGCCAGCCAGGGACTGGGTCAGTTCTCCAGTGATGAGGAGAGGCTCTCCCTGAGCCAGTGAGGGGGCAGGCCAGCTCAAAGAAGCCCTTATACTTCAACTCATGGTTCAACACATGATTTGCATGGGCCCCTGTGGTAACACGGGCAACGGACATTAACATAGACCCCAGCTATGGCAGACCAAGGACCCAGACATGGCCAACAGAAGCTGCTTGGGTCCGATGTCATCATGGACCTAGGTGTCAGCATATGCGTCTCAGATCAGCACGGACCAGCAGAAGATTGGTCCCAGGACTCCAACATGGTCCCAGATGTAGCTAGAGACCCGAGTAAGTCCCATGGCCTCTGATGGCAACAGGAGCCACAGACTTTGTGTATCTGCCACTCGTGTATGCGCATGGCCTCCGATGGTACCAGGAGCCACCGATATCAGCACAGACCCTGGCTGCAGTAGGGCCACGGACCAGACATGACCCTGGCCTTCAGCCAGGGCCCAGACACCACCATGGCCCCACAGGTAGCAGCACAGTCCACCCCGATATGTATGGCCCCAGCAGCAGCATGACCCTGGGGCACCAATATGTTGGCCCATATCCTAGACATCCGCACAGCCTTCTGTGGTAACAGGAGCCACTGGCATCGGCACAGACCCTGGCTGCAGTAGGGCCACAGTCCCAGACATGGCCCCTGGCAGCAGCTCAGGCAGGATCGACACCCTGGCCACAGGTAGCAGTGCAGTCCACTCAGGTCGGCATGGCCTCGGCCGCAGCACTTTCCTCAGGCACCAACATGGCCCAGAGCTAGACACCCATGTGACCTTTGGTGATGACAAGGGCCATAAATATTAATACAAACCCCAGCTTTGGTAGGAGCCCAGACCAAGGCACGGTCCTCAGCAGCAAGCTTGGGTCCAGATGCCATCATGGCCATAGGTAGCAATGCAGACCATTCAGGTCAGCACCACCCTGGCTGCAGGGTAGCCCTTGGACACCAACATGGCCACATATATGGCTGCCCAAATCCCAAGCATCCTCACAGCCTTCGGTGGTAACAGGAGCCATGGACATCAATAAAGACCATGGCTGCAGCAGGGCCATGGATCCAGACATGGCCCTTGGCAGCAGCCCAGGATTGGACATCACCAGATGGCAAGCAGACCTTCCACATCAGCCCATTCCTCACCACCTTCACCTCTACAGATCTGCCTCTCTCCACAGGACATGAACCTCTCTGCCTCTCTCTCCCTCCTATACCCCTCCATACATTTGCTAGATGTAATAGCACCCAACCACTGGGCACCGCAAGGCACAAGTGGGTCCTTAGCTTCTTCCCACCTGCCCAGGACAAACTCCCCTGGGCATCGCGTGTGAATCCATCTCTGCTGCTCAGTTCTCCTCTTTTAATGTTCTTAACACAATCATTCCTTAACCTCTGCCAATGATCATTTATCCTTAAATGGTCATTTAGATCCGTCCTCCCCATACCAATAACTCTTTACATTATAAATTCTGTGGCATTTTCTTCCCCAAATTGGAATTTTTCTGGCTGGTCTGCCAATTTTATTTTATTTTTATTTTACATTTATTTATTTATTTATTTATTTATTTACTTACTTACTTACTTACTTACTTACTTATTTACTTATTTCGGCTTTTCGAGACAGGGTTTCTCAGTGTAACAGCTTAGGCTGTCCTAGAACTCACTCTGTAGACCAAGCTGACCTTGAACTCACAGACATCTGCCCGTCCCTACTTCCTGAGTGCTGGGATTAAAGGCGTGTGCCACCACTGCCCAGCTTGGCAGGTCTGCCAGTTCTTAACTCTGATTATATTTTGTCTCTGTGAAAGACAGGCGTCAGTGTTGCATTCTCTTCTCCAGAGCTGTCAAGTGAGGTAGACAGATGCCGCACACAAAGGGTTTAGCATAGTTCCTGGTGTGCACTCACCGCATAATGAGAGTTATCAGGGAATACCCGCATCAAGAGGTCAACACTCTCTCATTCCTGAAACAGATTGACATGCATCTCAGCATAAGACCTTTAAAGGCAAGACAGGCCAGCCTCAGCAGGCTGTGGCTCATTTCAGTACACTCCTCCCATTCCCTCTTGTCCAACCAAACAAGGCCAGTTCCCCAGTGACCTGCCTCCTCCAGGCTGCTGTAGACAAAGTGAGAACATAGACATCCTTTAATCATTGACTCAAAGATGTACTCACAGAATGAGGGGTTAACTGTCACTGGTATAAGTGCTTTAGCTTGCACAAGGAGACCTGAATTTGTGGTTTCCCATCATTTCTAATTTATTCCATCAAAAAAAATCTGAAAGAAAAACACACTGAATACCTAAAACTGAGCTGGCTCCCTATAGTTTCTCCCAGGAGAGAGACCATCTCTTTCTCTCTCTTCCTCTGCTACTTCCTCACTTCCTGAAAGGTAGTTACTGTACAGAGAGATCTGTCTGTCTGTCTGTCTATCTGTCTCCATACACTGTAGTGCTGTGGGATGTTCTCTAAGGTGTGAATGTGTTGCTCTGATTGGTTAATAAAGAAAGTGCTGATTGGCCAGTAGCCCAGCAGGAAGTATAGGAGGGGCAAAGAGAGAGAAGTCTGGGAACAGAAAGGCTAAGTCAGGAGACAGGTGCCAGCCAGAGAAGCAGATGTTAGGATACCGGTAAGCCACAAGCCACGTGGCAACTCATAGATTAATAGAAATGGGTTAATTTAAGATACAAGAACTAGATAGCAAGAAGCCTGCCACGGCCATACAGTTTATAAGTAATATAAGCTTCTGAATGATTATTATATAAGTGGGCTGCTGGACTGCGGGGGACTGGTGGGGCCCGGAGAGAAACTCTCCAGCTACAGCTGTTCTTTTTCTTTGATGCTTTCATTAGTACTGTCAAGCCTGAAGTGGTTTTTTTTGTTGTTGTTTTTGGGGTTTTTTTTTTGTTTTTTTTTTTTGGTTTTTCGAGACAAGGTTTCTCTGTGTAGTTTTGGTGCCTGTCCTGGATCTCACTCTGTAGACCAGGCTGGCCTCGAACTCACAGAGATCCACCTGACTCTGCCTCCCGAGTGCTAGGATTACAGGTGTGTGCCGCCACTGCCCAGCAAGCCTGGAGATCTTGAACATGAAGACAGAATCTGTGTTTAAGCTCCTTGTGAACTCAACCGACTATCATTCAGCCCTGGGTGGGGAAGGCATCTGAAGGGTAACTGTCAGCTAACTGATGGTCGCTCTGCTGAAGGATATGAATGTTGAATCTTAAACTCATTCTAAAGCTTGTTCTCTTCTGAATTGTTTTTAATGCTTTACCCAAATTAATAAACAGATGATAGATGGAGAGAAAAGCCCTTGTATCAAAGACAAGCAGGAAGAAAAGGCCTCATTATACAAAGTATTCTTGAAAAACAACATAAAAAGAGTTCCAATAGAAAAGTTCAACAAAGGACTTGGTAGGTGTTTACAGATTGGCAGAGTCAAGGCCTAGATAGAATAGGAAAAATTCCAAATCTTACTAAGTAATTAGACAAATACTAATTAAAACAGTGATGTACCACTTCACAAACAGCCACTTTATAACACTGAGAAGGCTGACCATGCAAATAGTTATTAGAGGTATGGTGGACAAGCCATGAAATAATATCGATACTTTTATAAGTCAATGGTATAGTCATTGCAAAAACCAAACTGACCGTCCTTAGTAAGAAGGCTTGTGAAAAGACCCTGTGGACCTGCCAACTCCACTGGTGGTTTTCATCCCAAAGAAAATGAGCAGCAATATGCTTTAGGTCAGTGTTGTCTATGATGGAAAAGAGGCAACAGACAGAACCAATGACCCAGGACGATGCAAAATGGTCTTAAAAAGCTGAGTGAAACTAAATAAGCTTTACAATATAATACCACTGATATGCATATATACAAAATGGTTGTGTACATATATGTATGTCTAATATAAAGGTATGAGTATGTAACATATGAGCCTTCAAGAATATATTCAGCTCCTTAGACTCGTAGTCCTGATCCCATAACAAACTAACCTAGGCCAGATAATTTATAAAGAACAGATTTTTTTTCCTCACAGTTCTAGGAGCTGAAAGTCCAAGATCAAGTGCTGACAGGTGAGGGAGTGGCCTCTCTGATTGAGGACAGCCTTGCTCTCTGGAGGGCAAGAACACTGTGTCCCCCCCATGGAAGAGGCAAAGAGAACTCATCACCTCCAACCTTAATGATATCCCTTATCCGATCATGATGGCTCAGCTCTTAGGACCCTAGTGCATAGAAAGTAGGAAATAGCAATGATTTTTCAGTGATCATTTGAAATCATCTTTTTGAAAGTTTCATATTATTTATTTTTTAGGTATGAGTACTCTGTCTGCACGTACACCTGCATACCAGAAGAGGGCATCAGATCCCACTATAGATGGTTGTGAGTCACCCTGTGGTTGCTGGGAATTGAAATGAGAACCTCTGAAAGAGCAGGCAGTGCTCTTAACCAGCTCTCTGGCCCATTTCAATCATCTTAACCACTCAAAGGACTCATCTCTTTTTCTTTTTTCTACTTTTTTGCTTTTTTGCAGTGCTGACATTAAAATCAGACCCTCATGTGTGCTTGGCGAGCACTCTCCAAGTGAGCTAACCCATTGGCTCAACCGCTTGCTCTTAATGCTATTACATGAGTTGTTGAGTTTCAACACATGGATTTAGGAGGAGATTCCATTGAGAAAACAGTAACAGACATGTACTACTGGCTGATAGGAAGGACGCTGGGAAATAAAGTTACCAAAACCCATTGCAGGCCTTAGGAGGTCATTTCTTCCTGTGAGTGTTTTTCTGGAACTCTCTTAAGAAATTGGTTAGTCAGTCAGTCAGTCAGTTAGTTAGTTTGAGATCAGCCTGAGCTAAATAGTTCCAAGAAGTCTTGATTATAGAGTAAGACCCTGTTCTCAAAAAATAAAAAACACTAAAAAGAAAAGTAAGTAGAAAACACAAGCTGAAAAGACAAAATATGTTCAAAATAGTGAAAAACTGAGACTGTCTACATATGTAAAATGCAGAGATGGATTATAACCTATAATGTAATCATACAATTAAGGAATATTCACTTTCAGAGAAAATTTAACATGGGGAAATGCGCTATGGGGAAGTAAATGCAGCAGAAACAATGTAGATTTTGTTGTTCAAAACATGGAAAACAGTAAAAAGTTTTTTTTTCCATTTTGTTGATGTATGACACATTGTGAGAGATTTTAATTTTATAAACTATCAACAATAAGCTTTCAGTCTCCTTAGTACTAGACAAATACTTGTTTAGATTTAGATATAGATACAACTTTCCTAAGTTGCGTGATTTTCATGTAAGATTCATGACATCTCTCATTTAAAGTGCTGTAAATAAAGGACCCATCATCTGAACTCACTTTCACTAGCTGTGGTAATATTTATAGATTGAAATGATATTTCACTGGTATTAGAGGGCATTTTGCCATCTAGGTTTTATAGTGCATTTCTGGAATGCAGAGAAGCTTGCTGGCTCGTAAAAGGAGTCAGTCTTGACTACCACATGCTTAGCTAGGCAACCCACAAAATGACCCTTTAAATAGAGGCTAAATCACTTTTGCAGTTCACACTGTCTCCCTTGTCTTTGCTGACCATGATGCTTCCAAGGTCAGGAAGAGCAGGGATGAGAAGGGGCAAAAACAGGCTCTTTGTTTTCATGGTTTCTAGTGTTCATTACAGAAAGAATGGATATTTGATTATTTTGAAGGAGAATGACTAGTGGTTAAGAAAGATAAAATGGAATCTTGATTATCAGTCAAACCCCTTGTCCTTGGATTTCCTAAATGATATCTACTTGGAGAACTTTTTTCACACTACTATATTTTAATTAAAAATAATGTTCAATGACTGATTTATGCTTAAGGTAACCCAGAAATTTCACTTTGACCACTCCATCAGTTGAAACAGAAGAAATGGCTAAATAAAATGTAATGAAGGCAAATCATAGTGGCATAGAAGGAAGACCAGTGGTTCCATCTCACAGATAATTAAAAAGGAGACAGGACACACAGTATTTTACTTACAAGTAAATCACTCAAGGTTTCATGCCCATACGTGTCCAGGAAAGCCACCTCTGTTTCTTTTGTTATAGACATGGATTCAGTTATCATATCACACCACAAAGTAAAGGTGCAAACTGCCACTGTGTAGACTTACACTTCTTTCATCAGCCAAAGAAGGTGTGGGCAATGAGCTATACACATTAGCTGGTTGGCTAGTTTTAATCTAAGGCAAGAACAGCATGAGCCATATTTCACTCTCTAATATTTCTTAATGTCCTTCAGTTAATAATTGACTACAAGTTACAGTTAAGTCAATTATTTCTTCAATTAAAATGTACTATAGAGAAATATGAAAGACTAAAACATTCTTCTTTCTTGTTCTCTTTTTTAAATTAATATTTTCATTTATTCCTCAACAATTTCAAAAAATTATACAATGTATTTTGATCATATCTACCTACCTTTTCTACCAGAGGCCATGGGAATATACAGCAGATGGCAATTAATAGTTCAGGTGCCAACCCACCAGATGAATAACTCTCTGATGGAGGAATTTTATTAAGCAAGGCTTATGGAACCACAGACTCTGAAAACCAGTTGCTTCTGTCTGTAATGTTTTTCATGCGTCACTACATTTCTTCCCTAAATACAGCTATGGGTATTTTCCCCACTACTTGTATGTTTATCTCATGAACATATTCCATCTGCTGGGCACACATATAGCTGTGGATGGTCAGGAGGATGATTTCTGCTTAAACTATACAATTTTAATGAATAGAAATAATACTGGGATGTTTTTCATGGCTCAGATTGACATAGGAATATAGCAGTGTTCTCAGCTACAAAGGTAGCCTTTTACACATTTGGCTGATTTAAGACTCAAAACAAATTCAAAGTGGAATAGTTGCCCCTGGAGACAAAATGCACAAGGGCAAGTTGCCAGTGTCTGTTTGTTGAACCAAAGTCAGGCTGATAACATTAAGACATAACTCCCTGAAGCAATTGACTTTCCGCATATACTCCTAGCCACTCAAGATTCAGCCAACTAACTGTTTATTGTTTAAGTCCTGAATTTCAATGTCACTCTCTGTCTGGGAATCCTGACCACTTAGAAGTATGTGCCTCCCACCTGTACAGCCAAGCATTGCTAGCCAGTCATTCCAAGCCTGAGAAAAACCATGTGATTCCTTACGTATATTAGAATGGCTTTGTCTCTTATTGTTTACTCAAGAAGTGCTTTGTGACCCTGAAAATGTAACTCATATTTGTCCAGAGTTTTTGCTGTGGTGACAGAGATGTGTATGTAGGGCAGAAATGTGTGTGCAGTAAGTAGTAGGTGAAGAGGAAGGGAGGGAGGGAAAGAGGGAGGGAGGGAGGGAGGGAGGGAGGGAAGAGTGAGTGGGTGAAGAGTGAGTGAGTGAGTGAAGAAGGAGGGAGGGAGGGAGTGAAGAGTGAGTGAGTAAAGAGTGAGTGAAGAGTGAGTAAAGAGTGAGTGAGTGAGTAAAGAGTGAGTGAGTGAGTGAGTGAAGAGTGAGTGAAGAGTGAGTGAGTGAAGAGTGAGTGAGTGAGTGAGTGAGTGAAGAGTGAGTGAGTGAGTGAAGAGTGAGTGAGTGAGTGAAGAGTGAGTGAGTGAGTGAAGAGTGAGTGAGTGAGTGAAGAGTGAGTGAGTGAGTGAGTGAGTGAAGAGTGAGTGAGTGATGTAGAAGTATATGAAGAGTAGAAAGAAGAAATGTGCTGTGGGATGGTCTGTATGTCAAATGTGTTGCTGATTGGTCAATAAATAAATCACTGATTGGCCAGTGGCCAGGCAGGAAGTATAGGCGGGACTAACAGAGAGGAGAATTGAGAGAACAGGAAGCTGGGTGAGGGAGACACTGCCAGCCGCCACCATGACAAGCTGCATGTGAAGATGCCGGTAAGCCACGAGCCATGTGGCAAGGTATAGATTAATAGAAATGGATTAATTTAAGCTGTAAGAACAGTTAGCAAGAAGCGTGCCATGGCCATACAGTTTGTAAGCAATATAAGTCTCTGTGTTTACTTGGTTGGGTCTGAGTGACTGTGGGACTGGTGGGTGAGAGAGATTTGCCCTGACCGTGGGCCAGGCAGGAAAACTGTAGCTACAGAAATGTGTATAGAAGAGAGATATATGGAGAAGAGATGGAGAGGAGAGAAATGGAGAGCTGTGTAGACAGAGCTGTGTGGGTAGAAGAGAGAGCAATGTAGATGAGATGTATAGCTGTGGAAAATGTAGCTGTGTGGAGATAGAGATTTTCAGAAAGGAATTTTTCAAGATAAAGTAAAAGAAAAAGTTACCACCAGAAAGTGTGTGTTTCCTTATTTTCCCCTCAGATAGAAAAGTCTAGCCCTTGCAGGGTTCATGAAATTTTTTTGCATTCCCTGGGCATGGTCTTGGAGCAGGCTCTCCCAATGGCTGCTGATGTTTTTCCCCTCCCCACACAGCCTCAGAACCCCCTCAACACATGTTGCTGTCATCCTCCCCTTCCTCCTCCTTCTCTTCTTCATCATCTCCTCCTTCTCCTTCCTCTTCCCCTACAACCCACTTAGTATAATTTGTGCTTTCCATATACACAGGGGTGTGGACCATCCACTGGAACATGGACAACTTATTGTAGCCACATCCAGGAAGAACAATGACTCTCCCTATCTGCCTTACTTACTGTTCCATTGCTGTGAAGAGACACCATGACTAAAGTAATGCTCATTAAAAAAAAAAAAAAGCATTTAATTGAGGGCTTACAGTTTCATAGGTTAGTCCATTAGCATCATGGCAGGGGGCATGGCAGCATGCAAGCAGACATGGTACTGGAGAAATATCTGAGAGTTCTACATTCTGATCCCCAGGTAGAGAGATAATGTGGGTTGGGCATGGGCTTTCAAAACCTCAAAGCCCACCCCTAGTGACACATTTACTTCAAGAAAGCTATCCCTCTTAATTCTTTTAATTCTTTAAAAAAGTGCCACTCCCTGGTAACTAAGCATTCAAATATATGAGCCTATAGGGGCCATTCTTATTCAAAATACCACACTACCCAAATAGTTATAATTGCCTATAGCTCCTTAGCTAGGGGTGGGCTTCATAAACCACTCCCTGACTCCTGCTAGAATGTTGACTGAATTGATCTTGTATAGGCTTGTGCAGGTAGCCATAGCTGTATGAGTTTGTGAAGACAAAGGCCATGGCATGTCCAGAAGACATTTCTCTGGTTCTTATGCTCTTTCCACCTCATCTTCCACACAGTGTTCCCTGAGCCTTGAGGGCAGGTTGATATAAATGTCCTATTTAAGGCTGAGCAACCAACTTATTCTCAGTTCGTTGACCGTTTATTAGTCTCTGCATTAACTGCTTCCCACTGGGGGAAAGGGCTTCTTTGAACAAGGCTCAGAACAGCACTAGTCTATGGGTGTGAACACAATTATTTAGAAGGCATTTGACAGCATGACCATTTAGCATGACAGTAGTAGGCTCCCCCTGAGCCATGGGCTTTTGATCAGGTTTACAAGATGGTATGAGTTCCGTCCCGAGGATCAGGCCCCAAGTTCCTGAATCATTCTCATCATTATGGCACCAGTGAGATGCTTGCATCGAAGGCTGGTGCTGTGGCATGTGGTGAGTCCTGAAAGTTCCTTTCCTCTAGCCTTGGTTTTGGTGAACCTGTGACCTCCCCTTTCTTTCCCCTCTTCCTTCCTCCCCACTCTGCTCAAGATTTTCATCCTAATATTTACCACCCTCTACTTTCATATCGTATGTGTTCTATTATCCCACTCTCCATTATGACCTCTTTCTCGCCTCCATTTGTGGTTCCTTTCTGGCTTCCTGACACTCCACAGACACTCCAAGTACACAAATCGAAGAATTCCAAGCTAGAACCCACAGATTATCTCAGTTCATATATTTTCCAGTTCCATCCATCTTCCTGCAATTTTCATTTTTCTTTACAGCTAAATAGTGTTCCATTGTTTATATATATATACCACACTTTCATTATCCATTCATCAGTTCAAGGACATCTAGGCTAATTCCATCTTTCTTATTCTCTTTAGAACTGAATGATCACAGAGACTCTCTAATAAAAAAATGTGCAAGCCTAAATAATTCTATTATAAAATCAATTTACAATTGAGTTGATTGACTAGAAATTATCTTCTCAGATTATCAATCTAAATTTCTAAATCATTTCCTCTATATGATTTCCTCAACAGTTTATTACATCCTGGCTTTGGAAAAAGACACTATTTGGTATTAAACCAAATATGTTAAGTCCAGGTAAAGACGAGAATGAGGTGGTCCTAGTTGAAGCTTCCTTTCATTGCCGTGTAACTGGCATGCAAATGAACCAATTTTTTTAATAATTCATCTCAAATGCTTATTTGAAAATATTTATCTTGGATGAGTGATGATCATGCACATCATTAATCCCAGTACTTGAGAGGCAGAGGCAGGCCTCTGAGTTCGAGGCCAACCTGGTCTACAGAGTGAGTTCCAGGACAGCCAGAACTACACAGAGAAATTCTCTCTGGAAAAACAAAAACAAAAACAAAAACAAAACAGAAAAATCAAAGATTCAGCTGGTAGCAGCGGCGGTGTCATCCCAGCACTCTGGAGGCAGAGGCAGGTGGGCCTCTGGGTTCAAAGTCAGCCTGGTCTACATAGCAAGCTCCAGGACAGCCAAAGCTGCACAGAAAAACCTACACACACACACACACACACACACACACACACACACACACACACACACAGATTTTATCAAACGTCGGCTGTGTAGTAGGTGCTGAACTAGAGCACCTTGTTGGTGCAGTGCTGATGGTAAGCGTATGCTCGTGTTGTTGTAGATTGCTGCAGATGGGGTCAGGAGAAGCTCCTAAGGAGTCCCTGCTGAGCACCCAGCAAGCCCCAGGCAGACCATGTGATCATCCTCCTTGGCCAGATACTTGCTAAATCTCAGAATTTCCCAGTCTTATTGAAAGCCATGGTCAGGGAGATTTTGGATGAGCTTTATGAAGTTGAGTGGGACAGTTACCTGAATACAACGACAAAAGACCACTGCGTAAGACAAGGTGCCGTTTGTCCCAGGCTGACCTCAGACTCTAAGCTGACTTTCTAGCTGAGATGGCCTTGAAGTTCTGATCCTCCAGTCTCCACCTCTCAACGCTAGGATTACAAGTGTGAACCAATAAATTTGGTTCATACAGGCTTGAGCTTGGTGTGTGTTGGCGAGCCCTCTACCCTCTGAGTAAGCCAGAGATTACTTCTCACTTGGTGCTTCCAGAAGTGGAAACACTTGCTGGGGGAAACCATAGGAGCAACTTGTGAAAGAATAAATGCAAAAGCTTACAATTCTATAAAATACTGCGCTGGATAGTCCTTTGTTTCCACCACAGTAACTGAAGCAAAAAGTAGTCAGAAAAAGACGAAGTATCGAAGATAACAGAAAGCTGTAAAAGCTATGAATGTTAGGAAAAACAAGGTTTCTGATGAGAAACAAAGATCAAAGGCTCTCTTTTTCCTCCCCTCAGATACTTGGTAATTCAAGACACAAGCTGAAAGCCACATGTGACAGAGGCAGAGGGGCTCAGCTGGAGAGGAGAAGAGAAAAGAACTGTTGTGGCTGCTGGTGTGAAACATGGGGACATCAAATCCGAAGTCAGCTGCTGCTGCTGTTTTCCATACAGTAGTGTGTTTTCTAGGTACTGGGACGGCCAAGGAGAGAAGATTGGTCGATGAAAGAGCAGAATAAGATATTCTACTGTCTTAGAACCTTAAGAATCAAAGTCCTGCCAGACTTTCGTTGGTGAAGATCCAAAGGCTGTATTCCAAACCCCTGAAAGGTCGACTCTGAAAACTTAGGAGAGAGAAGTCTGTCAGGATCACTCAACCAAAGCCTGGGCTTGGGACCACCTCTGAGAGAGGGACCACTAGCAAATTTTTGCACAAGCCTTTGTCTACACAGCCAACTTGATCAAGAAGTGTATTATCATAAAATTCCCAAGTTCACAGGAGAACCAGTGATTGATTGACAGGGATTTAGAATGGCATACGGGGAACAAGTATTTACCTACATGTGTGTGCTATGCATGTAAGTGTCCTTTACCATGGCTCAGTACCACCGTCTCCCATTCTTCTTCATGAGCCATCTGTGTCGTCATATTTTAAAATTACCAAGGGTACTGTTCCTCTGATATGCCCCACTGTAAGAATAAAGCAGCTTTTATAACATTGTCTTGTCTTAGAACAGTGTATAAGCTCTTACCTCTGCAGGTGTTTGTTTGTTTGTTTGTCTGTTTGTTTGTTTGTTTAACTGCACCACTTATTTCTGCTGCTTGCACCATTGCTTAGGATCCCATGTCATTCATCCTGCTACCCATAAAGACTTCCATTCACTCTCTCAAATGTTGTTATCATGTTTAGTTGACAACTATGTCAAATGGAAGTTTTATCAATAGCATTCAGGAAAATGTGTTATACTTTTTTCTGATATACAACTCAATTTATTGTTCAGAGGCAAATGACATATTTTCTGTCTGATATTTTTTCTTAAATTTTTTAGGACACAATTAGTGGTCTCCTGGATTGTGATTTTTTTTTCAGTGTTTGCATATGCCTGTCTTACACACACATCAATGGTGGTTAGGATAAATTAGACCCATATGGTCTCACTCACACACACACACACACACACACACACACACACAGAGAGAGAGAGAGAGAGAGAGAGAGAGAGAGAGAGAGAGAGAGAGAGAGAGAGATCCCTCACTCAACATGGCACATCACTGCATCTGTCTGAGTACTGATGCAAGACAGGACAGAGAGCCCATTGGCGATGTGGAATCTCAAAACCTCTAAGAACAAAAGCATAGTCTTCCAGGATGACTGACTTGTGTGAAATCTGCAAAGAAGGTGGTGCAGCCGTCTTTGGTGTGATGGACGGAAAGCAGATAGTAAGAACGTCCAGTCCTTCTGCTCCCCAGCCCCACTGCCCTCTGCTGCAGACTAGAGGTAGTACTGTGACAGATGAGCAGATGCTCACACACAAGGGCTTGGTTCAAGCCCAGAAGTTTGCAGGGGACACTGACAACCCCAAACTCCTCATGGCTAGTGCAACGACAGGCAATTCTCAGCAGCAGTCTGTGGCCTCGTCTTTTACTGTTGTGTGAAAGACATACATCAGTGAGCAGAAGTGACCAAATCTTCTGCAAAAGAAGAGTCCAGCCACAGTAGCCGAGGATAACCCTATACACTCAGATCTTGAAGCTCTGGGGTGTAATTGTTTGGCCCTATGTGTAGAGGAGAGGGTTTGGAAGCAAGTTGATGAGAGTAAAAGTGACCAGGGTCTACACAGGTCCCAGCTGCAGACACTGATGCTATCTCAGTTTGCTCCTCTGTTTCTGTGATAAAATGTTGACCAAAAGCACCTTGAGGAGGAAAGGATTTATTTCAGCCTACACAGTTCACCATCCAGGGAAGCCAGGGCAAGAACTCAAGGCAGGACATGGAGGCAGAAGCTGAAGCAGAGGTCAAGGAAGAGCATTGCTTACTGGCTTGTCCCCTGCTCTGCTTAGCTGCAGCCCAGGACCACCTACACTTGGCCAGCACCATCCAGGTGAGCTGGGCCTTCCTACAGTTTATACACTGGGTCAGCACCGTCCAGGTGAGCTGGGCCTTCCTACAGTTTATACACTGGGCCAGCACCGTCCAGGTGAGCTGGGCCTTCCTACAGTTTATACACTGGGCCAGCACCTCCAGGTAAGCTGGGCCTTCCTACAGTTTATATGCGAAGAAAACGCCTCTAGGCAAATTCCTCACTTGAGTGCCTCTCTTCCTAAGTTGACAGCCAAGTTTAACCCTGCAGATGCTTTGCCCAGGCAGCCCTACAGCAATGGAAGAGGAACTAGAAAAGGAAAGAAGGTGTTTCTGGTACCTAGGCAAGACAAGGTCTGAGTTCAATTTGCCTGCATTTCATGGCTTCTTTGGGCCAACCCAAGTTATTTAAGAACAAGTTAGAAAATTTCAAGGACAGTTCACCAAAACACATGGCTCCTGAAATGAGGGACCTGGTATCATGTGTGATTTGCTGCCTCAAACAGCCAAGATAGAAGATGGAGACATTTAAAACAGTATCTGGAAGTCATGAAGAATTTACGAAAAAAATACCATTCATGTCAAGAAATAGGACCAAATAACCAAAAACAATGGAGGAGGCCAATAATAGATGATAAATTAACTACATTAAGTGTCCCAGATATTTAAGTGATCAGATATGGGCTTTTGTCTTCTGTTTTTTTGGTTTTTTTTGCTTTTTGAGATAGGAAGATTTCCATGGAATATGAATCAGAACTAATCATGGAAAGAAAAGATACAAAACGAACCACAGCTTCACAAAGCTCTATGAATTCCTAACAAGGTAAAATAAAGAAACAATACTTAAGCAATCACAGTTCCACTTCTGAAAGCAAAGAGAAATCCTTGACATGGCCAGAGGAGAGAGCGCACGAACTTCGAAGGAGCAGCAACTTCAAAAGCAACATGGATGTCAGTGCTGAAAGACAGTCACTGCCCGTCTGTAACCCAGGCCTGGGACTGGGTAGACCAGGCTGGCCTTGAACTCACAGAGATATGTCTGCCTCTAGTTCCCGAATGCTGGGACTAAAAAGCATGCGCCACCATGCCTGGCTTCAGTTTGTTTGTTTGTTTTTCCAGTAAGAGAAAAAATTAAAATTTAAATAGTCCCTATGAACCCCAAAGAAGATTTGAGAGTTAGTAATAGGAAACCATTTTTCTGAGGCAACAAACAAAACTAATAGTAATATGGATGGTTTAAACCTATATAGACCAGTAATTACATTAATTTTATTTTTTAAAGATTTATTTATTTATGTACACAGTATTCTGCCTGCATATATGCCTGCAGGCCAGAAGAGGGCACCAGATCATATTACAGATGGTTGTGAGCCATCATGTGGTTGCTGGGAATTGAACTCAGGACCTCTGGAGGAAAAGCCAGTGCTCTTAACCTCTGAGCCATTTCTTTAGCCCTACATTAATTTTAGATGTATTAAAATTCTAATTAAAAATCACCCTCTGGTCAAGGAACAGGGTTTTCACCTTGCTAGCCACATGTACTTCGATGCCTACTTGTCTTTCATTCTTGCTTATAAACTTTTAAACGTCATTCTTTGCTTGCATATGGTACAAATCAGATAAACCAGATTTGGCTCAAGAGCTACAATTTGCCATTCCCTGCTCTAAACAGTGATGATGATTACACTCACAATGACAGTACTTAATTAGAGCACAATATGTACCGGGCACACCTATAAGACATACTTGATAAACTCATCCAAGCTTCATTTCTGTAATGGGCACTATAACCATTGTGACCATCTTACCACAGAGGAACTCAGAGGACAGAGAAGAGGCTTACTCAAGCCTGAAGATGAGTGCAGCACCAGGCAACTCTAGCCCGAGTCGACCTTTACTGAATAATATTTGTAGCTATGTGTAGTCCATAGGAAAATAATTGCAATGTGAATGCTTAGAAGAATCTTACATCTGAGAGAGAGTAAGCAGCCAGGAGCTGATGATATCCAAGTGAGTTCCAGGAAAAGGCGCAAAGCTACACAGAGAAACCCTGTCTCGAAAAACCAAAAAAAAAAAAAAAAAAAAAAAAAAAAAAAAAAAAAAAAAAATCTGGGGCTATTAATTCATGCCATACTTCACTTTAGCTTCCGTTTTCTTTCATAATGTCTAAGTTTCCTCAGTCTTCATAAAAGTCTATTCATAAGAAGTCTATAGTCAGAGTATGACACTGATCTGAGTTGGTTTTAATACAGTCCACTCAACTATTAACACCACTTGAGCAATCTTACAGATAGGGAGCAATCAATTGTAACGTGACAAGCCTATCATTTTTTATAACCATTGGCCCATGCCAACCTGAAAAGAATTTGCAAGTTCATAAAGGTGCAGCATATGTTTCTACTAATATCATTTTTTTCTATCTTATGAAAACAGAGGGGATCGAGAATAGAACTGGAGGGGCTGGAGAGATGGCTCAGAGGTTAAGAGCACTGATTGTTTTTCCAGAGGACCAAGTTCAATTCCCAGCACCCACATGACAGCTCACAGCAACTGTAACTCCAGTTCCAGGGGGTCTGACATCCTCACACAGACATACATGAGAGCAACACACACACACACACACACACGAGTGGGTGGAGAGGTAGCTCAATGGTTAAGAGCACTGGCTTCCCTTCCAAAGGACATAGGTTCAATTTCCAGCACCCACATGACAGTTCACAACTGTCTATAACTCAAGTCTTGGGGATCTGATGCCCTCTTCTGGCCTCCAAGGGTACCAGACACACATTTGGTGCAAGACATATACACTGACAAAACACCCACACACATAAAAATAAATTACCAACAACAGGAACAGAACAAGGCTGACTGGGGCAGGAAGCAGAAGCGGAGGCTGTAAGGCTCATTGCCATGATGGAAGGGGCCAGTCTGGAGACAGTCGAGGCAGGGAACGTGCCAGCTCCTC